>NC_030679.2:43625709-44236959 GCF_000004195.4 Xenopus tropicalis | reverse complement strand
GTTGCTTTTCAAGAAAAACAAAAACAGATGGAGAACTCAGTACAAACATGCCCAAAAAACTTTTTAAAGTATTTATTGATCATTGTATTGTTCTATGCTAACAAGGGGTTATTAAAATTGCAAAATTATTCATAAAAATGTAGTCTGTTTTTCGGTGGAAAGGCAAAAATGAGAATATGGATTTCAAATCACAATACTGTGTTGAAGTTTATTGAACTAGGATAACGGCATTTATCTTCCAAATGAACATCACAATCACACTTACCTGAGTCATTCTTTATTCCACTTGTTTTCGGACAACACACAACAAGACAATTATCTACAGAGACCGATAGATAAGTCTCTGTGCAGTGTTTCTACTGATATTAAACAGAAAGTAAAATAAATGAACACGCCTATTTCACTGGAAACATAAAATGTACTACTACAGAATGTACTAGCAAAGAAATTACACTGTTTCATGTGAATTCATTCCACCAAACACTGAAGATATCATCATGATGGACGGTATCTATTGTTCTGACCCTGCATAAACTGGAAAAGAAAAAAACCCAAAACAATCATCTTTTAGGTGAAAAAATGTTCAAATGGGAAATCAGACTCTCGTATTAGACAGTAAAAACACATTTACAGGGGACTGAATTGTGTGTTTCTCAGTGAGTGATTTTCCATCTCTGCACTAGTGATGCAGCCCCTGAGATGCCCTGATCGTTGCACGGAAACACTGTTCACTAACATCATTAAAGGCCTGCTCCATCTGTAGCTGCAAGCCAAATAACAAGCAGGCTTCTTTCCTTTGCTCAAATAAGATCAAAGTATATCAAAATAAAGTGGAGGAATAGATGTATCAGGCACATAAATCACAAAGCCAAGAACTATTTAACATTGGCAAATAACTTCTCATTTTTAAAATGACAGTTTCATTAAGGGGTTTGTGTTTATTCCAATGGTTATTGTCCCTAGAGTTTTCCTCTCAAGCAGGGCAAGAACAAGCACCCCAGGTCCCCATAACGGTATGTAAGATCTCAGACTGTGCTGATTCTGGGTCTCTTTCCTGTAAATACTGCAGGCCTCTCTGGCAGTTGCTGCAGCAGAAATTTGTATCTTCTCTGTGGCCCAACCTGGTCACATAATGCTGTTTGTGTGTGAGAGTGAAGCAGGGTTAGAAAATGACTCTGTTTCAGTTTGTGGAGAAGGCTTCATCTGTTTGTGTCTGTATGCAAGGTTACACTGGCCCACCGGGATACCAAGAAAAATGCAGATGAACCCCAATCCAAGAGGGCTCCTGGCAACTCTGTGTTAATATAATTTCCCCCTTTACCCTAAGATTTACATCTTAATCTACATTAAGTAGCACAAAAGTAGGCTCAATAGTTTGTTTTACTACTATGTGCAGTGGTTCTCTGATGCTAGCTACAGTGACCTTGGAATTTCTGTTTTCCACACAGTTGCCCAAACTCTACCAACTTTATCAATTACGCATCCCCGTTGCCTCTCCAGCCGCAACTCAAGCAGGCAACATATCAACCAGCCTGACTTTGTCACAGGCTTCGACTGGGCTGATGGGACACCAGAAAAAAAAACCATTGGGCCCCACCAGCCCAGACCCATTCCCCCTGGGATTTCATATAGAAGAATCCTGGCAGGCACTTCTGGATCACCAAAAAATGAATTTCAAAGCGCAATTTAAAGTAAAAACATGTTCAGTTTATTTTGTCCATACATCAAATGCCAAAAAAGCCTAACGCGTTTCCTACCTAGAGGGGTAATTAGTTATAGGCCACTCCCTACCTGCCACTCCCTGGTGCCGTCGTTCCCTTGATGCCCTTTCCTATTGCAGTGGTCGGGGTTTAGAGGCTGACGTTGGGCGAGCAGTCGCACACATTTTAAACTTGTTTGCAAGTTTGCAAACATTTTGATATCACATCAAATTTTTTGTGTGCACTAATGATGCACCTGACCACTTCTACTTATATATAGACACTGCTGGGAGTGGAAGTGGGGCACAGTTAGGTTGTGAGCAGAAGGAAAAGCTCAGCCTGAATTCGCCCACAACCCAAATATGATGTGTGTCGGCCTTAACCTGCCAAATCTGAGGGGAAACCTGTGGGTACCGTGGGTTTCGGGCCAGCCCGCACATCACTAGTGTGCATGACAAATTGTTGTGTGCGCTGGTCTCGAAACTAAGTGCTTGAGCTCAGCATAGAAGGGACATTGCCCTCACACTTCTTTCTGTTCTAGTAATAGCTGCATGTGTTGTATGTGAAGTGATTAATGAATATTATATTAAAGTAATTGTATTTTTCAATATACTCTTTTTAATAATTATTGCTATTTAATGCTATTTAGTAGGCTTATTCTATTTTTGTACAAATAACAATGTGCACCAAATCCCAGTCTAAGGGGCACATTTACTTAACCACGAACAGGCCGAATGCGTCCGATTGTGTTTTTTTCGTAATGATCGGTATTTTGCGATTTTTCGGAAAATTGTCGCGACTTTTTCGTTGCCATTCCGAATGTTGCGCAAAATCTGGCGTTTTTTTCGTAGCGTTAAAACACGCGAAAAGTCGCGACTTTTTCGTAGCCTTCGCGCCGAGTACGAAAGATTCGGATTCATTCAAGCTTCAGTATGGTGACTTTTCTTGGGCCAGGTTGGAGCTGCAGGGTGCCATTGAGCCCTATGGGAGACTTTCCTTGGGCCAGGTTGGAGCTGCAGAGTGCCAATGAGCCCTATGGGAGACTTTCCTTGGGCCAGGTTGGAGCTGCAGAGTGCCATTGAGTCCTATGGGAGACTTTTCTTGGGCCAGGTTGGAGCTGCAGGGTGCCATTGAGCCCTATGGGAGACTTTCTTTGGGCCAGGTTGGAGCTGCAGAGTGCCATTGAGCCCTATGGGAGACTTTCCTTGGGTCGGGTTGGAGCTGCAGAGTGCCATTGAGTCCTATGGGAGACTTTTCTTGGGCCAGGTTGGAGCTGCAGGGTGCCATTGAGCCCTATGGGAGACTTTCTTTGGGCCAGGTTGGAGCTGCAGAGTGCCATTGAGCCCTATGGGAGACTTTCCTTGGGCCAGGTTGGAGCTGCAGGGTGCCATTGAGCCCTATGGGAGACTTTCCTTTGGCCAGGTTGGAGCTGCAGAGTGCCATTGAGCCCTATGGGAGACTTTCCTTGGGCTGGGTTGGAGCTGCAGAGTGCCATTGAGCCCTATGGGAGACTTTCCTTGGGCCAGGTTGGAGCTGCAGAGTGCCAATGAGCCCTATGGGAGACTTTCCTTGGGCCAGGTTGGAGCTGCAGAGTGCCATTGAGTCCTATGGAAGACTTTCCTTGGGCCAGGTTGGAGCTGCAGAGTGCCATTGAGCCCTATGGGAGACTTTCCTTGGGCCAGGTTGGAGCTGCAGAGTGCCATTGAGCCCTATGGGAGACTTTCCTTGGGCCAGGTTGGAGCTGCAGAGTGCCATTGAGTCCTATGGGAGACTTTCCTTGGGCCAGGTTGGAGCTGCAGGGTGCCATTGAGTCCTATGGGAGGCTTCCAAAATCATGCTAAGTCTGAAAGTTTCGCCCGCCGCTTACGAGTGCTCAATACGAAAAAGTCACGACAAGATACAAGCGCATCGTTATGGCTACGAAAAACTCGCGTTTTTTCGCGCAAATCGCATTGTTAACGAAAAAGTCGCGACAATTTCCGAAAAGTCGTAAAGGCGCCGAAAAAATCGCAAAAAATACGAAAAAGTCACAAAATGTTCGTTTTCCAAACGGAATTTTTCCAATTCGGTTCGGATTCGTGGGTTAGTAAATGTGCCCCTATGTCTATCTGTATTTATTCTGTTAGGAGAAGGTAAGTTCTATTGTCTGAATATCACTTTCCATAAAGTCTCTTAGCAATCCTGTCTGGATTTTCCTTTCTTTCTGAGAGCTGTAGCTCAGCAAGTGGCACCATTTATCGGTAGATGTTTACTATACTTTATGTTTTGATGCAGTTAAATGTATTTTTTTACAAGTTCAAGTAAGTGCTTTGGATTGTTTATGGTTAACACCTGGGGATCATTTTTTTAATAGGTGAGTGCTGATATTTTTATTCTGATATATATCCTTGAAAAAGGTCCCAAGGGGGACCTAACTGTCAAAGGATTGCTGGTCCTTCATGATGATGAAATAAATATATACAGTATACACACATGCTGATTTACCAAAGGGTATGCTGGGTACAGATGAGTTGCAGGTAATGTAATGTGATTAATTCTGTTCTCTGAAAACTGTAAGTACAGTTTGTTTATATATTGCTAATAAAAGGCTTATGTGATGTACAGCATCATACGCTCACATAATCTTTTGCCATCACTGCCCCAACGCCCTCAGTAAGAAATTCACATGGGCAGTGAGCATCCAGTGACATGAGAAGGGCCCTCCAAATAGGCTATGCCCCTAAACCAAATAGTTTATGCTCATATTTTTAGAGGCACCATTGATGCCCTAGGCTGCCACAGTACAAAGTTGGCATCTCTATATCAGGTTGCTTTAGATTGACCGTGCCACACACTAGGGTTGCCATCTTTCCCCTGCCGTAGGGGACAGAATATGACATCACATTGGTGGGGCGGTGACATCACTGGGGGTGGAGAGGTGCTGTGACAAGGGCAGGACTATGACATAGCGATCAGCAATTGGCCAATCTCCACGTCAGTCTCTGAGATTCCTGCTTAGTGCCTGTCTGGGCAGGCACTTTTGACCTAGAGAGGCTTTCTGAAAACAAGCTTGTCTGGGTCAAAACTGGACAGGCGGCAACCCTACTGGACAACCTTGGTTCTCACTATTAAAGTGATACTGTCATGAAAAAATGACTTTTTTAAAATTTTAACACACATAAAAGGTTACCTATAGATCATGTTTTGGTAATCAGTCTACTTTTGTAAATAATAGTTACTTATAATTCCTAAACCTGACTGTTTTACCAACCTGATTGTCCTTTTCAACTTGTCAAAAGCATTGGACAATGTAAAAGCATTGGACAAATATTTTGATGGCAAAATTATAAATAGTGTGCAAAGAACTTGTTATGCTAGATGTAAAAAAAGTTTTCAAGATGTAAAAAAAGAACATTCAATTCTCCTCAACTTCATTATTCATTATATTGAGACTAGTAATGAGTGCTGGTGATGTGACCCATGTTTTCATGTTTTACTATACAGACCTGATGACAGCCTTGGTACTGAGTAGCAACTACTAAAGTAGCAGTTTGAAACTCTATGGGTATATTTCATTTTCTCAAACCTGCTATCTTATTTCATTATTTCTACTTCTTTCTGATATATTTTGGCATCTGAGTTATATTTATGTTACAAAGAGTTGAACTTGATGGATGGTCATGTTTTTACATGCTCAATAAAACATTTACTAGGAAAATATTCTTCTAAATGACTCCCCCATTATTTCCACTTTCAGTTGATTCGTATAGCCCAGATTAATTGGTTGTCTAGACCCTTAAGTATATGCGTCAACAGGTAGATATAAGATGAATATGTTGGTTTGGACTTGTTTTTAGAAAACAAAGATCAAACAGGCCTAAGTAGTAAAAGCTTTATTCTAGCTACAGGTTCCAAATAAAGGATACACCTCAGTCTCCCCAACACTTAAAAAAGCTGTCATAAAACGACTTTTTCCTTACTTTACAATTAGAAAAATAGTATATGCAATCTAATCTGTCCAGCTTGTTTTATAAATTAAACCATATGCTAATTGTTCTGAGTTAAATGCCTTAAGAACCTACTTTCTAATTTGATTGCATTTTTGTTTTTGTTAATTATAACTCTATTTTCATATCTTGTAGCTCTTACCTCACAGACTTATTCTTTAGCTTTTATATTTGACTCCTTTATTCTTCACATCATTTCTCTCACCAGGTCCCTCCCTTACTACAGATACCACCAAGTCAATTCCATATCAAGTCTCTAAACTACTGCAACCATTACCGGCTCTACTTTCTATAGCTGATAATAAATAATGATTGATTCATGCTCTCATAGGCAGGGTCATCTGACATTTTCCATTTTCTGGCGGTGATATGTCCCTACATTTTAGGCTGATTTCTCTTTAAAACAATTATTTCCAAAGTTTTAAACACAGGGGTTTAGTTACATCTTTATAGCCACAAAAATGTGAAGCTCAACCATTAGATCATTATACTGTTTATTTGATGAGTCCTACCTTAACTGTGCAGTATTATCAGTTGTTTTTCTTTGGGTCTGGATTCCAAGCTCCATTTTAAACTATATGCCAATAGTTAAAACACTGTATGCCACCTAGCAGGAAATAGGAAACCAACGTTTATTTGGATTTCGCTTAAAATGAACATGGTAGTGCTACTTTATTATGAGCATAATATTTGGGCTGTACCTGTGAGCACTATTAATGTGTCCCACTCCCATTTAGCAAACTATCAAATAATACATTAAAATAGGCTTTATATTTCCTGAATTATTCATCAAGGCCTGGTTGTTCTAGTGAATCAAACTCATTTGGCAGTGTGGTTTTCTTTGGAACACAATAACATGATATCTAATAGTAATGGCTCTTGTGCTATGTGAGTTTCTTCCTTATTCTTTATTCACATGTGTTGAAATTGATTTAATAGCCTGAAATTTGAAAATAACTATACTGAACACTTTCATAGATCTGTTTTTTTGGAGCATGACATTGATTAATGGGAAGATGTGAATTACTTGACGTACTGGAAAGAGAGTAGCAAAGATGCAAGCATTTTTTTTTTGTTCTCGGGTAGAATTGTAAAGACTCATGTAAATGAAGAAGGGCCATGGATAATTCATCTCTATGCACAAACCTGTAGAAAAAACATTTGTACCACATGGAAATCCTTTTTAGAAACAGAGAATGAAAATTGATATTATTTGAATGAATAAATGTTTTTTATTCTGAAGAACATGTTCTTCTTTCTGGAAAGACTACAGCAATGGTCATGATTTAGCTCAATATATTGGGAAGAGGGTATAGGTGAGATGTAAACCAAGTTTGGTGCACAGGCAAAACTACTAAGGCTTTTCCAGACCTATCAGCTCTCAACCAGAACTGACTGTATGCCTTATACATTATAGTTGTATTATAGTTTCTGACAGACATTACTATTTGGTATCACACATAGCAATGATCGTAGCAAACAAAGTAGAAATAAAAATGAATTCCTTTAAAGGATGCAGCATACATGCATAAAACTTGCATTTAAATCTTAGTTGCATATTATCTCATGGTTTTTCTGTGCTGTAGTAGAATTCCACTTTTGGTGCAGGTGAGCACTATTACACTAGTATTCTCGTTTTCTCCATCTCCAGAAGTAATATGTATGGTAGCACCCTTCTGCCACAAATACTGTACCTCATCTACTATTACATGTTCTAGCCTGGTATTAGTGGAGTCAGTTCAATTAAATGCAATGTGACTTATTTATTTCCTAGTATTTATTTAGCACTGACACATTTCTGCAACACTTTATCGAGATTATAATTTAGTACCTGGAGGAAATCAATGCAGACACTAAGGGGCACATTTATCAAAGTACGAATTAGTCCGAATGGAAAAAATGGGTATTTTTTCTGACTTTTAGAACTGTGTGTATTTTTTACGAAATTTTTGTAATTTCTGCAACTTTTTCGTACTTTGTGACAATTTGTGCGACAAAATCGTATTTGTTGGCCAGGTTGGAGCTGCAGAGTGCCATTGAGTCCTACTGGAGGCTTCCAAAAACATGCACAGAAGGTTCAAAGTCAGTAAGTTTTTGCGCCTTTTACGATCGTTCAGATACGAAAAATTCAGAACTTTTGGATCATACCACGATATTTTCGTACAACCACAATGCGATCCGAAATAAACATACTTTTTTAAGTATGTTTATTTGGACTAACAAAGGGTGCCTATGCATGTCTTTTGGGAGAGGGTCACATTATGTGCTAATGTGGTCTCTGCCCAAAGGGACTTTCAAACCTGTCTATAGATATCTGCCCAGGTTGGGAGGGCCTATACACAGGATATAAGCTGCCGACTTGGTCTGAAGGGGCCAAATCAGCATCTTAAGTCTGTCCATGTATGGCCAGTTTAAGACTTTATAACAGTTCAGTCATAGCAAATAGGACCACAGACATTTTAAAATGAATTCATAAATATATTACATCTAAAAATCTGCAAATAGCAGATAAGAATTAAAGGTTGTGCTAAAAAGTATATGGGATTAAAGGGGGACAACAAACTATAGTGTAAAGAATCTGGTGCCCCAACTAACCTGCCTGAAACTTGTGGAAGATAAAAAAGAAAAAAGGAAGAAGATGTTTGCTTGCAGCAAACCATGTTAAACTGATTAATATGATGCCTTCCACTAATTTACTGAACCTTCCAATCCGTTACAGCAGTACTACTCTATAAATTGTCTGTTTTACCTTTATGTAACAGCCTTTCAGACACTAAACAGTACATTATTTGTATTTTCATATTAAATGCATATGTTATAAATTCCAGTAAAATAAGCAAAAAAAACCCCCCCAAAACTCCTACCTGAACACAGATGTCTCAGCAAACTGTGCAGTACTATGTAGTCTACTGTATTAAATTGGGGATATCCTGAAAAGCTGATCTACATGGGATTTCTGAAATCATAACATCATTATTTTCAACGAGCGTTTTTAGGATTTGAAAAATTTGTGTAGAAACAACACTGAGGAGAATTTAGAGAAATAGGCTCTGAATTACTTGCAGCTTTAATTGACGCCAATTGTTGACAAAGGAGGCTGAATTTTTATGCAATCAACATATTTTAGAACATTCTTTGCAGATAGTTTGCTGACTTTTAAATTCTTTCACTCCTAACATTGTTCTTTCTCAGCAAAACCAGTCTTTAATCTTATATAGAGAGAACTGATCCACGCAGCTATATAACAGGTTGAATATTTATGTGCAAGGAAAACTCGGAATAGGCCTAGTCCTTTTATATTAGTCTCATACCATAGAAATGCTATGGGGCAACCCTATGTTTTTAAGAATGAGCCACTAGGCATTTGCAGGAGCTTTGACATCCAATTACGTACTATTCTATATGACTCAGGGGGCTTAAATGTTGTTTCTATAGGGTCTCACTGATATGGGTTTAGAAACCATCTAGGTTTCTCCAGAGTGGGCAGTTACTACAATTTTTTGGTGCCATAGCCCACACCACTTAATTAGAGATGTAGCGAACTGTTCGCCGGCGAACTAATTCGCACGAAAATCGGGTGTTCGCAAGTTTGCGAACTTTTAGCGAAGTTCGCAATTTTGGGTTCGCCTTAGCTGGAGCCAAATTTTGACCTCTCACCCCAGAGCCAGCAGATACATGGCAGCCAATCAGGCAGCTCTCCCTCCTGGACCACCCCTGGACCACTCCCTTCCATATATAAACCGAAGCCCAGCAGCCATTTTACATTCTGCCTGTGTGTGCTTGATGAGTTAGTATAGGGAGAGAGCTGTGCAGGGGTTTGAGGGACAGTTTAGGTAGCTTTGCTGACTAGTAATATACTTTCTACTGCTCTGTATGTAGCTGCTGTGGGCAGCTGTCCTGCTGATCTCATCTGCTGTAACCCAATAGTCCTTGTAAGGACTGCTTTTGTTTTCTGATTACTGTTACTCTAGTCTTCTTTTCATTGTGTACTGCAGCTCCATCTGTGTGTGTTGGAGACAGGTGTGCTGCTCATAGTAGTGCACTAAGCACCAACCACACATTGAACCGGCTGTAACCTTTACACGACTTGATTGGCATGTAGACGCCGGACGTTTTAAAGCAGTTTATTACACAAGTTTAGAAATGTAGTGTGATTTCTGCCCTTTACAGCACAAAACGCAACGCTGTATCAACAACAACGTATTTTTCAGATACATTTTTGCCCTTGACCCCCCTCCTGCATGCCACTGTCCAGGTCGTGGCACCCTTTAAACAACTTTAAAATCAGTTTTCTGGCCAGAAATGGCTTCTCTAGGTTTTAAAGTTCGCCTTCCCATTGAAGTCTATGGGGTTCGCAAAGTTCGCAAAAGTTCGCACTTTTTTTGTGAGGTTCGCTACATCTCTACACTTAATCTGGGTGGTATCATTACCCAGGGCGGTGCACTGCATATGCACAGTTGGAGGAGGAATGTGTACTGAAAGAAACTGGAATAACTGAACAGGTATAGAGCTCCTGGCTATCGGAAGTGATACAGCATCTCATTGCCATAATTGCCAGGCTAAATAAACTAGAATACATCCTTTTTGGGTTTTATTTGCACTTTATCACTTTGATGGTGATAAAAAAATGCCATGAGGTGCCAAGCACAGTGGCTATTGGTTGAATAAATTATATATTTGAGACGAGACAGAGTCTCCATGTTTTACAAAGCAACAAAAGCCACACATTGCTTCTGTGGCTTTCCATATCCATTGCAGGTCAGTTGGATACAATCAGTTATAAATGCATCTTTTTTGTGCAGGATTTTAAAAAATTATTTATGAATGACCAACAAAATAAGTAACTTCACTGATTAAAATTCTACTGACAGCGTTGTTTGATGGCTTGAGAATTTAGACACAAATAAGTCAGAAATAAGTCAGAACCAAAAACAGGATTTTTAGAAAGTACGTTGACAGAAAAGAAAACATTCCTCACAGCACTTTAGGGATAAACATAATAGCAATTCCAAGCCAACCAGTGTATCGGGTATGGAATACATTTCTAACCAGTGTCCCACTAGGGAAGCAATACTTTGCTATGTGCTTGCTTGAATTTATTTTTACTCATTTTCAAGGCAGAAAAAACTTATACCGAATAATCAGTCTTAATAGACTTACAGTTATTTTCACTTTTACTATCAAATATATCATGGCTGCTAAGGTTTCATATAACCTGAAAAAGTAGAATCTCCTTGTCATTCCTATAAAATGTACAATCTACAGCACATAAAGTGTCAGTAGTGTTAAGTAAGGTGTTCTATGATTTGAAGGGATTCAGAATCACCAAAGCAGCTCTTTGTGGTCATTTAAATGAAGATTTATAATGATTTGTGGTTAACACTGACACTTGTTTGTACCAAATAATCACACCTTTTGCATCTAGGCAGGTTACAAATAAAACTGTTGTCTTGTGCTAGTGTAAAACACTGAAGTATCTATACTTCTAATACTATCATCAATTTGTAATATCATCAATATACAGTGGTGTGAAAAACTATTTGCCCCCTTCCTGATTTCTTATTCTTTTGCATGTTTGTCACACTTAAATGTTTCTGCTCATCAAAAACCGTTAACTATTAGTCAAAGATAACATAATTGAACACAAAATGCAGTTTTTAAATGAAGGTTTACGTTATTAAGGGAAAAAAAAAACTCCAAATCTACATGGCCCTGTGTGAAAAAGTGATTGCCCCCCTTGTTAAAAAATAACTTAACTGTGGTTTATCAATTTCAATTTTCAATTTCAATATCAATTTCTGTAGTCACCCCCAGGCCTGATTACTGCCACACCTGTTTCAATCAAGAAATCACTTAAATAGGAGCTACCTGACACAGAGAAGTAGACCAAAAGCACCTCAAAAGCTAGACATCATGCCAAGATCCAAAGAAATTCAGGAACAAATGAGAACAAAAGTAATTGAGATCTATCAGTCTGGTAAAGGTTATAAAGCCATTTCTAAAGCTTTGGGACTCCAGCGAACCACAGTGAGAGCCATTATCCACAAATGGCAAAAACATGGAACAGTGGTGAACATTCCCAGGAGTGGCCGGCCGACCAAAATTCCCCCAAGAGCGCAGAGACAACTCATCCGAGGGGCCACAAAAGACCCCAGGACAACATCTAAAGAACTGCAGGCCTCACTTGCCTCAATTAAGGTCAGTGTTCACGACTCCACCATAAGAAAGAGACTGGGCAAAAACGGCGCAAACCACTTTTAAGCAAAAAGAACATTATGGCTCGTCTCAATTTTGCTAAAAAACATCTCAATGATTGCCAAGACTTTTGAGAAAATACCTTGTGGACCGACGAGACAAAAGTTGAACTTTTTGGAAGGTGCATGTCCCGTTACATCTGGCGTAAAAATAACACAGCATTTCAGAAAAAGAACATCATACCAACAGTAAAATATGGTGGTGGTAGTGTGATGGTCTGGGGTTGTTTTGCTGCTTCAGGACCTGGAAGGCTTGCTGTGATAGATGGAACCATGAATTCTACTGTCTACCAAAAAATCCTGAAGGAGAATGTCCGGCCATCTGTTCGTCAACTCAAGCTGAAGCGATCTTGGGTGCTGCAGCAGGACAATGACCCAAAACACACCAGCAAATCCACCTCTGAATGGCTGAAGAAAAACAAAATGAAGACTTTGGAGTGGCCTAGTCAAAGTCCTGACCTGAATCCTATTGAGATGTTGTGGCATGACCTAGAAAACCCTCAAATAAAGCTGAATTACAACAATACTGCAAAGATGAGTGGGCCAAAATTCCTCCAGAGCGCTGTAAAAGACTTGTTGCAAGTTATCGCAAATGCTTGATTGCAGTTATTGCTGCTAAGGGTGGCCCAACCAGTTATTAGGTTCAGGGGGCAATTACTTTTTCACACAGGGCCATGTAGGTTTGGATTTTTTTTCTCCCTAAATAATAAAAACCCTCATTTAAAAACTGCATTTTGTGTTTACTTGTGTTATCTTTGACTAATAGTTAAATGTGTTTGATGATCAGAAACATTTTGTGTGACAAACATGCAAAAGAATAAGAAATCAGGAAGGGGGCAAATAGTTTTTCACACCACTGTAAATGCCTCATACCTAAACAATGAGGTTTTTTTAGTAAATCAAATGCACAGTGATGCAGTAGTGTCTGTGATCTGGTGCAGGGGCGCTGCTGCCATGGGGTGAGCTGAGAAACTTGCCCCAGGTGGCAGCGGCTCACAAGTTACAAGGGGCAACAAAAATCCACTCCTGGTAACTTTAGGAGCCGAAATTCCAATTTTTAAATCAGAATTTCAGCTCTGCTAGTGCAGAGAGCACAAATGCGCTCTCTACACATAAAACCCAGAAATGCACTTGATCTGTTGTACATACTATGATGTACATTATGTAGTATTCCACGAGGTGTCCTACAACAGGTCTTCTCAGAACAGCCATTACCACCCTCTTGACTAAATAGTGTATTAGGCCCATTTTTAAATTCCTGGCTTGAAGGCAAGATTTAAAGGCATAAAGACACAAATTTACTCCAACATAGTTTCCTTCAGGCAGTCCACATAGGGCTACCAATTAGCCTACCACATCCTTAATGTTATGAATGCTTATGTGACTCCCCAACAGTTTTTAAATGTGGCTTGTGCATAAAAATGTTTGTGGACCCCGGTCTAGACTGTGGCTAACACTCCATAAGAGTGCCTCGGTAATGCACTGTGTGGCTGTAAGAGTCAATGCAGCCAAAGTCAATCATACCAAGAACAGAATAATGTTTAACCCTACATCAAGTGTAGACAATGCAGTTATATACCATGGCTGTTCTACTAAATTACTGTTTTTATGTGTTGAGAATGGCTACCACTCTGTAAAAAAAATCAGTTGGTTCAGATTTAGCAACCTCCTTTTCGTGCTAGGACAAAACAGAACTTGTCTTTCTAAATCTAGGTACAGATATGGGATCCATTATCTGGAAACCTGTTATCCAGAAAGTTCTGAATTATGGAAAGGCCATCTCCCATAGACTCCATTATAAGAAAATAATTATCATTTTTAAAAATGATTGTTATTCTCTGTAATAATAAAACAGTACCTGTACTTGATCCTTACTAAGGTATAATGAATCCTTACTGGAGGCAAAACAATCCTATTGGGTTGTTAAATGATTAAATGTTAAATGATGTTTAAATTATTTTTTAGTAGACTTAAGGTGTGGAGATCCAAATTAAGGAAAGATCCCTTATACGGAAAGCCCCGGGTCCTGAGCATGCTGGATAACAGGTACTATACCTGTATATGCAAACACAGCTTTAAATAATTAAATCCCTGTGCAAATAAACAGGACAGTATCAATTCAGACAAGCTTTTTTTCCTGTAGTAACGAATCTGAAAATACCTTTTCTGATGGGAAAATACCATTGTGCTGAGGGGAATGACTATTCTCAAGGGGAATGACTATTCTCAAAACAGCTGAATTACATAATCAGTTATGCTTTGTGATATTGTCTGTACAGCTTAGGAAAAAGTAATGACAGCTCATAAATCTGGGCCATATGTGACACTGGCCTTCACCAAAGAGACAATACTTTTTAACAGTATTAATTCATTCATGAAATGAATTTCAGATAATTCAATGCCTAATACAAACTGTAAGGGATGCTCCGAGAGTAAGATGTTAATGTGCATATGTGTGCATATATAATCCACACCCACAGTTATAAGCTACACTCATATTTATAATGAGCCTTGCCCACCAACACTTGCTGGTTTCACTGCCCAGAATGCATAGATTTACCAGTATGTGGCATGTAGGGACCTAAAATGGAAAAAGTGTGTATGACTTAGCTTCGGCACTCTGCCTGTGTATTGTGTGTTGTAACCAACCACAATTCCAGTATATTCTATACTATCCTACATTATTTAATATTTATTAACCTTTCACCATTCCTCAATTAGCTACCTCTTTTTTTTTTTTTTGCTTTTTAGCTTTATAATTTAATTTCATTCTTTTTTTACCCAATTCAGTCTCTAATTTAGTCATAACCTAGCTCTTCCATTTTCTGACTTCCTACATCTTGACAGCTTGTTTTTGTCATTGAAGTCACAGTACAGTCACATGGGGATTGGATGGGCTGGAGGGAGGTTCAGCGTTCACTCTCCAGTCTATCCAATCCCTATGTGGCTGTAGTGTGACATACATTTGATCCATTAAGCTGATCCAGGAGGTTAGAAACTGGCAGCAAAATAAAACTCTGCCAACTATTTCTGTGAACAGGCAACAAGAGAAACGAAAATGATCAATTTTGTGCTAATTACCAAAGGACTGTATTTCGGGGCATCAAATAAAAGCACTGTGGTTGCAGAGACGTTAAGTTTAATAAGTACACAATATAATAAAGGCAGTTGGATCTGCCTGACTAAGGAACACTAATTGCTTCAACTTAGCATAATTTAAGTTATTTTAATGTGAACTTAACAATGTAAAAACGTGTTGTTATTTATTGGTTTGTAAGCAAACATTACGGTCCTGTGGCAGGTGGTAAGGGCACGACTGGCCTGTCTGGCACAGCCATTCCTAAAGGCACAAGTGCTCCATGGATGAGTACTAAAGGCTCAAAATATAGTTGCCTTGCTAAAGGTCCTGTATAATGTGAAGGCTATTCCATGGAATTATGAGTAATGTTTATTTTGCCTAACATTTTTATTTCTATTGTTTATAAGGTAAGCAAGGTAACCAAAACAGTCTTATGAATCAAATAGATATGGTTTGTTGAGCAAACAAGGACGAGCAAGAAGATATACTAATTATAGGTCAGAGTTCAATTAGTATAATCCATCATGAGAATGCAGAAATAAAATATGATTGCAATTAAAAAAGATTTATATTCCTATTCTGCATATAAAATCATAGCTACATGCGTCACAAGCACAGAGAAGCCACAAAGGTCCACTTCTAGTGCTTTGCATTTTCCTTCTCCTTTAAATGAATTCTTGATTTTTTTTATAATTTGCTTTTGGAGTTTGTTTCCCGCTTTCAATTCAGAAAATTTTGTTGTGCAAGTAACCCGCCAAGGAATGCACCTGAGACTGCACATTTTTGCTGCACTCAGACAGATGCGGTAAACAGTCTGACAGCTCTCACTGAACCTTAAACCACTATAAATCCCTATGATTTTTCAGTGTATTAATTGAGAACATGTTTTTTAGCATTTCAACTCTTAAATGATGCACAGATTTATTTAAACAATTCTTGATCCAATATCGTGCCACAACTAACCCAGGTAATATCAGTTCGCTAGACTCCCCAGAAGCACTCATCTCTTGCCAGTCTGTTTGTTTTGACATTATCTGGTAAAGTTTGTATAAAACCTTGTCTTTGGTTTACATTAGCTAAATGTAATTTTTTTGGATCCATGGATTATATCAGCAATTCAAATGAGATTACTTAGCTATTAGGAGGTACATAAAGTCTTGGCATCAGTGAACAATATTCTGGAGAAATTCTATAAATTACGTTTCTTGGCATTATAGGAAAGCTGTGACCGCAGGCTTCCCGGTAAGAGATTAAACTTGCTACTGTTTGTCAGTAACCAAAGCTTAGGATGAACTATGATTCAAGGAAACATTATCCAATATCTGAACTATTAGATACAAACTGTAGTGGAAAATGTAATAACATAATACAACATAATGCTGTCGTCTGCTGTCTGAGAGAGCTTGCCGGGCCACTGTAAAGCCACCGTATAAATACTTTACTGGTAAGTCAGTAAATAACCACTCCAATTCACTGGGCCCACACATCATCCAGGGACAAAAACAACTGTCTTCATGATTACTTCAATACCTTGATTTAGATCACTATATATTTTGTAATGAGAACAGATTAAAGTAATTGGCTGATGCCTGGCCAAAGATGGAATGTTTATAATGGAGCTTCCCAGACGCCAAAGGTTTAAGAAAGGAGGGGCCTTGACCATTCTAGGAGGTAAGGGAGGATAGCAATGGTGTTTGGTGCACTAGGAAAGAGGGGAGGGGTAGTCTGTGAGAAGGTATAAGGAAGGGGTCTGAGAGTTGCACTTCCTTTTTTGTTTGGCGTGCAGGGTGGAACATTCCATCCTCCCTCCCCTAACGAGATACGGGAAGGGTTGTTGTCAAAGCTAGGGTGTAGAGTGTCAAAGCTAGGGAAGGGGCTTGTGTCCCACAGACTACAATTTAGTACCCCCGGGTGGTGGTACCATGAGGTAGCTGTGTGGAGTAAGGCTTACCAGCTCTTGCATGCCCATCAGAGCTTTTTTTTTATCGCGTAGCATATTATTTCACTGCAAATTTTTGCACCCGTTTCACGAAACAATCCACCTATGGCATGGATTCACCCCAAATCCATTCCTGGTGAACAATTTTGATTATCGCTACAAACAAGTTAATTGATATGTTTCACCCTCGCTTCCCACATAGAGTTAACATACATGGCAAATTGCAGCCTCACCAAATAAGCAGACCTTGCCATGTATGCCCAGCTTAACTGGCACTATTCTGACTCCACACCCTAGAAGTACAGAAACATAAGGCAGATACATAATTAGACAGTCAGACAATATTGAGGCTTAATAAAACTGGGATGCAACCACAACACATAGTTAAGGCACATTTGCTATAGGCACCCAAGCTTATGCTGTGGCAACATTCTAGAGTTCTCATTAGTTCTCATTGGTCACTGGCATAACTTTCACCAGGAAACACCTCCCCCCATTGACTTTGTTATAAAAAAATGTAGTGTGTTCTGCAATAAGCAAGGAAATTTACCATTTACAAGAGATTTGTAAACATTTTCAGCCCAGATACAATATGAGGAGGATATGTTACTGTTAGAGATGAGAACTTTTTCATGGCAAAAGGTATGGTTTATGCCATACCAAATGGGCTGCAGATATACTGTAGACTAATGCTCATGATTGATTCTGTAACTAGTAGTAATGATGTTCTTATACAATACCGTACATTATTTTGATCTTTTTTAACAAAGTAACTATGAAAAAAATTGTGCGTAAGTTATCCTCTCTGAGGAAATGTGCACAATACGTAGTGGGAGTGCAGTATGTTACGTACCCACTCTCCACTGTGTGTCCTCGAATATCACTTTTACTTATTTTTACTTAATTAAAATTCCGTCAAGTTTATTCTCGTGTCTAGATCTTCAGCAGCATTCAGTTTTCTTCAATCAGTCTTAACCATTAGCAGAAAACATGGGGATTCCCCCAGGGGTTCACCAGGAGCTGTTGCAACCTGAAAATAATACAGTAATTATTATAGCTCCAGGTAGGTTCCAAAGTCAGTATTTTGAATACCATTGTAATGAGTATAATACAGCATTTATTATACAACCTAAGTAGATTCTAAAGCCAATATTTCTCAAATATGAACAAGAAATATTGAGGAAAGTGTGAAAAAAATTGCAATAATAAACACAGATAATCCTGGGCAATGAACAATATCAATGCTTTCTACTTAGATGCATGCCTACACCAGTGCTCTGTCCATCGGAGCTACAGGTATGTAATAATGAAATTCTTTGCACTAGATTTTGGTACAGATAAATCCAAACCACTGTTAGGTAGTTGAAATCAAAACTTTCTTTAAAGGGAAATTATCAGGAAAAAAGTATTTGTGTAAAGTAAATGTTTTATTACGTCAAGCTTGCACTTGACAGACTCAAGGCTCTTTAAGCTAATTAGGCAGGTAGGGTAGTAACATTACAAGTAAGGCAAGCAGTACAAAGGGTCAAAGTGCTGTTCACAAGAGGTTACTAGGAATTGCTATAAATCAGGACATAATTACATGTTTGTGTTTACAATATGAGAATTCAAGGTTAGAGTTATGAAACTGATGCTGTTCTGTGCAGTTTGTGCAAGGCACGCGTGCAAGTGCTGAAACTCAGAATAGTATTTCAAATGTTGGAGGAAACAAAGAGGGCTTGTAGGCATCAATCTGATATTGGAGGCTCAAAAGGAATTCTGGGTCTCATTTATCAACATGTTATCAACATGTTTGCACTTTTCTGTTGATGGTTAATGAACTCCACCAACTCATAAATCCCAATAGATTTTAAAGTTATTTTGCACTCTAGGCATGCAATAGGTAGCACAGATTTCTCAGCAAAAGCTGCAAGACCACTTCTTGATCCATAATGTTAGCAGCATAGTGTTGAGCTATTCAGGCATGACTACTAACTAATGGTCCATCTGCAGTAACTTCAATGCAGCTTTGGGGTCCTTTCTCTGCACAGTTTTTCCGCTGTATAAGGTCTAAACTACATAGGGGATTTTGTTTAGATATTGTGGGATAGATTTGATCTGACCCACAACAGCACAACCAACGGCTCAAGATTTTGTACGATCCTACAAAAACCGATCCCCACAGCTGTAAAGTAACTCAGATAAAGTCAGATGGTATCTTTTCTTTCTTTTTCAATAAGAAAAAAATGTCTTCCCAACATCACATCTTGTCAGATGCAGCATGCAGTATTCGCATCTGACAGGCGTGTCGGATAGCCATTATTCCATGTAGTTTACACACCACATTTTCATTTTTTGAGCTTCTCATATAAAAACTGTGTGAAAAGATAGAGGGGGTTTATAGGATTCCCAGGAGGGTTGTTATTATCACTGTTGGTACTTTATCTTTTTTACTAACTCTCTTTCATAAATTGAATGCATTATGCATTACATAGACAGTTTACATGATAAAGATATTTGCCCTTGACTTTCTGAATTCCAACAAAACAGCTGTAGCAGGTTTCACTTTTATTTCATCTGGTCTTTACACTCTCATTGTATATGTCACAAATGTACTGTTTTGTAAACTGACATCAATGTATAGCATTGCATTTACTTTGTCTGTGGCCAGCTATAAAAATCTGGTCTAACTGAAAGAACTACAAGTGTATAACACTTGCTGTGAGGGGCTCCTGTATAGCATATGGAGTTAGTGGGTGGTATAAGAAAGTTATTAGAGGAAAAAAGAGGGATAAAAAAGGGGGATGAAAAAGGTTTGGGAGGTGCATGCATCATGCTGGTGTGGCATTAACTTTTACTGTATTTGGTTAAACCAACCATGTATTTAATACCAGATCAGGCTTGGCTGATGTTTGGCGTGTTCATGTTCTACACCCATGGTAGTGCACTTGATGAACAAATGTGCCTTAAAGGAGAAGGAAAGGTAAAAACTAAGTAAGCTTTATCAGAAAGGTCTATGTAAATACAGCCATAAGCACTCACAGAAACACTGCACTGAGTCCTCTATCAAAAGAAACCCAGGATTTCTTGTCTCATTTTTTGGGAACATGTTCTCCGGTATCAGACTTCCTCTAGCTTACACCTCCTTCAAGTTTGGGGCTTGAGTCTGCTCAGTTCTCTCCTCTCTCCCTCCCTTCTCCTGCTCCCCCCTCCCATAAGAATGCATATGAACTCACTCCCCCCTCCCCTAGGAATGAGCTTCCAACAGCTATAACTTGGAAGAAACCAACCACATACAGTAATACAGCTTATATTATATATCACAACAAAGTAGCAGAAAGTCAGTGTTAACACTAACAGAAAATCCATATATTAATACTATAATTAGCTTTAAGATTGCTTGAAATACAGAGGCCTGAGACACTGATGGTTTCTCTTACACTGATGTAAAAGTAATTATTAATGTAATTATGTCTGTATATGCTAAAGCTGCTAGAGAATAACTAGGGAATGTGGCTGGTCATGCAAAGCTTCCTTCAGGACACATTTTTATGTGCAAAAAATAAAGCAGGTATACTCACATTATAAAGAAACAATTCTTTCATTCATAAAAAGTGTGTATTTTAAAGTTTATATTTTTTTTTTTTAAACTATACTTTTAGGTGTCGTAGCCAATGATAGGCAACTTTCAGCAGAAGCTGATGGAGGAAGGCTGGCTGTTACTGTAAGCATGTAGGCCTGATATGCCAAGTATGAAGATGATAACTCAAAGCTAGACCTGCACTTTTTTCTAGACAATTAACTGCTTCAGATGTCTGAGGCAGCTATACAATATGAGGATGATAAAAGCTTTCTTCTGAATGTCCCCACTACACTGAATTGAAGGAAGCATTGCTTTCATTCACGTACTTGAGTCTGTCATTATACTGTCATTCTGGTATCAGTGGATGGGTAATTCTGAAGCCTCAGGCACAATGCTACCAAGTTTGTCTGATTCCAGACGTCATTAGCATCATTATTGGTTACAATGAGACTGTATATTTGCATAATGGTGCTGCATTTGGAATTGTAAATTGTTCTTGATAGGTCTATGTAACACACATTTTAGCTACATAGTGGTACACAGGAAAAGTTGCCAAATAGATCAGACCAAACATAAGGTATGCTTAAATTCCATCCAACAGTTGCTTTTGCATCACATGATGTTCATAGCCAATTGTGGGCATCATAGGAATGAACTGTCCTCACTAGACCAGTGATCCCCAACATGTTGCTCACCAACCCCATTTGTGTTGCTCCCAGTGGCCTCAAAGTTGGTGCTATTTTTGAAGACCATATGTACTGCTAAACAGAGTCTCTATTAGTCTTCCAGTCCACATTGGGCTACTAATTAACCAATCTGAGTCCTTATTATTCACCTACTAGAAAAGTTTTTGTGCTTGTGTTGCTCCCTTTTTTTTCACTAAAATTTTGCTCACGGGTGAAAAAGGTTGGGGATCCCTGCACTAGACAGTCTAATTTATAAACCAACATGTTTGGTCATAACCTGCTAAAATAAGAAATGTCTGTTTGTCATTACCATTGCTTCATACTGTTGTGTCTATACCCAGAAAAGATTTATTGTGGATATCAGGTACACATTCAGGCGGAGGAATTGCTCTAAGAGATTCAGATTATCTTTGTTCCATGCAGATGGTACACTTCAGTTTTTCCAGTCAAGGTCTGGAATGCTAAAATTCTCTGTGCCGACCACTTAATTCATCACTGACAACCACTTCCAATGCCGTATACAAACTCATTCTTGCTGTAATACATACGGGCGACTATTAAGTCCCTCTAAAATGCATCCCCTGTTTTCATTTATTTGTTTATTTCCAAGAAGTCTGGGTTATTTTATTGCTAAATGCACAAAGACATACCTCAGGCAGTTCATTTGTGCGAACAGTTTGCCGAGTGTAAGGCAAATTTAAATTGATGTCCAGAAATAGCTTTATGCACTTTGGCTGTGCTCTTTTCATTATCCATCTGCCTTTTACTTCAAGGTCTGAATCAGACATCCAGGTGTAAGAATGGTATATTTATCAGATAACTGTCTGAGCTGTCTGCCAGAAGTGACATGGTTCAGAAAAATAGAACTCATCAGCAGTCTAATTCTCCAGCACTGTGTGACTGCAGATTAATCATGGATGCAATTATTAGCAGCTTTGTTTGTTTGGTTTTTATTTTGTACCCTAAATACAATATTTGTCACCATGTTCCATGGATGAAAGCAAATTCATCTAATGTAATTACTCATCCTTTTACCTAGTAATAAAAAAACATCATTGGTATGTATGCTAAGGAAATCGAAAAGTGTGGTCAAAAACAGCAAATAGAGGTGCAATCTATTGGTGAAAAAGGAACCTGTATAGTCCCACAAGGCCACAAGGGAACACCTGCTTGCTTCCTCTTGCTCAGTCCTAGGAAATTCTGTGCTACCAAACACAGGCATTGCTGTATTAAAGGGGCAAGCCTCCAGACTTAGCCCAGATTGTGTGGCAGGGTGCAAAAGTACAAAAAACATGATGGTTTGCACCCCCTTTTTTTATTTAGCATCCTGCCATGGTCCTTATAAATGACCCCTTATATTTCTTGCCCAAATTGCTCCTGCACTTCCAGCTTCCATCAACAGAAACATTTCTCCCATGACAAGAATTGTGTGTCTCCATATGCAGCATTGCATGTAGAAGGAAACGTACAAGTGTGGGACATGGGCATGTACACCCCTTCCCTGTATATCAATCATAACTTAAAATAACTTAGATTGTAATCTCTACGGGGCAAGGAACTCCTTCCTACTGTGTCTCATACCACATGGCACTTACTCCCTGTGTATTTATACTTATTTATTGTATTTATTATATCACTTGTCCTCCCTGTGTGTAATTTTGTATATTGTAAGATTGTACAGCGCTGCGTACCCTTGTGGCGCTTTATGAATAAAGTTATACATACATAACATGCACCTTCCTACCACAAAACATGGGCTCCCTCCTAATACAAACCATTTCAGAATCTGTTATTGCTGCACAAGGCATCTCTACAGACTATTAAAGCGTGGGGATTGAATATTTATGCGAATAGAATATATTTTCAAGATTGTGCGCCATTAATAATGGAACATTAAAAAGCAATTCTGAATCTTAGTGCTTTGAAATAAAAAATATGCCTAAAATCCAAATGTTAAAGTAGAATTGAGAAAAATTAGAAATTGTTCAAGGGTCAGAATACTTATGCATACACTGTAACATTCACAACTGAATAGCATTGTTTTATAAAAGGCATCCAGTTTTGTTCTCTGTATTTATCTGAGTAACCACGATTTGAATGTAGGGACCCATAGGGTTAACAGTCCCTAAAGCTTTAATGCCTACATTTCCTATCAGGCAGACAAGTATGTTTTCATTTCTCTATTTATATATTTGTGTGTTATTGGCCCTTAGGTGTATGACCACTTCCAGCACTAAATAAAGTAAATAAATTTTCTGTTTTACAGTCAAAAAGGGATCACTCTATTTACATTGTCTGTTTTACAGTCAAAAAGGGATCATTTCTATTTATATTGGGGTGGTCTGTAACATGTTCCTAAAGTTACCTTGCTCGTTGCTCTACAGTTTGTGAACATGCCTAAGCATAAAGCTCCTGCCACTGCTTGATCTTTTATACCACCCTTTAAGTCATTAAACAAACACCTTATCCTATTCTTTCTAAATTAAAGGTGAACTCTTGCCTCCTCTAAAAGCCATTTTGACAGGCTTTGGTAGCAGGGTCACCATAAGGTACCAACTTAACCCTCAGGGGCCAAATACAAAACATTTTTTGGGGGTTCTTTGTGCCTTAGTAAATACGTATTAAGTATTGCTTTTTAAGGTTCTGGGAATAACAGGACCTATACAAGTGTACCCCCCTGTTGCAGTTGCTCAGCTGTCTTGTTGCTGTATCTGTTCAGTAGCAGCCCATTTACCCCCTTGAGAAAAACTTATTTTTGAAGTGCTTTAGTTTGCTGTCAGACCAATTATAATTAGCAGCCTAAATCAACAAAATCCTGATTAACACCAGATTGCATGTGAGGAATGGGCACATGAAAAATCGAAGGGGTGCGTGTTTATGATAAGGATATAGAAGAGAGACTTGTAGAAGTCTATCTTACACTAAAAACTCTAGTAATACAAATTGTATTTGTTAAAGAGAAGGTTCACCTTTACACTAAAGTTCACCTGGGGAACAGACACAGTCTGGTCCCCACCTGCAGCCCCCGCCGGCCAGCTCCTCCTGCTTT
Organism: Xenopus tropicalis; assembly: GCF_000004195.4. Lineage (NCBI taxonomy): Eukaryota > Metazoa > Chordata > Amphibia > Anura > Pipidae > Xenopus > Xenopus tropicalis. Next base: position 44,212,704 of record NC_030679.2, on the reverse strand, counting down.
CCCTACCCATGCGCCTACACTCTCCCTGTCATGACCCACGCATCCACCTACACTTGCTCACACCTTACTCACCAAAAAAAACTGCGTGACGATATCATTGTTGGAAATGATAATGGCCACAGCTTTATTTATAAATACAAACAGTGCAAATAGATTAAATACAAACTTGTAACATATTTAGTCATAACAATACATCAAATAATAAGTGCAAACATTAATGAACTGGAAACACTGACCCCGAGCCCCTTGCCAGTCTGCCCTTCCACAACCACCCTGAGCCATGCTATCCTCCAGCCGCCAAATCCCTAGCTCAGAGGATAACCGCCGCCACTCCGGGACCTATCCGGTCCCCTCTCTCAATTAGCCATGTTCAGTACCCACCCAGCGCTTTATAGCGCACCTTTCTTATTCCATCCACCAATGGTCACCCACCTTAGGGGTTAGACCATCCACTCTACCTGATCTGGCATACCAGAACAAGCTTCCCTCCCCGGCAGACTAACAAGGACCCGCCAAAGCTGCGACAACTACCATGACGCCGATCGTCCGCATCAGTATCCTGTTTCTCCCCCCCTTTCTAGCTAAATACTGTGTACCCCTAACCCTCCAGGCCACATGAGTGACAACAAGAAACATTAAGTAACCCAATAGAACCAACCCCCAGCTAATGGAGGGTGGGTGGGGACCTTTCCTCTGCTGCTATCTTCCAAGATGGTGGATAGCCAGCCCTAACTACTCTCCTATATACCCTCTCCTCCCCCTTTCTTTCCCCCCCCCCCTTTTGCCTTGAACTGACCTATCCCCGCTAGTGATGCAGGGCTGGGTCATGCAGCCCCTCCTCCGACCTTGCTGCTCCGGGGCTAACAGGAACTATGTGTGCCCGCGGGGAAGCATTATGTGGCACACGGGTCAGTTTAGCAGGAGCTTGTGACCAGCAGGCAGCAGCCCCAGTAGGCCCCTGGCACCCCAGTCCGACACTGGTCTTATGTGAGATTTATTAGTAAAAATTACAGTTTTTGGAGCTGTGGGCATCTCCATGTAACTATAGCCTTACAGTAGCATTCATTGCTAAGCAGAGAATATCTGCAGCTTGTCATTAGCATTGAATTGAGCTGTTTCCTTTGCCTGCTGCAGTTTGGCATGAACTGTTAGTGATTAAATGTGCCCCGGTTCATTATGCTGCAGGCTTTTCAGCATGGACCCTTGTTAGTCAGACTTGTACAAACATACATGTTTGTAAGTAAATGGCTTGCTTATGGATGTACAACAGGGATACGCTGCTCAGAAAATGATTCAAAAACAATCTGCTCTGCATCCCGTGTTATCAAACATGATTTGTTATAATACTGCTTTCATAAATTGTAGCTCTTGAACTTGTTGTAGCTACTAAGGTTTTATAGACTAATGAAATGTTGTTTCTGTGTAGAATACCTCATATCGTTCTGTGTCATATGTTTCATTAATTTGGAAAGAGTTCTGCTTGTTTCTGACCACTTTAACTTCCCCTCTACCTGGTGGGAGAGAAAGGTCTCCTTTAGAAATGGTGCCAGATTGGGCACCGGCAGCGGTAGACAATTCCTTTGATCCAAAGTTTTCTTTGCATTTGAATAGATCAAAATATGGTAATCACTAGAGAAGCTTTTTAGAGTATATGTCCCTCCATGCTGGGCTGTTGCCATGGTTACCATTCAAAGGCCTTTCTGAGTAGCTTTATCTTGTCAGTGATACGGTGCTGCAGTTGGGTGCTCTATGGCAGTTTTATTTTATTGCTGTGCCTTTGCCAGATATATATTAATTGAACAGAGTTCTGTGGGAAGAGATAGCAGCTTTATGCAAGATGTAGAAACTAAAATGTACATATAAATGGGTTATCCATGACTGATGAACTCCTCTCAGAAGACAATAGGTGAAAAGGCCTTTACAGTGGTAATAACATATCATATACTGTATCTTTGGTGCATTAGGGCAATGGCACACAGCATGATAACAAACATTTTGCTGGCCACCAGCATGATTGTGTCAGTAAGCGATAATTGCACCAACCAGTCAAGGAGATTACCATAAAAGTCTAGGGGCAACTGTGAGCATTTTGGCTCTCAACCTCCATATTGGAAATTGCGTTAATGGGAAAATGCGCATTATTGCACTCAGCCATTCCCTGAGCCAGGATTACTATACTGACACATTCTGAGTGAAACTTTCTAACTTACAGTTGAACCTTTATAACCTGCATGTTTTGGGTCACCCTGCCCATCATCTGAACTTTTCATTTCAAATAGCCTCCTGTAGTGATTTAATCCTCTTACAAAAAAAGGACAAGGCAATGATTGGTGGCTAAGAGGCCTGGTCTGATGTTATTAGGGGTGTGGACAATGCAGTATGGTATGGTTTTTGGCCATGTGGTTATAGTATGTTTGCTTGTCAGAGAGAGGGCCACGCAACAGAAGGATTATTTTGTGACAACATGAGCACGTTAGTGGCTAATATTGGTCAGCGTCTTCAGTTCTTTGGCTGTTGAGGGACCTATTCAATGGAAGTAGATAACTAGATTAGTAATGAACAGATAATCCCCCTGCATAATGGACTTCTACAGACCAGGAGAATTATACAGTGCTGCTAACAAAACAGTCACACCAAAGAGTGAATGCCATATACTGATAATGTAATTGTCTACCTAGCAAACCACAGAGTAGCTTAAGTTTCCCTGTTTGCATTGTTTAACTCAAGAAATAACATAAAATAGATTTATGTGATTAAAACGATAGGCAAAAAGTATGTTCAGCACAAGCCCTACTCATTCTGCTTATATTGAACAAGGGAGTATACATACAAGTCATCATAAATAACATAGCGCGAGTGTTAATCATAAAATTACATATCTAAATAAAACAATATGTTAATCCTTAATTAGAAACACCAGAACAAAGTTTTTGTACCATAGTTAGACTGCGCAAACTGCTGTAATTAGAGTTACTGATTAATCAAATAAATGAATGAGGGGCCCCATTCTTGATTTATGCCTAACCACTAAATATCACATAAATAAACAGCCATAACAATAAAGTACAGTGTATAACTCCAACAGAAATGAGGCAACATTGGATCCATATCTGTTATATGAAGCACATTTAATGTATATATGTGGTTTATATGTTAGTGGCTCAGAAATGTCCACACAAAAGGGCAAGATAACAGTTGAAAGAGCAAAATAGATCATTGTGCGTATACTGGTATCCTCAGTTGAAAGGTACCAAACAAGTAGGTACCAAACAAGTCCATTCACAGAAAACAGTTCAATAATAACAAACTTAATAGGCCCCAGGGGAGTTACTCAGTTCAGTTCATATGTGTTGTAATTCAATAATAATCCCAGTATAGTATGTGCATTGTTATATTGCACCTGGGGCAGGCATTGAAGCATTGTGTCACCTGAAGGTAACATGATGCTGCGCCTATTGACGCAGGAGAACCCCGGAGCTACCACAACTTCCAGACCAGCGGTAGCTCCAGGGTTCCCTTTCCTGCACTGAAAAAATGGGGTACACATGTCTCTTGTACGGCAAACATCAAAATTGCTTCAGACAAAAAGTATTTGGTGCAACTGCAGTCGGTGAATGGGGTGCAATTGCAGTAGGCACAGCTCAATTGCGACAAGAGCATTGCCCCTTTGCAACTGCACTTAAGATGGAATTTGGAGTCGGCAAAAATGTACTGACTCCAACTGCTAATTAATTTGAATTGTAATTAAAAAATACAGTATGTTACAATGTTGCAGATAGTCATAACAAAGTACACTTCAGTAAGAATAAAGACCAGTGCGTAGTTGTTTCAATAGTGTGAAGCCCAGCTGAGCTATAATAATCTAATTGTTTTCATTTTTTGTCTTTTGTTTAAACTTTAGGTTTAAGGAATATTTGTAGTTTCTTTAATAAATAAAATGTAACAATACAAAGGCTTAGTTATAGATTTAGATCCAAACTTGAACAGTATCCTCATTCATGTTGGCAGTGACAGGCCTAGATGGCCAATAGGGCAGTGGGTCAGCTTCCTAGCCAGTAGTTTTATGGTTTGTTCCCAAACGCAGAAACAATCTTCATATAGCTTTAAAATTGCTTTGGCAGTGATGAAATGGTTTGTATGTTGTGTTCCTTCAATCTACATGGAAAAACAGAAGTGTCAGAGGTACCATAAACTATAAACATAAACATAATATAGATAAACTCATATTTTCCTGAGAAGGTGCATTATTTATTATAAAACACCTTTCAATGAGTCACGTGACAGGGACACTAAGCACTGATTATAACTAATGACATCACCAGTTTTCCAATGGTCACAAAGGAATTTAAGAAGTTCTGTCAACTTAAGGCTTTGTGTATATGGATTTTTTATGTACCATGTTCACTCTTTTACTTCATCAACATCTGAGCGGTTGTCAGGTTTAATATTTGGGCACCTGGATTTTCTCAAGGAGGATAAAAGTATTAGGAACTCCAGTAAAACACACTGGACCCAAGGATTTAATAACCGCAAATATTGTTTTCAATGTTTTATCAAACAAAAAAAAAAGCAACAGGCAATAGTGATGAGCGAATCTATTCCGTTTCGCTTCGCCGAATAATTCCCGTATCTTTCAAAAGATCCGCGAAACGGCGAAAAATTTGCGAAATGCCAAAAATGTCGTGCAACAAAAAAAAATTTGTCGCCCGCGGCTATTATTTTGTCGCGCGGCAATTGTTTCGTCGCCCGCGGCTATTATTTTGTCGCGTGGCTATTGTTTCGTCGCCCGCGGCTATTATTTTGTCGCGTGGCTATTGTTTCGTCGCCTGCGGCTATTATTTTGTTGCGCGGCTATTGTTTCGTCACCCGCAGCTATTATTTTGTCGCGCGGCTATTGTTTCGTCGCCCGCGGCTATTATTTTGTAGCGCAGCTATTATTTCGTCGCCCGCGGCTATTATTTTGTCGCCCGCGGCTATTATTTCGTCGCCCGCGGCTATTCTTTTGTCGCCCGCGGCTATTATTTAGTCGCGGGGCTATTCTTTTGACGCCCGCGACTATTCTTTTTTTACGCCGCGACAATTTTTGGACGTGCGACAAATTTTTCCGCGGCAAATTTTTTCATTCGTTTCGCGAAACAATCCGCCAATGGCGAAACGCAGAAATTCGCAGCGAATCCATGCCTGGCGAAATATTTCGCCCATCACTAGTGGTGCATATTTAGCGAAGTACCTAAAATGTATCTGTTTAGCATTTGCTGCAAATCATTAAAGAGCTTTCCTGGCATCTCTGTTTCCTTCAGGCACCTGTAGCAGTGAATCATTCTATGAAGTGCATTCGTTCTCCTTCACGTATACAAGGGTTTTGAATAACAAGCTTCCCCGGTGCTTATTGTGTTCAATGCACAATCGCTAACATTTCAGCAAATATTTTCCAGGTTAAATGATCTGAGATATTCTGCAGAGCAAATCTGGCATCAGAGACGTGAAGTGTAAAATGACTTGGAACAGGCTTCAGAATGATACAGTCGCATGCAGTGCCAACTGCTGATATGCACTAGCTTATAACACATGTTGCACAGTTATGGAAGCAGAACACATTCTTCCACACATCACCAAGGAAAAGAAAATCGATGAATGAAATTAAGCTCTGGAAAATACTGCATTTGATTTCTACTAGCTCTTAAGGAAAAAAACATTCATAAGGATGACTGCAAGCTATGACATGAACCTTGCGCTTGTAGCATGGTTTGTCAGGCACATTAAAGTGATACCGACACTAAAAAACTATTTTTTTAAATATTGATGTACATTTAAATGTACCTATTGGTCTTATTGGTGGTTTTTTTGCTGATAGGGCTATTTTTGTAAGTAACTGTTACTTGAAGTCCCTAAACCTGACCTGTTTTGCCAACCTGACTGTCCCTTCTCAGCCTGTCAGTTATAGCTTCTAATGCTAATGAACTCCTGCTGCACAAATATGGCAGCCCCTTCATAGTGGAAAATGGGGATCAGATAGGTAATTGCATTGTAGTAGGACTATGCAGTGGCATAACTATAGAGGAAGCAGACCTACTCTAGTCGCTGTAGTTATGCACGTCTGCTGCAACTATTGAGCAGGGGGCGTACGTGCGCGTAAGTACGAGCAGGGAGGGGGTGGCGGCTAGATACTTGTGCGTGCTGGACACCTCCAAAGATTAATTAGGGGGGCCGGGCGTGTTTTCAGTTGATGGAACTCTGGTAGACCTTGATGGAGTCACAAAGAATGAACACTACTTGTGATTGTGCGCCTCCCTCTAGTCCCATTTTTCATGAGAATGAAACAGCAACTGCAGCAGGAAATGTTGTAGTACATTGCAAAGAATGGAAAGAGCAATAAACACAACAAAACTATTAGATTTCACACAGCTTTGTGCAAAATGCAGTTCTAAATGTGTAACATTGGTGCCCATGACTGGTGCACTCCCAGCCTTTGCTATGAGAAGGCCAATGTAAATGTGTTGAACCACAGCAGACTTCTCAGGTACAGGGGCAGGCCTGAGCAAACTGACCAGCAAATAGTATCAGTTACACAATATTCACAGCATAGATCCTCTCTTTTTAGCACGCACACCACTTTCGCTTTCTCCTGTTCTCGCAAGCCTTCAATACCCCTGTCATGCGGAAAGGCACTAGCAGAGTGTCATTAAAGGGGCTCCTTTTCTTCTACCTACTCCTTCCCTCTCTGCCGTATCCATATACAGTGTAGGAGATTTTCTCAGCTGTCTCACTACAGCTCAGCAGGTTCTCACTAAACTGTCTGCACACTCTAGCTCCTTAACTAGTGCACGATCACCTAGGTGCTCTACCCCAAATACTCACTCCTCATTGGGACATGACTGCTCTTACTAGCTATCTATCTCTCACTCCTAAAATGAGCTAGTGATAGTCTCCCAGGGCCGCTCCAGCCATGAGGCGGCCTCAGACAGCTGTGAGTAGCCAGTTACCAGGGGCAGCAAAAAACTGCTTCTAGTAACTTTAAGAGTAGAATTTCCATTTTTCCCCCCTCATGACCCGCTCAGATGCTGAAGAGGTAAGCGCAGAGCGAGTGAGGGGTGGCACATCAGCCCTAGAAACGTAGCTGCAGTCTCCTTCCTCTCTATCTAGCCCTTGCTTCCCACCCAGTCTGGCTTAGTTAAGTCTGTCTCTCCTGTAGGTGTTCTTAGGCTTTAAGAGGAAGCCCCCTACAGGCCAACCTTAGAGATTGCTGCCACCCAGTGGACAAACTCTAGTCTAACTATATACACTAAAATAAATCTTATTTCACCTCCTTGCAGACACAATTGCCATGTTTTTACTCACAATGCAGCAATGTTTTCCATAATTCCACCATCATTGCTGTTGCCAGGGGGCGATGAACCTAAAGGTATTGTTGCCCTTGGTGCACTTGCACTGAAAATGTCAGGTGGGCATAATTTCTGGCATTCAGCATGAGAGTGATGTGTGCACCCTGTCCTTTTAGAGCAACTGTGCGTGATTGGCACAGGCACCCTGGTTCAGAGGTTGCATAGCTCCAGGATTCACAAGTCTCAAAAGGCACAAGTGAACAAAATTTGGAACTGAATGAAGGCAGAAATGCTGAGCACAGCTATATGGAAGCACAAGGAGAGCATCTTAACACAGTTATCTTTAATAAATGTTTCTTTTCATGCAATGGCTGTGACTACAACTGTGTTTGTGGTTATAAATGACCGCTAATGTCTTGTTTAGGTTCCAGTAACCCAATGACCCGTAATAGAGTGTAGGGAAGCAGGGGCATGACAGTGCCCGGAAGTTGTGAAGCCACTCCTAGTTGGTGGTGATTGGTGGCTTTGGAAGTTTCAGGGCCAGGGACATCATGAGGGGTAAAAAATTAAATAAGGAATCGTTTCACCCTCCCACCCTTTCTGAGTGTGTTGGTGCTAATGTGTTGGTGGTGGGGTGTTTAAGTCTAGGAAGCAATGGTTATGTTAGGAAGGGAGTTATAGAGTTAATTGGTGGTTGGCACGCCTGGCACCTCAGGGGTAAGGAAGTGTACCAGGAAGTGAATTTGGTTGGGAAGTAGGTGGTTCTGAGCTAGAGTGGCAGCTGGCACCGGTAGTTGCATTGTGCAATTATAGGGTTGTTATGGTACATGGTTGTTTAATAGTTAATTGTTTAGAATATGTATATGATATGTATATGATATGCTAATTTGTTCTTGATGTTACGTTTTAAATGAAAACTTCACCGGATGTAATAAATGTACTGCTGCCTTTTCATCCCACAAACTGGTATCTGTGTGTTTTTGGGTATCAGGAGATTTATATGATCTCCCAATTCCCAATGTACAAAGATGAGAACTGAGTACAGCACTGAGCACTGTTGTTAATCTATGGATATATAAAAAACAGCGCATTCTATGAGCCTTCCGCTGCAACAGCTGATTAACAGATCTGTGAAGAGGAGAAATTGGAGAGCAGACTGCTATAGTCAGAACCAGCAGTGCTACTTTCAGTGGCAATTTGACTTATTAATATTATATGGTAGTTATCTGATATAAAAAGTGGCTTGCTCATTGCTTACTAGGGATGAAGAATTGAGGCTACTATGACATGATGCACCCTATTTATCACATTTTTATCTTCCAAATGCCCTCAGTGTGTACCATTTATAAGGACTTGATGCAGCAGGAGATGTCTTGCCCCATCGCCTCCCAGCATGCTCTTTTCATTGAGCCTTGCAGTGAACTATAGCAATCACAGTGCGATATTATATTCACAACTCCTTAGATACTGGTAGGAAATAAATGAGTGTTACCAGTGTTATATAGAACATACATTTTTCCTTTACACTTTCAAGATGGATACAAGCAATATGAGCTGGTGTTCGTATGGAATTCTCAGATAAGAATTCTAATTATGACACACTGCATGTTGACATTATTACAGCTGTTGTTGATATATAAGCTGTTGAGTTGTTGAGGTTCTGCAGCAGCTGGGGAGATGCAAATTACAAAAAAATGTAAGGTTCCTGGAATTACTGTATGATGTAATTGTTCTGTGGTGAGACAGGTCGATTTGCTATTTTCAAAGCAGAAAAGAGGTGTTTTTTTTTTTCATTTTAGGCACCCCTAAAGATACACCGGCTGGCGCACTTTTCCATGCTATCATATCTTACAGTATCCCAGGCATTCGCTTCACTGCCCTGTGCAGTACAGAACTCTTTTGCTGATATCTGTACTAAGTTTGCGCCCAGCTTCAATAGGTGCAGGGGATGCTTAGGTAACTGGATAATTAAATAATCCGAGTTGATAGTACCTACACCTGGGAAAAGTTCCGACTTGAAAACGAACATTTTGCGACTTTTTCGTATGTTTTGCGATTTTTTCGGATTCTTTACGAATTTTTCGTTACCAATACGATTTTTGCGTAAAAACGCGAGTTTTTCGTATCCATTACGAAAGTTGCGTAAAAAGTTGCGCATTTTTCGTAGCGTTAAAACTTACGCGAAAAGTTGCTCATTTTTCGTAGCGTTAAAACTTAACGCAAAAATCGTACGCAAACTTACGCAAAAATCGTATTGATAACGAAAAATTCGTAAAGAATCCGAAAAAATCGCAAAACATACGAAAAAATCGCAAAATACCGATCATTACGAAAAAAACGCAATCGGACTCATTTCGACCCGTTCGTGGGTAAGTAAATCAGCCCCCTGGTGTAGGTATTATCAACTAGGTCACTGGAGGGTGTCTTGCAGCTTGACACCCATAGGTGGATTTTCATTAAGGCTAGGGGTGGCTAAGCCTCCCCAAACCTGCTTAGTACTTAAAAAAAAATCTGGTTCTGCACTGCTCTGGAACCTTTAAAGGAGAAGGAAAGGCTAATAAAGAGTTAATCTCAAGCTGAAGGCATACCTTCAGTTGTCTCAATAGTGCCCTTAAGTCTCCCCAAATTTCACCTGTTCAGATGATCAGAAGCCAAACAGGAAGAAAAAACGCTGAGCTGTGTAAAGAAAGTTCCCATAATGCCTCACTCCTGCACAGACACCCAGACTAAAGGTCCCCATACACGGGCCGATTATAGCTGCCGATATCGGTCCCTTGGACCAATTCGGCAGCTAATCGGCCCGTGTATGGGCAGAACAGGGCGGCCTGGCCGACCGATATCTGGCCTGAAATTGGCCAGATCTCGATTGGCCAGGTTAGAAAATCCAGTCGGATCGGCGACCACATCGGCTCGTTGATGCGGTCCCTGAACCGACTGCCCCATGGCCGCAAATGTAATCCGATCGTTTGGCCCCAGGGACAAACTGTCAGATTATTATTTTTTTTCAGCTACTTGCTACCCAATATCGCCCACCCGTAGGTGGGGATATCGGGTGAATATCCGCTCGCTTGGCGACATCGCCAAGCGAGCGGATCTTATAGTGTATGGGCATCTTAAGTGTACATGCTCAGTTAGTTAGACTATGAGTCAGCTTCCTGCTGATTGGCTCAGATCCACATTCCTAAGTGGCAGGGAGTGAGTTCTTAGCATTCTTAAGGGAGGGGGGAGCAGAAGAGAGGAGAGCGCTGAAAGCTGCGTTTCTCTGGCAGAGCAAAACAGACGCAACTAATCTTTTTACAGAGAACAGAGTGCAGTGTTTCTGTGAATGCTTATTTACATAGACTGTATTTACATAGACCTTTCTCATAAAGCTTACTTAGTTTTTACTTTTCTTTCTCCTTTAAGGGCTCTGGCACACGGGGAGATTAGTTGCCCGCGACAAATCTCCCTGTTCACGGGCGACTAATCTCCCCGAGTTGCCATCACCTGCCATCCCACCGGCGAAAATGTAAGTCGCCGGTGGGATGGCACACACGGCAGCGCGATTTCGGCAAATCGACAAAAAAGCCTTGCGAGGCAACTTCGGCGATTTGCCGAGATCACGCCGCCGCGTGTGCCATCCCACCAGCGACTTACATTTTCGCCGGTGGGATGGCAAGTGATGGCAACTCGGGGAGATTAGTCGCCCGCGAACAGGGAGATTTGTCGCGGGCGACTTATCTCCCCGTGTGCCAGAGCCCTAACACTGAGGAAATCTTCTTGCATTCCTGCAAGCTCTGGTTCTGTTGTAATCAGCTGTCCTGTGAGATTACACACTGAAGGCAGTGCAGAAATGAAGACTGATAAGAAGGATTTGCAGTCTGTAACCTTACCTAGGAGCCTTACCAACACTGAACTACTGTTACTGCAGATTTTATCCCACTCTCACAGGTACTATACTGTATCATCATCCCACTCCCACAGGTACTATACTGTATCATCCCACTCCCACAGGTACTATACTGTATCATCCTCCCACTCCCACAGGTACTATACTGTATCATCCCACTCCCACAGGTACTATACTGTATCATCCCACTCCCACAGGTACTATACTGTATCATCCTCCCACTCCCACAGGTACTATACTGTATCATCCCACTCCCACAGGTACTATACTGTATCATCCCACTCCCACAGGTACTATACTGTATCATCATCCCACTCCCACAGGTACTATACTGTATCATCATCCCACTCCCACAGGTACTATACTGTATCATCATCCCACTCCCACAGGTACTATACTGTATCATCATCCCACTCCCACAGGTACTATACTGTATCATCATCCCACTCCCACAGGTACTATACTGTATCATCCTCCCACTCCCACAGGTACTATACTGTATCATCATCCCACTCCCACAGGTACTATACTGTATCATCCTCCCACTCCCACAGGTAGTATACTGTATCATCCCACTCCCACAGGTACTATACTGTATCATCATCCCACTCCCACCGGTACTATACTGTATCATCCTCCCACTCCCACAGGTACTATACTGTATCATCCCACTCCCACAGGTACTATACTGTATCATCCCACTCCCACAGGTACTATACTGTATCATCCCACTCCCACAGGTACTATACTGTATCATCCCACTCCCACAGGTACTATACTGTATCATCCCACTCCCACAGGTACTATACTGTATCATCCTCCCACTCCCACAGGTACTATACTGTATCATCCTCCCACTCCCACAGGTACTATACTGTATCATCCTCCCACTCCCACAGGTAGTATACTGTATCATCCCACTCCCACAGGTACTATACTGTATCATCATCCCACTCCCACCGGTACTATACTGTATCATCCTCCCACTCCCACAGGTACTATACTGTATCATCCCACTCCCACAGGTACTATACTGTATCATCCCACTCCCACAGGTACTATACTGTATCATCCCACTCCCACAGGTACTATACTGTATCATCCCACTCCCACAGGTACTATACTGTATCATCCCACTCCCACAGGTACTATACTGTATCATCCTCCCACTCCCACAGGTACTATACTGTATCATCCTCCCACTCCCACAGGTACTATACTGTATCATCCCACTCCCACAGGTACTATACTGTATCATCCCACTCCCAGAGGTACTATACTGTATCATCCCACTCCCACAGGTACTATACTGTATCCTCCCACTCCCACAGGTACTATACTGTATCATCATCCCACTCCCACAGGTACTATACTGTATCATCCTCCCACTCCCACAGGTACTATACTGTATCATCCCACTCCCACAGGTACTATACTGTATCATCCTCCCACTCCCACAGGTAATATACTGTATATGTTTTAAAGGCTGAATCACTAGCTGAAATCAAATTGTTTTTTGACACTTGGCATCTATAATATCCCTGTCACCCTTGCTCCAGTCCTAAATTAACTCTTTCCGCTTGAAAAGGCTAATTTTGCTTTTATATATTTTTGTTGTTGTTTTTTGTACTTTCTGTATATAATGTGCTGGTTTTGTAAATATAGCAATCTCATTGTATATAATGTGCCTGGGATGTAAGTACCCACTGCTTCTCTCTCTATAAAACTAACTAAAACACATTTAAGCTAACTGATCAGAAACACAAATGGATGGAGAACCCCTAACAGAAGTGCATGTATTAAATCCTAAGCATTTTAAGATGAAAAAGCACCCCCACCCACACTTTTCCACAGAATCTCTGGAAATCAGCAGGAACCACAAGAGGTAGTTGGGAGGTTCATTTTTTACGCCAGCATGAATCTGACATTAGCTTTAGTGATTCCACCTTTAAGTCTCCTTAAGAGCAGTGACACATGGGAAGATTATTCGCCGCGCGACAAATCTTTGTTGTCGTGGGCGACTAATCTCCCCACAATGCCATCCCACTGGCTAGAATGTAAATCACCAGTGGGATGGCATATGTGGCGCCGAAGTCGTACAAAGTTTTCTCTCAAGGCAACTTGGGCAAATCGCCTAATGTCACAAAAATGTTCCTGACAAGCAGAAGAGTTTGTCTGCATCTTTAAGGAGAGGATCCTAGGACTTGTAGTTAATAGAGATGTAGCGAACCTCACAAAAAAAGTTCGCGAACCCGTTCGCGAACTTCTGCCAAAAAGTGCGAACTTTGCGAACCCCATAGACTTCAATGAGAAGGCGAACTTTAAAATCTAGAAAAGCCATTTCTGGCCAGAAAACTGATTTTAAAGTTGTTTAAAGGGTGCCACGACCTGGACAGTGGCATGCAGGAGGGGGATCAAGGTAAAAAATTTCTCTGAAAAATACGTTGTTGACACAGCGTTGCGTTTTGTGCTGTAAAGGGCAGAAATCACACTACATTTCTAAACTTGTGTAATAAACTGCTTTTACAAGGACTATTGGGTTACAGCAGATGATCAGTACAGGACAGCTGTCCCCAGCAGCTACATACAGAGCAGTAGAAAGTAGATTACTAGTCAGCAAAGCTACCTAAACTGCCTCTCAAATCCCTGCACAGCTCTCTCCCTATGCTAACTCATCAAGCACACACAGGCAGAATGTAAAATGGCTGCTGGGCTTCAGTTTATGTATGGAAGGGAGTGGTCCGGGGGTGGTCCAGGAGGGAGAGCTGCCTGATTGGCTGCCATGTATCTGCTGGCTCTGGGGTGAGAGGTCAAAATTTGGCTCCAGCTAAGGCGAACCCAAAATTGCGAACATCGCTAAAAGTTCGCGAACTTGCGAACACCCGATTTTCGTGTGAATTAGTTCTCCGGCGAACAGTTCGCTACATCTCTAGTAGTTTAATGGCAGAAGAAGGTTGAAGACTGCCATAGTATCCTAGATAGTGTTTGTTACATTACTGTCTGTTTGACAAGAAAGAGTAAATGCATAAACAGATTTTGCTTTAGAAAGGGCATACAATCCTAATTCTCTGGAAGAAAAATGATGACACTGCCTGCTCGTAATTTAATTAAATGTTTTTAATAAGGTGGGAGCCACAGTGAAAGTGACACATTATATGCAAAGAATAAAAACAAGTACCACTAGCGAAACACACAACAAATTCAGTTGAAACAAGGGCACATTTACTGATATTTAGTCCTTTCCATCAGTTTTTATGTTATACTTTATTTATATAACTTTGCAATTTGCAGAGGTTATCCGTCATTCATTTTAGTACCTGCCCCAGTGGAGCTTACAGTCTAAGGTCCTATCACATTCAGAGATTTGTCAACCAACCCCATGTCATGAGGGAGATAATGATCCAGTCCTGTTTTTTTTCAGGCCTAAACTCCTCTTCACCCTAAATGTTAACACAAAATAAGGTCTCAAAAAGGCCTGGAGTTGGTCATTATCTCCCTCCTGACATGGGGTTGTGGACAGCCCTTCATTCACATGTTCAATTTTTTAAATTTTGAAATAGCCTTCCTTTACCTTTCTATATGTTCTTGGAGTGTGGGGGGAATACCTGGAGAATAAGGCACACCAGGGTGTGGCTGGCCCACCAGGATACCATGTAAAATCCCAGTGGGCCCTGAACCTTGTGGGCCCCAGACTTGTCTGTTGTGGCCACAGTAAGAAAAAAACTTTGTAGTATATAAGCTTTGTAATATACTCTAGTCTAAGTGAACTTTAAGGGCTGTGACACACGGGGAGATTAGTCGCCCGTGACAAATCTCCCTTGTCTCGGGGGCGACTAATCTCCCTGAAATGCCATCCCACTGGCGAAAATGTAACTCACTGATTTGATGGCATATGCGGCGTCGCAATTTCCCGAAATCGCAGAAGTTGCCTTCAGAGGAAGCGCCGCGTATGCCATCCCACCAGTGATTTACATTTTTGCCAGTGGGATGGCACTTTGGGGAGATTTGTCGCCCGTGACAAGGGAGATTTGTCGTAGGCAACTAATCTCCCCCCGTGTGCCACAGCCCTTAAACTGCACACTGAATATGCAATTCAAGAAGGTTATGGATTAAGCAAAGGTGCAGGCAGTGGGTGCATGCTGGCAGGAGATGGGGCAAGGTTGAAAGGTGCTGCAATATGTGGTGTATAAGATAAGATAAGGAGCGGCAGCATGAAAAGAATACAAGTCATAAGAAAAGTACCGGCAGAGAGGATAAGGGCAAGAGAGTGCAAGCATGGAGAGGGGGGAGCAGTGCCAGTGCATAGTAACATAGTAACATAGTAACATAGTAAGTTGGGTTGAAAAAAGACATACGTCCATCAAGTTCAACCATAAGGTGCAGGTACTGGGAGTTTGCTGAAATTTATATAATCTTAAATTTTCAGGTTACTTGTCTTTTGGTGTATTCCCACCAGTATTCCTAGCTTTTCAACATAAAAAAAGTGTGTGAAAAGTGTATCTTTAAAAAGAAATATCAGGTACAAGAAATAACAGAAAGTGATTTGGAAGGAGTTAAAGCAAGCCTGGGGTTAAGGGGGTTTTGGGAAAACAGTTCAGTCTGTAGCAGGTATCTAAATTAATTTCAAATTAGCCATGCAAAATGTAGATTCAATATGTAGCTGGTATTAAAGGGGAGAGGTAGCAACCCTACTTGTACTGCCACAGAGAGCACAGGCCAACAGTCCTGAACCTGCCCTTGTGGAAACTCTAGTGGGCCCTTGGCATCTCAGTTCAACACTGAGGCACACAGAAATGATAAAATCTCCTCTCAGTGCATTGCATTGTGCTGCAATTCATTCAGCTCCCATCAGTTATAGCAGAAAGTGCAAATAAACCCCTATACCAGGGCTAGAACTAGGAGTAGGCAGCGGTGGAATGTGCCTAGGGTGCAACTGAGAGGGAGCCAGGGCCTTAGACACATACCTCTGCTGCCTCTCTTACTCCAGCCCTGTGAGTATTGCACAACCAGCGCTATACGGAGCAGAGTGGGTAAAGGAGCCTGGCAATGGGGCAGTAGATTGCAGGCAAAATAGGGAGGAGTGGATACTGGGGGTGTGCATCTAAAAGGGCACCTTTGTCTTAGGGCTTATACCCAAGAGCATTCTTTTTAGGTGTTTGACACAAGCTTGAGACAAATGTTTGAGCACCTAAACGCATTTGCTAATTGGTTCCATTATATTCTTCCTGGCTGTACTCACAGGCACTCAGAGTTGCGTTGTACTCCATTTGAATTGCATCCCGTTTTTTTAAACACAGCATGTTGCATTTCCTTGTGCTTGACACTCGTTCCCAATTCAGTTAAAAAAACCATGTAGCTGCATTTAAAAAAACACATAAAAATGTAATATGGGCTTTATTTGCTCTCAGCGTGCATTTGTAAACACATAGAAAAAACACTCATGAGTATGAGCCCTTAGGAGTCTTTACATTCTGGTCTTAGAATGATTTATACGGAGCTAATGGAATGAATCGTGTTCAGAAAGGTTTCCCATGACCACGGCAAGTGATGGGTGGTGATTGATCATGTGCTGCTGTGAAAGTACCAAATTCATTATCACAGCCATCTAGTTATTTTCATAAGTGGACATTCACTTTACTGAAAAGCGTGGGCAAAATTTCATATTGATGTAATCTGTGTTGACAGTCTATAATGAGTGACTCAGACCAACCTTAATCTTTGGTGGAACTGGAATCATTCACTTTTGTGGCACCTGGCCAAAACACGGCTTTAAGGAGTCCCTTTCCTTTTATTTAAAGGGGAAATCTGTCCAAAACCTCATTCAAAGCAACTTTCCAGTACACATTATTTAAACATTTTCAGTGATTTTAAAGTTATATGCGAATTTAATTGCTATTAAAAGCAATATATGTCTGTCTCAATTGCCTGCACTGCTAATTGTGACTCCTGAATTGTTGCAAGCCAGCTGACTAACTGGGTCCAGAGGCTAAAAAGGGGTAAACTAATTTAGCTTTCAATTTTAATTGCATTCACAAATAATGTAAAAATATTGGACATTTATAATTAATGTATATTGAAAGGTTGATAAGAATTACATTTCTTGTTCACTGTGCAAATAACAGTATTTGTTTGGCTATCACTTTTAAAATATATTAAAATTTGGAAGCTTCAAGAATGAATTAGAGTTGCTTCTTAGGTATGGGGAATGCTGATTAGGGATGTAGCGAACTGTTCGCCGGCGAACTAATTCGCGCGAACATCGGGTGTTCGCAAGTCCGCAAATTCGCGAACTTTTGGCGATGTTTGCCATTTGGGTTCGCCTTAGCTGGCGCCAAATTTTGACCTCTCACCCCAGACCAGCAGATACATGTCAGGCAATCAGGCAGCTCTCCCTCCTGGGCCACCCCCCCCCCTTGGACCACTCCCTTCCATATATAAACCGAAGCCCAGCAGCCATTTTACATTCTGCCTGTGTGTGCTTGAAGAGATAGTATAGGGAGAGAAGCTGTGATTCAGGGAGAGTTTAAGTAGGATTTCTGGCTAGTAATCTACTACTGCTCTGTATTTGTGTGGGGATAGGAGCTGTGCATTCATTTCAGGGAGAGTTTAAGTAGGATTTCTGGCAAGTAATCTACTTTCTACTGCTCTGTATTTGTGTGGGGATAGGAGCTGTGCATTCATTTCAGGGAGAGTTTAAGTAGGATTTCTGGCTAGTAATCTACTTTCTACTGCTCTGTATTTGTGTGGGGATAGGAGCTGTGCATTCATTTCAGGGAGAGTTTAAGTAGGATTTCTGGCAAGTAATCTACTTTCTACTGCTCTGTATTTGTGTGGGGATAGGAGCTGTGCATTCATTTCAGGGAGAGTTTAAGTAGGATTTCTGGCTAGTAATCTACTTTCTACTGCTCTGTATTTGTGTGGGGATAGGAGCTGTGCATTCATTTCAGGGAGAGTTTAAGTAGGATTTCTGGCTAGTAATCTACTTTCTACTGCTCTGTATTTGTGTGGGGATAGGAGCTGTGCATTCATTTCAGGGAGAGTTTAAGTAGGATTTCTGGCTAGTAATCTACTTTCTACTGCTCTGTATTTGTGTGGGGATAGGAGCTGTGCATTCATTTCAGGGAGAGTTTAAGTAGGATTTCTGGCAAGTAATCTACTTTCTACTGCTCTGTATTTGTGTGGGGATAGGAGCTGTGCATTCATTTCAGGGAGAGTTTAAGTAGGATTTCTGGCTAGTAATCTACTTTCTACTGCTCTGTATTTGTGTGGGGATAGGAGCTGTGCATTCATTTCAGGGAGAGTTTAAGTAGGATTTCTGGCTAGTAATCTACTTTCTACTGCTCTGTATTTGTGTGGGGATAGGAGCTGTGCATTCATTTCAGGGAGAGTTTAAGTAGGATTTCTGGCAAGTAATCTACTTTCTACTGCTCTGTATTTGTGTGGGGATAGGAGCTGTGCATTCATTTCAGGGAGAGTTTAAGTAGGATTTCTGGCAAGTAATCTACTTTCTACTGCTCTGTATTTGTGTGGGGATAGGAGCTGTGCATTCATTTCAGGGAGAGTTTAAGTAGGATTTCTGGCTAGTAATCTACTTTCTACTGCTCTGTATTTGTGTGGGGATAGGAGCTGTGCATTCATTTCAGGGAGAGTTTAAGTAGGATTTCTGGCAAGTAATCTACTTTCTACTGCTCTGTATTTGTGTGGGGATAGGAGCTGTGCATTCATTTCAGGGAGAGTTTAAGTAGGATTTCTGGCTAGTAATCTACTTTCTACTGCTCTGTATTTGTGTGGGGATAGGAGCTGTGCATTCATTTCAGGGAGAGTTTAAGTAGGATTTCTGGCTAGTAATCTACTTTCTACTGCTCTGTATTTGTGTGGGGATAGGAGCTGTGCATTCATTTCAGGGAGAGTTTAAGTAGGATTTCTGGCTAGTAATCTACTTTCTACTGCTCTGTATTTGTGTGGGGATAGGAGCTGTGCATTCATTTCAGGGAGAGTTTAAGTAGGATTTCTGGCTAGTAATCTACTTTCTACTGCTCTGTATTTGTGTGGGGATAGGAGCTGTGCATTCATTTCAGGGAGAGTTTAAGTAGGATTTCTGGCTAGTAATCTACTTTCTACTGCTCTGTATTTGTGTGGGGATAGGAGCTGTGCATTCATTTCAGGGAGAGTTTAAGTAGGATTTCTGGCAAGTAATCTACTTTCTACTGCTCTGTATTTTTTGTCTAAATAACAATAATAATTCCGTGTCCAGAAACATCACTTGAGTGACGGTTTTCCACCAGCAATAGTATATTCCGTATCCACTACTGTATACGTTGCCCTTGCAGGCCTTGTTGCCCGGTGTCTGCAACCAAGTGCCACCTAGCTGTGTGAGCTTTTTCACAATCTGTCTAAATTACAATAATAATTCCGTGTCCAGAAACATCACTTGAGTGACGGTTTTCCACCAGCAATAAAATATTCCGTATCCACTACTGTATACGTTGCCCTTGCAGGCCTTGTTGCCCGGTGTCTGCAACCAAGTGCCACCTAGCTGTGTGATCTTTTTCACAATTTGTCTAAATAACAATAATAATTCCGTGTCCAGAAACATCACTTGAGTGACGGTTTTCCACCAGCAATAAAATATTCCGTATCCACTACTGTATACGTTGCCCTTGCAGGCCTTGTTGCCCGGTGTCTGCAACCAAGTGCCACCTAGCTGTGTGATCTTTTTCACAATTTGTCTAAATAACAATAATAATTCCGTGTCCAGAAACATCACTTGAGTGACGGTTTTCCACCAGCAATAAAATATTCCGTATCCACTACTGTATACGTTGCCCTTGCAGGCCTTGTTGCCCGGTGTCTGCAACCAAGTGCCACCTAGCTGTGTGATCTTTTTCACAATTTGTCTAAATAACAATAATAATTCCGTGTCCAGAAACATCACCCAAGTTGTTGTTGTTTTGTAAAAATAAAAAAAATGCCAGGCAAAGGCAGGCCGCCACGCAGAGGCACTAGGGGCCGTGCTGCTATGATATCCTGTGGCCCTAGGAAATTGCCCAGTTTTCCAAAGGCACTTACCCTGAACTCCCAAAATGCTGAAGAGGTAGTTGACTGGCTTACACAGCACACCCCATCCTCTACTGTTTCTAACTTTGCCACAACATCCTCATCCTCCTTTGCTATGGGCACCCCACGTACCACTTCCTCCACCACCGCCGCCCCTTCTTCACTGGAGTCAGAGGAGTTATTTACTCATGAGTTTGTTGAACTGAGTGATGCGCAACCATTATTGCCAGAAGAAGATGAAGGAGATGCGGACGTTACACCAGATATCATAATTCAGGCAGGCAACACAACAGAGATGGACATAAGGTGTGATGAGGTCCCCGCTGCTGCTGTCTTCTGTGAGCTGTCAGAAGAAATTGATGCATCTGAGGAGAATGATGATGAGGAGAGTGATATTTTGTGGGTGCCCACAAGAAGAGAGCAAGAGGAGGATAGTTCAGATGGAGAGACGGAGAGTCAGAGAGGCAGGAGGAGATTAAGACTTAGAAGAAGCAGGGACAGCTCCCAGGGAACAGTAGGGCAACAACATGAATCGGCACCTGTGGTCAGCCAGCCAACGCACCCGCCAACTTCTACTGTTACTGCTAGAAAGCCCACATCAAAAGGCTCAGCAGTGTGGCATTTTTTTAATGTGTGTGCCTCTGACAAAAGCGCTGTAATTTGCAATGAGTGCAGTCAGAAACTGAGTCTTGGGAAGCCCAACACCCACTTAGGTACAACTGCTATGCGAAGGCACATGAACGCCAAACACAAAGCACTATGGGAGCAACACCTCAAAGGCAGCAGCCAAACGCTAAGCCACCCTCCTTCTGCTCCAGCATCTTACTGCTCTACCTCTGCTGTCCTTGACCCGTCTCAACCACCCTCCACTCCGCCTTCCAGTTCCTGCTCATCTGCCCCCAGCCAAGTTTCTGTGAGGGCCATGTTTGAGCGTAAGAAACCAATGCCTCCGAGTCATCCCCTTGCCCGGCGTCTGACAGCTGGATTGTCTGCACTCTTAGCCCGCCAGCTTTTACCATACCAGCTGGTGGACTCTGAGGCTTTCCACCAATTTGTAGCAATTGGGACACCGCAGTGGAAGGTACCCAGCCGCAATTTTTTTTCACAGAAGGGAATACCACACCTGTACCAGCATGTGCAGAGCCAAATCACCGCATCTCTGTCATTTAGTGTTGGGGCAAAGGTCCATATGACTACTGACACATGGTCCTCCAAGCATGGTCAGGGCAGGTATGTCACCTACACTGCCCACTGGGTGAACCTGGTGATGGCTGGGAAGCAGGGAATGCGTGGTTCAACAACAGTGGAGTTGGTGTCACCGCCACGGGTTGCATGCGGGTCTGCCACCACCTCTACTCCTCCTTTGCTCTCTAACTCGTCTTCTAACTCGTCTTCTAAGTCGTCTTCTAAGTCGTCTTCTAACTTGGCTTCTTCCTCGGCTTCTTCCTCCTCTGCTGCTGTGTCCTCCTCCACACCTGTGCACCCCCAGCTCCACATAGGCTATTCGACGTGCCAGGTACGCCGTTGTCATGCTGTCTTGGGCATGACGTGCCTGGAAAGTAGAAACCATACCGGATCTGTACTCCTGTCATCTCTGCACTCACAGGCCGATCGGTGGCTGACCCCACACCAACTGAAAATTGGAAAAGTGGTGTGTGACAACGGAAGCAATCTGTTGGCAGCACTGAGACTGGGCAATTTAACACATGTGCCCTGCATGGCACATGTTTTACATTTGATAGTCCAACGGTTTGTCTCGAAGTACCCAGGATTGCAGGACATTCTCAGGCAGTCCAGGAAGGTGTCTGGCCATTTCAGACGTTCCTACACAGCCATGGCACGCCTTGCTGACATTCAGCGGCGGCACAACTTGCCAGTCAGGCGTTTAATTTGCGACAGCCAGACTCGCTGGAATTCAACGCTCCTCATGTTTGAACGTCTGCTGCAACAACAAAGAGCCATCAATGAATACCTATTTGAACTGGGTGGTAGGACTGGATCTGCAGAGCTGGGGATTTTTTTCCCCCGTTACTGGGTGCTTATGCGCGACGCCTGCAGGCTGATGCGCCCTTTTGACGAGGTCACAAATATGGTTAGTCGCACTGAAGGCACCATCAGCGACCTAATACCCTTTGCTTTTTTTCTTGAGCGTGCCGTGCGACGAGTGACAGATGACGCTGTAGACCAGCGTGACCAAGAGCCTGATTTCTGGGCGGAATCACCAGAACGTTCCCAGGCACCTGCTGCAACGCAGGGAGAGGTGTCAGAAGCGGAGTCAGAGGAGGAAGGTGGCTTTGTGGAGGCAGAAGACCAACAGGAGCAGGCTTCCCAGGGGGCTTGTGGTCACCTTTTGTGGAGCCCTGGTCTTGTACGTGGCTGGGGGGAGGAGACGGTGGTGGATGAGGACGTAGTCCTTGATAACGAGGAAGGGGAGATGGATACCTCTGCATCCAACCTTGTGAGAATGGGGTCTTTCATGCTGTCATGCCTGTTGAAGGACCCCCGTATCAAGAGGCTTAAGGAGAAGGACCTGTACTGGGTGGCAACGCTACTAGACCCTCGTTACAAGCATAAAGTGGCAGAAATGTTACCAACGTACCACAAGTCCGAAAGGATGCTGCATTTCCAAACCAGCCTGCAAAACATGTTGTACAATTCTTTTAAGGGTGATGTCACTCCACATTCCAGGGGCAGAGGTGCCGGTAATCCTCCCACGAGCACACCTGCAAGGACAATGCACTTTGGCCACTCTGTAACGTCAGACATGCAAAGTTTTTTCAGTCCAAGGCAGCGCCAGGACCCTTCTGGATCCACCCTCAGAGAACGCCTCGACCGGCAGGTAGCGGGCTACCTGGAATTAACTGCAGATATTGACACTCTGAGGAGCGATGAACCCTTGGACTACTGGGTACGCAGGCTTGATCTGTGGCCAGAGCTGTCACAATTTGCCATAAATCTGTTGTCTTGCCCTGCCTCAAGTGTCCTCTCAGAAAGGACCTTTAGTGCAGCAGGAGGGATTGTAACTGAGAAGAGAACTCGCCTAGGTCACAAAAGTGTTGATTACCTGACCTTTATTAAAATGAATGAGGCATGGATCTCGGAGGGTTACTGCACGCCGGAAGACTTGTTCTGACTGCCCATGCAGCTGTCCTTCTCTGCACGCCGCTTGACACCATACACAGCTGTCCTTTAGCGTCCTCCTCCACCACCGTACAAACTAGGGTGCAAATCCTACTGGCTTAATTGTAAGCCAAACTTTTTGGACAGGTAAATCCTGAATTTTTCTCTCTTCTACTCTTCTGTGCTTGTCACCCTATCTGAGTTCTTTGAAAGGGTTTGGCTGGGGCATGGTTATGATACCATCTAGCTTTGATGTTTTTAATGTCTTCTGTGCTTGTCACCCTATATGAGTTCTTTGAAAGGGTTTGGCTGGGGCATGGTTATGATACCATCTAGCTTTGATGTTTTTAATGTCTTCTGTGCTTGTCACCCTATATGAGTTCTTTGAAAGGGTTTGGCTGGGGCATGGTTATGATACCATCTAGCTTTGATGTTTTTAATGTCTTCTGTGCTTGTCACCCTATATGAGTTCTTTGAAAGGGTTTGGCTGGGGCATGGTTATGATACCATCTAGCTTTGATGTTTTTAATGTCTTCTGTGCTTGTCACCCTATATGAGTTCTTTGAAAGGGTTTGGCTGGGGCATGGTTATGATACCATCTAGCTTTGATGTTTTTAATGTCTTCTGTGCTTGTCACCCTATATGAGTTCTTTGAAAGGGTTTGGCTGGGGCATGGTTATGATACCATCTAGCTTTGATGTTTTTAATGTCTTCTGTGCTTGTCACCCTATATGAGTTCTTTGAAAGGGTTTGGCTGGGGCATGGTTATGATACCATCTAGCTTTGATGTTTTTAATGTCTTCTGTGCTTGTCACCCTATATGAGTTCTTTGAAAGGGTTTGGCTGGGGCATGGTTATGATACCATCTAGCTTTGATGTTTTTAATGTCTTCTGTGCTTGTCACCCTATATGAGTTCTTTGAAAGGGTTTGGCTGGGGCATGGTTATGAAACCATCTAGCTTTGATGTTTTTAATGTCTTCTGTGCTTGTCACCCTATATGAGTTCTTTGAAAGGGTTTGGCTGGGGCATGGTTATGATACCATCTAGCTTTGATGTTTTTAATGTCTTCTGTGCTTGTCACCCTATATGAGTTCTTTGAAAGGGTTTGGCTGGGGCATGGTTATGATACCATCTAGCTTTGATGTTTTTAATGTCTTCTGTGCTTGTCACCCTATATGAGTTCTTTGAAAGGGTTTGGCTGGGGCATGGTTATGATACCATCTAGCTTTGATGTTTTTAATGTCTTCTGTGCTTGTCACCCTATATGAGTTCTTTGAAAGGGTTTGGCTGGGGCATGGTTATGATACCATCTAGCTTTGATGTTTTTAATGTCTTCTGTGCTTGTCACCCTATATGAGTTCTTTGAAAGGGTTTGGCTGGGGCATGGTTATGATACCATCTAGCTTTGATGTTTTTAATGTCTTCTGTGCTTGTCACCCTATATGAGTTCTTTGAAAGGGTTTGGCTGGGGCATGGTTATGATACCATCTAGCTTTGATGTTTTTAATGTCTTCTGTGCTTGTCACCCTATCTGAGTTCTTTGAAAGGGTTTGGCTGGGGCATGGTTATGATACCATCTAGCTTTGATGTTTTTAATGTCTTCTGTGCTTGTCACCCTATATGAGTTCTTTGAAAGGGTTTGGCTGGGGCATGGTTATGATACCATCTAGCTTTGATGTTTTTAATGTCTTCTGTGCTTGTCACCCTATATGAGTTCTTTGAAAGGGTTTGGCTGGGGCATGGTTATGATACCATCTAGCTTTGATGTTTTTAATGTCTTCTGTGCTTGTCACCCTATATGAGTTCTTTGAAAGGGTTTGGCTGGGGCATGGTTATGATACCATCTAGCTTTGATGTTTTTAATGTCTTCTGTGCTTGTCACCCTATCTGAGTTCTTTGAAAGGGTTTGGCTGGGGCATGGTTATGATACCATCTAGCTTTGATGTTTTTAATGTCTTCTGTGCTTGGTGTCACCCTATCTGAGTTCTTTGAAAGGGTTTGGCTGGGGCATGGTTATTATACCATCTAGCTTTGATGTTTTTAATGTCTTCTGTGCTTGTTGTCACCCTATCTTAGTTCTTTGAAAGGGTTTGCCTGGGGCATGGTTATGATACCATCTATCTGAGATATTTTTTCTGTCCTCTGTGCTTCAGTGGCTGCAACAAAAAAACCATAATTTTTTAGGAATGTACACATTCCTGATTTTTCAGGGTTCTGCAACTGCGGCAAAATCGTATCTTTTATGGTCACCACAGGTGATCGAAAAGGTAGGACAAACCTGGGCCCACACTGCAGAATCAGTGTTTTTTGGTTCACGTTACTCTACATTGAATTACCTCTGCCTGACCATGCACGTGCGCACAAGCACGGTGACTGCTAAACACACCACTACAGAAATATTCCCACCGACGGGACGAATGTCCTGGAGGTGACAAGCAACTAGTAAAAACTAATATTCGCACACTTGACAGTATCATTAAAGCTTTTTGCGTTTTTTTTCGTTGCAGTAAACGCGGCGTTTTGTCTTTGCTTGTGAACCGGCCGTAACCTTTACACGACTTGATTGGAATGTAGATGCCGGACTTTTTAAAGCAGTTTATAACATAAGTTTAGGAATGTAGTGTGATTTCTGCCCTTTACAGCACAAAACGCAACGCTGTGTCAACAACGTATTTTTCAGAGAAATTTTTGCCATTGATGCCCCTCCTGCATGCCACTGTCCAGGTCATGGCACCCTTTAAACAACTTTAAAATCAGTTTTCTGGCCAGAGATGGCTTTTCTAGGTTTTAAAGTTCGCCTTCCCATTGAAGTCTATGGGGTTCGCAAAGTTCGCGAACGTTCGCACAGTTCGCGAACGTTCGCACTTTCTGACGAAAGTTCGCGAACGGGTTCGCGAACATTTTTTTTTAGGTTCGCTACATCCCTAATGCTGATACGATAATCTTAAATGTAAATTTTACCATGTTATAGCCATTGGTATTCAGAGTCAGTTATCAGCTGTCCTTTTTCTATTTTGTGTGTCTTTTAATTATGTCTATCTGAATTTAAAATACACTCACATTGTTGGTTGATAGCTGACACCAGAAAATATTATTTATTGCATAGCATGCATTCTGCATAACCTGTATGCAACATTTCATTTACATTGTACATTTTAGTTAGCGGAAAGAGTTTCTATAGAGTTTCCCTGCCCTCTAGTGGCGCCTTTACATTTGACTAAATAACTTTCAAATAACTTTCAAAGAGCACAGTAGATTACTTGCAATTGTAATCACTATTAACAAAGTGTTTTATTGATTTGAAGTAAAATAAAAAACTTTTGAAGCTGCTAACCGGAATAAATTAAATACTTACCTGGTGCCGTGACAACATGATGAATAAAGCATAATTATTAAGTTTGGTTTGGCATTGTGAAATCACAGTTGACAGCACAGCACAGACTGGCCAACTCAGAGATCATTTCATTATGCCTACTGGCACTGACAGTTACCTTGTAACTACTCTGTGTTATAGACAATTTATATTTTTAAAGGTTAGTTAATCTGCTAGACTTTGTGTTACAAGTTTAATAAATTAAATGCTTATAATAATTATTCCTGTTCTGTATTTCTCACAATAAATAATATTAAGCCCTGTTATTTACTTATTTCAATGCAGATTTGTTTTGGATTAGATCTTCATCTGATCATCCCCATCAGTTGACAAGATGGAGGTGCGTATTCATTATTATGTTGGGTTGAAAACAACATACTGTTCTTCCACTTTGGCTTCTTCTTCTTCTTATTCTTAGCGCCCCCCATTTTCTAAACGCTACTCCTCCTACAGTTATAGGGGTACAACACCCAAACTCCCCACACATCTTCGCCCTATAGCGGAGCAGGTTGCTTGTGCTTTTCTAAGCAATTGTGCCCAGCGTCTTTTTGTGGCGCCGCTCTGAACCCCCCAATTTTCCCATTGACTTTGACAGGGAAGATTTTCAAACTGCTGCCACACTTACAGCTTTGAAGCTACATCCCCCAAACTTGAATAACATAATCATGGGGTCACCCCGAATGAAGCAGCAACATTTGTTGGATGACCCCAAAGTGGGGCCAACAACAGCCAATCATATTGTACCCATTGACTTTTATGGGGAAATTGAAACTGCTGCCAATCTTACATCTTTGAGACTACACTCCCCAAACTTGAATCACACCGTCATGGGGTAAGCCTGAATGAAAATATGATGATTGTTGGATGCCCAAAAGTGGGCGGAGCTGTGAACAGTCAATCAGATTTTACCCAAACTTTGCACAGTTAGGCACCAGGTAACTATTCAAGTTAAGAAAAAGTGGGCGGAGCCACCAACAGCCAATCAGAGTTTACCTATTGACTTTTAATGGGGAAATTCAACCTGCTGCAATTCTCACAGTACTAACACCAGGGTCCCCAAACGTTTCACAGTTGGTGACTAGGGGACTGCAATTTTAGTTTTGAAAAGTGGGCGGAGCCACCAACAATCAATCAGATTTCACCTATTGAATTTTATTGGTTTGTTGCCAGGGTTCCCAAACTTTGCATAGTTAGTCATTGGGTGACTACGCATTTAAGGTTTTTTGTATTTTTTTAAGTGGGTGGAGCCTCCAACAGCCAATCAGATTTTACCTATTGACTCTAAATGGGGAAATTCAACCTGCTGCCATTCTCACAGTATTAACACCAGGGTCCCCAAACTTTTCACAGTTGGCCACTAGAGGACTACAGTTTTAGTTTTGAAAAAGTGGGCGGGGCCACCAACAGCCAATCAGATTTCACCTATTGAATTTTATTGGTTTGATGCCAGAGTTCGCAAACTTTGCACAGTTAGTCACTGGGTGACTTTGTACTCAAGGTTAGAAAAAGTGGGCGGGGCCGCTAAAAGCCAATCACTTTTTTTTCATTGTTTTCAGTGGGGAAATTTTAACTGCTGCCATTCTCACATGTTTAATGTCAGGGTCCCCAAACTTTGCACAGTTTGTCACTAGGTGACTATGTTCCAAGTTTAGAAAAGTGGGTGGGGCCAACAACAACCAATCAGATTTCACCTATAGATTTCATATGTTTAAATTTAAACTGCGGCCATTCTTTAAATATTAATACTAAGGTCTCCAAACTTTGCAGAGCTGGTCACCTGGTAACTGCGGTTCAGAGTTAGAAAAAGTGGGTGGAGCCACAACAGCCAATCAGATTTTACCTATAGATTTTTAATGGGAAATTCAACCTGCTGCCATTCTCACAGTATTAACACCAGGGTCACTAGGGGACTGCATTTTTAGGTTTTAAAAAGTGGGAGGAGCCACCAACAGTCAATCAGACTTCACCTATTGAATTTTTTTGGTTTAAATTTAAAATGTTGCTTTGCTCACACTATTTATGTCAGGGTTCCCAAACAAGTGGGAGGAGCCACCAACAGCCAATCCATTTCCACCCATTAGATTTAATTGGTTTATATTTAAACTGATGCCATTATTTAAATATTAATTCCAGGGTTGTTAAAGTTTCCAGATTTAGTCACTGGGTATTTGCCATTCAGAAGTTAGAAAAAAGTGGGCGTAACCACCAACAGCCAATAACATTTCACCTATTTACTTTCAATGGTGAAGTGTAAAATGCTGTCAGCCTCACAATTTTTATGCCTGAGTCCCCAAAATTTGCAAAGTTGGTCACTGGGGGACTGCAGTTCAAAAATAGGAAAAGTGGGTTGGGCCACTAACAGCCAATCAGATTTCATCCATTGAATTTTATTGGTTTAAATATAAATGCTGCCATTCTCACACTATTTATGCCGGGGTGCCCACTGTTTGTCACTGGGTGACTTCGACTCAAGGTTAGAAAAAGTGGGTGGAGCCACTAATCACAATTCACCTATTGACTTTTATTGGTTTCAATTTTAATTGCTGCCGTTCTTTAACTATTAATCCCAGGGTCCCTAAACTTTGCAGAGTTAGTCACTGGGTAACTGCAGTTCCAGGTTAGAAAAAGGGGGCGGAGCCACCAACCACCAATCACATGTCACTTTCAGTGGGGAACTTTAAGTTGCTGCCATTCAGACACTATTAAAACCAGGGTCCCCAAACTTTGCAAAGTGGTTTTTACTGTATAACTGTGGTCCAAGGTTAGAGAAAGTGGACAGAGCCCATTCAGTGACTTCATGTTTTTCAACCCAACATGAAGTTTGTTCTAAAACTTCCCTTTCTAGTTTTATTTATGATTTTTGTACTTGAAACTAAACACAACTAGTATATACAGCATATACAATGTATCTCTTGACTGATTAAAAATCCGCTTAAAATTAGTGATGAGCGAATCTGCCCTGTTTCGCTTTGCCAAAATATGTGCAAATCTTTCAAAATATTCACGAAACAGTGAAAAATCTGCAAAACGGCGAAAATGGCACACATCAAATAAACCACACATGCAAGCATCATTTTTTGTACGCATGCAACAATTTTTTTTGCTATGGGCGACTTTTGTGTCGCGCCACAAATTCATATCTGGCGAATTATTTCGCCCATCACTACTTATAATAAACCACCAATTATTTCTGTATTTCTTATGCTTCAAATGTACCCTAACCCTTTAGATTGTAAGCATTTGCCAGTAGGGCCCTCTGATCCTACATTTTATTTTGTAACCCTGTTTTTTACAAATAAATGTAAAGCTCTGTGGAACTTGCTGATACTATATAGATAAATGATGATGCTGATAAACTCTGTATGGTAGTGCTTAGTGCTGCTGAGATATAATACCTGTCTGAACCCACTTTTGCATGCAATCAATTATTTATTCCAGTATGATGTACACAATAGTTGTTTTTGATGTGCGCAATATTTTTTTGTTGTGCATTGAATTTATATGCATCGATGGTGAACTGCGGAGATGTACGTGCTACATCCCTGCTCTAAATGTTACAGTTTATTATGACTGACTGATCTATGTTTTTGCCTCTCTCTTTTCTACAGGTCTCCAAGACTAAAACTTTTTTCAGAACTATTACAAAACCTTTTCGAATGATTGGAAAATTATTTCGAAAATCAAAGAAACCCAAGGACTTAGAAGGTAAATAGAAAAAATCAAACTAAATCGGTCAACAGTGAGGTTGGAGATACGTAATGCCTAATGGGAATGCAATTCATCTTATATGTGTAAAAACTCTGCAAAAATGGGTTGTTTACCTTTTAATCAACTTTTAATATGTTATAGAGAGTGCTATTCTGCCAAATTACCCTAGCAAACAGGCAGTGGTTCAAATAAGAGTAATAAAAAGTATCAATAACTATTTAATTGTAGCCTCAACGAACGTCCGAAAAGCGCCCGAATGCGTTTTTTTCGTAATGATCTGTACTTTTCGACTTTTCCGCGAATTGTCGCGACTTTTTCGAGCTCTCAATACGAAAGTTGCGACAATTCGCGAAAGTCGTAATGGCTATGAAAAAGTCGCGACAATTCACACAAGTCATAATCGCAATGAAAAAATCGCGACAATTCACGAAAATTGTATTGGCAATGAAAAAGTCGCGACAATTTACGGAAAAGTTGTAACGGCGCAGAAAAAAATCGCAAAAAATACGAAAAAGTCGCAAAATGTTCGTTTTCCAATCCGAATTTTTCTCATTCGGATTCGTGGATTAGTAAATCAGCCCCTTAGTCTCATTGGTGTTTATTCAAACTGCTGCCTTTCTCACAGCTGCTGCCAATGTCAGAGCTTTGACGCCACACTTTCCAACCTTGAAATACATAGTTAGGAGGGTCAGCCCAAATGAATGGCAATATTTGTTGGATGCCCAAAGGAGCCAACAAAAGCCAATCAAAATTCATCCATTCATTTTCAATGGGGATATTTACATTGCTGTCACTCTTACAGCTACACTCAAAATTGACTTACCGTATATACTCGAGTATAAGCCGAGTTTTTCAGCCCCAAAAAAGGGCTGAAAAATTCAAACTCGGCTTATACTCGAGCCAATGTATAAATCCTACCGCCTCCCCTGCCAGTGCCAGACCCGCCAGAGCCACCACAGCCACCAGAGCCCCCAGAAGTGCCGCCGCAGACCCGCTGCGAGACCCGCCGCCATACCCGCTGCCAAACCCACCGCCAGACCTGCTGCCAGACCTGCTGCCAGACCCGCCACTAGACCGCCTGCCAAACCCGCCGCCAGACCTGCTGCCAGACCCGCCACTAGACCGGCTGCCAAACCCGCCGCCAGACCTGCTGCCAGACCCGCCGTCAAAGCCTCTGCCAGATTCACCGCCAGGCTTCCTGCTCTTCTGCGCGTCGGGCGGATGTGACGTCACGCGCCCCCCTTCCTGCACGCTTCTGCTCTGCTAGCACTCCCGGAGATATCAGCAGCCTCAGCAGCACCAATAGTGGTAAGATTGTAGTGCAGAAAAGTAATGTTAACAGGCATGGAGACATCTGGGGATAATTGAAGAGCATGCACACTAGCTAAATCACTAGCTAATCTATCTAAATATCTGTGTTTTTTCTGTTACCATAACAATATGAATAATGTAAATCAATGTGTAGGATTGCTTAAATCATTGTTTGACAAATAAAATATATTCAGTGCTGTGCTTTTTCTGATGGATTACTCCACATATGAAACAGGCAGGGTGGACAGCAGAAATTTCAAGGCACCAGGGAAACCACTGTGCAAGTTAAGAATTAAAGTGGTCCTTTTGCATACTACACCTACATACTCCTTGTCCACAGCTGTAAAGTTGAGTCCAATGCTTTGCCATGTTATGCTCACAATGGCTTGGGTATGAACTGCACCATACAATTTAATTGCTACTTTGCATTGCTCAAGCTTAGTGACAGGTGGATTTGCAGAGGCATGTAGCAGGCAGCTTCATTTGCAAAAAATTGTTATTGAATAGAGGAAGGGGCCCCTTTACCTCCAGACATGTTTTTATGGGTTGTGGATATTTTAGGTATGCCTCAATAAATGTACCTTAGGTTTTTATTACCGGTATATTTCAAGACTGTTAATCATAGTGGCTTTTTAAACAGGGTTGTTATTATATTTTTAATTTACCAGTCCACAGATAACGGTAATCCTCTAGCATAATGGAATTCTGCTTATCTGTGCACTAGAAATCCAGCTTCTGTTTTCCTGTTTGCCCTGTTTATCTATATTTATACTGTGCATTATTGTGGTTTATGTGTATCTAAATCATGACTTTTTTAGAACCATGAACTCCCACTGAGCACTTTTACTTTTGTTTCTAGGTGCTCTTTTTTATCCAGTTAGAAATGGATACCGGTACCACTAATTCTGGACCAAAACAAAAACGCAGGTCATATGAAGCTGGTTTCAAACTCAAAGTTGTGTCAAGAGCAGAAGAGAGCAATAACAGTATTGCAAGCAGGGAATTTTGTGTTGATGAAAAACAAGTGAGGGAGTGGCGGAAAATGAAGGCTGACTTGGAAAAGATTCCAAAGGCTAAAAAAGCTCGACGTGGTTTAATGACTTCTTTTGGGGTTCTGGAAACTGAATTGCACGCATGGGTCATAGCGTGTCGTCAAAATGGTTACTGTGTAACACGCATGGGAATTCGTTTACGTGCCCTTCAAATGGCTAAGGATGACAAATTTAAAGCACCAGGCATTGAAAAATTTGCTGCGTCAGCAGGATGGTGTAGCCGCTTCATGAATAGGTTTGGCCTATGTTTGCGACAAAGAACAAAGATTTCACAGAAGTTGCCGCAAGACCTTGAAGAAAAAGTGATGTCATTCCAATCATTCATCATAAAACAAAGAAGGATTCATAATTATGACCTGGGAGATATTGGGAATATGGATGAAACCCCTATGACTTTTGATCTTCCAAGCAACAGAACTGTGGCAAGTTTGGGAGACAAAACTATTTTCCTTAGAACAACAGGAAATGAAAAAAACCATTTTACAGTCGTTCTGTCATGTTTGGCTAACGGAACTAAGCTGCGGCCTGTCATAATTTTTAAAAGAAAGACCTTGCCTAAAAAGGTCAAATTCCCACCACGAATTACAGTGCGTCCACATGTTAAAGGCTGGATGGATGAAGATGGAACCAAAAAATGGCTGGAAGAAATTTGGAATGGACGACCAGGAGCAGCCTTAAAGAAGAAACCATCATTGCTAGTTTGGGATATGTTCAGAGCCCACACATGTGATGGCATAAAAGAACTAGCAAAGTCTTCTCAAGTTACTTTGGCTGTTATTCCAGGTGGGCTTACATCTGTATTGCAGCCCCTGGATGTGTCTTTAAATAAACCTTTTAAAGACCGTGTGCGAAAGATGTGGCATGAATGGATGTCATCTGGTCAAGCCCGACTGACAAAAGTTGGAAATCTAATGAAGCCCAACATAGAATTAATAGCAAAGTGGGTTCGAGATGCATGGGAAGACATTCCAGAGGACATGGTGCAACGCGCCTTCAAGAAATGTGGCATTAGTAATGCTATGGATGGCAGTGAAGACAGTGCTTTATATGAGAATGACAGCAGTGATGGTGATGACTGTGAACTCAGTGATGACAATGTCTATGCTGATAACCTCACACCAGCTGAAGCTGAAGCTCTGTTTGGACATACAGATGATGATGAGGAATCCAGTTTTGAAGGATTTTAACTCTTTGCGTTTTAGCTTGGTTGCTGATTGAGCTAAGGGGGTAGTTACTGGTATCATTGTTGATACCATATTGTTTTTGTTGACCCTCTTCTGCACTTACAGAGCTAGTTTACTGTTTTTCTGTGAAATAAATATTTAATAATATATACCTAATTGATGCCTCAATTAATGTCATTTTATTGGAATTTATTTTGATTATTGAAACTTAGCAGTAGCGACTGCATTTCCCAGCCTAGGCTTATACTCGAGTCAATACGTTTTTCCTGTTTTCTTAGGTAAAATTAGGTACCTCGGCTTATACTCGGGTCGGCTTATACTCGAGTATATACGGTACATAGTCATGGGGTCTGTCTGAATAAAAAGATGATATTTGTTGCATGCGCAAAAGTGGGCAAAGCTACGAACAGCCAATCAAATTTAACCTATTAACTTTCAATGGGGAATTTAACTTTCTGACATTCTCACAGTATTAACATCAGGGTCCCTAAAAAAGGTTGGTCACATGGTTAGAGAAACTGGATGGAGCCACCAACAGCCAATCAGAGTTCACCTGTTGACTTTCAATGGGGAAATTCAACCTGCTGGAATTGTCATAGTATTAAAGCCAGGGTCCCCAAACCCTATATAGTTGGTCAAATTAAAAATGCTGCCCAGGTCTAGGGCAGCAACAATTTAGGCCGCACCGAAATTCTGAAATTTGCTGCCATACGGAGCAATGGGGACCTCTCCCCACTGCTCTGTATGAGAGTGGAAATAGATGCGTATGCGTGTCGCAAATGTGCGTAATGCGCATGCGTCGGGGGGGAGAGGCCTTGGGGCACCCTGATTATAAATCCAGTGCTGGGTGGAGCCATTAACAGCAAATCAGATTCACCCATTGAATTTTATTGTTTTGAATTAAAATCAAATATCACTCATTGACTTTCAGTGCCATTCTGACACTATTAAAAATTGATCCTCCAAACCCTGGAAGTTTGTTCTCAGAATTCCCTTATTAGTTTACTATATAGAGTTGATAAATGAGCAACACCTAAGCTTTGCTTTGTACTATACTTTTCATTTGACTTCTTGCTGAATCTAATTAATATAATTTCATGCAAAGCAGTTTGAGCATCCCTCTTGGCTAATTATGTTCAGTGGATTACATCTTTAATTACATTTTACACATTTAGGTATGAAAGCTCAGATATCAGTGTATTTGTTTAATCCAAAATTACTTGTAAATAACGTGACTCATTTTTTCCCTTAGAAATTGAAAGATTTGACCCAGTGGAAGAGAAAACACCTGAAATTCATGAACCTGAAGAGGTTGTAGTTGAAGGTGGAGCTGTGATGATTGGCAATGCTAGCGTTCCTAAGCAACAAGCACAACAGCTAACCAACCAACCAATATATATATATATATATATATATATATATATATATATATTAGTCTCGTAGAAAGCACTCCTGGAGTGCTTTCTACGAGACAATATACAATTTTATGGTTAGCACCCGGCCATTGGCATTTTTGTTTGGTGAGTGCCGATTTTTGGAACAATATATATATATATATATATATATATATATATATATATATATACAGGTATAGGACCCATTATCCAGAATGCTCGGGACCAAGGGTATTCCGGATAAGGGGTCTTTCCGTAATTTGGATTTTCATACCTTAAGTCTATTAAAAAATCAATAAAACATTAATTAAACTCAATAAGATTATTTTGCATCCAGTAAGGATTAATTATATCTAAGTTGGGATCAAATACAAAGCACTGTTTTAATTTTACAGAGAAAAAGGAAATCAATTTTTAAAATCTGAATTATTTGCTTATAATGGAGTCTATGGGAGACAGGCTTTCCGTAATTCGGAGCTTTCTGGATATCGGGTTTCCGGATAAGGGATCCCATACCTGTATATATAATGTCATTTTTTTTTAATATCACTTTAGTTTTCTATTAACATTACAATTCAGCTGCTTGTTTTTACTGCTGCTGTTCAGTTCAATTGCTTTAGACTGAAAATGGCTTATTGCAAATTACCCCTGCTCAGATACCTTGGGCAAAGTCCATGGCTTATTATTGATAGTGGTTAGGGCCTTAGCTATACAGATATGGGATCTTTAATCTGAAAAAACCCATTGACCAGAAATAATTGAATTATGGGAAGTCCACTCCTGTAGACTTCTCAAATAATCAAATTTGAATCAAATAATTCAAAATTTTAAAAACAATTTCCTTTTTTTTCTGTAATAGCAGTACCTTGTACTTGATCCCAACTAAGATATAACTGGGAGGCAAAAGAATCCTATTGGATTTATTTAATGTTTGAATTTTTTTTTAGCAGAGTTAAGGTATGAAAATCCAAAGTACAAAAAGATCCCTTATCCAGAATACCCCAGATCCTGAGTGTTCTGGGCAATAGGTCCCATACCTGTATATCCAAGTAAATGTACTTCTACTAATTGAAATATTTTCCTGCTACAGATTCAGGTTCGGGTAATTGAAGGACGTCAGCTGACTGGGAATAATATTAAACCGGTTGTGAAAGTGAAAATTGGACACCAGACGCAGCATACAAGGATAGCGTCTGGCAACAATCCTTTTTTCAATCAGGTATGGGTATAAGTATTGCAACACTGTATTACTCTTAATAAAGTATTATATTTCACATATCTAATGTTCAGTTAAAACTAAATGGTTATTTATTAACATGTACAATATTTATTGTCTTTCTTTCATCCCCAGATGCTGACTTACGACATGCGCCGATCACTCTCAGATCTGCGTATGGAGTCTATAACCATTCAGGTAAGAAACCCATGATTTTTAGCTGATACTACTTGTCCCCAGTAGTTGTGGGACCTCAGCTCCCCCCAAAGTGTTCCTGAACGCTAAGGATACTAAAATTTTACTCATAGTTTTAGAATTACACAATGTATGTTTATATTATAAGATGTTTATAAATTACTTTTTACTTTTCAGGCTCTTAGGTCTCGTGCTTTTAGAGCAGACTGCCTGATTGGTGAATTTAAGGTAAGATACAAAGCTAATTTATTTTGCTTCTTTATAGAGTTTTTTTTTAAGGATTTCCTTTTAGAAAGACACCTTAGACTGGAGTTCCATTAATATTTTATACAACCTATAGACATGTAGTAAATTCAGTTACGCAGAATTTATAGATAAAGTGCATTAAACTAAAAGAACAATTACAGGGTCAGACTGGGCCGGCGGGACACTGGGGAAAACCCAGTGGGCCCCACCAGTCCAGACCCACTACCCCTACCTGCCACTCCCCGCTACCCCCATCCCCCCCGATCACAGTGAAGTATAAGATAAGCATTGGGGGGAGGGGCTGTTTATGAGTGAGTGGGCAGTGGGAGGTTCCTGAGGGGTTGTGTGTGGCCCTGTAGTAGCAGCCCCAGCTTGTATATTTATCCCTCAAAATACGGACACCTTTTTATTCCCTTGATTATTATAAACATAGGTTACATGGGCGTCCGCAGAAAATTTTCCAAGGGGGGGCAAGTAAGCTAGTATCATCCTGCAACAGACAAATATATATATATATATATATATATATATATATATAAATATATATATATTTTTTTTGCAGGATGATACTAGGGGAGGCTAAAGATGGCCCATACACAGACTGACCTACAGCTAATGTGACACTTAGTGGATTCGCTGCTGGCGTAAAAAGTTAACCTCCCAACTACCTCTTGCCGTTCCCACTGACTCCCAGGGATACTGTACAAAAGTGCGGGGGGGGCTTTTTTTTTTTTACCCTAAAATGTTTAGTATGTTAAAGTATTTATACGCGCATTTCTGTGAGGGGATCTGCAAACATTTGTGTTTGTGATCAGGGCTAGTTCGCATTCAAATTCACTTTTATTTTTAATGGTTTTTCAGTTATTTAGCTTTTTGTTCAGCAGCTCTCCATTTGGTATTTCAGCAGCTATCTGGTTGCTAGGGTCTTATTTACCCTAGCAACCAGGTAGTGGTTTAAACAAGAGATGGGAATATGAATAGTTAAGGGGCCTACTTGGAAAAATAAGTAATACAAAATTATAATAATAATAAAATTGTAGCCTCACAGAGCAATATTTTTGGCCCCCATTTGAAATCTGTATAGAGGCAGAACAGAGGCCTGTGTATAGTACCTGGGTATAGTACCTGTGTATAGTGCCTGTGTATAGTACCTGGGTATAGTGCCTGTGTATAGTACCTGTGTATAGTACCTGGGTATAGTACCTGTGTATAGTGCCTGTGTATAGTACCTGGGTATAGTACCTGTTTATAGTACCTGTGTATAGTACCTGGGTATAGTACCTGTGTATAGTGCCTGTGTATAGTGCCTGTGTATAGTACCTGTTTATAGTGCCTGTGTATAGTACCTGGGTATAGTACCTGTGTATAGTGCCTGTGTATAGTACCTGGGTATAGTACCTGTTTATAGTGCCTGCGTATAGTACCTGGGTATAGTGCCTGGGTATAGTGCCTGGGTATAGTGCCTGGGTATAGTGCCTGGGTATAGTGCCTGGGTATAGTGCCTGCGTATAGTGCCTGCGTATAGTGCCTGCGTATAGTGCCTGCGTATAGTGCCTGCGTATAGTGCCTGGGTATAGTGCCTGGGCATAGTGCCTGGGCATAGTGCCTGGGTATAGTGCCTGGGTATAGTGCCTGTGTATAGTGCCTGTGTATAGTACCTGGGTATAGTACCTGGGTATAGTGCCTGTGTATAGTGCCTGGGTATAGTGCCTGGGTATAGTGCCTGCGTATAGTGCCTGCGTATAGTGCCTGCGTATAGTGCCTGCGTATAGTGCCTGGGTATAGTGCCTGGGTATAGTGCCTGGGTATAGTGCCTGGGTATAGTGCCTGTGTATAGTACCTGTGTATAGTGCCTGTGTATAGTACCTGTGGGATGAAATCTGCAGCAAAAGTTGAGAGTTGGTTCTCAGGTAAAGTTACAGCTGCAGATTCTTCTTTTCAGTCTTCATTTGTTTCCAGTTTGCAAAATCTCCCGATCCCTGTGTGCATCTGTGCTCTGATTGGTCAATTTTACTGTCTGTCAAGGAAGCTGTGCTCTGATTGGAGAATCCACAAGAAGAAAGATCCAATCGGAGC
The DNA here is from genome assembly GCF_000004195.4 of Xenopus tropicalis. NCBI lineage: Eukaryota > Metazoa > Chordata > Amphibia > Anura > Pipidae > Xenopus > Xenopus tropicalis. Next base: position 44,173,560 of record NC_030679.2, on the reverse strand, counting down.
ACAGCAAAAACGGGCTTGAGGAGACAGTGCAGAAAGTAAGGTTTTTTTTGCTACTTTTCCAGGGGGGGGCAAGTGCCCCCTCTTGCCCCCTTCTGTGGACGCCCATGATAGGTTAACCACATTTTTAGCATTTTAAATGGTTTTAAAGAATATAATCATAAATTGCTAATTGTTTTTTGTTCTTGTTTTAGCTTGATGCTGGATTCATTTATGATGAACCAGGTAAGAGTCTTTAAAATTTACATGTTTTCTATCTATGTGCAATTAAACCTAATTTGAAGCTATATGAATATTTGAGGATCTATTTTATAAACCAAATGTTTTTTTTCTCATCTTGCAGGCCACGCAGTTTTAAGAAGATGGATTGTCCTGAATAATCCTAAAGATGAGGTCTTATCTCCAAGGGGCTACCTGAAGGTTAGCCTCTTTATTCTTGGAAGAGGAGATATGCTACCGGTAAGTTGAATCCCAGCACAATGAAAATGTTTGTATGTCAGAAAGTCTATTGACTTGTGTGTGTAACAAACCTGGGGGTCTTGAAATGTCTTGTACAATATGCCAAAAGGATAATATAACCCACATATTACAATTTGTCGCATTAAATAAAGGGGATTTCCACCTTGTATAAATGATGTATTGCAGCATGGACCAAATATCAAATAAATTATTATTATCTATTTATTTACTTAGGATACAAAGTATATATATATAAACCAAATATACCAGGGGTCTGCAACCTTTAAGACATAAAGAGCCACTTGGACCCGTTTTCGAAAAGAAAAAAAAACTTGGAGCCGCAAAACCATTATAAAACAAATCTAACACTGCATATATTGTTTCTTACCTTAATGCTATATAATGTGCCAGAGTCCAGGCCCCCCTATAATGTGCCAGAGTCCAATAGCCCCCTATAATGTGCCAGAGTCCAGGCCCCCCTAAAAGTGTGACTTACCTCCTGAGAGCGAATCACGCGCCTTCCTTCAGCCCGGTCCTCCTTACTGCAGTCTGGCTTCAGCCCGGTCCTCCTCTTCAGTGCAGCGGCGGCGCGATGACATCATTGCGGTCCGGCGGCCTCTCTGATAGGCTGCCGGCCAGCGGCAGCACACGCATCACTTTCTTTCTGATGTCTTTCAGTGGCTTTTCAGGCGCTGCTCGCCGCGGAGTATGATAGTCACCAGTCGAGCCGCACCTAAGGCCAAAACGAGCTGCATGCGGCTCTGGAGCCGCGGGTTGCCAACCCCTGAAATATACCAACATCAGTACTAACTCTAGATATCACAATAGCCTTGGATACTATGCTTTCCACAACCTCACTGCCCTCCATGTGAAAAACCACCTATGCTACTTCAAATGAAAGCTCTGTTCCTCCAATCTAAAGGGGGGGCACCTTTGGTGCACAATTTTTTTTACAGCAGTCACTATTTGTGTCTCACATTGAGAGACTGCATCTATTGTGAAATGTGGGGGGGGGCTGTCACTGTCTAACATTTTCAAAAGGACGATCCATGAAAGTGAAGAGGGATATAGTACAAAACAGGCTGACAGACACATTCACAGAAAGATAACACTTGACCTGTCCTGACATAGGCCGTTATTATGCAGCAAATGGAAGTGCCTCTTGTTCAGTCATGGATGTAGGTCATTTGTCAGTGTATGTGTGTATATATATATATATATATATATATATATATATATATATATATATATGTATATGTCCTACACACATCCATGATTGTCCAACAGGTATAAGCATAATATAACAATAACTAGTGTAATTTTGCAGGATTTTTTATTTACCTTTAGATCCTTGAGTACTGTTGTATTACCGTGTTTGCAAAAATGTATATGGAAGAGATGGTTGAAGTGTATAGCATTGTATTATAACTATAACTTTTGAGGAGCATGTATAAATGTATAATAAATATTATGTCTACAGACTGAAACCACAAGACAACATGAAGACGATGACGTGGAAATGAATTTACTGTTACCAAGCGGACTAGCTCGGCAGACTGTAACATCTGTTATAAAAATCTACAGAGCTAGTGATATTCCCCAGAGTAAGTTGTCTTTTCCTTTATAATAAATGTTAAACATTATCTCCAAAATTTAGGAAATTACATATTTACTTATATTTACATATTTATATCATATGTTTAGTGTTATTTTTTAGCATGTCTGAAACAAATTGAAATAACGTGTGCCACTGAAATATTAACATCTGAGTCACACAATGAAATGTTCAGTGTAGATGACTAAATGTTAATAATTTACATTATTTTTTTTTAGTGGATGATACATTTATGAGAAACATGAAGGGACTCTTCAGGTCACGTGTTGACAAGAAGACGTTAGCTGATCCCTTTGTCGAGGTTGCATTTGCTGGGGAGAAGGTAACAAAGCTTTTTATATATAGATAGAGAGAGAGAAAATTATAGATTATTGGGAAAGGATTACTAAGCAATTTTGATACTTTTTCTTTTACAGATTCAAACGAAAATAATTAAAGACAATTGTAGTCCCACGTGGAATCAAGCGATCACTCTACCTATGAAGGTCAGAAGAATGAGCAATATACTATAAAATAATATAACTGATCTATAATTATGCTAGCTGTTCTCTGATTACTCATATCTTTTTCATTTTGCAGGTTCCCTCAATGTGTGACAACATTAGGCTTAGAGTGTATGACTGGTAAGTTCTTGTTATCATTTACTGGATATTTAAACACTGTTCTTTGGGGCATAAAACAGTTCAGTTCCAAATGTCCAAGAAATGTTCTTAAAAAATAGTCAGCTGTTAAGATCTTTGACAATTGTTACACTGTTTTAGACTGAAATAGTATATATTAATACATTGCATATTAATGCTTCGGATATATTTTACAGGGACAGAGCAAATAGGAACGACATAGTGGCAACAGCCAACCTGGCCCTGTCCAATATTTCTTTACCTGTTACTGGTTTAGAAGGTAAGATCGCTATATCTTTATATGAAAATAATAATTAACATTTTGTATATAATGCTTATATAGTCTTAACTAGTTTAAACATCTTTTGGTGTAACTAATAGTAATAAAAAAAGTTTCCTGAGCTACTATAATAATGTTATGCTTCTTATAATCAGGGACTGGGCTAAGAGATGGCTTTTTACCAACCTTTGGACCAAGCTATATAAACCTGTATGGAAGTCCAAGGGAATTTAAACGCTACCCTGACCAATATGATGAGCTGAATTATGGAAAGGTAAGTCTCTTTTTGTTTACTTCTTTTCATATTAGTATTTTTTTGTGAAATTGATGGAAAACACATATGACTGCATGAGAGACTGAAATCTTTTATTGACTCTTTTTGATTTTTTGGGGTTCTTTATTACTATTATTGGTAGATCCCCACAGTAATTTCATTAAATTGTTACTTTACAGGGAGAAGGCATAGCGTATCGAGGAAGAATCTTAGTGGAGCTTACCACTCAACTGGATGACTCCACAAAGAAGACTGAAGACATCTCTAGACAGGATGTTGTTGCTGTTGAGGTAAATGAATCAATGTCTTTGGCTCTTATTTAGAACAAATTTTATTGGTTTTAACTCTGTATTACAGAATAAATATGAAAAAAGTCCAAGTTAACAGTTTGTGTGTTGCAAACTACTTGCATTTCATTTGCTATCTGGTATACTGAGTACGTATAAGGCTAGATTGTGTTTGTTAATTAAATGCACTCTTCGCGTTTAGTGATCAGCAAAATGCTATGAACTGTCTAGTTTGAGTGTGTTATACCACTGTAAATAATAAGTAATATTTGTTTCAATTACAGAAATACCAGTACAAGCGGAGATACAGCCTGTGCGCGGTATTCCACTCAGCTACTATGCTGCAAGATGCCAGTGAAGCTGTACAGTTTGAAGTGAGCATTGGCAATTATGGCAACAAATTTGACAGCACATGTAAGGCTTTGCCATCAACAACTCAATACAGACAACCTCTATTTGATGGTATGTATAACTATAGACTTCTAGCAATATTTCACTAAAGTCATGTCTTTGAATTACATGGCAAAAGTAGAACTGTGCCATGTTTAGATTAGTCATGGACCATTTAAAGCACTTTTCCCCTAGATATCATGCTAATTTATCAAATTACCCATGTATGTGCTTTACATTTAATACAATCACAGAATATAATATTGTGCAATAATAGTAAAAATCTGCTTTTTATCATTCTTACATATATTATGTTTTAACAATACCGGACCCAAATAATGTAAATGGGATTATTATCAGCCCCAAACTACAAAGTTAATAAGTGGGAATTACTGATATATATTTATTCTATTGAGTAAATATTAACTGTTATGATTTGTGTCCAGTGTTATTGCTGTACATTAATACTTTCTTAACATCTTGCTTTAATTTAACACAGGCAACTTCTACTATTACATCCCATGGTCTGCCTCAAAGCCTGTAGTAGCATTAACATCTTACTGGGAAGATATAAGTCACCGTCTGGATACAGTTAATATTCTTACTGCCCTGACGGATCAACTGGTAAGTACTCACCATTCCCTGTTTAAGAGAATGCCTGGTTATCCCCAGTTTAGAAGAGCTTGTCACAGTTCACCACTGGGAAATTTCATCTCTCTCTGTTCGTGTCTTTTAGACTATGAGAGGGATATATAATAAAAGATGATGGAAGTGTAGGATGAACTAGCCATAACATGTATTTGACACCTCTATATTTATTGTATTGGAGGAGCCAACACCAAATATCACCCAATATCATGTTTTAGGTCTGAATATTAGACAGGCCTACCATTGACCTGAACTAGCTATTTGACTTTTGTTTGTTTGTTTGTTGGAAAAATGTGTGACAATTTAACATTTCTTTTGCAGAAAACTGGCTTATCTTCCTTGAAACTAGTATTACAAGCAAATCTTACTGAGGCAGAAGTGGTTTTAGCATGGTATATATATATATATATATATATATATACACGCAACACAATAACAGCAATCCTAAAGCATTCTTTCAACCTCTAAATAGCATTTATGGTGCTATACATAATATGCATAATTCAAAAGTGAACTTTACAAACAATCTATAGATAGTTATATTTATATATACATATGTGCAGAGTATTTAAAAATAACATATAACTAAAATGTATCTACAGAGTAAAGGCAACATCACATACAAGTATAAATTCAAATAACTGAATATGTTAATGCATTGCTCATATGTGGCAGTTAAATAAAATGTTGATTTCTAATTTAAAGGAAACCACTGCCTTCCATGGAAGGCAAGAATAATGTGAATGAGTTAGACATGCATCGGCGAAGACTTCAGCAGTCTGCCCTAACCCACATAAAGGAGGCAGCTGTTAAAATGAGAAGTGAAATGACCGATGTAAAATCAACTCTACCAATGATTGAAGAATTGATAGACAGATTGCAAGAGCTGTCTAAGGAGGTTAGTAATTATGGGCACTACTCTGCACTGATAAAACAATGTGCATAAAGATATTATAAATACATTTATTCATATTTATTTATATATTTGCTGTGGGTAACACTTAAATAAAGCACGTATTATAATTACATATTATATAATATGCTATATAGAGTTACATTTTGCAGTTACTCTTTGCCAAAAAAAAAACACTTTTTTCTTCTCTTGGTCTCAATAAACTACACTTTATTTGTTATTTAATGTAACAAATTATATAATACCTTAAATAATCATGTTTAATCCTTTACAGGGTGTGTGTTTCATACTAGGACATAGTTAGTAACTATTAACTCTTTCTTATTATCCTACAGCCACAAAACAGTATGCCAGACATCATCATCTGGAATCTGGATGATAAAGGCAGAAAAGAGAGTGGCCTATGCCCGTATCCCTGCCCATCAGATCCTCTTTTCCAAGACTTGTAAAGAGGCATGTGGCAAATACTGTGGAAAAATACAAACTATATACCTAAAGGTAATTATATACATATGTTTTGTATAACTTGAACATTTTTATAATTGAATATGGTCCACCTTTAATACAATACAATTGATGGTAGATAAATTGATAGATGATTGATCGATCGATAGATAGATAGATAGATATATAGATAGATAGAAAGCAGAAGTAGGTGCCATGAGTTCTTACACTGGCAGTGGGAAATGAGTCAAGGGGTGTCTGAACAGATTGATTTAAGGCCACATTGCCAAATCTGTCACTCTAGTTCTTCTATAAAATAATGTTTTTTCTTGAAATTTTCAGTTCCCTCTTGACAAAAGCAAAGGCAAGCATGTTCCAGTTCAGCTGCGTGTAAACCTCTGGCTGGGACTGTCTGAAGCAGAGAGTGAACTTAACAAATCCGTGCAAGGGACATTGAGTGTCCATACAGAAATGGTAAGCTTTGTGCATACTTCATTTATACATTCATTGCATGAAGGTGTTTATTACTTTCTGCTTCACATCTTGATATTAAAATGTGGCCTTGGCAAGGCTAGTTGATGGAACATATTTGAATTGACAAATTTTTCTTCTTTGACTAGTATGAAAATCAGTCACGGATATCAGGCAAATGGAGCTCCAGGTTCCTGCTAAATCACCACAAATTCTCTGATGCCACCGGCACAGTTAAGCTGAAAAAGAAAAGCTTTGTGGTTCCAGAAGGCTGGAAATGGGAGAGTGATTGGCAGTTGGACAAAGAAAGGAGGTCAGTATGATTTGCATAGATCAGGATTTACACATTACACTATAGACACAAGAGTTGCCTAATTTTCTATTTTATTTAGTATAGCACCATATCCCCCAAAATTGACACTTCCAGTTTTTAAGTTATAATTTTCTTGTTTTGTATGTCATTTAACTTTTGTCTCTTTCTATGCAGCTTACCAAATGAAGACTATAACGGGCATCTCGAAATTACTGAAGAAGTGTTTGAAAATGCGAGGCGTCTTTCAAATGGAAAATGGCAACAAGCAAAAGTAGCATATACTAATGCTGTAAGTACTTTATTTTGTATGGTAGTGGCAAAGTTTTTGTACATAGTTTTAATGACCAAGGTTTAAATTCAATGATATCTCTCCTGTAGTCCCCAGGTTTTTGTTACCTTACCAAGACTTGCAGTGGATATGCAAGAAATGGGGTTTAGCATAGAGGTTCTGTTTGAACGTCTATATGATATTTAACAATATTTACCTTGCCTGATTTGTTTGAATATGCTATTTTTTTCATATACTATATGGTGCCAGAGGAGTTCTAATATATTGCCTTTTTGAGGCAATATAGTAATAATCATGGAGATGGGCAGAGATTTTGTAAATACATTAGAATAATGCCAAACTTAATTCATATCTATGCAAAATGGGAAATAATTTTGGTTATTGTGCCCTAATTTATACTTCATGCTTAATCGTTTCATAAGCCAACATTTTAATCTTTTAATGTTTAATTGCTTTTTAGAATGGTGAAAAATCCTCTTCACCAGATAAGACTGACTGCCCTCATGGATGGAAATGGGATGATGATACATGGAAATGTGATGTAAACCGAGCTGTGGATGAAAATGGTAAGTAAAAGCAATCACATAAATATATATGTAACCAGCACTGCTCTCAACAGGTCAAATTCAAAAAGATTTATTATGTTAAAATCATTGGTCCAGTGTTTTGGTCACAAACAAATGACCTTCCTCAAAGAAAGGTCTTTGTCTTTGACAAAGGTTTGTAACCAAATCATTGGACCACTGATTTTCCCACAATAAATCAATTTGAGTTTTAACCTGTTGAGTGCAGTGCTACTCAATTACTACTACTTATTGCTACTTATTTTGAGCTTATTCACTATTACTAAGATATTGATCTTGTAGGATTTATATATATATATAGATATACGTTCTGTGGGCAAGCTGCACACCATAAAAAGAGACAATACCTGGGTGCCTGTGCAAATAGTGTAGACATACAGGGTTGGATTGACAGCACTCGCAGGTTTTTTTTGCAAAATATTCACGCAGTCATCATAAATAGAAATGAGGCTTTATTCCGTCCAACGTTTCAGCTCACAGCTGGAGCTTTCATCAGGGACCCTGATGAAAGCTCCAGCTGTGAGCTGAAACATCGGACGGAATAAAGCCTCATTTCTATTTATGATGACTGCGTGAATATTTTGCAAAAAGAACCTGCGAGTGCTGTCAATCCAACCCTGTATATATATATACAGTATATATATATATATATACATACACAAAGGAATAGTGATGGCACTCACAGGAATTTTCACATCAGATGAAATATAGAAGTGAGGTTTTATTCAGTCCGACGTTTCAGTTCCAACTGCAACTTTCATCAGTTCCAGTTGGAACGGAAATGTATAAAACCTCACTTCTATATTTCATCTGATGTCTCTAGTGTGAAAATTCCTGTGAGTGCCGTCACTATCCCTTTGTCTACATTTGCAACATTGCACTGGCACTCAGGTAGCATCCAAGTTTTAATGGTGTGCAGCTTAATGACTGTCTATACCTATATATATATAAATAAAAGAGTCCACATGATAGCACCACACTCCAAAGGTTGCTACCATGTAGCAATATATATCAGTAGTGTAATGTAATGTATTATATGATATACAAAGAAAAAAAATTTTGGATACTTGGGAATTTATGGGTTAACATTATATGAAACCTCAGATTTTTGTCATAAGAGACAGTGTATAGTTACAATTTGTTTTCAAAGTTAATTGTTTTAATTAAGTTGCACTTTAGATCACTCACAAAGATGGAGGATTTTTTACAATGTTGCACTTTTAAACTATACACAGAAATGGCAATATTTTTAACATTGTTGCACTTTAAACTATGTTGGGATACCAATTATGCTATTTATTTAATATGAACAATTAATGGACTTTTTTTGTATTAGGGAAGTATTGATTATTCATTCTTATATGATGTCGGGGGTTAATAGTCACTAGGGGTTAATGTGCATATAATGTCACTGGTACTCCCTGGATTCATGGGAGGAGGCTATTTAAACAGAGTTGTTGTATGTAAAAAAAGCTCCCAAAAGGGACTGAAACATCAGTTGTGCATGCAATTAATACACTAATATTTATTTGAACCACAAGATCCTTGGTGCTGGTTGTGTTTGATTCGGTATATATATATATCTTACTAATCTTTCCCTTTTGTTTAGGTTGGGAATATGGAAAGGCTTCTTCACCCAATAACCAGCCACAGCACTGGGTTTCATCAGAGAAGACGTATCATACCCACCGACGCCGAAGACTAGTGCGCAGGAGATCTAAAGTCTCTACTCCCATAGAGGTAAAATAAAATATAACACTTGTGTCAGGGTTAACAGAGATACTTTTCTGGTAATCTTATTGTTAAATGAGGCAAGAAAACCCTCATATTCATGGTTGTTTGCAATTTTTGGTGGGTTGATGCTGATTTTGTAAGTAAAAAACATAGCAGGCCAATTATCCAAGATCTCTCCATTTGACAATACCTTACAATCAGATTTTTTAAAATACAGATTACTCAGTGGTCCACATGAGTACCACAATCTAAACTTCTACACAAAAATGCTGTAAATAGTATTTACAAACTAAAGTATATGAAATATTCAAGCCACAGTATGCTTTTTTTCTACAACTTCATTAACAACTTGTATTTAAGAATTAACATAATTCATGGGGGATTATGTATACAACTTCATTTTGCTCCAGCATTACCCTTTAGCTTTACATTTTGTTTTTGCCATACAGGAGGTTGAACTCCCTGAGAAAGAAAATGGATGGGAGTATGCCGGAGTGTCAGGCTGGAGATTTCATATGAAGAAATGCAGCGCTGACACTTTCCGTCGAAGGCATTGGAAAAGGAATTTAGTCTCTTGTAGTCAACAGGATGCATCTTCCATATTTAACCTGGAAGGCAATCTTGTACATGTAAGTGACAGTGTGAACATTATAAAGCCATTTAAAACTGTAACCATGCCTGTTGTAGCTCACATTTCAGCTATAGCTGAGTTTGTGCAGTACATGGGTCATTTGTAATGCTGTTAAGTTTTGTATAGTGTTTAAAATATCCTGAGATATGACAAATGTATTTACCTTTTGTAGGGAAATGCACTGAGCGATGCTACAAATGAGAAAAGAGACTATTACAGGGAGCATGTTCCTTTTGTTTCCTGTACATTTGACAGTAAGTATTTTATTCATCCAGTTACTTGTTTCCTGCAATATAATTATGCCTCACTTAATATCATAAAATCTTTAAACATGCACAAAAATGCTTGTATAATGGTTGGCAGTGTGATGAATTGAACATAGCCATGCTGTAGTGAATTTCTGAATGGGCTTCCTAAGAAATATGCAAATATAAAGTGTTATTCTTTTTTTTTTCTCCAAGGAGTTTACACGTACCATCTTAGATGTTACCTGTATCAGGCTCGTGGTCTCACTCCAATGGATAGAGATAGCTTTTCAGGTAAGGCAAAGACACATGGTTGTTTGTTGTGAATGTTAAAATGTTTCGTGAAATAATATTGGGTGCTTCTGAAACGTGGACCATAGTGTCAGTGAATGTTTATATTTCATTATATCAGAATATAATAGTTATGTACAGTCGGCACCTTTTTTGATGACATTGTTAACCATGGTCTTTTTATCCTCCAGATCCTTATGCTCACATCTCTATCCTTTACCAAAGCAAGAGGACAGAAATAATGAATTCTACCCTCAGTCCAATGTGGGACCAAACACTTGTCTTTAGTGACATTGAAATTTGTGGAGAGCCCAGTGAAATAGAACAGAATCCCCCTAGCATTGTTATTGAAATATATGACAGTGACCAAAGGGTAAGTAGGATATATTTTATTAACCTTCCTGTTTAGAGTGGCATAATGAATAGTATCAGCTAAGTTTTTCTTTTGCTATCACATATAGCAGGGGTTCCCAACCTTTTTTTATTAATGAGCCACATTCAAATTTAAAAAGACTTGGGGAGCAACACAAGCATAAAACAAATAAGGACTGTTATTGACTATATGGTAGTCCCTATATGGACTGGCAGCCTACAAGAGGTTCTGTTTGGCAGTACACCTGGTTTATATGCCTCCAAGCAAAGAATTAAAAAAAAACACCTGCTTTAAGACCACTGGGAGCAACATCCAAGGGGTTGGTGAGCAACATGTTGCTCACGAACCACTGGTTGGGGATCACTGACATATAGGGTGAAGATGATTTCCTTGGCCGAAGTTTATTTTTCCCAATGGTGAAGCTGGACCCAAATATGAATTCTATTCCAAAACTTTTCTGGTGTCCAGTTACAAAGGGAAAAAGACACTGTGGTGACATTCTTGTAGCTGCAGAACTTTTCCTTCAAGAAAACGTGAGTTATTTTGCCACAATCACCCTTAGTGACAGGGATGGGAAGTGGGACAGGGGAGTAGAAAATTACATTAAACACTTACACTGATATTACATAATGACTTGGTACAGCCAAAAAATCTGTGCATCTTAAACAGGGCTTATAAGTAAATGTAATGTGAATATTCTTTTACAGGATGGATGCATTCTTCCTGTTCTTCCATCGGAGAGGTTGCCAAAAATTTATATGGTGCCAGAAGGAATTCGGCCTGTGCTACAGCTAACTGGTATTGAGGTAAATATTATCCATGCTGATATTTTATGTTATAATTCATTGTTTCATTTCTACTAATGTTCCCAGTGTTCCCAGTGTAAATAAAGACATATTTGTAGCTATGAAATTATTGTTGATTTAAGCTGTTTTAGGTGACATTTTGCATAATGACTTTTTTATTTCCCGTTTACAGATACTTACTTGGGGCCTACGAAACATTTGTCATTTGGAATATGTAAGATCCTCAAGTATTGTTATAGAATGCGGTGGAGAAATGGTTGAAACTGCAATAACTGGAATATTGGGAAGGAGTCCAAGCTTCCAGAGTGCAGTTCTCTTCCTGAAAGTGGTAAGGCTTCTATTCTCAGTGTTCCTATAGTTACTTACTTATTAAACATGTATATATTAATTGGTGACAATGCCAAATATTACAGTGAATGAAATAGTAGCTTTCACAATCAAGAAAAATCAGATTTGGGTTTCCAGACTATAAGGGTGATATCACAAGTTGTTACTATACGTTTAATATTTCAGTTTTCTAAATGGATGTCATTTTTTTCTGTAGTATCTGCCACAAGAAGAAATATATTCTCCACCCATCATTATTAAAGTCATAGCCAATAGGTATTTTGGAAGAAAGGAAGTTGTAGGGCAATGTACTATTGAGCAGCTGGAAGAATTCCGCTGTGATCCCTACACCACCAATCAAGATGATCCTCTTAGTGGTAAGGCAATTAAAGTCCCTTATAAACATTTTTGGAATTAGTTAACTTATTACGGAAAAGCTAGATTCACAATGTTCGATTTTTTCTTTTCTACTTCAGTTGCACCTATCACTACTTATCCCGTGATAGACTTGGAATGTGCAAAGAAAAGTCTACTGACTGAAGAGGTAATTTATATATTTCCATACAATACATCTGTCTGTATCAACATACCCTACTGTGTTACTAAGTTGTACTTAGTTAACTTATAATGTTCTTGTTTCCCCTATCGGCTAATGCTGTTGTGCTTTACCTTCCATATGCCCATTGGTTTTAACCCCTGATGCCATATTTTCACAGGAGGAAGATGATGTTGATTGGTGGACAAAGTACTTTGCCTCTAAAGGAGAACATGACATGTCTGACCGGTACACCCAGAAGAAATATGGTACCCTAATGGTAACTATTAAACATGTTTTCTTCCTGATAGTCTTGTTATTCTGGGTTGGAAAAATATATCCTTGCTGCTCCCAGTCTTTTGGTTCTTTGTAATGTATTATAATGTATGAATTGTTAATATTTCATTTACTCATATACTATTGGATTTAGTTGCTCTTGTGCATTGGATCCATGACTATTAACGAAAAATGTCAACTTTATTATCTGAATAGGTGTACAACTGTGAGTTAGAGAGAGTTCCAGAGTTCCTTGGACTTACAGATTTCTGTCAGACATTCAAGCTATACACAGGAAAAGCTGAACATGACGAAGAGCCAGCTTTTGCAGGAGAATTTAAGGTATGTGATTATTCCCAGTACTATATACTTCATCACAGAAGTTGGTATAGAATCCTAAAAGCTATATATGTGTGTGTAAATAACCTATATATATATATATATGTATATATATATATATATATATATATATATATATATAAGCAGTAAGGCTCAAATCTAACACATATCTATACTCTGTTTTGCAGGGATCTTTCTGTATGTATCCACTCTCAGAAGATCCAGATGCCCCACTACCTCGACAGCACTTCCGTGGCTTGCCTGATAGTGAGCCTCAGGAGTGCATAGTGCGAGTATACATAGTGAGAGGCATAGACCTGCAGCCAAAGGATAACAATGGATTGGTAAGTAATAGAAGTATTTGAAAAGCTAACACTGCACGTTTTCTTTTTGTTTTATACAGGGCTTTCATGGGAGATTATTTGTGAACACTTCAGGCTATTTGCCTGGGGCAAATAATTAATCTACTTATATTTTAGGAACAAAAGCTAGCTTAACTGTCATGTATTACTGCCTAACTAGTTTTATTTTCTTTCTAGTGTGATCCTTATATCAAATTGAGCCTGAACAAGAATGTGGTAGCAGACCGGGATATATATATATATTTATAGTCAGTCTAACCAAAATAGATTCATCTAAATAAATGTATAATCATTGCTGTGACATGGATTTTCAAGAACAACCTGAAAGTAATTTAGATAGCAGAAGTAGAACTAATTTAGTTTAGTTTCCAGACACGATTGTTCATAGAAAAAAGAGGTTTTGCCATAGCAGAATTATTCATCATCATATAAAACCCTAACATATGTATATTGCTTTAAGGTGGCTTCTTGGCAAAGAAGATGATAAACAGAGAACAGATGTACATTTCAGATCTCTGGATGGAGAAGGCAACTTTAACTGGCGATTTGTCTTCCCATTTGATTACCTTCAAACAGAGCAACAGTGCATCGTTTCTAAAAAGGTGGGTTTGTTAACCTTTTCAGTTTAGACTATCCCTTAAAATAGACCATCTTTTTCTGCAAATGATTCCACAAAACGTTCTGTAGCGTTCTGTCCCCATATGTAGTGTTCTGTCCCCATATGTAGCGTTCTGTCCCCATATGTAGCGTTCTGTCCCCATATATAGCATTCTGTCCCAATATGTAGTGTTCTGTCCCCGTATGTAGCGTTCTGTCCCCATATGTAGCGTTCTGTCCCCATATGTAGCGTTCTGTCCCCATATGTAGCGTTCTGTCCCCATATGTAGCGTTCTGTCCCCATATTCAGTGACACCCTGCTTGTTTGGTAAATGTCAGTCCACCTTTTGTACAACATGAAATGAATTGATGAACTATATCTATTGGTTGTACCAGGTTAATAATGGCTTTTTGGTTTGTTAAATATAATTTTACCACTTTATTGATTTCAGGAACATTTATGGAGTCTTGATGCAACAGAGACGAAGCTGCCACCTAAACTGATTCTTCAGATATGGGATAATGATAAGTTCTCCAGAGATGACTACATAGATATGGACTTTTCGATTTTAATACAAAGTATTACAACTAGTTTTTGTATATTTATTAAATGTAATTGCAGTTTGTATTAGTTTCTGAATAATGGCAGCCTTAACAAAGCAATACATTACAAAAAATATGAAATAGAAGCAATATAAAAAGGAAATATTGATTTAGATAACTTTTACACTAATCTGCACCTAAGTCACTGAATTTTCTGACTACATTTTTTCAGCATTAGTTTGCTGAGATATCAAATTATTAAAATGTTCAGAATTTTGTTTGAAATTGTGGACTGGTATTTGTTTTAGTAATTTAAAACATACCAAAATGTTTTTTTAATACATTGTTTACATGTAATATGTACATCAAAAGTTTTAAGGCATATTTTAGAATATCATATAGTGTCTGCATCAAATTATTGTGCTGCTTCTTCTTAATGTAAATCTGGGATACAGTAATAGAAGTCATTTGCATTAAAATATGTATTAGATGGTTATTTTATGTAAAAAAAATCCACAAAGATGTTTTTTTTTTTTTAGGATTTGTTGAACTAGATTTGAACAATGTTATAATGCCAGCAACAAAGCCAGAGAAGTGTTCACTCAAGTTAATGGATAAGTCGACAGAGACAGTTTCTTTGTTTAAAAAGAAATGCATAAAAGGATGGTGGCCGTGCTACGCTGAGAACGATGAAAATTATGTTCTAACAGTAAGGATCTATCACATATGAAACTCAGTTCCTATTCTGTATCACATGAAAGCCCTTTGCTATGTATTATAGTTAGATTATAGTTTGCATAATACATGTTCTTCTTTACACATTTTACTTTAACGCTAAAAGTATTGTTTCTAAAGTAATATTGTGAATCTCTTATTTATTAAAGGGCAAAGTTGAACTTACATTGGAGATCCTAACAGAAAAAGAAGCAGAAGAAAGGCCAGCCGGCAAGGGGAGAGATCCCCCAAATACAAATCCAACCCTGATTGAACCTATGTAAGCATCTAGAAAACCATAAATGACTTATATATTATATATATTATATATTTATATATATGGGGGAAAAAAATATATATATATTAGCCCTTTCATTATTAGTTGTATCAGTTTTGTTTCATTGATGAAACAAAACTTGATGTTTCCCTTTATATTGAGTATTATTTCTTTTCAATTGCAGACGTCCAGAAACTTCTTTCCTCTGGTACCTGAGCATATTTAAAGCTCTTAAATTTGCTGCACTGAACAGGATCAGAAGTAAAGAGTTTGTGATTGGAGTTGTCGCTGTTTTCCTCATATTGTTCGTCTTCTTCTTTGTGATGTATATCCTGGTAAGTTATTCCTTTTAAATGTTTCTGTTAAATATTTTTGGTTGTAATATTTTACTTGGGTTGACATTTCTATTTTGATTTAATTTGGAATGGGGTTATTTTCCTTTTAAATATCTACTCATATAAATGTTTGAAGTTCTTTATGTCTCATCTGCTATTATTTAAAAATCCCATTTTTTCTTTGCTTGGCTATTAACTCATCCTTTCTTCTCTTGTAGCCTTTAATTCTGAGGAAACACTGAGAGAAAACAGATATATAGTTGAGAAAGGAACCAGCGCTTTTGTTACCTATGCGGTTAAGGGTGGGTGGTGGGCCAACCGCATAAAAAACGTAACATCTGCTTAACGTAAACTTCTTGGTTCCTGCTGTCTGTAAGATCAGAAGAAGGCCGCTACTAGTAAAAATGGTTTGTGGAAGAAGAGGCATGCTAAAAAAGAAAGGTATGTACATGAAAAATGCAGTAGAAGCAGATAGAAAGTAAAGAGAACAAAATATATAGTGTAAAATGTACAAAAAAGGGTGAAGAAATCACCTGTGCATGGCGAGCAAACCAAACCAAAAAAAAAAATAATGAAAATATATTGAAATCGAGTGCCACCACCTGGTCAAACCACTCAATATATATGCTCACCAGAACAATACTAAACTGTGCCAAAAGAGACAAGGATCAAAATTTTTGATTGGAGTGTAAGGGCAGTGACACATGGGGAGATTAGTCAATGCGCAACAAATCTTTGTTGTCATGGGCGACTAATCTCACCGCAATGCCATCCCACTGGCGCGATTTGCTGAAGTTGCCGAACTTGCCTTGAGAGGAAACTTAGCATGTCTCAGGTGCTATTATTTAAAAATCACATTTTTTCTTTGCTTGGCTATTAACTCATCCTTTCTTCTCTTGTAGCATTTAATTCTCAGGAAACACTGAGAGAAAACAGATATGTAGTCGAGAAAGGAACCAGCGCTTTTGTTACCTATGCGGTTGAGGGTGGGTGGTGGGCCAACCGCATAAAAAAGGTAACATCTGCTTAACGTAAACTTGGTTCCTCCTGTCTGTAAGATCAGAAGAAGACCACCTGTAATGCTGAGTCACTTAGGGGCTGATTTACTAACCCACGAATCCGACCCGAATTGGAAAAGTTCCGACTTGAAAACGAACATTTTGCGATTTTTTCGTATGTTTTGCGATTTTTTCGGCTTCTTTACAAATTTTTCGTTACCAATATGATTTTTGCGTAAAAACGCGAGTTTTTCGTATCCATTACGAAAGTTGCGTAAAAAGTTGCGCTTTTTTCGTAGCGTTAAAACTTACGCGAAAAGTTGCGCATTTTTCGTAGCGTTAAAACTTAAAAGGCGCAAAGTTTCGCGTAAGTTTTAACGCTACGAAAAATGCGCAACTTTTCGCGTAAGTTTTAACGCTACGAAAAATGCGCAACTTTTTACGCAACTTTCGTAATGGATACGAAAAACTCGCGTTTTTACGCAAAAATCGTATTGGTAACGAAAAATTCGTAAAGAATCCGAAAAAATCGCAAAACATACAAAAAAATCGCAAAATACCGATCATTACGAAAAAAACGCAATCGGACTCATTTCGACCCGTTCGTGGGTAAGTAAATCAGCCCCTTAGTGTTGACACCCTAGTATATGGAAGAAGAGGCATGCCAAAGAGAGAAGGAAGACAACAGCACTTCATGAGCCAAACAGAAGATTCTGATTCTTCTACATTTTCAGAAAGTTTTATAAAACTTTCTAAAAATTTTAATAAAAACAGCAAGCTTTAAAAAAGCATTACAATTGATATGATTTCTTTTTTCTGTGGTAAACCTACTGATAGTAGAATTAGTGGCCTTAGAATCTAACATTTGCAGATTTCTGGAGGATTCTTTGGAAATGTGGTAATGTGCCTGTTGTTAATTGTGACCTAGACAAGTCATGAATCTTCTTAAAACTATACATGTTTGTTATATCTGTTGTAGTTTTATGTATAAAATATAATTTGTTACCAGGATGTATTTCTATATCATGAAAATCAATTTCTCAGATATTTTGAAACCTATTTTTGTTATGGAAGTGGAATTAAACAAAAATTGCTTGAGCAATCATAAAGGAAACCCTTCATGAGTTAAGGAATTCACATGGGGGTTTCCTTCCCCTTAGCAGGCTTTCTTAAATAATTCAAAGTTCCTCAGCTTTTAGCAATCATAAATCTGCCCCTTAGTATGTACTTATAAATTATGTGTATTTATGTATGTACATATATACAAAGAAAATATATTATTATGCTATAAACCGGCCATATAAGTGAGGGGGATGAGGCCCAGCTACTGTTGCAAATGGAGGAGGTTTCACAACAAGGTCAAGTTGTTATTATGGGGGACTTTAATTATCCGGACATTGACTGGAGTAATGGGGTGGCTAAGACAGAAAAAGCTAGTAGGTTTGTAAATATGCTAAATGACAACTTTTTATTTCAGGTGGTTCAAGAACCTACTAGGAATGACTCTATTTTGGATCTGGTAATATCACACATTTGTGTGGGTGAGCATTTGGGGAACAGTGATCACAACATGGTCTCCTTTGAGATAATGCTACAGAGACAGCTCTATAAGGGAGTAACTAAAACACTCAATTTTAGACGTGCAGACTTTGCCAGTATAAGGGCATCTCTGCAATGTGTCAACTGGGAAAGGCTTTTCATGGGGTTACATGGAACATCTTTAAAACATTGCTTTGCAGGTATACACAACAGTATATTCCCCTTGTAAGCAAGGAGAGGCATCGCAAAGCAAAACCTTTATGGCTGAATAAAAGTGTTAGTGTCGAGGTTGGTAAGAAAAAATGTGCTTTTAAAGAATTCAAGTTAGCTGGGACAGCAGAAACTTTCAGCAGGTACAAGGAAGCAAATAAAGCAGCTCATGTGAACATTTGCATAGTGAATTTGTGAGGCAAATAAAACAACTGGGCAATAATGTTTCTTAAGCAAATTTTTATTCTCTGGGTTTAAGGAACATAAAAAGCAAAAAGCTCCAAAAAATCAGTTGTGACCTTTTTACCATTTCATACATGCAGGGAGTTAAGTTTAGTTAAACATTTTCATAAGGTACATATACATAAGAAACATTTACATAAGAAATATAATTTACCTTCTTATATTAGGAATAGGGTAGGGAATTTATAAGTGCACTAAGAAAGATAATGCCAGCATGAAAGAAAACCAAGATGGCACCCTGAAAAAGAACAGAAGCAAAGAACTGATTCAGATCTGTAAAAGACCAAACCTGCAGTAAATTTTGCTTACATTGGTTTATTTTACCTTTAACCATGCATGCGGTTTAATCTTTAAGATCATCACTAATGGCTTGATTAGGGTCAAAAGAGAAAGCTGCATCATTCATCTGAAGCTCCCTCTGCTTCTCTCTGTATTTCCTTTCAGCAAAGTTGACGGCATCATGCACACTATGAAAGATATGCAAGTCAATGCCACTACTTGCGTTGTTCATGTAACCTCCATTACTGAGCATGCTGCGCACAGAGGGATTGCAGTTTGCCAAAAACACTCTAATTCCAATTTCTTCATAATCATTTTTAACCTCTTTCAGCACACCAAGGCCCACTGTGTCTATGAATTGCATGGCACCACAATCGATGATAAGGGAATGGATGTCAAACTGAGGTACAGAGACTGAGGCAGACTGACGGATCTTACCTGATGTTTTAATGATATTGAACCTTGCAATGAACCTATTCTTTGTTTCTATAGCTGCAGCTTCCTCCTCTTTTTTGGCCTTCTTTTGTAATGCAGACACCAAAGAAGGGTTGATGTCAGTTTTGCTATACAGGGTTGTCTTAAAATAGTCTTTGTTGGCATAGTAGAGGGAAGCGTCAAACCGGTATATTTTAACATTAGGTATATTGCTGAGCTCTTTGTAAGTGAACTGGTCTTCATATATCTCTGTCCCAGTTACTTTAGCTAGAAGGGTAGCCCTTGGCCTCTGTGTGCGAAAGATAACACAGAGGATTGAAAAGCATACGGCCACCAGCAGACCTATCTCTGTTGTAATCAAGGAAGATGCCAGCATGCTGACCCACCAAACAACAGTGTCAATTTTGCTTATTCGCCACATTTTTGGAGTGTCTGCAAATTTTCTGAGTGCCCCTCTGAGGCTGGTTATAGTAATTACCCCCAAAACACAGTTTTGCAGAGAATAGAAAAGAGGAGCAATCGCTAGCAGTACCAGTAATAGAACAGAAGAGCTGATGATTCCATTAAATTGTGTATTTGCCCCAGTGCTCTCTCTCAACAGGCTCTTGGTCAAAGCAGCACAGCTCACAAACCCAGAAAAGAAAGATGTAATAAAATTGCATGTGCCAATGGCTATCATCTCCTGATTGCTGCTAACTGTGTAACCATGTTTTTTGGCAAAAATTTCTGCAAGGGAGATTGTCATTGCAAAACCAATTATAGCAATTGGGACAGCATCAGCAGCAATGCTAGGGATAAGGCCCCAGTTTGGAGCTCTGGGGACTTTGAATCCAGTTGGGATGGTACCACAAATGGAGGCTTTATAGTTATTATGAAAGTCGAAATAGTGGGAAACCAATGTAGCCACTATAATCACTATCAGTTCTACTGGACAAGGAATCTTCATCTTACTTTTGAACCTATCATTTATTTCTTTTACTGGTACAATGACAGCTATTGCGATAATACTAGTTACTAGATCACAGATATTAGTGTTTTTCAAGTTTGAAAAGACATCAATCCATGTCAAAACCAAGGACCCAGCACCATAACGACTAGTTAACTTCAATCCAAACAGATACTTCATTTGCGAGGTGAGAATAGTGAGTGAAGATCCCGTAACGAATCCGCTCAGCAGGGGCTCAGACAAGTACATGGATATGAAACCTAACTGGAAAACTCCCAGAAGGATCTGCAAAACACAATTAAAAACTTTACCACATTGAGCCTTACTTAACGGTTTTCAATTTAGCAGTTCGCTTCACCAGACTTCTGAATAACACAACATATGAGAATACTGTACTCTGTGAGAAACTGATTTAAAATGACATAAGCAGTGTTGTACAAACTAGACATTCAGGCTATTACTACAAAAAATGTAAAGGTCAAATCAAATTGCATAGTCAGCTGAGAATTACCTACAGATGTAAGGAGGCCACCTGCAGTACAATCACTGGGGAACATACAGATATATACAGATATATGGCCATCATTCAGGTGATGTAATAAATCGCACTAAGTTTGCCCTGGAGCAGTAACCCATAGCAACCAATCAGTAGGTAGAATTCATCAGTCACCTGTTTAAAAGCAAACATCTTATTGGTTGCTACAGGTTACTGCTACTGGGCAAACTTAGAGCATTTTATTACATATGGTGGCTAGTTTTTAGACTTCTGGGTAACTACAGGCAAGTAAGGTCAATGAATAATAGCTTTTCCTACATCTGATGGGGTCATTGGCAGATTTCATTGTCAAATCTGAGACAAATAGACAACTCCGCCTAGGCATTTTAAATGAAGGCATTGTTTTTAAAGGAGAAGTAAAGGTAAAAACTAAGTAAACTTAGAAAGGTCTTTGTAAATACAGCCAAAAATACTCAAAGAAAAGCTGCACTGAGTTCTCAATCAGAATGTTGTGTCCTCTTTTGTGTAAACATGTTCTTGGGTATCAGAATTCCTCTCCTTAAGGGCTTCTTTAAGTTTGGGGCACTAGTCTGCGTAGCTCTCTCCTCTCCCCCCTCCCATAAGAATGTGTCATCTGAGCTACCAATAGTTAGAGCTACAGAATGGAAGCTACTGAGACCAAGCTAAAATGGAAGCTGCCATCTTAAACAAACACAGGTAGCTTCTAGGGCTGATTACTCAGGTATGGTAAAGCTTTCTGCAGAATAAATATAGTGTTCTACCTTGCATTAATGTGGCGAAACTATTGGCAGTGAAATGCAAAAATGCCTTTCCTTCTCCTTTCTAATGGTTCACATTTTGTAACCCTTAACAAACAGTATTAAAGACTCAGTGGGCAAAAATCAGTGCAGCTATTTTGACATGCTACAATATCACTACCTAATGCTAGTCTATCCCTGCTGTAATGCAACATTATTTTGATTGGGAAGTCTTTTGTGTAGAATTTAGCATTAAAAGAAAATTATACCCCAACAAATATAGGCCGCTATAAAATGTATTGCATAAAACAATTCATATGGAAAACCCTCCTTCATCTAAATAAACCGTTTTCATAAAAATATACTTTTTTATTACTATGTGCCATTGGGTAATCCTAAATAGAAAATTGCCATTTAAGTACTAGGGGGCCCACTCCCTGGGATCATATGATTCACTGTGCACACATACATGTTAGGTCACCTCAGCCCATGAATGGACAAAGTTCTGTCTTTTACCCCCACACTTTGTCCTTTGTTACAGTCAGGTGATCTCTGAGGGAGCACACAGCCCATCACTAATTGATGGCTCCAGGTAAAAGATGTAAAATGGCAATATTTACTGGTATATATTCCAGTAAGGTAAGATTCTTTAATAGGCCACTTTATATGATATAAAGTATCTGTTAACTTTTCATTCTGGGGGTATAGTTTTCCTTTAATGAATGCCTTTGTCCTTGTGAATGCCTATGTAACAATACTGGATTCCTTTCTCACAATGGACGCAGAGTATTCACATGACTAGTATTATTAATGTACTTTTCTACACAACCAGCAAGATTTCCCCCGGCACCATTTCTTTATTTAAATGAACACAGGATCCTATAGTGTACCATATGACATTTTGGCATTAAATACAATTTTAGATAAGAACATTTGTTGTCAGTCCTAAATAAATCAATGTATATATATATAATACATACAGGTATGGGATCTGTTATCTGGAAACCCGTTATCCAGAAAGCTCCAAACTACATTATTGCAATGAGAACCCTATTGGGTTTAATTAATGTATAAATCCTTTTTTTTTTATTGGAGATCTAAATTACAGAAAGACCCCTTATCTGGAAAACCCCAGGTCCCGGGCGTTCTGGAAAATGGGTTCCACACCTGTATATTGGTATAACACTGTACCTGGTAAACGCCGACAATGAAAGTAAGCGATGTAGCCACAGTGATTGCATAGCAGCTTTTGTCACAAGTCATATTACCAACTAGGGTTGAATTTATTGCAGCTGTTGTTGTTCCATCTGTGTTATACCCAGCAGCTTGTAATTGTTTGCTGACGGACTCCCCTACCATGAGACACAGCACTCCGAATGTGCCAACACAGTTATGATGGGAAGTTGCCATGAAGAAGTAGATGATGCAGCAGAAGAAGTTTGTGTACAAGCCATAGATTGGGTCTTGGTTTGCTAAAACTGAGTAAGCTATTGACTGAGGAATGGTAACAATGCCAACTATGAGCCCTGAGGTAATGTCTCCGGGAAGGTACTTTTTAATTTTGTAACGTGGAAACCATTGGAGCACAGGGAAGATTCTGAAGAGAATGCTGATCAGTAGTTTTGGACCACTTGTACAGTACTCTCTGGTCTTCTCCACAATTATATCTTTGGTGCTTTGTTCCGGCTGGGCATGCTTCTCCAACTTAACATGTATATAGTTAAATGTAAGAGAGGATGATTGCTCAGTTTGCTCATTTTTGCTTGTATCTTCCGAGTCCTGAAATATTTAATCACAGCATGAAAAAAAAGGTGTATTATCAGAGTAATACAATGCAATCTACAATATGCCTGAAATAGAGCTTTGAATTACGCTGCCTTATATATTTAGGATATGCTGAAACGCTTGGTTGTTTCTTGGGTGCACAAGGATACAGCATGTGTGAATAAATATAAGATGAAGAACAAATTGGAAGGGTACAGGGAAGGGGAGCTATTTTATCTAAATAGTCTCTTATAAACCAAAAAAAAGTGGGGCTTGGATACAAAATAGGCATGGGAAGGATTTGATGCCAGTGGAGCCCTTGGGTAAATTCCTAGCGAATACGTTTGTATCAACAATATTGACCTTGGTCAGTGGAATAATGATTATAAAATTGCAGCCACTTCTGGGTCCTTGAAGCAACACAACATTTAGAACACCTTCCATGAGCTTATTTGATAAAAGGATGCTGGCAACTCACTGTCATCTGTCACGCCAAAGGTTAAATACACAAACTGGGTTCACACTATTATATTTAAATCATTATTAACATGTCCGTATCGTTAATATACAAGTGTATCTTTATTTGCAAGAATAAACAAAACATGAAAATGCCTGCAGCCACAACACCGAGCCAATGAAAGACACTAAGATAGCAAAATTGCTGTTTTTAATGTAAACAAATAAAAAACATTGTTTACAGGCTGGCAGCTCAATGTGAATTACACTACTTATATTAAGGTAACCATACCCAAACATGAAAAAAAAAATCTTAATATGACCCAAGTAAGACATTAAAACATGAATTTCTAAAACTGTTTATGAAACAAGTCAGGTTAATAAGCTAACAATATTTTATATGAAATATATTTATGTGAATAAATAATATTTCTAATCTATGATAAAGTAAGAAAAATCATTAATGGAATTAGCTCCACCCTGTTTTAGGGTTGAAAACGCACGGAGCTACATAGTAGCAGCTACTTGCCACGCCAGAAAATACCCTGCCATAGACAGTACTGAGAATTGCCTCTGCTAAAACACACATAGAGACAATTATCCGTAAATGATCAGCATTGTCTGTTTTAGTAGCTGTGACAAGTAGCTGCTACTAGTAGCTCTGTGTGTCTTCACCCTTAGGGTGAAGACACACGGAGCTACTTAGTAGCAGTTACTTGTCACGGCCACTAAACGCCAGAAAATACCCTGCCATAGACAATACTGAGAATTGCCTCTGGTAAAACACACGTAGAGACAGTTATCAGTAAATGATCAGCATTGTCTGTCTCTGTAGCCATGACAAGTAGCTGCTGCTAGTAGCTCTGTGTGTCTTCACCTTTAAGCTGGCCATACACGCACCGATAATATAGTACGAAACCTTGTTACAATAGACTCCATTATAAGCAAATAATTCTAATTTTTAAAAAGTATTTCCTTTTTCTCTGTAATAATAAAACAGGGGCCAACAAACTAGAAAAGAACTCATTTGAGTTCACTGTTTTCTGTGAATAAATGTACAGCTAAGGGCCATGTTTCTATAAACAAACCCTGACAGCTGTGCCTGACCTTGAAGGGAACCTAAATGCTGTCTGTAATGCCAAACAAATTCACTATAATATACATCATATTTAAATGTAAATAATGTAGTCTAAACGTTACCTATAAAACTTTATACAGTACGCCATCTCATTCTTACAAGAGTAAAATGCAAAGAATATGGAGAGCTATTTTTGTTTTTTATTTATTTTTAAATCATGTTAGACCCCAAGACTTGCGGTCTAGTCCTTTGCCATTTTCCATATTGTAAATAGTAGCATTAACAGATCAACCTGTTTAGGGGACTAAAATTAATTTCTAATATTCTGTTTTAAATATGAGTTTCTGTAGCAGCGATCTGCTCTTTGATCTATGGAATGTGTTGCAATTTAAACAAATACATTGCATGTTGTAGATCAAAGAGCCAATGAATAATGTAGAATTTAAAACACTGGCACTGTTGTCTTTTCATGTTTTATGGCAATTTTATTTTAGAGTAGTAACTCATACCGACCAATCAGAATCTTGTGTTCATCTTATAGAAGCTTACCAATAAAAGCTAATTGTAAGATAAATATAAACTAACCAATATTCAATAGTTTTCTCCTTTCCACAACTGTACTCCCTTTTTGCTCCTTGTGTCATACACACATGTACATTTCCGCAGTGTCCAACATGCTGAAATCCGCTCAGGAGTTTCAATTGACCCTCCTGTCCAATCATTGTGCAGACCTCTCTGGAACTAATCTGGGTAAGTGTTGGAACATGGGGGTTATGTAACTACAGTCCCCTTGCATTTTTAAATGTATGCTTTCATCCATACTTCTGTCAGCATGGTGCCTCTGTGTGTCTCTTTACACATGGTTGAAAGAAAAATATACAATAAATAGAAGGGTATGTTCCCTTGCGTCTTTCAGTCTACCACTAGGAGAGGGGTGTGAGATAGCTTGATTAATGGGCAGTTATATAGGGCTTCTGCAGGTTGACCATGTACTGTACAGAGCCAAAGCTAACAGCTTAGTTTTGTATTTAATCCTATGAATACCATGCAGTACAATGTAGGGCATAAGTGGCCTCACAAAGTCACAGGAGGAGATCATAGCACTAGTACTTATATTAATCCCTATTTATGTATGTGGTATAAACCAGTAAGACATGATTTGAGCAAATCAAGGAAAAATGAAGTACCCATTGCATGGTCTTGCAATGATAAAAGAGGTTTAGGAACATGGGCACATTTTATTGTTTCAGTAACCTTTGACAACCACTAATCTTGGGTTCATTTATTGAACCAAACTGCCATATTATAAATAAACCCATTAAGTCTGCGATGTGGAATTTGTTTCTTAAAAACAAGTCCAGTATTAAAGGAAAGTAAAGTCACAATTGTTAGGACCAAAAAGTACCCCCAGTTTACTTTCTTCAATTTACTTTTTTCACACTTTCATCTAAAATCATCCTATGTAATAATGTTATGAAAATGATAAAACAAGAAAAAATGGATTATTAAAATTAAATGTTAAATTTCTATATTCCCATTATATATTAGCAAAAACTTTATTCTGGCTTAATTAGTAGATAGAAATATAGTAAGAGGGCAAACCTGGTTTATGATGGATGAGTCCATGCTCTGGTCCAGTCATGTGCTGCGCTTCAATCAAATCCTCTTTCTCGCTTTATAGTTTTTCAACAAAAAGGAATAACTCAGGGGACCAATCAGATTTTACCTTTTGGTAAAGACAAACAATTAAGCTTAAATGTCCCTTTTTAAAAGTGATTTGCAGAAGAGTTGTTTTGCCAACAATGCATACCATGGAAATCAGAGATTCCACATTATGTGTGTACTAAACAAAGCAATTACTATTGGTAAAACTCATTCAAGAATTCAAACTAATGTTATGTATTTTTATAGGGGAATCATTTCTGTTTTTAAGCTTTGTTCTTTATTTTAAATGTTGGATGTATTTAATTTCAATTGATTAGGAGGGATATTTATATTTCTTTATGAAGAGTAAGGAATGCTCACCGTTATAGGTTGGCCATTCAGATTCATGGTCACAAGTCTGAATACAGAGACTGTGTCAGTACTAAGAAAAGTACTGTAACAAGCACATCAGGTTAATGACACTGGAGATCCCCTTAGCTCCATATGTATATGTGAATCTGAGGTCTTTCCACTAACATAATAACCTTTGTTTGATTGATGGCCAGAAAACCATGGGGGTTATGTAATAAAAGGCACTAATTTTGCCCCAGAGCAGTAACCAATAGCAACCAACCAGCAGGTAGAAATTTCTGGCCACCTGTTTAAAGGGGACCTGTCACTTTAGGAAATAATTCCAAACACGTTTTTATCATGTTAGTTGAGCAAAATAAACTTTACTTACACTACATAAATTATATAAATCTTGTTTCCCTCAGTCTTGCACGTACTTAATCACAGCAAGCAGGCAGCTGCCATTTTGTAAACTGTTATGAAGACAAGCTTTGTGCCATCCCAAAATCTTGTTTATGCTACTGTACATATTCTGGCACTAGATGCCCATGCCCATGTACAGGATACATAAATGTAATGACATCTAGGAAGTGTTGAATAGAAAGTGTAAGTAATTGCCTGACCCGCCTTTATGACTAAGGCATAGAGGTGGGGCAGGCAATATATGACTGACAGCTCAGATTTTGAAATACATTTATAACAGTTAGGGGGGTTTTAATAAGAAAAGAATTTGAGTTTCATGTTTCATTTGCAACAGACTTTTATTACAGCTTTTTATGCATGGGTGACTAGCAAACATCTTATTGGACGCTATGGGTTACTGCAAACTTAATGCCTTTTATTATATGGGAGTAAGTCGGTTAGATTGACACTAAAAGGATCAAAGCAGTAATTCAAAGCCTCAAAAACTTTTTTCTGAGGGGAGGGGGTAACACAAATTTTACCTTTTTGGTCCTGGGAATGTCTTGATAGACCACTACAAGAACACCAGTGTCTAGCAATTAAGGCCCTGAAGGAAAGATCCTATTAATTGTTATCTTCCCCATCTCTATTCAGTTACCCACAAGTGGTTTCACTTTTGTTGGTTCATATGACAGTAGTGTTACCTTTTATATCACAAACATGGACTCTTCTGTACAGGCCATTTAGAAATATATATATTGATATACAGATATGCAGTCTCATTTCTGTGGCTTCTATATCTATATCTATATCATTTAAACAGCACCAGAAATGTATGCAGCTCTTTACATTCATTTATAATAAATAGGAATCTTACAATCATTTATTCAAACATGTCTTAGCTGAATATACTCACTAATGGGAAATCACTGAGAGTGGAAGCCTTCAAAATATCATCTTAGACTACAGTACATGTAGCACTGTAGGATGTATGAACCGCAGCTCTGTTACCATTGAAGGCCATGGAAAGGACGCACACATCTCACCAACTGCTTGTTGACCAAAATGCAATGATGCCAGTGAAGTAACCACTCCACTTGTTATTTAGAAATGTTACTGTTTTATATAAAGTTGATTTTTTTCTTTTGTTTGACTTTAAAAGCTTGGTGTAACATTCCACATCCCTCTGTTAATCAGAAATATGTTCCCAAAGGTGTCAGAGTCATTGGTACATGTATGAATATTGGAGCGAGAGCTTTAGCTACTGTATTTTAGGATGCCCATGCCTATTCAATATGATTGGTTGTTTTGCCTGTGTTACTGTGTATCATGTTTCTGTGCCTTGTTGCTCACTGCACGGATTCAGCCTCCTGGCATTCAGCCTCAACCTCTTCTTCCTTAATCCCACTGCCTACCAGGACTTCAACCTGTCTCTTTACTATTTCCTTGCCTGATCCATAACAAAATCTCAGCCTGTATCTAAAGTAGGATTTATAGTGCCCATCACTCGGTCTGTTGTGACTGTACACTCATGGTTTTGTGGGATATCCAGTATTGGCTCCATCACTACTCCAACAATGTATGTCACTTATTGCTACTTACAAATAATCTATATAAAGGGGCATACGACTAGCCATTCCATTCCAGACATGCTCTATCCATTGTATGCTCTTGGCAAGATTTAAAAAAAAAAAAAATGCAAGTATTACCCAGCAGATTTCCTGCCATGGGGTAAGGTTCTTACCTTTTCCCAGGTGGTGTTTAGTCAGGGTGGCAAAAAGATGACCACAGTAACTTTAGCAACCAAATTTCCAGTTTTCTCCATACTTGACCCTGTGCAAGCATGGGTGATGTAAACTTGGGGTGGAGAGGCGGTGGTTCTGGGGCTTCTGTCCCATGCATTGAAGATGAGATTGAAGGTGGATATTTTGGATGATCACTGCTCAGTTTGAGCCCATTTTAGACTGGGGGGATTTACTAAAACTCATGTTTTCTTATTTATTTTTCATTTCCAGGAATGGCAGTCATTTATCAACAGATCCAAACTGAAAAAGCACAAATGAAAAAAAGTCACAGAAAAGTTCAGAAAATTGGGTCTTTTATGACTTGTCACACAATAACTGTGACTTTTTTGTATTGTTGTACAAAAGCCAGTGTAAAACCCCTAAAACCACAAAGCAAAGTTTGGTGTTCCAATTGTAAAATGGACATCTGCCATTGATGTCTACATGATTATGGTCACATTTTTTTTCTGTAACAAAATTGAGCATCAAAAAGCCCGACCCAAAAAAATCGCTCTTTTGTAAATGCCCCCATAAGAGTTGGTGTACCAGCTCATGTTTAACAGTTCTGCATTTTATAACTCTGAACTACCCTATATGATCATGTGTAGGAGGCAGCTACTGCAATTAACTGGTGAATTTAAGTAGCAGCTTTGCCCTTCATGGTCCATAAGATTTTGTTCACTTACACTTTTAAAGCAAAACACTTTTCAATTTGCGTAGTCAAAACAGAATGCTAGTTATGTCTTTACTATGTTTTGGAACCAATATTTTCAAGTGCTCTATTTTACCAAGTGCTTCTGTACAAAATAAAAACCCACTTGACCTGAAGATTCATCTAAGAACTGGATAGAATGACAGATTGCATACCTTCTATGCAGAATGTTTTGCCATAACTTACTCTTCAGTTTCCACTACATAATTTTTATTTCATTTGCAAACAATTATCAGGAAGAGTTCTTTCCGATAAAGAAAAATAAACTCATTTTAACATGTGATTTTTTTCTAGTCGCCAATAATTTTAATGTTGGGTTTTGGATTGTTTTTTAGTTAGAAAGTACAGGGTTACCGAAATAAGATCTTAGTACAAAGTTGATCCAGGGACTACTATACTGTTATCCAAAATGCTCGGGGCCTTGTGTTTTTCAGATAAGGATTGCCTTAACTTAGTGTTGTGCAAGAACTATTTTATGTTTGGTGAGGCCTTTACTGGCAGACACAAGGCAGGCTAATGTCGCCCCCTCTTTTGCAAATATATTTGTACACAAATTGGAGAAATACATTTTTCTACATAATGAGCCATTTGGTCAATATATCCATTCATATTTTTGTTTTGTGGATAATATCCTCCTTTTTTGGCAAGGTCCTTTGGAACTTTTACTTCTAGCGATGCAGAAGGCCAACACAAACCATTAAAAAAAAAAAAAGCTGAAGAACTGTATACAGCCTTGTATCGAAAGACTGTTACAAGCTAAGAGCTTCCACAGTAAAAAGATATTTGTAAAAATGATTTCTAAAACGAGGTTATAAAGCTAGAGATATAATATATAAGGCTTCACAAAGTACAATTGAGATGTCTAGGGATGATTTACTCTCAGAAAAGATAAACTGGTCAGTAGATTTAAGACAACCCCTTGTGTCCCAGACGCACGTGACTTTAGGCGTGGCTGTCTAGAGGGTCACTTGCTCAGTCTCACATACCTTGCACACAAGTTAGACTGATGTCACCCCAAAGACCAGCCAGCACCCACTAAATGCATACAAACCTAGCTGCCACCACTCTCATATTTCTCACATTGGCGATGAGAGATGCCAAGCACTCTAGTATTAAAGCTATGCTTTGCCCTTCTGATGTAGGATGTATGAATAATAAGAAAAGGTTCTTAGGAACCCCTATAAAATGCACATTCCCTTGTCTGCTATAATTTCTGTAATT
Source organism: Xenopus tropicalis (assembly GCF_000004195.4). Lineage (NCBI taxonomy): Eukaryota > Metazoa > Chordata > Amphibia > Anura > Pipidae > Xenopus > Xenopus tropicalis. The sequence goes on along the minus strand of NC_030679.2, from coordinate 44,142,275 downwards.
TGAGTATAAAAGGGCCCTTAATAAACCATCTAATTAAAGAACATATGGTCCCATGATAAGGTTATGCAACCTGCAAATCCTCATTTGTGGTGTACTTTTTAAAGTGCCCATGTGGTCTGCGCTACAGTATGTAGGACAGACCATGAGGGAGGTAAAATTAAGGATACAGGAGCATAGAGGAAATATAATGAATTTCCAAATGAATACACATACTGATTTCCCAGTTTCACGACACTTTGTGGCAATTGTGTAAGCATTACGCCACACAATTAAGATTCGTTTTGGAAGAAGTGCCACTTAGCAGGAGAGGGGGTGATAGGAAAACTAAATTATTGCAGCAGAAAAGAAGCTGGATTAAGAGATTCTCCACTATCATACCAAATGGTATTGTCACGCACGGTGTCCCAAAACTCAGAACAAAGGCCAAGGTCCCGGTCTGAGCTCACTCTTCTGCCTATAAAAGCCACCTTTCACTTCGGGAGGAGCCCTCCGCTACTCGGGTGCCGCCAGGACTTAATGTGAGAGGATCAGGGCAAATGTTCTGAGCAGGGAGGAGAGACAGTATAAACAGGCCAAGGTCGAACCGATCAGGCAGCAAAGTACAAAATCAGATTCCGGAAAGCGTAGTCAGAAACAGACAGAGGGTCAATACAGGCGGCAATCAGCAACACGAATCAGAATCAGGAACAGTGAAAATAGCAATCAGGAGGCGAAACCGAAGTTGGGTGCCGAAATTAGGCACAGGCGCCTTTAAATATTTGAAATTCGCGCCTTGCGCGATGACGTCACACATCGCGCTGGCTTAAAAAGGAAGCTCGCGCACCTTCGCTCGCAGAAGAGCAGGGCGCGCGCACCTTCGCTCGCAGAAGAGCAGGGCGCGCGCACCGGCGCGCATGGAGAGGCGGGCGTCCCCGCCGGCCCCCTAGACCACCAGGTATGCTTACAGGTATGAATGATTATTGAAGCCTTCAACCTTATCTGTAAATAATGTAATCTGATTTACTATGATGATGTCTATTTGCAGGTACAGAATTAGGCACACATCTAGATACTACTAGAAATGTAGAAGTTAAGTACTAACCTGGTGCTTCTCAAATTTAAATGCAGAAACTAAAGAATACTAACGAATACAATAGAGCAGAATGAAGCTACATATAAGTTATCTATGTAATTAAGCATGCCTCAGGAAAATTGTATTAACTATGCTCGCTGTACCCCCTGGTGATCTTAGGGAGGCACTCTGTTGTACAGTTCCTAATTGTCTGCTTTTAACCTTTTTGATTTATATAAGTACATTAATGGTACATCCTTGTACCATAAATGCATACACAAAAGTATACCAATAACTCTGGTTACACTATTTGTGGTACTTAATTATGCAAGGAAGGGTTGTACACTAAAGGGCACATTCATGAAAACACGAGTTCGAATCCCGAATGGGAAACATTCGGATTGGATACGAAAATTTCTGAAGATCGCAAATATCACAAATATGCTTACGAAAAAATCGTATTAGTCATGGACATATTGGGCCCGATTCACTAAAGTGCGAAATAACGTGCGCTATTTTTAGCGTGCGCTAAAAATTTTACTGCTTCTTAATTTTGGCGACTTTTCACACGATTCACTAATAGTACACTTGCGCTATTTTACGCACGGTATTTCATGCGATATCCTTGTCGCGATAAATAGTGTGCGCGGTATTTTCTGCATGCACACTATTTATCGCATGCGCTAATTGTCGCGACATTACGCACGCAACAATCGGCAGCATAAAAATGGCGACATTTTGCTCTGGGAGAGCACAGAGTGCTAGAGAGGTGCTGTATAAAAGTTTATTTGCAAAAAAACCCCCCAAAAAACAATAAAAATATAAGTAAGAAAAAAAAAGAAGTGTTAGAGATAATAAAATAGGGGGGGGGGGGGGGCATTTAAGAATATTTAGCCAAATACTTAGGGGTCCGTTTGCTAAAGTGGCTTAAATTAAGTGGGAGATTTTAGACACAGAATAAATGGCAAATATGTTATGGGCACTTTATTAAACGGGGACAAATATAATATTGTAATTATTCTGGCAACAAAACATTGGATTGGCAGTTATCACACTTGCCAGAAAATACGCTACGTACTAATTAACGCAAGTTTTACTATTCAGCAAAATGGGCTAAAGACAAAATTGATGCCAGAATATTTGCAAACATTTAACCCATATAGCATATTGATGCTGTTACTGATAAATGTAAGAGTGTAGGAGAAACTACATGAAAGTATAGAATACCATATCAATGAAGGATAAATAATGAGACATTACTCAAAGTATTCAAAAGTATTCAAAAGTATAAAACTAAAAACTTTTACTTAATAGTATAAAATAAAAAAGGGGGGGGGGGGAAACTTGGCTTGCTCCCCTTGAGTTCGGTGACATCCCTCCTCAGTTCAGCAACTTCCCCCCGGAGCTGGGCCAGCTCGGCCCTCATATTGTCCAGGTCCTCCTGCATGGACCGACGTGATCTTCCCTCGTCAGCAGGAGAATCTGGTGGCTGGCATCTGGGGGGCTGGGAGGGGAACTCAAGGGCCGGGGAAACTGGGGACAAACTGGGGGAGGAGTAAAGGGGGGGTGTCTGGGGCCTCCATGGCCTCCTCGCCCTCATCGGACTCCTCCGCCTCTTGGGCCTCGGGGGCCTGGCTGGGTCCTGGGGCCTCTGGGGCCGGTGGTTGGGCCTCTGGGGCCGGTGGTTGGGCCTCTGGGGCCAATTGTCCGGCCTCTGGGGCCAATTGTTGGGCCTCGGGGGCCGGTGGATGGGCCGCAGGTCGGGCCGGTGGATGGGCCGCAGGTCGGGCCGCTGGGGCCGGAGGAGGTCGGGCCTCGGGGGCCGGTATAGCCTGCTGGGCTGGTAGAGCCTGCTGGGCCGGTAGAGCCTGGAGGGCCTGGGGTTGGGCCTGGGGAGGAGGCGCCAGCTGAAGTTCTGTGAAATAGTATTGCAAGATGTTATTTTGTGTAATATATTATATATATATACATTCATACACCATCATAAATAACGGGGCCCCTCACAACAACATTTTTTGGGCCCCCCTCCTCCCACGCCCCCAATGGCCCCTCCCCCTGTGAACCCTCACATCAGTACAAAGGACACACAGACATTGTTAGCCAGGGCCCCCTAAAACATTCGTGGCCCTTCCCCAAATGACTCACACTATGGGCCGCTCCCTGCTGCTTCCCCCCTGCTTTAAACTTATTTATGCATATGTATTTGAAAATAGATGTGTATATATATATATATATATATACAATACGAAGTGCTGGGAAGCTGCACACCATAAGGAACAATAATACCTGGGTGCCTGTGGCAAAACAAAATCTAGACAGGCATGGGGTGACGGCACACACAGGATTTTCACAAGGAGTCACAAAGATGTGAAATAATATTCAGAGGTTTATTGTGAGCAACTTTCAGTTCCTCACTGGCATTATGGTTGAACGTGATGGACGTATGTCTTTTTTCAACCCAACTTACTATGTTACTATGTTACTTTCATCATCCCTGACATTTCTTACATTTGTACCTTTAGTTCAAATTACTTAAATCTTTTACTGAACGTATACTGTAAAAGCATAATAAAGTACAATAATTACCTTCTGCAATTTCATCGGCCAGTTCTGGGCTCCCGCGCTTCAGGTCGGACCACAGACGCCGGAGCTGGCGGGGGTCCACATCAAGGGCAAACCCGGCGAGCAAACCCTCTCTTAGCTCGCCCAGGATTGCCCTCTTCCTCTCGTGGACCCCCCCAGCGGTGGGTGGTCATATCTTGCACGCAGGAGCACGCTGATAATGTAGCGCCTCTCCCCTGGTAGCAAGTCAGAAACCCCAGGCATGTCCTCTCAGTTTGGTGGCTGCAGGCTCAATGACACAAAATGGCCCCAAGTCGCACATGTCATGAGATTACAAAATCGCCACAAAATGTCCGCAAGTCGCGAGATTACAAAATCGCGATAAAAAAAATCGCCAAAATATACATAGTAATGTATTTTGCGCGACAAAATATTCACCGCTACAGTACAGTACATTATTGCGACAAAATATTCACCGCTATAGTACTGTATATTTTGGCGACAACATTTTCACCGCTATAGTACTGTATATTAGTAGCGAAATTCCATACATGCCAAGACTTTAGTAAAATTGAGTAAAAAGACACATACTTGAATAAATAACACAATAAGTCCATATTTTATTGCCAAAAACTCATTTACTGTACTTTTCTATAATTTTTCGCCTGCCTGTAGTAGGTGTTAATTTTGAGTAAAATTGAGTAAAAAGACACATACCTGAATAAATAACACTGTAAGTCCATATTTTATTGCAAAAAACTCATTTACTGTACTTTTCTATAATTTTTCACCTGCCTGTAGCAGGTGTTAAATTTCGCATAGCCGAATGCGATATTTAGCGCGCAAAAGTTATAGCGAATCATGCGATCGTATTCCTTTCAGCGCGGAAATTAACACATGCGCTAAAACTAGCGCGAAAATACCGTATGCGAAAATGGCGACTTATCGCATGCAATAATACTATGGTGAATCGCGTGCTAATTATCACGTCTTTTTTACCGCAAAAAAGTGAATCGGGCCCATTGTATTGGCAATCTGAAAATCACAAAATTTTTGTATTGAACGATCGTAAAATGCAGGAAAACCTTTCTGACTTTGATCCTTCTGTGCATGATTTTGGAAGCCTCCCATAGGACTCAATGGCACTCTGCAACTCCAACCTGGCCCAAGGAAAGTCTGCCATAGGGCTCAATGGCACTCTGCAGCTCCAACCTGGCCCAAGGAAAGTCTCCCATAGGGCTCAATGGCACTCTGCAGCTCCAACCTGGCCCAAGGAAAGTCTCCCATAGGGCTCAATGGCACTCTGCAGCTCCAACCTGGCCCAAGGAAAGTCTCCCATAGGGCTCAATGGCACTCTGCAGCTCCAACCCGGCCCAAGGAAAGTCTCCCATAGGGCTCAATGGCACTCTGCAGCTCCAACCTGGCCCAAGGAAAGTCTACCATAGGGCTCAATGGCACTCTGCAGCTCCAACCTGGCCCAAGGAAAGTCTCCCATAGGACTCAATGGCACTCTGCAACTCCAACCTGGCCCAAGGAAAGTCTCCCATAGGGCTCAATGGCACTCTGCAACTCCAACCTGGCCCAAGGAAAGTCTCCCATAGGGCTCAATGGCACTCTGCAACTCCAACCTGGCCCAAGGAAAGTCTCCCATAGGACTCAATGGCACTCTGCAACTCCAACCCGGCCCAAGGAAAGTCTCCCATAGGGCTCAATGGCACTCTGCAGCTCCAACCTGGCCCAAGGAAAGTCTCCCATAGGGCTCAATGGCACCCTGCAGCTCCAACCTGGCCCAAGGAAAGTCTCCCATAGGGCTCAATGGCACTCTGCAGCTCCAACCTGGCCCAAGGAAAGTCACGATAACAAAGCTTGAATGAATCCGAAACTTTCGTTCTCGACGCGACAATCTGATTTTGTCTCGAAAATTTTGTTGCAAAGAACGAAAAAGTCATGCAAGGTACAAAATTGTCGCAAAAAATGCTAATTACAAAAAAGAACACGTTTGGACGCATTCGAAACGTTTGTGGATTAGTAAATGTGCCCCTAAGACTATGTGGCCCAATATGAGGTGCACCCTGTTCTTATGAGGATCAGACAGTATACTGATTAATATCTTATTGTCGAGGTTGGTAAGAAAAAACGTGCTTTTAGGGCATTCAAGTTAGCTGGGACAGCGGAAACTTTCATCAGGTACAAGGAAGCAAATAAAGCATGCAAAAAAGCTATCAGGCAAGCTAAAATAGAGATGGAAAGGGATATTGCAGCTAGGAGTAAAAAGAATCCAAAATTTTTTTTTAATTATGTGAATAGTAAAAAAATGAAGCAAGAAGGGGTGGGAACTTTATTATCACGGGGGGGTACGTTGGTTGATGAAAACGGGGAAAAAGCTGAAATTTTGAACTCTTATTTTTCATCTGTCTATACATTTGAGGAGCCAGATAATGAAGGCTTCCCTTGTAATATGCCCAGTTCTAGTAATTTAGCTACTGACGCATGGGTCACTCGGGAGGAAATTCAAAAGAGACTTGAACATGTAAAGGTAAACAAAGGTCCAGGGCCGGATGGGATTCATCCCAGGGTATTAAATGAGCTGAGCACTGTGATTGCCAAACCTCTTCACTTAATTTTTCAGGATTCATTGAGGTCTGGCATGGTGCCAAGAGACTGGCGGATTGCTAATGTGGTGCCGTTATTTAAAAAGGGATCCCGTTCTCAGCCTGAAAACTATAGGCCTGTTAGTCTGACATCAGTAGTAGGAAAACTTTTGGAAGGGGTAATAAGGGATAGGGTACTTGAATACATTGCAGTTCACAATACTATTAGTTTGTGCCAGCATGGTTTTATGCGTAACAGATCTTGCCAGACTAATTTAGTTGCCTTTTATGAGGAGGTGAGTAGGAACCTTGATGCTGGAATGGCAGTTGATGTCATCTACTTGGACTTTGCTAAAGCGTTTGATACAGTACCTCACAGAAGGTTAATGATCAAATTAAGGAATATTGGCCTAGAACATAATATTTGTAATTGGATAGAGAACTGGCTGAAGGATAGAGTACAAAGAGTGGTTGTAAATGGAACATTTTCTAATTGGACCAGTGTGGTTAGTGGAGTACCGCAGGGGTCAGTCCTTGGGCCTTTGCTGTTTAACTTGTTTATTAATGACCTGGAGGTGGGCATAGACAGTATTGTTTCTATTTTTGCTGATGACACTAAATTGTGCAAAACTATAAGTTCCATGCAGGATGCTGCCGCTTTGCAGAGCGATTTGACAAAATTAGATAACTGGGCAGCAAACTGGAAAATGAGGTTCAATGTTGATAAGTGCAAAGTTATGCACTTTGGTAGAAATAATATAAACGCAAACTATCTACTGAATGGTAGTGTGTTGGGGGTATCCTTAATGGAGAAGGATCTAGGGGTTTTTGTTGATAACAAGTTGTCTAATTCCAGGCAGTGTCATTCTGTGGCTACTAAAGCAAATAAAGTGCTGTCTTGTATAAAAAAGGGCATTGACTCAAGGGATGAGAACATAATTTTGCCCCTTTATAGGTCCCTGGTAAGGCCTCACCTTGAGTATGCAGTGCAGTTTTGGGCTCCAGTCCTTAAGAAGGATATTAATGAGCTGGAGAGAGTGCAGAGACGTGCAACTAAACTGGTTAAGGGGATGGAAGATTTAAACTATGAGGTTAGACTGTCGAGGTTGGGGTTGTTTTCTCTGGAAAAGAGGCGCTTGCGAGGGGACATGATTACTCTGTACAAGTACATTAGAGGGGATTATAGGCAGTTGGGGGATGTTCTTTTTTCCCATAAAAACAATCAACGCACCAGAGGTCACCCCTTTAGATTAGAGGAAAGGAGTTTCCATTTGAAGCAGCGTAGGTGGTTTTTCACGGTGAGGGCAGTGAGGTTATGGAATGCCCTTCCTAGTGATGTGGTAATGGCAGATTCTGTTAATGCCTTTAAGAGGGGCCTGGATGAGTTCTTGATCAATCAGAATATCAAAGGCTATTGTGATACTAATATCTACAGTTAGTACTAGTGGTTGTATTTATAGTTTATGTATGTGAGTGTATAGATTGGTAGGTGTGGGTTAGGTGTGCTGGGTTTACTTGGATGGGTTGAACTTGATGGACACAGGTCTTTTTTCAACCCTATGTAACTAACTAACTATGTAACTATGCCATTCTCTAGTCTGGCATTCATTTAAGCAGACAGTGGGGTTTTCCATGCTTTGCCAATATTGTTTGCTTTGCTGTAGTAAACATATATGGAATTAAGTTCTAAATAGCGCAATTGCTTATATAAGAAGGTAATTTAATGAAATGCAGAAACAAGTCTGCATACTAGTATAATTGTAATGTGCACTGGCATTACTTCCAAACACAAATACAATTTCTAGGAACCACAAATTTAATGTAGTTACAATGTACATTATGCTGTAATTCCCACAATTGGTCTAGCATTGAATGCTGAGACCAAAGCAGAGGTCCGTACATGAAAGGCCGCATGCTGAAACAATACACTTTGTAGCTTTGGTGCCTTTGTAATTATCGTTGATGGATGATATTAGTGAGGCATGATTACTTTTACAGGAACTGCTTGCAGCCACTACTGTAGAATAACTCAACCACTGAAATTACCATTGTTATATTGTAATAAAATATGTTTGCTTCTTTATTTGCTGGCACTTTCTTGACTGTCCTTCAACAATGAGTCCTACGTACTCGCAATAAATTTATGTCACTGCTGTTTATGTTAAACTCAGGCACCCTATGAAGTAAAATACTGATCCATAAAAAAGAATTGCAAGCATGAGAGGTTGTGATTCTAAATTGTCTAGGTGTAAACTAAATAAGATAAAATCAGTACTACCTGGAAAGGGAAGTTTGAGAACAAATTTCATGTTGGTTTGTAAAACATGTGAAGTCAATGAATTGACTGTTGTTGGCTCCACCCAGTTTTTCTCACCTTGGACAACAGTCATATAGTAAAAAACACTCTTTTTGGTTTTAATAGTGTCAGAATGGCAGCAATTTAAATTTCCCCATTGAAAGTCAATAAGTGACATCTTATTGGCAGTTAGTGACCCCGCCCACTTTTCTAACCGTGAACTGCAGTTACCCAGTGACTATAGCTGGCCATACATGCACTGATTTTCGGACTGTGTGTGGGCTCCAAATTATCTTCCCATATCATACTATGGTAATCGTCGTTTAGTCAATCCCCCAAGTTAGAAAACTTTGGTCGAATAATGATAAAATGTGAATAGAATTCACTCTCTCAAAAGGTGTCACATTTCAAGTACCATATAATATAGCCATATAAATACTTTATTTTTTACAGTATTGATATGGATATATTATACAGCATTTACAAGGGACACCTTTTGAGTGTATGAGAGATAAGTGAAAGTTAGATTCTATTGGACATTTTGTTACTATATATATTAATTAAATACTAGGTGGCGCTATGTTGCAAAGGATATAAGGAGATCATGTACACTTGATTCTTAGCTTGATAAAGAGCCAATTAGGCCTGTGTTGTGATAATAAAGGCATTTTAATAGTATTTAGAAATGCTGAATGCACCCACTAGCATTTTAAAATAAAACAAATCAAATTTAATAGAGTAAATTTGACTGGCTGTTGGTGGCTCCGCCCACTTATTCTAATATTGACCCACAGTTGACCCTGTGATAAATATTTACAGAATGGAAGCATTTAAACCAATGACTAACTGGTGAAATCTGATTGGCTGTTGGTGGCACCACCCACTTTTTGTTATTTTGAATATCACTCATTCAGTGACAAAATGTACAAAGATTGGGAATCCTGGTGTAAATAGTGTGAGAATGGCAGCTTTTTAAATTTAAACCAATAAAATTTAATGGGTAAATTTGACTGGCTGTTGGTGGCTCCACCCATTTTTCTAACCTTTAACCTAGTCCCCCAGTGACCAACTGTAAAAAGTTTGGGACACTGGCGTTAAACGTGTGAGAATGGCAGCAGTTTAAATTTCCCCATTAAAATCAATTAGATAAATCTGATCTGGTTGTTGGTGGCTCCACCCACTATTTTCAAACTATACTCCTAAGTGTGGGTGGATAGATTTATTTTTATACCTATATATAGGTTTATATGGGAATGTATATACATATGATGGGGGTCATTTGGAGGGGGTGAACTTGTTGCACTTTGTTCAGCCTTGATTATCTATATAACTATGTATTGATCTACCTGCATCTGGTTAAAAAATGCTAATGGTTGTTATGGGTTACTGCAGAGGTGCAAATTTGCCTGTATTAATAAATTAAGCCCCACAGAATGGTGAGCAAACCCTAGGGTTAACTTACTATGCAGGCCATATACAGATATACATTTTGGGTCACTCTGACTAAAGGTGGCCATACAGAGGCCAATTGTAGCAGCCCATAATGGTCCCTTAGACCGATTCGGCTGCTTATTGGCCAGTGTAGGGGCACCAACGACGGGCTTGCCCGACCGACATCTTGCCTGAAATCGGGCTGGGTAGCAGTCGCAGTCGGTTCATGGGCCGCATCAATGAGCCGATGCGGCCCCTGAACCGACTGCAACTGCTACCATCATTTTAATTCGATCTTTTGGCCCCAGGGCCAAAGACAGCATTAGCCTAAATTCGCCCAATATCGCCCACCCGTAGATCTTAACGTGTATGGCCACCTTAAGAGAGGTGCTAATCTAAAAGCCTGGTGTTTCCAGCCTGAAACTGCTGAACTGCTGATAATTAGAAAATTGCAAAAGTGCTCAGAGGGCTGCTAAATTTCCATCTTCCAAGTCTTTTGGGGGGTTTAGTTCCCCTTTAAGTCTAATTTAAGAATGAAGGGCTTTGGTAAGAAATTCAAGCATAGAAACAAAATGCGAGTGTTGGGCCTCAAGCTTGAGCATTTTATTTATCAACAGGTTTTGTCTTGCTGTTAAGACTTTTTTCTATTTCATTTCTTGATCAGGGCACCCCTTATTGCACATTTATAGGCTTGCCCGACTATCGAGGGGTCGGTACCCTCCAAAATGTTCTCTGAAAAATATCGCTGGAATGCTACAATAAACAGGTGCAAGTCAAAACTATTTTTCCACTTTTTTACCCTGCCCCACCATGACAGCTCGCAGATACAGGTCTTTGTACTCTAGAATGTGCCTGCACTTTCCTGATGAACACAGCACTACCTGCATCAGCACAGCTGTATTCATGAAGTGCCAGCTGGCAGAAGCACTCAGGCATTTTCCCTCTTACCTGACCCTTTATCCGGATTTCAAATCCACTTCTAGGTGCAGAGCTCAGCTATGCCTATGATGAAAGTGCTGAATAAATGAGCATTAATGGGACCATAACCATATGCACGGCACCTAAGAGATTTAGTAATAATTACATTTGGGCAATTCTCTTCCTCGAGATCTGGGGACAAGATCCCAAACCTTGCTGAAGACGAACGTTTATTGTGCCGCATATGTGGCACACAAATTGCATCGTAGCTGTTGAATACTTTTATCTAGTATTCAGACATCATTTTTAATAAAACCGGCATTAAACCTATTTTTTCATTCTTTCTTTCTATTCCCAACCCCTTTGAAAAAAAAGTAGAAATGAGGAGGAGGAACTGTGACTCACATCAGTGTGATTCAATTCAGTGACTGTAATTTTCAACCATTGAAACTGAGAGCTTTGATGGGGCTAACCGCTTGCAAGTTCTCATGCATTTCAAGGGTTTGGATATATTGCTTACTTGAGGGCTGGGGTGGTTACTATACTCTCTACAGACTGTATATTGTTATTAAGCCCTTTCACTGTCATAGGAGGAAGGTTATGAAAGTTGATACTTAGAAAGGGGCAGATTTATCGAAATTTGAGTTTAGAGCCTAATATATAAAAAACTGACCCATGTTGGTAACCATGGCTGTGAGCAGTGAGAATTTGTAAGGGATCAGTTTGGAAAAAGTAGTCCTAGAAAGTTATATAAAGCATAAAGGGTAATGTTTTGTATGCTTGTAATGTTTTATGAGGATAACCGCTCCTTCTCTTTTGTTTCGTGGTGGAGCAAATTTACAGATTCTCACCCACAATCTAGCTGATTCTCCCTGTGATAAATGATGCCTACAGGGTGCCCTGCCTTACACTATGTGCAAGGCAGGGTGCAAACACTGTTGCAGTATGACAGTTTTATCACTTTGCATCATTACTTGCATACGAATAAATAGTTGCAGTCCTCAGCACTTCAAAATGGAGTTCACAGACTTAGGTTGTCTCAATGAATACAATGCTGCCTACATTCAGCAGCTCTGTTTTCATCAGTGTCCCCCCTTCTATCCCTTAGCTGTCATTCAGATAAGCCAGAAAGCACAATAGAGCCTTGTAGTTATTGCTTGCCCTATGGCTAGCTGGAGGGACAGGGATGCACTGCACCCATCTACACTCTGCACCTTACTCTAGATTTTTGCATCCCTTAGTGTTTTTGCACTGTCCAGGGTGTCGATAATTTACCCCTTATCTACACCCCAAAGCATATAAAATGAATCAATATCTTTGAACTGTTGTCTGGCGAGTCTAGCCCTATTACTTATTTGTTCCATGTTTGATGCTGCATTGGTGTATGAGGTAGCATTATATAGGCATTATAGGAACTGATAATCTCAGTCGAATCTGCCATTTATGGAAGCTATTCTCAAAATGAAATGCAAATATTGTGACTGTAAATCTCCATGGTTGGTTTCATTCAGCTCAATTCATAGTTTCAGGACTGTACAAAAAAATTGATAAAGTCAAAGACTAACTCATTTTTACTTAGTAGCTATGGAATAAAAACAAAACACAAAAAATAAAACGTATTTGTTTATTCCATAAAGTAGAAGTGACACTAAATTGCATCAGAAACATATAAACGACATATAAACTCTCTAGCAAAATCATAAAATAATTAGGAATTTGTTTCTACAAAAACATACAATTTCATCCCTATAAATAAACAAATCTATATTGTCTTAAATGGAATGTTATCTGCCAATACTTTCTATAATCCATTTCATATTCCCCAGTAACCCCCATAATTGCCCTTGCATATGAAGAAGGACATAAAGCAGCTTCAGTGACTCATACAGGTCACTGAATAACTGCAAGTGCGTAGTGTGTTGTATCTGTTATTTCCCAGGAGTGAAATTATATCAATGTGATTTGAATCACCTGATAGAAAAACCTAAAAATTTGAGGAAAGGAGAACAATGGTGTGACTCATGTATACAATGTACAGGTCACCCCACAGTTAGCTACCTATACCGCATACAAGAGAAAGTACACACAATCCCCCGTATGTAATAAAATGCATTATGTTTACTCAGGAGCAGTAACCCATAGCAACCAATTGGATGTTTCTTTTTAAACAGGTGACCAATAAATGCTACCTGCTGATTGGTTGCTATGGGTTACTGCTCATGGGCAAACTAAGTGCCTTATTACATAACCCAATATAAGTGCTACTTATCAATACCCTACACAGCAGCTCTAGCTTACTATTTGTTATTTATAAATATCACATAAACATACACATATATGTACATGTTGGTGTGGGATCTTTTATTCAAATACCTCTTGTGCAGAATGCTCCAAAACAGGCAGTTCCCAACAAAGTACTGGCTATATCATTCTTACTCTTGGCTATTTCATTCTTAACTCTCACATATAGTCTTGGGGGCACATTTAGCAAATGGCAGCTTATCTCTACTGAATCTTTGTACGCCATATTTATTAGAATTTAATGTAAATTTAATAAAAAAATGAGTTAATCATACTCACATAATGTTTAAGGAAAACTCACAAATCCATTCATGTTGAAGCCATTTGACTTAGCTCCTTCATGCTAACTCATCTATTCTAACAAAATAGATTACATTTTTCATTTAATGTTTTTACTAGATTTTGTGTGTGTCTGGACCTCCAAATTACAGAAAAACTGTTGAAATTCCACACAATAGATCCCATCCCTGTATGTGTGCTTAATAGCAGGTTTTTTAAAATATGGAACTGGGGAATCCAGAAGTATTGACAGCGATTTTATATATATGCCAATTAAAACTTCATTGACTGCCAAGTATTTTTACTGAATTGATGCATTTATTAAACAGTTAGCCAGAACACTGTACTGCTTTACAGAGCATTACACTAAACTCAAACAACCTTTTGAATCTTTAATCCCTAATGCAAATTGCAAGCAGGGATGAATGATTCGGAATGGATGGCTCTTTGTTTTTTTGTATCCTACTGAGCAAGTACTATTATAACAGAGCTTCACCATAAGCTAAATGAACTTAGCCTCAGGAAAAGAATTGCACCTTCCTAAAGTCAAATATACAGGATGTAATTCCATATAATATGATTATGTTTTACATGAATTACAATATATTTTTCTCTTATATAATTAACAATTAACATCACTAACTAGACAAGTCGAAAATGTTATCCACACTGCTCGGGACCAGGGGTTTTCTAGATAAGGGGTCTTTCCATAATTTGGATCACCATACCTTAAGGGCTCTGGCACACGGGGAGATTAGTCGCCCGCGACAAATCTCCCTGTTCGCGGGCAACTAATCTCCCCGAAATGCCATCCCACCGGCGAAAATGTAAATCGCTGGTGGGATGGCATACACGGCGGTGCGATTTCAGTGAAATCGTGAAAGTTTCCTCTTACATTTTGCTTAATATGAAGTCTAGATAACATATCCCATACCTGTATATATATTGCCTTAATAAAACCCCCACTCTAAACACAACTAAAAACAGTAAGAACTACAAGCAAGTAATAATATAGTTATAGTTAACTTTAAATATATTTTTCATCTAAAATATTCTGTATTAAAAATGTGTGAACATTTATCAATATATAATGTTGTACTGGAGCACTGCACTGAAGGGAAGTACAAGGGAAGAATGTGCTAACCAGCAGTACAAATATAAGGACACAGAAAAAAATAGAAATAACCTAAAGTGTTTCTGTTTAGAGTCTATTTTAGGCACAGATGGGTGCAGATTATAGCCCTTATAGCGCTAATTGGCTGGCACAATCTAACCTATTAGGAAAGTTAAGATGAGCAGACGTCTGACAATAAAATGCCCTGTATCACAGTATGTGGCAGCCCATGGGTGCATTGATATACAACCATGGAAATGGACCCTAATTTATCAAGTAAATATTCACAAATTCCAAAATTGATAAATGTGCCTTTAAGAGTTAAAAGCCCAGCGAACCTCTAAGAGTTAAGAGAACAGGCATATTAAGTGTATTGGTTCCAAATAAAGACATTCGTTAAGGCAAACTGTTGCAGGCAAATTGTTTTCCTTGACACATTCAGATGTATACAGACTGCATGAACCTACCATGAAATAACTCTTAGTTCTTACACGAGCACAGCATTCATTCTAATAAAGCAGGGCTCTTACAAAGAAATGATAGCTTACAGCTTTATCCCATATGGAGAGAGGAACAACTCTCTAACCTCAGTGTGGCGCGGTACAAGCTGAACCAGTTTTGTTTCCTGTTTTCCTTTACATGCCTCTTTTTGCTCCATTGCCACTGTGACCTCAAGGGCCTTGCCGGACTACTGTTGTTTGATGTACAAACTATGCTCTTCTAACTACATAAACTTGACTTCTTTTTACAGTTCAAGCACTTTGACGGGTATCTGGGCAGAGTGCAGACATTCCAACACTGTTTGCTATGTGCACTGAGAACAAAGAAATGCAGGCTTTGGCCAAACCTAGGCACTGGTAACCAGTACTAGATTAGTATGCGCCACTGCTCTAGACAAACCCCCTTGCCCACCGCCTCTCCTACTCAACTGACCCTTGCTCAGTACAGTTAGTGGGAGCGCACTGATCATGTAGCAGAGGTATATTACCCCTTTCCCTTAGCTGTGCTAACAGACTAAGCTGCAATGTCTAAGTGTTTAAGTTAACTTTTAGTATGTATTAGAATGTCACATTCCAGCAACTTTGCAACTGGTCTTCATTATTTACTTTTTAATTATTTGCCTTCCTTTTTCTGCCTCTTTCTATGTTTCAAATGGGGGCCACTGAATATATAGAGGTACTTAAGGGTTACGGCCAGATGCATCTGCAGACATGCAAAATAAGCTGCTTGTAGTGAACCTACTGTTCATATGTATATATATATATATATATATATATATATATACATATAATTTTTTACAATATACATATAATTTTTTACAATGGCTGTATTTTAGCACAAATCCATAATTAGATATACAAAGTTAATATTTAGAACTCTACTACTACTCTGCTACGATTAGACTGCCTTCCCACAGATTGTATTAATGCTCTGGCTAATGAGATAGGGTGCCTGGCCCTTTCAACAATCCAGATGTAGAACAAAGAGGAATATAGAACTGAGGCATAGAAAGGGTCAAAGCTGGCACTTTCTGGTAGTGAGGTGGTTAGTGGGACACTGATGTTAGAATTGCACAGACTTCTCCGCATCAACCCTTCCTAAAAAAGTTGCGACACCAAACAAAAATAGATTTATATAGACTCCATGGCTATAAAATACTATGGATTGCACATATTTGTATACTTTCGTTTGTCAAGATCAAAACTTACCTTTCTATAAATTTAAGGCAGAAAAATTTTGACACATGGCTGTGACTCTTAAAGGACATGTAAACCTCACACACAAAAATTTAATCAGTGAACAGCCTCTTTGAAATCTTTCAATAGCTGCCACACTGGTTGTCCAGAGGTTGCAGTGTCCCCTTTATCAGTTAGATTTCCTTCTCCTCCTGTAACCCACTCAGCCCCCTCCCTCAATAATTTGCTTTGGCTGTTGGCTTGTGGGCATGCTCAGTTGTTCTAAGTTCAGATTACTAAACATGCCCTCCAGTCTAGCAGCCAGTAAAGTGATGGCCTTACTGGTTCCCATAGAAACTCAGCTCTCAGCTTTACCATTACAGTGCTCAAACAAAGCAGAACTTTTATCAATGACAGTTGTGCATGTGTGAGCCTGTATTCTTGATAAAATGTATGCTGAATAAGGGTCTGTGTGTGTGTATGCTGTTTTTTAACTATATCTGATTATGTATCAGAGGAAAAAGGGCCACCAGGTGAAAGCTGCTATTTGCTTTAGGAAAATGTGATGGTGCTGGCAAATGGAGCGGATATATGCAGTACAATGATGTCATTTGGGTGGGGGAGACGTGCCCAACTGTTATACATTGTAGGCAAATGCAGGCATTACATGTCCTTTAAGAATGATAGGATGTCTCGTTCAACAGGCACAGTTACAAAAAAGTATTGCACTCGGAATAAAGGCTATTATAAAAATTCTGCTTCATGTATATACACACAGACACAGGTATAGAAATCTGCAATAACTATCATGTCAGGGTCTCCCTGAGGTGCCCATATGGAATTTAGAAGAGCACCAGTGCAAGATTAATATAAAGAACATTGACCCAAGCAACCAAATACATTTAAGGGACTGATTTATCAAAGATCAAGGTCTGCTGCTGAATGAGATTTTTTTTTTATATTCAGCAATTTTTCCTGACAATTTTTCAACCATAAAATATGTCAGCTTAAAGCTACAGAAATCCATTCAAACCAATGGATGTTTCAGGGTTTGTCCCTTCATTTCTCTCAAGAGACTAACAGCAAAGAAGCTTACAAATTCCCCATGACATACCTGAGAAAATCCAAATGATGATAAATCTCCCCTTATATGTATTCTAATAGTATCATGCAAACAATGAATACAAAAATATTAATGCTCTAAATTTCTGCTGTGCACAGTACTAAGGATAAAATTATTATTCAAAAAGCCAAGAAATATGATTTTATGTGCACTATTCTATTAAAAAAAACACCCTGGCAAAACTCTGTTCTTTTTTCCTTCATGTGACGTCATTGCTGACTTGTATGCACTGGCGTAAATCTGATTATATTCTGCCGTCTTCCATATATTCCCATTCTGTTTGAGACAGAAGAATTGCACTAATGCAGACTTCAGAGCTAATAGCTTTGCATTAGACTAGGATACATATAATTATGTAAAGATAAGGGAATCATTTCTGGCTTCTTTCCTAAAATTTCTCAGGGAAACAATGGAAAATTTCAGATTTGGTGCAAATATAGGCAGAATTACAGAAACCTGCTGTTTGCCAGCTGTTCTGTAACTGCAGCTTTTAATATGGCTATTCAGATGCTTTTTTTCCCCAAATGAATAAGCCTACAATCCTCTAAAACTATTAACACAATTCTAAGGTAATGCAAAATTAGCACATTTGTATTACTGATGCCCAGAATCACAAAGGGAAAATAAGACTTTTTAATTATACGTATAAGGCACATATTGTATGCTTATAATTACTACTTTTATAGGTAAAATGAAACCAGAGACACTCATTATAAGCACCCATTCTACAGTCAATACCCTACTCCTTATTTTGCCCCAGTCAGTAGCTTCCACTCTAATTTCCCACAAACATATAGCAAAAAGAGAAAAGCGGACGGGAATGTCCACTGAGATTTGCGACAGTTACAACCCTGGGAGGTTTAGCTCTTTTTTGGAATGTTCTGTATGACAGAAACACTTTTTCACCCACATATTCCACAAATCGCCATTTAGCCAAGAACCCCTAAAACACATTTTCTGGATTGTTTGACTAGATCTCTGCAAATATGCACAACATTACTTATAACTTAGCTATACAGCAGAGCCATTTAAATGGGCATCGCTTTGCTGTTGGACATAAAGTGCAAATTGGACAGCTTGGTGGACACTGTGGAACATCACAGTATTTTCTTCCCTTTTAAAGAAGTCCCCATTGCGAAGGGAATTTTTTACTGTTACATTGCACTGAGCAAGCAACAGCTGAATACCAATATCACTGTAGTCTTTCAGAACCTCTTTCAAGGTGTTCATTCCGGCTGTGTCTATGAACTGAATGGCGCCACAGTCAATGATCAGGGTATGCACTGGTTGTTGCTCTTTGTAGAGACATTCTGTAGTTTTTATTTCCATGCTGCCATCTTGTCTGTTTAATTTCTCTATCTTCTTAGCCTTCTTTCTTTTAGCTGTTGCCACTGACACTGGGTCAACACCAGAGTATTTGTACAAGGTCATCTTAAAGTGCTGCTTGTTTACATAATATATAGGGGCTTCAAAATGAAAAATTTTGATGCCTTGTGGGATGTTAAGGTTTTTGTAGGCATTCATTGATTCATAGACCTCTGTATTGTCCACCTGACCAAGCAGAGTTGACACAGGCTTCTGAGATCTTACGATGACACAAAACATGGAAAATGCAATACCTATCAGCAGACCAAGCTCAGTGCTGATCAAAGCTGAAGAAAACATGGTAACTAACCAGATAGTTGTATCGACTTTGTTAACCTTCCACATTTTGGGTAAATCCAGAAACTTTCTAAGTGCGCCTCTTAAATTCACGATGGTTATAACCCCAAGGACGCATTTTTGTAGTGAAAAAAACAGAGGTGCAATTACCAGAAGTACCAGTAACAGTACCAAGGATGTCATGATGCCTGAAACCTGGGTTTTGCACCCTGTGGACTCTTTCACAAGTGTTTTTGCTAGAGCTGCACTTGTTGTGAAGCAGTGAAAAAAGGCTGGAATGATGTTGCAAAATCCAATGGCATACATCTCCTGATTGGCCTTAACCTCGTACCCATGTTTCTTGGCAAACATCTCGGACAGAGAGACTGTGATTGCAAACCCAATAATAGCGATAGATAAAGCAGGTAAAGCAATGCTGGGAATTAAGCTCCAGTCTGGTGATTTTGGCATTAAAAACCCAGTAGGTATAGTTCCCGCTATACTGGAGCCATAATTTTCTTTCAGGTGCCCAAAATGTGATGCAAGTGTTGCAGCCACAACTACGAGTAGTTCAATGGGAATTGGAGCTTTGAGTTTAGATTTATAGCACTCATTGAGTTCTTTGGCTGGAATGAGAACAAGAAGGCACAGAATGCTGGTGACCAGATCACAAATATTGGTCAGGTGAATGTTTTGGAAGATGTAAATCCAGGTGTAGATCAATGAGCCAATCCCATTGGCGCGAGGTATACTTATACCTAAGAGGTATTTCACTTGTGAAGTTAGAATGGTGAAAGATGCTCCTGTTGCAAATCCACTGAGTAACGAATCAGAAAGGTACACTGAAACAAAACCAACCTGAAGAAACCCCATTGCAAGCTGCAAAATAAAAAAAAAAAGAGCACAAATAAGAATTATTGAATATCCATATTCACTTTTACTTACACAATTACATGAAAATTAACCAATAAACTCACATGTAATGAAATCACGCCTGTAACATTTATAACAAAGTCATTAAAGGGGACCTGTCACCCAGACATAAAAAGCTGTATAATAAAAGTACTTTTCAAATGAATCATGAAACCCACATTTTTTTATTAAAACATCCATACCCATTATAAAGGCATTTAAAATCCCAACTGTCAATCATAAAATGCCTCCCCCTCCTCTATGCCTCAGGCATGAAAACGGGGGCAGGCTATTTCTTTTGCTTTCCATTCAGAACTCCTTAGCTGTCGCTGCTCACTTTCCCCTGCCTTCTAACCACCTAATTGTGTAGTCAGTGCATAGGCATGGGCCTGGTCCTCCATTTTATCACATAAACAAGAAATTTCTCATTATATTAGGGATGCACCGAATCCGGGATTCAGTTCGGTATTCAGCCAAGATTCGGCCTCTTTCAGCAGATTCGGATTTAACCGAATTCCTGGTCCTGGCTGAACTGAATCCGAATCCTTAAAATCAGGTGACTTTTCATCACATAAAACGGAACGGTTCTTTTTCACCCTCTGTGCCTTCATTTGCAAATGCAAATTAGGATTTGGATTGGTATTCGCCTAAAACTTTCACAAATGATTTGGGGTTTGGCTGAATCCCAAAACAGTGTATTTGGTGCATCCCTGCATTACACAAAGGTTGTCGTAATAACAGTGCCCACAAAATGGCAGCTGCCTGCTTGCTGTGATTGTGTCGTTCCAAGACTGAAGAAAACAAGATTTATATTATTTATATAGTGTAAGTGAAGTTTATTTTGCTTGACAAACACAATAGAAATACATTTGAAATTGTTTCTTAGGGTGCCCTTTAACGTGCCCTTTAAATACTGTACACGTGCAGCTACTAAACATGTATATATTTAACAGGCTTCATAGAAAAAAAATACACAACCACTAAAATTCTGGGTGGAACTGGTACAGTTTTTCTTGTTGATGACCCTGCATTGCCTCTTTCTGTTTTTGAAAGTTCCTATTTGACGTATTTTGTCACTTAGGAATGTTCCTGATTGCTGAAATGCAGTTTGGGCAGATCATGGTCAAGTGCATATGTAAACCAGGGTCCCTGAAATCCTGTAGTATATAGCAAACATACTACACAATAGAGTTGCATAACCTGCAATATCTATGAAGTACTATGTACTACCTACTGTAAAATATAGAGATATTTTTGGTTGCAAAGCTGCATAGCCATATAAAGGTGCTGTTAAACACAACATTTTTCTTGAACCAACAAACGTAATTTTTTTTAGCTGTAATGTTACTGTGCAGGATCTCTGTGCATTGTGCCTGATACTAAGCTTCAGAAGGAGCCAGCACTACACATTAGAACTGCTTTCAGGAAACCTATTGTTTCTCCTACTCCCATGTAACTGGAGGAGTCATGAGCCAGACTTGGATTTTTTACTATTGAGTACTATTCTGATGTCTACCACTTTTAGAAATACAGATGTCAGAGAGCTGCTATCTTGCTACCTTCCCATAGTTCTGCTGATCGGCTTCAGGGGGACGGGGGAATGAAGAACATGGCTAGCCACATTTGAAATTTAAAAATGAAATATAAAAAACCTGTTTCCTCTTTTAAAAAATTGATTTTAAAGCAGGATTTCGATTGAGAAGCTCTATTAACTGATGCCTTTTGAAAAAAACATATTTTCCAGTGAAAGAATCCCTTTAAAACCTTTGTCAATTAAAAACACTCTATATATTTTACAATATACGTAAAACGTACGTATATATTTGTACGATCCAATGTAATTTTGATATATATTTATAGGTATAAAATACATAAAGCCAAAGCAAATGTGTCATTATGAATTGTTTGAATTGTTATGCATTATACTAAAGCTGCATTAATTTTATTTACAGACAAAAGGTCCCAGTGCTCTATTTGTGTCATACTTTATTTTGTGACTCCTGAAATATGTGCAGTTTCGTTTGGTGTCTGTGTCTCTTTGGCTTCACCTTGTGGCCTAACACGGTATTATAAGAAAAGGCCTTTAGCTAAGAATGGGCCTTTTTTCTTTACAAGTTGAAACTGGAAATGAAAGCATTATAAGTGTGTTAATAATATTAAATACCAGAGCTGTTTTTAGGAGCAACACTAAGTCACAATGAGCAACTAATTACTTTTACTATCACCTGATTTGCTAAACACTGAATATAAATGTATACAGTTGCATATAAATACATTTCCATTTCTTTGTCTCTATATGCAGTTTCCAGTTATTGAAGGGGCTATCTCTCCTACCATTTCTACACATTTGGCAGTCACTGTTCAGTGAAACAAGGTTATACCCTTAAAAAAGGTGGGGCAAAAATGTGAGTTATAATGGTAGCATGCTGGGGGAAGTATTTATTTTGTGTGGAAAACAACTATATATTTATAGTAGGCACTGGCAGTCAGTGGCTAATAAAACTAATTAAATACCCTTGTATAAATTAAGATTTAGATTTGAGGAACCTACACTTTTACTTGAGGCAGTGAAATTTTTTTTTTCATGGTGAGGCCAGTCATACTGTGATAGAAGATTCCATAACTGTCTATTAGGGGGCTTAGGATGACTTCTCGAAGAGATGTAATATCTAGGGCTACGGTCAAGATTTATAGATCATTTATTGTATGAATATATGTACTTTGGATCGTTTGGAGGGGCTAAACTTGATGCTCAGTTTTTTCAATCCAAAGTAACTATTCTGTAGGCAAACACACTGATAAAAAAAGTATTAAATGACAAGGTGATATCCCTTTAATTCCCTTACCCTGTGATGGTAATGTCATAATTTAATAAGGGGCTCAAAAGCTACAATTAGGGTTCTAAGCACAAAGTATTTTGTAAAGATCAATTGTTTCCTGACATTCAAAGCACTGACATTTGGCTTGTCCCCCAAAATTCATAGCATGTGCTAATAGTGACTTGATTAACAGAGAATAACATTATCTGCTGTAAATTTGGTAAGAAGAAACCTATCTGGTACCTTGAAAGCGGCAGAGATTTCTTCACACACTGGGGCACGTAGAGTAGAGCTGTGTATAGTCTTTGTAACTGCAGTAAGTATTATACAACCCCTCTTCCATAAACAAACCCAAACTGCCTTCCTCTGGATCAACTAGCAGTTGGCAGGTTATATATAGGCATTAAGGTTGAACTTGATGGACATATGTCTTTTTTCACCCTAACGTGCTATGTTACTATGTAGATTTTACCATATGTTTCCCTTCAATGGCATGGCAAGGCACTATGAAAATAAACATTTCACAGGATCAACAATGATTTTATGTAAACTGCTTTGCTAATAAGCTAAGGTTACCAGCTATTGTGAAAATTGAGGGTCTAATAAATGCATTTAGCAGGGCTGCATTAAATGAAATTGCAAACTGCAGCCCTTCTAGCTGGATTTTCTAGACGCGCCCCTACATTTTCAAGTGATCTAGTCACCCTATTATTAAGTCCTAAAATTAAACTTTCTTCAAATAGTTCATAACTCAAGCAGTTGTCCTGGTGTACTGTGCACTGGTGAGTTAGCAGCAGCTGTGTGGTTTTCATTTTAGCAAAAGGCAGGCAATACATATTAGTAAATCAGGGCCCAGGGACAAAACTATGACGCAGCACCCTGTAATCCCTTCTATTTCTTTACTATCCAGTCTTTCCATAAAGTGCAATTATAGCTAGGTCATATAATGTTATATCCACATGAAATGTAATTTTCCAGTAAAAAAGGAAATTTTTGTTTTTGCCACTAACATTTTTAGAACTGGAGCCTACAGGTAATCAGAAAATTCAAAATATGCTCAATAGAGGGCAGTATGCTGGTTCCCAGCAAGTCATGAGTGTGACGCTTTAACGGTTTTTATCACTAGCAAAAATAAGTTGTTCTTTGCCCAAAGTACATTATAAGCACTTAATAGGTTTATGGACTATACAGCACAATTGCCTGTGATCAGATTTTGTGGTTCAGATTCTGATCTTGGCCTGCAACACCACGCAGTAGCACGAGATACTGCCACTTTGCAGAGCGATTTGACAAAACTGGAAAACTGAGCAGCAAACTGGAAAATGAGGTTCAATGCTGAAAAGTGCAAAGTTATGCACTTTGGTAGAAATAATATAAATGAGAGTTATACTCCAAATGATTGTGTGTTGGGGGGATCCGTAACTGACAAAGATCTGGGGATTTTTGTAGATAACAAGTTGTCTAATTCCAGGCAATGTCATTCAGTGGCTACTAAAGCAAATAAAGTGCTGTCTTGTATAAAATGGGCATTGACTCAAGGGACATAATTTTTCCTCTTTATAGATCTCTGGTAAGGCCTCACCTTGAGTATGCAGTGCAGTTTTGGGCTCCAGTCCTTAAGAAGGATATTAATGAGCTGGAGAGAGTACTGAGACGTGCAACTAAACGGGAACTTTAAAGCAGTTTAGGTGTTTTTTCACAGAGAGGGCAGTGAGGTTGTAGAATACCCTTTCTAGCGATGTTAATGCCTTTATGAGGGGCTTAGATGAGTTCATGAACAAGCATAGTATCCAAGGCTATTGTGATACTAATATCTACAGTTAGTATTGGTGTTGGTATATATGGTTTATGTGGTCAGTATAAGTTAGTGTGTGCTGGTTTTACTTGGAAGGGTTGAACCCTATGTAATTATATAAAGGGAAAGAACCCTGTGAGTATGTTAACGGAGAACTAAGCCCCAAATCACTGGATACCAATTTGATAGACACTTCTTGCTAACCTCCTCACTGACCCTTGTTATGGTATTAGATTCCTGAGAATGGGGTCCTCATGTGTGGTCAAACTGAGCAAAGATCCACTTGTTTAGCGACCTAAACAAGTAAGGATATCTTTCCTAGTATGGCAGCATCACTGGTTCAGGACATAAGCTTGCTTGTCTTTCTTGTAGGTAAAGGAAAATGTCTAACCTTCTTACATATTTAGCAGGCAGGTCTAAAATAAAAATAGTAGTAGTGTGCAAGGCTTCACCTACCTGATAGACTCCAGCCATAAAAGTAACAGTGGCTCCAACTGTGATGGCATAACAGCTTCTGTCACAGGTCATGGCCACTGTATGATTGTGATCAAATGGGCTGTGTGTGCTATTTTCATGTAGTGCATCGAGCACTGCCATCTGCCCTTTGTGGCTGTCCAGACTGTCATATCCAGCAACTTGCAGTTCTCTATCCACCACCTCACCCACCATCAAGCACAGCACTCCAAATATCCCAACATGGATATGTCTAGAGGTTCCCATAAGGAAATAAATAATGCAAGCAAAAAATGAAGTGTAAAGGCCAAAGATTGGCTCCTGTCCTGCTAAAAGAGAATAGGCGATTGACTGCGGCACCAAAAGTATTGCCACAATAAGTCCAGACATCATGTCCCCCAGGAGGTATTCTTTCAGATTGTAGGAGGGCAGCCATTGTAGCACAGGGAAGAAGCTGAGCAGCAACTCCTTGGCTCTCCCAGAAGAGCAGCAGCACGTCTTCCTTATTTTCTCAGCTAGGCGCCTCTTTAGCCTTATGGGCTTTTTCTCCTTTTCTTCCAAATATATAGTACCGGGGGGATAGGAGCAACTGTAAACGGCTTTGGTGTCTTCATTGCTTTCTGTGTCCATATTTATTGATGGGTATTACCTAATAAATGGAAAAATACATACATATAACTTTATTAACTACCACAGGAAAGCCATTAAAGGGGTAATTCACAACTTTTTAACTGGTCTTTGTTTTTTATTCTTTACAGTTTTTAAATTATTTGCATTTTTCTTTTGACTCTTTCCAATGGGGGGCCACTGATCCCAGAGTTCATAGACTATTGTTCTGTGCTACAATTTGATTGTTACTTTTTATTACTTATCTTTCTATTTAGGCCTCTCCTATTCATATTCCAATCTCTTAATCACACCACTGCTTGGTTGCTAGGGTAATGTGGACCACAGCAACCAGATAGCTGAAATTCCAAATTGGAGAGCTTCTGAACCAAAAGTTAAAACCACACAAAATAAAAAGTGACAATTGTCTCAGAAAAGCACTGCCCCCATGAATGCTACATTGATATAACCTGTATGCATACTGTACTGCCAACTTGCATGAATACCATCCTCTAGGAAGGCAACACCTGTACTAAACCTTAAGGTGGCCATACACGGGCCGACTGTGGCTGCCGATATCGGTCCCTTAGACCGGGCCTGCCTGACCGACATTTGGCCTAATAGCGGTCAGATATCGATTAGGCAGGTTAAAAAATTTAGTCGAACGACTGCGCCTATTACCAGCTTTTTAATTTGTTTGAATTAGACCGAATTTGCCTAAATTCACCCGATAACGCCTACACGTAGGTGATCTTAATGTGTATGGCCACCTTAAGATAGTGAATAACTAAGTAACTGTAGAACTCCATGACCATATAAAAGCACAAGGCTGAGGCTGAGTACTTTTATTCATCTCATGGAACCTCAAGGTGATTCCTAACATGCCCACAGTTTATATCTTATAATAGAAAAGTTTCATGGGATACAAGTCTTATTACTAGGGTCAAGTTATAACAGAGGACAGCATTAAGCACTGTTAATAAGAATATTTTTTAAACAGAGGATTATATAATAACATAAATAGTTTCTGGGTATTATATGAGAGAAATGTATGAATGCCTGGCTACAGTATAACTGAGAGCAGGGCAGGCTGAGAATGAACATTACTACAAGCAGCCTGTAGAACATAACATAACCACCTGTTTGATGCAAGACGTGCCACCACCTGCTAAATATAAAACATCAACTTGCCAGTTATAGAATACAGAACATGTTACTACCTGCATGAAAAGCACACACAGAATAAAATTTTAGGATGTATAAATGAACACTATCATGCAAAGCATAATAGTTCAGCCTTGACTGATACATATATAATGTTATCAGCCTGTATAAACCATACTCATATCAAACATTAACAACCTGCCTTAAGAAATCGCACACTGACCCCTATTGTAATATAACTAATGAATGGCACACTGATGCCTATCATGTTACTAATGATTGGCACATTGGCACCTATCAGAATATTTCTAATGAATGGCACACTGATACAGAACATAATATTACCAAGTTGTATGAATGGCACACAGATAAAAACATAATATTACCAACCTGTATGAATGGCACACTGATACAGAACATATTACCAACCTGTATGAATGGCACACTGATACAGAACATATTACCAACCTGTATGAATGGCACACTGATACAGAACATATTACCAACCTATATGAATGGCACACTGATACAGAACATAATATTACCAACCTGTATGAATGGCACACTGATACAGAACATATTACCAACCTGTATGAATGGCACACTGATACAGAACATAACATTACCAACCTGTATGAATGGCACACTGATACAGAACATATTACCAACCTGTATGAATGGCACACTGATACAGAACATAATATTACCAACCTGTATGAATGGCACACTGATACAGAACATATTACCAACCTGTATGAATGGCACACTGATACAGAACATAATATTACCAACCTGTATGAATGGCACACTGATACAGAACATATTACCAACCTGTATGAATGGCACACTGATACAGAACATAATATTACCAACCTGTATGAATGGCACACTGATACAGAACATAATATTACCAACCTGTATGAATGGCACACTGATACAGAACATAATATTACCAACCTGTATGAATGGCACACTGATACAAACATAATATTACCAACCTGTATGAATGGCACACTGATACAAACATAATATTACCAACCTGTATGAATGGCACACAGATAAAAACATAATATTACCAACCTGTATGAATGGCACACTGATACAGAATATGATATTACCCACCTGTATGAATGGCACACTGATACAGAATATGATATTACCCACCTGTATGAATGGCACACTGATACAGAACATAATATTACCCACCTGTATGAGTGGCACACTGATGCAGAATATGATATTACCCACCTGTATGAATGTCACACTGATACAGAACATATTACCAACCTGTATGAATGGCACACTAATACAGAACATATTACCAACCTGTATGAATGGCACACTGATACAGAACATGATATGAATAATACACATAAGAATAATACACTGGTACAATAACTAGCCCAGCTGTAACACTGAGAAGTTAAGTTATGTTGCTGGACTGAAACTTTATTGTGAATAATTCAGTGATCACTCTGCACTGTCAAATACTTTTTTATACCTGTCAGGGGGCGCTGAGAGTTACAGTTCTGTCACAGACGTCACTTACCCCCATGTCAGCATTCACAAATAAGCATCCATTTCTGACACTTTAAAGTAGTAACCTTATGGCACCACTAGGCGTAATATGAGAAAGAGTGGGACCGGATCATTGCTGTTTCCCCAGTTACATGAAGTTTAGGTCTCATCTTCCTCCCAGCCCTACCAGCTAAAGGCTCAGGATGTTGCAAGTTGAAGTTCAAGAGCAACACATGGGCAGCAAGTATATAAGTGCAGAGAGAGAGCAACGTGTGCTTGGGGGAATAGGTAAGAAAAGAACAGACCTGAGTGCTGAATGCGACCCGTCTGTGCGCTGCTACCGTTTCTCCAGCCACACTGTCACTTTCTCTCCCGGCGGCTCCTATTAGTTACCCAGTCAGTCAGTTCCTCCGGTACTGAAGTTCTAGCTCCGCCCCTTGCTCTCAGGCCTAAACTGACTGTCAGTGAAGGGAGGGGAACTGAGCACAAACGTAACATTCATACATACAGGGAAGGAGCTGTGAATGAACATAACAGCAGAGCTACAAATTATGTCACGTATCTGGCCAGGCTATTATTACCACAACCTTGCTAAACTGGCAATATATGACCCACATTTTACAGCAAGAGGAGTCCCCTAGAATTAAAATGGAAGGGGCTATTATGAAAACTATAGGAGCTTTCGGAAACATTCAGTACCAAAGTGGGGTTTTTTTGCAGAGAAGTGAGAGAAGGGTCATGCCACAGACGCCATGTCAGCTGTAAGGCTTTTCATTGTGAAAGGGGTTTGTAAGCAGCTAAATGTAGGAGCTGCCAGCTTATCTGCTTTGTGGCATTAGCCTCAGCTGTACTTTGTGAGGGGGTTGGTACTAACATCATACCAGTCAGGGGTGAGTGTTTCCTCTTACTCTCATGCGAACTGAGCCTGGGGAGTGGGTGCTAGAGTTCTTGTATGGTGGGCTAGGGCCCCTGTATTCTTATATAATCCAGCCCTAGGCCTTAACCATCCAGCATAAACATGGCCTGGAAATCTCTGGCAAGTGTTGGGCATTATTCAGTGGCACAGTGCCAGCATCCTCCTCATTAGCAAAAATAAATTGCTAACAACAAGCGAAAACTTAATAAGGACAGTAAAGTGAATGAAAACAGTAAGTTTATTATTTATGCTGAATTTATGACATAACACTGACTCATTATTCTCCATAATAGTGTAAAGCTGCCCATACACAGATTTGTCCCCTTCAGGGTGAGTTGTCATCTTATCTTAAAAGTGGAAGGAAGGACATCGAGCACACTTCGGACACAAGGAATCCGTTAAAATTCTGTACTTTATTTCATCATGTTTAAAAACAAAAGTGTGCCTGACGCGTTTCGTGCGTTAGGCCATGCCTATGAATAAGTGCTCCTAACGCACGAAACGCGTCAGGCACACTTTTGTTTTTAAACATGATGAAATAAAGTACAGAATTTTAACGGATTCCTTGTGTCCGAAGTGTGCTCGATGTCCTTCCTTCCACTTTGAAGTTATTCCTCCTCAGCTGCGGGTTCGGGGCTGTGAGCACCCGGACCATTGCCGGACTTTGGTGAGCATGCTGTTTCTCAGACTTTAAACTACATAAGAGATAGACTCTAAAACTTGAGCGGCAGGCCCGGGGTTTAAACACCCGGGCCTCATCGAACCACGTGGTACTTATAGTTTGTTAGTTTATTATATCTTTTTCATGTTCTCATTTATTTGTTCATTACTTATTTATATTGTTTCTGAGGAATTTTTGTTTCGCTTCAGGGTTTCCCTTAGAGCGATCTTTTTTCTTTTCTTTTTTGCACATAGCAGCTGTTTCTAAGTCATCTTATCTTACCCAAACAATAATCTGGTCAATAAATGAAAAATATTTATATATTAAGATACTCAATATGATTTGAGTAAATCAATCAAGAACTTGGAATTGTTTTTCTTAATGAAAATTGCTCTATTTCAGAATTTATTGGATAACTGGTTTCTATATAATACATCCCAGTTTTTAAAGGGCTGTCTGATTCAAAACTTTCTGTTTTGACATTGAGAACATTGAACAGAAATCCAGGCAATTTCATCTATTCTAAGTGATGCCCTGCCCTGCATAACCCCACCCAACATTGTGCCTGCCCCTGACATCATTATGTCCTCCCCCAGAATTATTGCCCTGCCCCTGATGTCATCATGTTGCATGTAGGTGCCCAAACTGGGCAAATATCCACTTATCAGGTGACAGAACTAATGGATCTTTATATGTATGACCATCTTAACGGTTGTTGCGGCTGTTGCTACCATCCAACTACTTTACTGCCCTGGTCATAAAAATGATGCTAGGTAAGAAAAAGGTAAAAGGTGGCTACCGTAGAGGAAACCTACTGACTAACAGCAGTATATAGTAAGCCCACTATTCTCTAAGCAAAAGTTTTCGCAGAATCTTTTAAATAACAATGCACGAAGAGAAATCCAGGGCCTTGAAAGCAAACAAACTATGACACGTATAGTGCCGTATTCTACCATAACATAAACACACCCTTGTTGATTACAACAAATACAGACCCTTGTTAAAGATTGAGGTATATCAAATTTTAATGGAATGTCACTGGTTTTGTTGAATATTCCTAATTTTCTATTCAAATCTTTGTAATAGAAGAGCTAGAAGGAGACCTTGACATTCTCTGTTCCTGTGTGCCCAAGGACAACTACTAATGCATTTTTAGCTGGGTCCCTGGCACCCTACGCATGTGGCCCGCGGGCCGCCAGTTGGACAGCCCTGATCTAAAGTATAGTAATATTATTTGGGGCCTGAAACTCAGCAATTTTGTCCCACTGTGTAAGTATCCTGTGCGGTTGAGATGACAAAGAATCTCAGATAGTTACGCAGGCACAGATTGGCAATCTGCATTTTGGCAAATACCGGAGGAGCTGCTGTAAGATGCCATAGATTGTCATTGTTTATTGGGCTGGTGGGGGCTTTCTTGGCCTCTTGCACTTGAAATGCCAGGGTCTATTTTTAATCCCAGTTCAAACCTGTAGTTACACCCATTGGAACACCTGCATTACCTGAATGAATTCAACAGTCTAACCAATTTTATTTTACTGGAGTCACATGGGCAACAAAAGACTAAAAATGTTCCCAGGAGTATGTATGGCTAGTGGGGTGCCAGGGGCACATCAGAGCTATATCTGTCAGTGTAAGCCAGATGCCTTTTTAGCCTTCAGAAAGGTCTGTTGACTTTTTAAATGCATCTTTGTTGCTGCAACGCTTATATATCCCAGCAGGAAAAATATTATATTTTTTGCTATCCCATTATTATGGTGTAGACAGCACAATTCTAAGGCAAATTGCACTTCAAGTTTTAATTCTTGAAGCTTTTAAAATATTTACCTTTTTTAATTTTATCTGGCTGCAAAAGCTTAATTAAATAGGTTTGCTATGGGTCCTTTAAAATGAACGCTTACTTTAAGGCTAGTGCCACACAAAGTGGATTTTTGGCCTGTGGCTCAATGCAGGCTAAAAACCAACCCCTATGCTTCTAACTGCTTTCTGATGTGCCTGCATCCGGAGCCACAGCTTCAGTCCAGGTGAAGGCACACAGAGCGGATTTCGGCACCAAAATGCATACTTGAGCATTTCCATGAAGAAATCCCCTCCATGTGCTTGCACCCAGAATGGCCAGTGGCTGCCAGTGCAGGTATATGAGAAAAAAGCAAAGAGTGTAGGGGCTGATTCTCCCAACGCTACGGATAAATGAAGACCAAAAATTCACCTGGGCATTAGCCTAAGATTAACATTTGATTTGACATAAAATTTAAAATGCTTTGACCCATCCATAAATCAGACTGACAAGAACCTGCGCTAAATGATTATATATCATGGTTTATTGTTATATTGACCTTATTGCATATTTTTAATTCCCTCCATCTCTGGATGACATATTCATTTTGTCCGTGTTTTGGTACATAGTTTGGGGGGGGGGGGGGTAAATGTGTTTATAGTACCTCTTTGTGTACAACAGGGAGTGTGAGGTATTGTCTAGCTTTTCAGCTTGAAGTATTGTATAAGGGGTTGTTCTGAGCCTTTGTGTACAAAGACTAGTGACGTGAAGTTCCGTGTTTGTGCAGCAGTGATTTTGCAAAGAGAATGAACTGCAGTGACCAGGGTTCACTGAGGTGAAATGACCCATAGGCAAACAATGAAATGTACCCTTGTATAAAAATAAGTAACAAATTTATGTTAACATCAGTTACAATGTGGAGTGCTTCACTGTGCTTTCACAAGTTATTAGTATAAAGATAAATTGAAGTAACCCAAACATATAAGCCTATGTGTGGCAAAGCTTTGGATCAAATATGGGCTTGGTGCCAGCTTCCCTGAAATGCTGATTTTTCTCCATAGCACACTATAAAAATCTGCAAGCCAGACATTAAGATTGATACCCTATTTCAACAATACCCTCGGTTCATTGTTCACACAGGATAGCGGCCTTCATAAACATCAGACCGCATGTGTCAATATTAATTATGTCTGCTATGTGCTCACTTGTAATACCAATAACCACTGAGAAGGTGTTAACTTCAAAGGTCAGTCATGAGCATGCTGTCAACTTAAGTTTAGAAATCAGTGGTGCTGCTCCAGTTTAGGCCAGGTATGAATTGCTAATAAAGTTGGTGCAAACACACCATAACAAATGTTCATTGAAAAGAAGACATTATGTATCATGAGCATTTCCTTATCTAAGTCCTGTTTTAATTTGGATGCTTTAGCAATATATTTTGGATCTATATGCCTGTAAAATATAGACAATATATGAAAATATCCTCTTATAGGAAGGAAAACATTCTTTGTTGTACTGTGAAACCAAAGCAATGACACGCACACCTAAAAGTCACTGGGACTTGTTATAACATCCCACAGTCAAGGTTCCCCACACTTGACAAAGGCTTTCTACCTCAAAATATTGTTTAAATGTAATATTGAATAAATCCAGCGCTGTGCTGTTTGATCATTTGCATTGCTGAATTTTCCACAAAACCATAGTAAAATAATTCCAGTCATTAGCATAGGGCTGTAGAGTCTGACGTCTATCTGTACTTTATTGTACCATGTGACAAAGTGACACCTTCGGGGCCTTTATATAAAAGTGTGCATTGAATGGTACGGTACAACAAAAAAGTGTAAAAATGTAATGCCCTTTAATTGTAAATCTTCAGTGTTTAATTATGAGATTTTCCTTTGGTATAATTTCCATATGGAAAAGCTGTGAGTGATCTATTTATATAAGTGCATACACAAGTGTTAGCCAAAATTAGTTACTAAATCATGCATACACTTCATTGGACTTGGCCAGGTTGAAGCTTATAGGACTCAAGTTTAGGCAGTCTGCAAAAGAATGGAGTAGTTAGTAAACTTAAGTAAGGACTTTTGTACCTGTTGCAGTTTTAGGCTGGATCTGCTAATGCCAGTATTTACACATTTTACTTGCAGCTTTGCAGCTGTTTCTTAGTTTTATAGCTACTGGCTTGTACACTCAGAGGGTTCAGTAAAAAGCAGAACAAAATATTTTACATCTCTGTGCCACCTTTTTACAATGCTTTATAAATATAGCCCATACAACTGCCTGGGAAGGGTGGAATAATGAGTGATCTCCTCTGCAACAGGGCAATAATATCATTATTTGTATGTATGTATGTATATTTTTATTTATAAAGCACTACTTATGTACGCAGCGCTGTACAGAAGAATACATTAATACAAACGGGGTTAATAAGATAAAATAATGGATAAATACAAAGTATAACAATAAATACAAGATACAGTTACAGTTGCAATAAGCTAAGAGTCAAAGACACAAGAGGATGGAGGTCCCTGCCCCGTAGAGCTTACAATCTATATGGGAGGGTAACTTACAGATACAAATAGGCAAATATAAGTGCTGTAGGTCACAGTGGGTGACAGTACAATATAAGTGCTAGTTCCCAGATCAGGTGCTGTGGAGTCACGTAGCATGTGTAGGTATATGTAGAAAACAAATATTTATTTTTTATTTCTGTAAGTTCATATATATATATATTCAGGTATATTATGCACCTTTTATACATAACCCTAACCATATTTTACAGTTAATGCCCTTTCTGTTCTTCCCTAAAACTTGTCTTGTAGCTAAGCCTAAAGTCTATAAAACATCACATGAGCCTTCTTTAAGTCTACTTAAACCTTGCAGTTCTCTTCATGGGGTTTCATACGCTTAGCCATGTTCTTTAGCAAAAAGTTATCATAGACAAATGAATAATTTCATTTCAAGCACACAGAGGCCCAACCAGTAAATAGTAACTGTCTATGGCATCTTACAGCAGCCCCTCTGGCATTTGCCAGAATCCACAGATTGCCAGTCTGGGCAAGCTAGGCATTGTGCATATGGTCTCAGAAAATACAAAACACTGAAGACTCAGGCACAACTACCGAGGAAGCGGACCTTGCTGTCACAACAGGGTCCAGGAGTGTAAAGGTTCTAATTTATGAGCATGTATCATGGTAGAGTGAACGTAACAATCTTGGGGCCCTGAATTGAATTTTCTGCAGGTCCTTGTAACATCTAGTTATGCCACTGGCAAGACTCCACCTACTTGTACCACCACCAGATCAGTTAATTACGTAAAAGACAATCTTTATTAGTGATCATGACAGGAAAGAATTAACAATTACAATCACATACAAATATAAAATCTCTTCCTTCCTACATCTACCTCATATTAACCACTTGCAGAAGTGTGCATAACTGTATGGATTTAGGCAGTCAATGACAACATTATATGTGGTTGTACATGTATTCTAAACCCTACAATTGTAATATTTACTAAAGCATCATTGATTTAAAGGAGATATATTGGATAAATGGAAAAACCCTAATTTTGTAGGCAATTATGAATAGTATATGGTGCTGTTTGGCCTAAAATTGAATACTGTCTGACCCCTTTATTGGAGCTCCCTATAGATCCTATCAGTTCTCTGTCCCTGTTTCAAATGAGAGGTGGGCATGGCCTAATGGTCCCTGCCAGAAGCACAGCAGAAGGGGGATAGCCAATCACAGCCCTGCAGTCACACAAGCAAAGACAGGCTTCAGTTCCAGTGGAACAGATGGGCAGGACTTGTGGGGTTTTGGTGGAATTTCTCAATAAATCAGTCTGAAACACAACTTTTTTAAGCACAATCCTTCTATTTTTAGAGGAGTATAATTTAGTGGTAGATTCATAATTTTTCTAGGATATGTTTCCATTAAGAAATACAACAACTGAGACAGGTGGGGAGTTGGCTGAAGTAGCTGCTAAACCATATGAGGCCAAACAAGGTAGATAGGAGAGAGGGGAAACCACTTCACGTGCATTGTGCTAATAAAGACGCGCTATTTATTTAATTAACTTTTCTGGTGTTGATGCACCAGTAGGCTCAGTCTGGACCTGTGCTCCAGGTGAGTTAAAACAGCAGAGGACAAAACTTCCCCATCTGCCCGTCAACCCTTCTGCTGTCATGAAATGGAAAGAGACATGATTATGTGGTATCTGTGAATTAACACTGCATTAGTAAATGAGCTCTCTGAAATCTTGTGCTCAGATTTCATGTAAGGGACTGAGCAGTTCCATGATCAGAATGAGTCAGCATAAAGGAACACCACCAATTCACTTATATGACCTGCTGGTGACAGGGCACATTAATCTTCTGCAAGTTCTAGTATTTCCATATTAAGACATCTGTTGTTGTGTGCTCGGAATATGCCTTCTCTGTATGTCTGTGTTTCATATAAATGAGTGGTCATAAAGAGGGTCTTGTCAAAATGTCTGGCTAGAGATGTTAAAGGGCTGAAATAAAATTACATTTGCCTTATTGAGGCAAAAAATACTTTTCCTTTCTGTTTTGGATTTCTGCAGAACCAGTTCTGTATGTATTCTGTGTTTCAATCTTTTTGCATAACTCTTTGTGTCTAGAGCAGCAGCTCACACCCAGCTTCTTTTTAGCCCACCCCTTCTATATTTCTGTATATATAATCTACAAACCAATACAACTTGAAACAGAACTAGTTTGATAAAAGAATCCCAGATTGCCAGCACTTGGTAAACAATAGTCCCTAAGTACTAAGACAGTACAGGAAGCCAAGGACACTATCATCTAGAAAAAAGATTGTAATTACCCCGAAAACAACAATTAATCGTTTAATTACTGTTAAAATGTACTTACATTATTTAAAAAGATGTATGTTGCCATTTTTGATGCATTAAACAAATATTCCATTCTACTATTTCTAGTCATTGGATTCAAGCTGTCTAAATTAGTAAATGCTACTGCTGAAAACAACCGAAAACAGGACCTGACAGGAGCATTTATAATGTTGATATGGCAGAAGGGATGTTCAGTGACCTAAGTCTGGGAAAACAAACTGCTGTAAACAAGGATATATGTTCACCTCCTGTTCATGTAAAACAAACAGAGAAATAGCATTGCAGAGATAGAGCAAAGCCCAGATGACTAATGAACAGTCTGCTATTTGCGTTTACTTTCTTTTAGCTACTGCACTGTGTTTCGTGTTTCCTTGTCAGATAGTGGCCTGTTCAGCACAGTTATGTACATTATCTTTATAGCAGGCCATCATGGGACAACACTCAACAGATATGCTTGGGTAGATAAGGTTAAGGAAGGAAAATTATCAGTCACTGTGAAAAAGCAGTTCTGTTGCTCATCAGTCCCAAAGAAATTAAAATATGTAATTGAAAGATAAAGAAGACTGTGTCTGGCACATCTCCTGGCTGTGAAATTGGCTATACATGCTACAAATACAATATTTCCCATGACCATTGGTTGCAGGAAGGATAGTTTGTCCACTCTACTAATGATAAGAGCTGAATTGTCATATAAGCAGGTAAAAACAAAGGAATTCTTTACCCCATCTGATGATTCAGCATTAACATTATATTTGGGCACCGTCAAAGGCACCTGTTCAAAATTCCAGTCCAGCCCGATTGAAAAGATTACCGATATCCAAGGCTTTTACCATATTAGTCACCTTGTCTACCACCATACAAGCACCAATTATTGTACAAAACATTGTTTCGTATGATACTATGGCAAGTCCCCCCATATTTTTTGGTATCACTGTGTTAGCCATTGTGCTGTTATGTAAATAGTAGCACCAAACATTGGGTGCCTTTTTGCACCTGAGCACACTCCTTGAGTAGCAAGCTTTAACCCAAGTTTTTGGATTTAAGAGCTACTGCATGCCTCCACAGTGCCAGATTCAATGTTTGCACATAACATTCAGTCTTGCTACAGGTGACTTTTGTGTTAAACATTAACATTGTGTCAGAGGCAGTGTTCCTTTTGATTCTTATGTTACCTCAATTATTGCTACAATCCATCAGTTAGATAATAAGATGTTAAATGTGGGATATTCAGTGTATAGAACTAGGAATCATTTACTGACTAGTAAAGGGTTAACAGGGTTTGTGTTCATGAGAGGTGGGTGAAGGCACATCAGCCCTATGGCAGGCGATAAGGACAGGGCTGCCTTGCACCCGGCACTGCCACACTCTGGAAGCAAGTGCTTCTTAAATGAGAAATAAGGGTCGTGGTTTTGTGGTCCTTAGTGCTCTAGCACTTGCATCTTCAGCGAGAATTACATTCCAACCAGCCTTGATCCTACTTTGCCCAGTCCTTCTCAGTGCCAATCTAGTAATGGGATTGCATCCTTTCTGCTTTCTTCCTACCAACTGGGGGGGTTGGGGGGCGGAAGTCTGTTTGTGAGGCAATGGGCCTGTGACATTGGGGAATGGATTGTGATGGAGGCAGAGCCAGATATCACATTAAATGTGAAGTTTGTGAGTAGGGCAGGCAGAGGTGGCACTGAGACGTGAGGCATTTGGAAAGACGGAGCAAAGAAATAGTTTTTACAAATTTACCTGCAAGTACCTTGCAATACATTTGTAATACTGACCCTGGCCTTGGCTGTTCCTCCCTTATTCCATCCATTTATCCACAACTTCCTCAATCTAATCTTTACTGACAATGAAATATATCAATTATAGAAAGCATTGCATGCTTTATAAAAATATATAAAAAAAAGTTAATAAATTATTGGCAATAAGAATTACATTTATAAAGGGCCCCCACGCAATTCGACCCATAACATACTGTAAGTGTCCCTCTTACTGAGACATGTATTCTGACTTATAAATGAAATATTATTGATTTATTCTTTATTCAGGGTCTTTGTGTGCAAGCCTAGCTTGTGTAATTCTTAGTGGCTACCTTTTGGATTGTTTCCGTAATAAGTTAGTATGTAATTGACACTCCCTATGTTTTGCAGAATAATTGATAATTTAAGTAACAACTACAAAATATCCAGTATTACTCTATTTGTTGTTCTATAAATGAAAATCAATTTAAAACATGACCTGAAAACTTTACAGCTTTCCTAAACATGTTAGGGAGGGCATGTTGTGTTGTGCTTTGCACTTTCAGCAAATATTTGATGTAGAGGAGCAGGCCATGGTGCCTCTGTCAGACATAGCAGGGATTCTAACAAGTTTGCATATTCTGGGCAGATTTTTAGTAGGTTCACTGCAGGAGAAACCACAGCATGACTAAGGGACAAGGAAACTCTGTCTTGCAGTGGAATATCTAACTAGATTCTTTTTACAGTCAATGATACACTGTTGGCTGCAGCCAAGCAAGGTATTGATTTAGGCTGTCACAATATTCATATGTATAAGCATATTTATGCATAAAAATAAATATCTAGTTGCCTTTATTTTATAGCTGGTTACCCTTCTACTGGTAAATTGCAAAATAACCTCATATGTGCCTGATTAAGGTCTTTAAGTGAAAGGAAATGTCATTTTGTTATCAGCAATAGTACTAAACCCTGATACCATAATTAGTTATTGGCGAAATAATTTGCCAGTAGTGATAGGCAAAATAATTAGCCAGGCATTAATTTTTTTGACGTGCAACAGTATAGCCGTTTTGCGAATTTTTTGCTGTTTCACAGATCTTTTAAAAATGTATCAGATTGCCCATCACTTACCCATCACAATGAATATTGTTGCTTATTCAGGTCAAGAGGGATGGTGTAGAATATTAATATAATCTTACATGTTACATCACATCTGTAACATTTTAACAAGATTATGTACTGAAAGTATTAGCATTGAATGTCCGTTTGCTGGTGCCCTGCCTCTAACAGTTTGAGTAATTAGGGAATAGTCGGGCCTAAGTGCTCAGCACAACTTCTTTTAGTAGAACTGAGGGTTTTAGACTGTCATTCTCAACACCCTAAGATACAAATAATAACAGCTTAAGAGCTTCCAGATTTTTGTGGTGTACTTTTTATTTATAAATTACACTGTTTACATATCAAATAATTCACTGTACCATTTAAATCTTTACTTTTGAACCAACAAATGTATTTTTTTAGTTGTAATATTGGTGTATAGGCAGCCATCTCAGTGCATTGTGCCTGAGTCTGAGCTTTCAAAAGGAGCCAACACTACTTAGAACTGCTTTCAGGAAACCTATTGTTTCTCCTGCTCCCATGTAACTGGAGGAGTCCCAAGACAGACTTGGATTTCTTACTATTGAGTGATATTTACTGGAAGCTGCTATCTTGCTGTCTTCCCATTGTTCTGCTGATCAGTTGCTGGGGGGCAATGGGACAGGGGTGATATCACTCCAACTTGCAGCTCAGCAGTAAAATGTGACTGAAGTTTATCAGAGCACAGGTCACATGGTTGTGGCACCCTGGGAAATGAAGAATATGGCTAGCCCCATGTGAAATTTCAAAATTAAATATAAACAAATCTGTTTGTGTTTTTGAAAAATGCTGGAGAAGCTCTATTAACTAATGCATTTTAAAAAAAAACATGTTTTCCCATGACAGTATTTCTTTAATATGGTTATATCCACCACATTGAATAACAACTGACAAAGAGCCATGCTGGGCAGTTTGCAAAACCATGTACTAACTGATTATAAAGGAGTTTTATACAAACAAGTGCTGTCAAGTATTGGTGGCTTGGTGATATTCTAGAAAAAGGGGCGACACAGACATACATGCACTTAGGGAAGATAATTAAATTGATTTTCCTGACTGCTATTTAACTCCTTCTTTTCTTGCCACACCTTGTGTTGCTTGGCATAGATCAAAGAGCGAACCAGATACTGTTGTTTTTATTATCTGTGTTAGTTAAGTAGATAACTAAAGCTCAATAAAGAATTAAGCTTCTGTATCAGCCTTAAGACACACAGGCCTTTTGCAATGAAGATCTATAAGGCAGTGATCCCCAACCAGTGGCTCGTGAGCAACATGTTGCTCTCCAACCCTTTGGATGTTGCTCTCAGTGGCCTCAAAGCAGGTGCTCATTTTTGAATTCCTGGATTTTGAGCAAGTTTTGGTTGCATAAAAACCAAGTATAATGCCAAACAGAGCCTTCTGTAGGCTGCCCAGTCAACATAGGGGCTATTAAGTAGCCAATTATAGCTTTTATTGGCACCGCAGGAACATTTTTCATGCTTGTGTTGCTCCCCAACACTTTTTCCATTTAAATGTGGCTCACAGGTATAAAAGGTTGGGGGTGCCTTAAGGGCTCTGGCACACGAGGAGATTTGTCGCCTGCGTTTCTCCCCCCGGCGCTTTGGCGACAAGTCGCCACGACAATACACACGAAGAGATTTCATGCGAGTTTAGCTCCAGGCGATCTACTACCCATGGTACCACTCAACAGTTAACCCTCCCACATGTTTACTCAAGTCGCTCAGAAAAGGGTCTGTGTGCGATTTGAAACAGCAGGCGACTTGAAGTAGCCTCGTATGTTTTGACGCTGGCGATTTCCATTGGTTTAGCATTGGCGTCTTGTCGCTCGTCTTGTTGCCAAATAGCTCTTTTAAAAATCGCAGGCGACAAATCTCCTCGTGTGCCAGAGCCCTTAAACAGTGCTGTTCAACTGGCGGCCTGCGCGCCCCCCACACATCTATCTGGCACTGTGACTGCTTACCTTTGTGTAAGCTTTAAAATAGAATCAGTACTGAGATTAACTTGCCCCTGCATAGTTCACACCTCATATTTAGACTGTAAACCCCTGGATTGTCCACACCTTTAAGACCCTACATTGTTCATACTAAACCCATGCTCCCTTTTGTGCCATACTCTGCCTGCCCCACCCTGCCTGTGTGCCATAATCTACCTGCCCTACCCTGCCTGTGTGTGCCATACTCTGCCTGCCTTACCCTGCTTGTGTGTGCCATACTCTGCCTGCCCCACCCTGCCTGTGTGCCATAATCTACCTGCCCTACCCTGCCTGTGTGTGCCATACTCTGCCTGCCTTACCCTGCTTGTGTGTGCCATACTCTGCCTGCCATACCCTGCCTGTGTGTGCCATAGTCTGCCTGCCTACCCTACCTGTGTGCCATACTCTGGCT
The DNA here is from genome assembly GCF_000004195.4 of Xenopus tropicalis. Taxonomy (NCBI): domain Eukaryota; kingdom Metazoa; phylum Chordata; class Amphibia; order Anura; family Pipidae; genus Xenopus; species Xenopus tropicalis. The sequence goes on along the minus strand of NC_030679.2, from coordinate 44,100,547 downwards.
GCCCTACTGTACCTTGCCTCTGTGTTCCATGCTCTGCCTGCCATGATCTGCCTGTGTGTGCCATACTCTGCCTGGACTATGCTGCCTGTGGGAGGTGAATCTAATAAGGGTTTTTCTGGGAGTTTGTTAGCATTTGGAAATAGTTTTTGGGGGTCCCTAAGTTGTGTAATTATATGCTGGAGTTTGCTGTGCTACCCAGAGAGTCATATAGATTTAAGGATGTGGCTTAATATGACATAATAAACACGTATGAGTGAAGGGTGATATCCCTGCAGTGAGCGCCAATTTAATTTTTTTTTTTGGTCTGCTGCTACCATCAATGTGGGTATGGTCTTAAAAGCTATTGTGATAACTTAGGTATGGTTTGAAGTGGGTGTGGTTTAAAAAGGGAGTAATCAAAACTGGCTTACATTATCGTCCCTCAATTGCATAGGTCAGAAGTACCACAGAAGTTGGACAGTACTGCCTTAAAAGATGCCCACAGTAACTACCCAACTAGTTTTCTGCTAATTTACTTAGATGCTTTAGGTACTTAGGGGCTGATTAGTAATGCACCAGCATAGAAACCAGTGATTAATAATTACCCTTGTATTATGAGCAAAAGCATGAAAAATATTCATGGGGTGCCAATAAGGGCTGTGGTATATTTTCACTACCAGAAAATACAAGTTTATTATTAAAAATAAATCTGCTTTCTAGAAATGGTAAGCCCAATTGAACATGTGAAATGTTTTAGGGCCTTTTGGCCTTCCAGTGTTATTGGTTCTTGTGCTTTATTCTACATTGCTGTGAACAGAATCCTGCAAGCAGCTGGAGGACTGCATCCCTTTTGTATATTTTACTGATTTGCCCACTGGGCAAATTTTGTAAGCAACAGTTAAGATTTTTATTTTACAATGAAAACCAAAGCCAATAAAAACAACAGATATAAAATAACAAAGAGCAAAAACATATAATTGGCCCATAGAATAGATATATTTGTTTTCATAACAAAGGTTCTTTTCATAGACATGTAACGTAATTTATGTGAGATAACACTGACATGCAACCCACTAATTCTTATTCATAAAAACCTCATTATTTACTACAATTTGATATATATCCATGAAGTCATGATGTGAATGAAATGTTTATTCACTCTGAGCACTGAGAATGGGGCCAGTATATAAGTGAATGCTTTTTCATTTAACTTTCCATACTTGCTAGATTTGAAAAGTGAACCATGGTGAATAATGCATCTAATTAAATGGGGCTGGGGCAGGATTCCCTCTTTAGACCAGAACTCTCCCAGGGTCACCAGTTTGCTCAATTCCCCTTTGTAATCCCATCTAGTTTCTTTCTCCAGACATGCAAAGAACTACAAGCTCCTCTGCTGCCTTTACATTTGAACCCTTTTCTTAGGCACATTCCTGGTATTCAGATATTTTACATTTTTCCAGGGATCTTCTGACCATCAGATACAACCCCAGCAACTGCCTTGTAGTACTGGTAGGGCTTGTGTATTAAGAGGAGTCCAGTGACTGTGCTTTTTTTGGTGGCAGATACAAAATAATGTGTAGGATCAGGTCCAGTTTTAATATGTTTCTCTGCAGAAGTTACAAGGCTAGTAGTGAGGCCAGGGCAAGAGAGGCAAGTTACTTTACCCTCACAAACTCCCTTTATGCTGTTCACTGATTTTTTTAAATTAACTATGTTACCCTTTGGTTCTCTATGAATAAAACATAAATTGATACCATGGAACTATATTAAGTTGATTGTTATAACGTAGTTTCTAACATTTTAATTGAAAAAAAAAAAAAATGAGTCCTTGGTAGTACTGCCCTCATCCAACAATACACACATTAGTAGTACTCGTGCTGCTCAAATCATGTGTATTCTGCTTGACACAATAAACCACATGTTAAATGGCTTCTGTGTGCTGGCTCTCATTCATGTTGTATTAAAATTTTAAAAATAAATCAAAAGTGATCTTCCATTTCTCAAGTGGAGCTCAAAGATTTATGGTGGGGACCCTTGTCTTTCTGGACCCTTAACAAATGCCCATTTAATAAAGTATATGTATGACCATGTATAAAAATCTCTGGTCTAATGAAAATATTATGTGAATGTATAATTATTTTCCTCTTTTATATCTTTAGCTTGATGGATGATAGATGCCTCTGACAATTTCTCTAACGTCCTTGCTACAGCTTTACTTTGTACATCCATATTCCTCCTGTAGTTTATCCAACAAAATACTCATAGGGGCATGCCCTAACACCATTAATGGTGTGACCAGCTGAAAGTGGCTCGTAATGGAATACACTAGGCTTACCATCAATATGATTCATTTCCTGTATACAATGGAACACTTATGTTGACAATATAAAAAAAGTTTTGCTGTTCCAAAGATCTGGAGGGTACAGATGAGATTCAAGGATGAGAATGAGTATTTCCTCACATTTTCTTGACTAAGAGGAACCAAGGTTCTTACTACAGTGCATCAGTGATAATCACATTCACATTCAATCTTTCTCACTCTATTGCAGTGGTTTCTCCCCTGAAGGAGCTTGGAGCAGTGGCAGGGGAGCTCAGCCTGAATGTTGAGAGTACCAATTTGCACTTCTAGATACACCAGAAAGTGTATCTTATACTTTATTTATACTTATATAAATAACTATATCAATTATATAAATCTTGTTTCCCATAGTCTTGGAACTCACAATCACAGCAAGCAGGCACCATTTTGTAAACACAGGGAACGTGATGTTCATCCCCATGCACAGGCTACACAATTATAGACAGTCAGGAGGGAAGGCAGTGATATCTAGGAACTGCTGAATAAAAAGTAACTGCCTTGCCCACCTTTGTGTCTGAAGCATAGAGGCAGGGCAGGCAATATATGATCAACAGCTGAGATTTTCAAAATAACTTTATAACAGGTATGGATGTTTCATGTTTCATTTGAAAAGTACTTTTATTTTACAGCGTTTGTCTGGGTGACAGGTCCCCTTTAAAAGTTAGTAACGCAGTTTTTAAAAAGGCACACAAAGGATAATTTTTGTGCACACAGCCAAACCTTATAGGAGAGACATAAAGGAAAAGCTATCATCGCAGTTAAATATTAAACACTATTTAAACCATCTGGAGTTTCTCACTAATTTCTGCTGGTCACAACAAAGAAAACCAGGATGAGAATTGCACCTTCATTCATTTTAATTTTAGTAACCTCTATGAATTATACTCGCTTTATAATGTAGGAAACATGGATAGGCTGTATGTGGATTATATCAAACAGAGTGATATGATGACATCAGTCAACTGGCCACAGCCATACAAATCATTTGGTTCTGTGACACTAATCTAAAGATCTTAAAAGAATAGTAACACCAAAAATTAAATTGTATCAAAGTAATTAAAATATAATGTACTGTTGCCCTGCACTGGTAAAAGTTGTGTAACTCTTTAGAATTGACAACATTGCCATTTAGTTGGGTTGGACATCTGATATAAACCATTATCTCCCCACATGTGGATCAGGACAGTAAATGTAATTCCTTAAAGGACATGTAAATCCCACACACTAAAATGTAATCAGTGAACAGTCCTGCTTGTTCAAAGTTAAATAGTAATGCTGCAGCATTCCCTTAATCACTTAGATTTCCTTCTCCTCCTCTAACCCACTCGGCCCCCTCCCTTAGGAATTTGCTTTGACTTTTGGCTCCTGGCCATGCTCAGTTCTTCCCAGCTTGGATTACTAAACACACCCTACAGTCTAGTAGCCAATGAAGAGATGGCATTGCTGGTTCCCATAGAAACTTTGCTCTAGCTGTCTGCTTCTATTTTTTTCCTAACCTCCTCTCCTGAGCTCAGCTTAACAGTTACAGTGCTCAATCGAAGCAGAACGTTTTATCAAAGTACGTTGTGCCTGTGTGAGCCTGTATTCTTGATGAAATGTACGCTAAATAGGGGTCTTTGTGCATGTATGCTGTTTGCAGATTTATATGTAACTGATAATGTGTCAGAGCAAATATGGCCACTGGGTGAAAGCTACTATGAAAATGTGATGGTGCTGGCAAAGAGAGGGGTGTATGCAGTACAGATGATGACATTTGGGTGGGGGTGATGTGCCCAACATATATACATTGTAGTAAAATGTAGTCTTTACATGTCCTTTAACGTGATGGACGTACGTCTTTTTTCAACCCAACTTACTATGTTACTATGTTAACTAGTATATCCCTGCCCTACTAAGCATTATGTGCATTCCTGCATCTCAAGTACTGATTTCAGGCTCAAATACTAACAGTAGTCTATTGGCTTGTGAATTGGCCTGACACCATGCCCTCATCATACAATATCTTGGTCAGATATTCATGGGGCAGAATAGAAAATCCCACTGGCAGATGATCCTATGGACTGTGCAGTTCCTCCACTTTATTATGTATTGCGTTTTATTTTCCTTTTCTTATGGATGGCTTCTGTTTTAACCTATCTTAAGTATTTAGTTGGCTTCCGAAAAATTAATGCATGGTAAAGGTACCACATGTACTGAAAATGTATGGTGTAACCAAAGAAGGGCTTCAGTCTTACAAATGCTTTGGTAATGGATAGAAGATTTCAGCAGAAAAAAACACTTGTAGACCAGTTAGCAATAAATCTCTAGACACCTGAAGTTCCACAGAATACAATGTTGTGTATTGTAAATATTTGTCTAAGAACAATGATTAAGTTTCTCATGTGTCTTAAACCAGTATATTAGGGAGTGAAACGTTATCAGGAACAACTAATCTTAAGATGTCAAACAACATAAAAAAATACTGACTCATATTGGCATAGTTAATAAATGTAATTCCCATCAATAAAACAGACAAATGCTAATTTTAGCAAGACCCATATTCATCAGGTATAGCATTATTATTAAGAATTATAATAATGTTTTGGTGTCATTGATACATAGACCCCACAATCCTAAATTAGTACAGCCTAGTGCTCCATTTAGGAGATCTGCACCCCACCAAATACTTTTACAAATACACCAAAACAATTAGCCAGGCATATGTGACTCTGTGGAGTGGGTATCTCACCTGCAGTTATTCAGTGAGATAAAACGTTTCGGGGGTATGTTCTTTTGTTAGGATAAAGACTTGGTAATTGGTAGATTTAAATATGTTCTCATTCACCGACTACATTTTCATAAACAACTTACCCTTCGTATATTGTACTCAACTACCACAAACTTTAATACATGCCAGTTTCATGTGCAATAATCATAATAAAAAATGACACAATTACACAACTGCAAAAACACAATGGGCAAAATTCCAAATTGAATGTGGAATGTGTGTTTTTGCTGGTCTGTATTTTTCTGAGAAAGGCATATCTCCTAATTTAATTCCAGATTTTCCATTAGAGCCAGATGCAATTCAATAAGAAAATCTTATCTTGCTGTTTAGCCCATATAAACTCTATTGAAGCCTATGGGAAAAAACTAGACCTGAATCAGGAGACTTCTCTCCTCAAATTGAATTTCGCCCTTAAGTTTTCACATGATAAACCATAAATAACATTTTCTTATGGAAATTAATCTGGCCCAGTACATCAAAAATGTTCATAAATATGTAAAACTGGTTATAAAAGTCCATATAAATGCCCATACTGATAACAGGCTACATGTCATGAAAGTCCGAGAGGAGGTTTCATATCCACATTTTAAAACATCTGTTTCAGTATGGTTGTTTATGTTTGTTTGTTGTTATTACATAAGCTTTTGATTAGTTTTAGGATCCTTGACTGAAATGATTTGTATGGCTGTGGCCAGTTGACTGATGTCATCATATCACTCTGTTTGATATAATCCACATACAGCCTATCCATGTTTCCTACATTATAAAGCAAGTATAATTCATAGAGGTTACTAAAATTAAAATGAATGACTCTGGCTTCTTATATATATTACTTCAATAGATGGCACTGATGGCAGTGGTATCAACTAAACATGTTAAAAAGCAGTTAGTTTTCTTTAGAACTTGTACCCAGAGTATTTACATTATAAAACTAGAACATTTTTACCCATCTGACTACACAGCTATGATCTTTGATCATAGTTACATAGTTACATAGGGTTGGAAAAAGACCTGTGTCCATCAAGTTCAACCCATCCAAGTAAACCCAGCACACCTAACCCACACCTACCAATCTATACTCACATACATAAACTATAAATACAACCACTAGTACTAACTGTAGATATTAGTATCACAATAGCCTTGGATATTCTGATTGATCAAGAACTCATCCAGGCCCCTCTTAAAGGCATTAACAGAATCTGCCATTACCACATCACTAGGAAGGGCATTCCATAACCTCACTGCCCTCACCGTGAAAAACCACCTACGCTGCTTCAAATGGAAGCTCCGTTCCTCTAATCTAAAGGGGTGACCTCTGGTGCGTTGATTGTTTTTATGGGAAAAAAGAACATCCCCCAACTGCCTATAATCCCCTCTAATGTACTTGTACAGAGTAATCATGTCCCCTCGCAAGCGCCTCTTTTCCAGAGAAAACAACCCCAACCTCGACAGTCTAACCTCATAGTTTAAATCTTCCATCCCCTTAACCAGTTTAGTTGCACGTCTCTGCACTCTCTCCAGCTCATTAATATCCTTCTTAAGGACTGGAGCCCAAAACTGCACTGCATACTCAAGGTGAGGCCTTACCAGGGACCTATAAAGGGGCAAAATTATGTTCTCATCCCTTGAGTCAATGCCCTTTTTTATACAAGACAGCACTTTATTTGCTTTAGTAGCCACAGAATGACACTGCCTGGAATTAGACAACTTGTTATCAACAAAAACCCCTAGATCCTTCTCCATTAAGGAAACCCCCAACACACTACCATTCAGTAGATAGTTTGCGTTTATATTATTTCTACCAAAGTGCATAACTTTGCACTTATCAACATTGAACCTCATTTTCCAGTTTGCTGCCCAGTTATCTAATTTTGTCAAATCGCTCTGCAAAGCGGCAGCATCCTGCATGGAACTTATAGTTTTGCACAATTTAGTGTCATCAGCAAAAATAGAAACAATACTGTCTATGCCCACCTCCAGGTCATTAATAAACAAGTTAAACAGCAAAGGCCCAAGGACTGACCCCTGCGGTACTCCACTAACCACACTGGTCCAATTAGAAAATGTTCCATTTACAACCACTCTTTGTACTCTATCCTTCAGCCAGTTCTCTATCCAATTACAAATATTATGTTCTAGGCCAATATTCCTTAATTTGATCATTAACCTTCTGTGAGGTACTGTATCAAACGCTTTAGCAAAGTCCAAGTAGATGACATCAACTGCCATTCCAGCATCAAGGTTCCTACTCACCTCCTCATAAAAGGCAACTAAATTAGTCTGGCAAGATCTGTTACGCATAAAACCATGCTGGCACAAACTAATAGTATTGTGAACTGCAATGTATTCAAGTACCCTATCCCTTATTACCCCTTCCAAAAGTTTTCCTACTACTGATGTCAGACTAACAGGCCTATAGTTTTCAGGCTGAGAACGGGATCCCTTTTTAAATAACGGCACCACATTAGCAATCCGCCAGTCTCTTGGCACCATGCCAGACCTCAATGAATCCTGAAAAATTAAGTGAAGAGGTTTGGCAATCACAGCGCTCAGCTCATTTAATACCCTGGGATGAATCCCATCCGGCCCTGGACCTTTGTTTACCTTTACATGTTCAAGTCTCTTTTGAATTTCCTCCCGAGTGACACATCATTCTTTGATGTGTTAAACTAATTGCACAAGTAACAACAGACATGCATTATCAAAGAGACCTTTTCTCCCAGTCCATCAGTTGTTAGGTCTCTTAAAAACCTGTGATTAAATAAACATCCTTTTCACAGAAACAGAATTCAAGTAATGGATATTACAACCCACTAGGAAAAAAATAAACTGCACCTGAAAATGTGATCCAAATAAACTGAATGGGATTATGAATACAGAGCAGAGCAGCTGTGCTTATTGAGTTACATTTTCCTTTCAAACAGGATAGTTGATCGTATCTAATTAGGTGACAGGTATCAGGTTGCTGGGTATTATACAACTATCTGTAGGTTTCTGCAGTGTTTTTTTCTATATAAATAGGCCTAGGCTAGTGAGAATAAGCACCAGTTCATAAACTTGCTACGCTACTATGCTTTATTGTTAAATTAAGAAATCCTAATACAGACATTATTGTGGTGCTGTGCCCATGCCAGATGAGCTCATTCTGTGATGTCATAAATCATCATGAAGGGACAGACCAATCAGATAAATTTGTTTGACATTCAGGAGTTCACTGTATAAAATATGTGAATGCCATGATAATTAGGCAGCATCTGAAAGACCTACACCCATACAGTTCTAATGCTGCCAAATATTCCACTCATGCAACAAATCTGATCATGGGTCATTCAGTTTTTTTTATTATTTGATTTTGGCTGATTGACAATAATGTGATTTCAAAAGATTTTCTAAATCTTAGCTAGGCCCACACATAAACTGACTACCAAATAATAAGTTTAGAATGCCACCTTACCAGATGGTACTATATGGACATTCTATAAATCATTTATTTAGGCTCAGACTTTTAAAAAAAATACTCATAGCCTGAGCCCCTTGGTGCTCTTGTAATTCTTCCCTCGGTCTGTTAAATAAGCCCTGTAAAATCTTAAATGACTTGATCTGGAGTGGCATCTGTCAGCCTATGTATAAACAGTACACTTTTCCATAATTCCATAATTTCTCATAAGCATACATTTTTATATAGCAACAAATAAGCAATTTTAGAAACTTTTCACCTGAACTAAAAATAAACAACTAAATGAGATATGGTACAGGTATGGGATCTGTTATCCAGAAACCCGTTATCCAGAAAGCTCCAAACTACGGAAAGCCTGTCTTCCATAGACTCCATTTTAATCAAATAATTCAGATTTTTAAAATTGATTTCCTTTTTCTCTGTAAAAATAAAACAGTACCTTGTATTTGATCCCAACTAAGATATAAATAATCCTTACGGGATGCAAAACAATCCTATTGGGTTTGATTAATGTTTTATTGGTTTTTTAGTAGATTTAAGGCCAAATTGTGGAAAGACCCCTTATCCAGAATACCCTTGGTCCCGAGCATTCTGGATAATGGGTCCCATACCTGTATATATATATATATATATATATACTGTCTATATATGCTAGGATTGCTTATATATACTAGGATTGCTTATCAAGAAGCCCAATATCCAGAAAGTGCCAAATAACTCCAAATAATTTTAATTTTTGTTAGTGCAAGCTAAATTTTTCATTGTAGAACAAAGTCAGCAAAGTCTGCTGTCCTGGGTGCTAGTAAAAAGTAAATATAATAAAAAAAGGAACCGCACTCATTCGGGAACCAGTGCATATAAGGTCGTCTTGGACCCTGAGGAAGAGCACAGCAGTGCTTAAAAACGTTGGATTTTTTTCAATTAATCACTTAATTGCACTAGTTTTCGAATGAGCGTGGTAACTTTTTTGATTATATAAATATATATGTGTGTGTGTATGTGCATATATAGTACATACTAGGGCTGATTCACTAAAGTGCGAAATAACGTGTGCTATTTATAGCGTGCGTTAAAAATTTTATCGCGTCTAAATTACCGCGACTTACGCAATTCACTATAAGCATACTTGCGCTATTTTACGCGCAATATTGCATGTGTTATTTAACTCGCAAATACTATTTTCATGCGGATATAAATAGTAGCTTATAGTGTATATAAATTGTCGCCGCATATAAATAGTGTACAGTATATAAATATTAGCCACATATAAATGGTAGCATATAAATGGTAGCATATAAATAGTAGATGCTTATAAATAGTAGCCACTAGTGATGAGCAAATGTTTTCTGGTTATCTTTGGTGAAAAATTAGCAAATCTTTCGAAAGATCCACGAAACGGCAAAAATGTTGTGCGGGCAAAAACATTTTTTGACACCTGTGTCAATTTTTGGACGTGCTGTGAATTTTTGTGTGGCAAATTTTTTCATGCATTTTGCCATTGGCAGATTGTTTTGTGAAATGCATGGAAAAATTTGCCATGCAAAAATTCACCACACGTCCAAAAATTCGCTGCGAATCCATGCCTGCCGAAACATTTCATCACTTGTAGCCGCGAATGAACGCACGCCATGTTAGCCATACACGCCAATACTTGCGGAAAGTTACTGTATTAAAAATGACCATTTCGCTGAAAACTGGCGGCTGCATCACTCTATGGGAAACACATACTTGAATAAATAACACTGCAAAGTCCATATTTTATTGCCAAAAGCTCATTAACTGTACTTTTCTATAATTATCGCCTGGATGAAGTAGGTGTTAATTTTCGCATAGCCTAATGCGATATTTAGCGCGCCTTACTGTTTGTGAATCATGCGTTAGTATTCTTTTCTGTGCGCTAATTAACACATGCGTTAAAACTACCGCATGTGGTCACGCGAAAAATAACACATGCGATATGGCGACTTAACGCACGCGATAATACTATAGTGAATCGCGCGCTAATTATTGCGTCTAATTTAACGCAAAAAAAGTACGATAAAATTTATCGCACTTTAGTGAATCAACCCCACTGTATATTATGATTTATATCTGCTCAGTGTCAAATTATGCCTGCCCTTGTCTTGGTAAGTTGAGACTTTTACTGTAGAGAATCAGTAATCTTAAGTGCTACAAACTACGTTGTGGACTGGTAATTACTTATATATATTTTTTAATATGACATATTTAATAGAGTTTGTAAGCAAAATCTATGGTGAGTAGGTAACTACAGGAGTAAACGGGAGAGAGGAAAACAAATAAGGCTGATGCCACACGTGGCGTTTTTACGCTGCGTATTTTCTAATTCTCTCGGCGGCTGAAAAACGCATGATATCATCATCCATAGAAATAACTTGAAAAGACTCGAAGCAAACCACACAATGCGTAAATACGCTAGAAAAAGCCTTACCACAGATTTTTCAAGCGTTTGCTGAAATACGCAAGTATTTGCAATACACAAAGGCAGCTGCCAGACCTAGCGGAAATACGTGGGTTTTTTTACTATTTCGCATTATTAGCACCATGGAAACGGGATTTGCTACGTCACCGGTACTAGGCTGAAAAACGCCATAGTCAGGGGCTGTGTGGCTTGTGCGGCGTTTTTAGGCTGAGAAAATACGCAGCGTAAAAACGCCACGTGTGGCATTAGCCTTAAGTGGAAATGCAGCCAGTAAATGTTGTTGTAAACATGTGTTTCAATCATTGTGTTAAAATAAAAAAACATATTAAAAGGAAATGATGTCTGGAAATGGGTTCCAAAATACACATGGCTGCTAAATGTACGGCAGAGTATAGCTAATCCAGAGCCAAGGGATGCAGTGAAAAACCAGTTGCAGAGTTGAGAGTCACTGTGAATCAGCATGATTTTCTATACGGAAAGGACAGGCTGTTCCTTCCTTAATGGAAGGAATGTCACCTACTGTATTATGGCAGTTAGATAAAAAAAAGGGTACATTTATAAACAGCATTCTTTCTCCAGTGTAATTGTACTAGCTGTAATTAGACACAAAATATTGCACCAAATTATGTACAAATGGACTTTAAAATGAAGCAGTCGGCAGATACATTACTTGGCTGTGCTTTACAACAGAAGCCACATAGAAACGAGCACCCATCTCGCCAATAGTACAGATTTATAAAAGTGTGACATTAGAGCTCACCATAGTAAAACTCCCCCAGTCTCTATTTATTCCCATGGGATTTTAAAAATCCCATAGGAATGAATTAAGAGTGAGGAAATTTTATTGTAGTGAGCTCAGATTTTTTATTTATTTGATAAATCGGCTCCTATATGTTAGCTCCTGCTGAAGTTTAGTTGACTGCTTTCATTTCAAGAGAATGAAGAGAAGGCTGGTCTTTTTTTAGGTTTTTGACTTATTTACCTCCCCATTTTGCCTCTCTTCAGGTTACAGTTTAAAATACTAAATGGTTGTAAGCAACCACCAAAGATATTTATTTTATTCTTGTTTTTTGTTGCTTATATTTCTCCAAAACATTTTTTCTTTCAAAGGAAGACTAAATCCTACAATGTATTTTATATATAAAATACATTAATATGTATTTTATTATGTATTTATATTTTATTAGACTATGTTTTTTCCCCAGGGTTTTGCTCTGTTTGCATGAATTAATACCGGTAATCCTCATCTTCCTGGAAACTGTCATAATTGTGTTTAATTCCATCCTATTGCTCAGAAATATGAGTCTTGGTAGCTTAATGCACAGAATGTCATAACGTCATATATAGAGATATATATATATATATATATATATATATATATATATATATATATATAAAAAATATATATATATATATATACATACAGTATATATATATTGATTATGAGTGAGTGCAGAGGCCCTTTTGCTTCTGTCTTTATGAATGTGGTTACAGCCTTATTGAACCTCTACTTAATGGTTTAAAAAGTGGTGAGCACAACTTCTTCTTTTTTGCTAACTGATTGGCCCAAACAGTTGCATCCAAATTGCACAGACCTGACCAACAGGTGGCCAACAATACAGTTGGCCAAGTCTATAAATTATCTTAATTATGCCCCTTTATAGATCCCTGGTAAGGCCTCACCTTGAGTATGTAGTGCAGTTTTGGGCTCCAGTCCTTAAGAATGAGATTAATGTGCTGGAGAGAGTGCAGAGACGTGCAACTAAACTGGTAAAAGGATAGAGGATTTAAACTATGAGGGTAGAATGTCAAGTTGCTTGGGATGGATGATTTACTCTTTACAACTACATTACAGGGCATTATAGACAGATAGCGGGAGATCTTATTTCCTATAACAACTTTCAACGCACCAGAGGATCCACTTTGGATTAGAGGAACAGAACTTTCATTTGAAACAACGTAGGTGGTTCTTTATGGTGAGGGTATTGGTGTGTATAGTTTATATATGTGAGTGTACTGTATAGTTAGGTCGGTACGAGTGTATGTATATATGTGCACTGGGGGTCGTTCGGAGGGGTTGAACTTAATGGACTTAGGTCCATTCTGAGATATATGGGGACTCATCTATATATGTTGCTAAATTAAAATATGCAGCTAATGGAAGTTAGTAATGAAATTTTGTAATATTTCAGCCTTTAGTACAGAAAGAATTAGGTATTTGGTATGCTAGAAATGTAATATATGCTTTTTGCTTCCTGCTTAACCCCCTAGACTAGGTAAGCAAATATCTGACAGGAAGATACCCCTCCCAGCTCCAGTTACAGTGGCTTGGGGAAGTGCATATAAATTTAACTTGGAAACAAAGGAAACTAACTAGTAAATCCCTCAGGTTTGTAGAAAAAATAAATTTACCATACAAATGTCAGCCTCTTTGAACTTACTATGTGCATGTACGTGCCAGGCAACATGTGGTGGCATATATAAAAGAGGAAACCAGAAACAGAAAATCTAGTTAGGCACTTGACAGCCAGAACTGTAGATTGTACAATATATATGGCAGTAAAGTGGTTAAACATGTAATTCATCAACATCAGGCTCAAGCATTTGAAAAGGATGAGCTGGGCGGTCAATTACTATGTTATCACCCCATGCATGAGCTGATTCTTCAGTCCTTATGCCTTTAATGTTTTTCTGTACTGTACAGGTATGGGATCTATTATCTAGAATGCTTGGGACCTGGAATTTTCAAGATAAGTAATCTTTCCATAATTAGGATCTCCATACATTGCCTACTAAAAAATCAATCAAACATTAAAGAAACCCAAGAAGATTGTTTTACCTTCAGAAAGGATTAATTATATCTTAGTTGGGATCAAGTGCAAGGTATTGTTTTATTATTACAAAGAAAAAGATAATGCTTTTTAAAAATTAGATTTTTTTTTTTATTAAAATGGAGACTATGGACTAAGCCTTCCATAATTCAGAACTTTCTAGATCACAGTTTTCTGGATAACAGATCCCATGCCTGTATTTGCAGGCTAATGGCTAACCACAACCAATTTCCAGCCTTGGAATGGTATGTAGGGCTTCCAACTGTCCTTATTTAAACAGGACATTCCTGATTCACAAACTAAAAAAGGTTGGGGCTTAAACAAAAGCAAAAGTGGCTACAATTTCTGTGTTTACAGTTTCTTTGTAAAATGATTGTAGAGTTTTTTTTTAAAACTGACTAAGTTCATTTCTATGAAAACCTTGAATGTCTAGTCATTTCTTAAAAGATCTGATTGAAAAGCACAAATGAAAAAAAAAATGCAGAAAAAAACACAAAACTTTTTTCGTATTGTTGCACAAATGCAAGCATCAAAAACCACGTCAATGAAAAAAAGTTTGTATATTAGTGCAAAAATATATTAATTGCGACAAAAAAATAATGGACATTTGTAAATGCACCCTTAGGGGCACATTTACTAACCCACGAATCCGAATCCGAATTGGAAAAATTCCGATTGGAAAACGAACATTTTGCGACTTTTTCGTATTTTTTGCGATTTTTTCGGCGCCTTTATGACTTTTCGGAAATTGTCACGACTTTTTCGTTACCAATACGATTTGCGCGAAAAAAACGCGAGTTTTTCGTAGCCATTACGATTCTCTCGTATCTTGTCGCGACTTTTTCGTATTGAGCGCTCGTAACTTTCAGACTTAGCATGATTTTGGAAGCCTCCCATAGGACTCAATGGCACCCTGCAGCTCCAACCTGGCCCAAGAAAAGTCACGATACTGAAGCTTGAATGAATCCGAATCTTTCGTACTCGGCGCAAAGGCTACGAAAAAGTCGTGACTTTTCACGCAAGTAGTAACGCTACGAAAAAATCGCCAGATTTTGCGCAACATTCGGAATGGCAACGAAAAAGTCACGACGATTTTCCGAAAAATCGCCAAATACCGATCATTATGAAAAAAACGCAATCGGACGCATTCGGCCCGTTCGTGAGTAAATAAATGTGCCCCTTAGTGTTATTACTAGTCTTTTAGATATTTCCTGTTCTGGAAAAGGGAATGGGTCTACTTGAGATAGGCATAACACATAAGAATGGCATTACTGGGAATTGTGCTCTTATACAATGGCATATTATAAACAATGGTTAATAATAGTAACATGGTGCGACGTGCACATGTTGGGAAATGTGCTTTTATACAATGGGGCATATGCATTTTGATCCACCCAGTAAAACTTCCATAGTCAGCAAGGAAAATGTTATAGAGTATTTGCTATATTGTTTACCTGAGTCCAGATAACCTATTGCCTGTCACAGCTATTTCTCTGTGACAGCCTTGCAGCAGGGTGGTCCCAGGAACCTGCTATACTGAAACATTGTGCTGCATACATACTGTATTATTTCATAGATGTTCAGCCTGCAGCCTTACTGCCCCAATAAGCCCCAGTAGAAGCTTCAGCTGTAGTACAATACCCATTCCAGTATTAATTTGCTTCTCCAACAGGTAGCTGAATAAAATCTGTAGGTCTATAGGGTGCCCAACATTACTAAGGCAATGTTAAGGCAAATGGCACATAGGTCAGTTTCTCCACTGTGTTTAAGTTCAGTAACCTAATTGATGTTAGAGGTGGCAGTCTGAATGTTCTACACTGAATGCTGAATGTTCCACACTGCTGAATGTTCTACTGAATGTTGTTTAGTTCTACACTGTGCTGAATGTTCTACACTGTGTCCCTGACCATGAACTGTGATCTAAATGGCTATAACATTTGTGTTTGCTCTTCGAAAAGAATTATTTTGTTTGGAAAGGGTTTTAGATATTGACATTTGTTGTTTTACGTTTGGGAGATGGCTTTCTTTTCCACTGATGGTGCATTAGCTTTGTGGATTTCCAAATGACACAGTTCAAACTCTTTGGGCACCAAATGTCTACAGTACACCTAGGCATTATTATTTGTATCCTACCCACAAACCTATTCAAATATTTTTTTAAGTTGGTATTCAGAACATAGGACTGTCTTTAGAAAGACCCAGGAGTAATCGTGACACAGCATTTTTTGGGGCATTCACCTCATGACTGTGGTAACAACAGACTGTGTGTACATAACACGTTATATGGCTATAAAGTTATTTGATGCCAAAATAGTACATCTTGTCACTTGCACTGGAAACACATCTAGTGGCCTTGAGCTAAACAGATTTAAAAAATCTCCAGGAATGTTCAGTTTTTGTTAGTCCCCAAAGTATGACAACCTTAAAAAGACACCATTGGTTCAAGTATATTAAGAAATGATCAGCATGCAGTGTTTAATAGCCTTGTAAAAATATATGATTCATTGCTGTGGGGTTAATGCATTTGCTAAAACTTTGCAGCTTTATTACACCAACCTATAGTATAGGACAGTACAGAAAGGTCTACAGGTATGCCAGCATTTTTTCTATGGTTTATACAGGAGCAGAGACCAGCAAGTTGCAAGTAAAACTCAGTCCCTCTGTTAAATGTATATTGAAACAATAGAATTCTTAATGAATCAGATGACGTAGTTGGCCAGCTTAAATATATTGCAATACAGTATATGGACAAACAATCCCTGTTTTGCTTAAAGGGGAGGGCATATCTTGGTAGCTTAATACACAGTAGGGTTGATTCACTAAAGTGCGATAAAACATGCGCTATTTATAGCATGCGTTAAAATTTTTATCGCGTCGTATTTTTCGTTGTATTTGTCTTAACGCACGATTCACTAAAAGGATACTTGCGTTAGTTTAGACGCTATGCTGTTTGCGTTATTTAAGTCGCGAAGTCTATTTTTGTGCGGTATTTGACGCAATGCGCGCTTATTAACACAAATTGTCACCACATGCGAAAAAACACATGCCAGATTAGCCATACACGCCATTACTTTTGGAAAACTACTGTTCAGAAAATGCCCATTTCCCTGCAAACTGGAGGCTACATCACTCTAGGGCCAACACAGACTTGAATAAATCACACTGCAAAGTCCATATTGTGTTGCCAAAAGCTCATGAACTGTACTTATCTATAATTACCGCCTGCCCCAAGTAGGTGTTAATTTTCTCACAGACTAATGCGATATTTAGCGCCTCTAAGTGTTTGTGAATCATGCGTTAGTATTATTTCTGTGCGCTAATTACTGCAATTCATTAAAATAAACGCATAAGGTTGTGCGCTATTTAACGCACACAATATGCGACTTAAAGCATGCGATAATACTTTAGCGAATCGTGCGTTTTTTTCCGTGTCAATTTTAACGCAAAAAAGCATGCAATAACGCTTATCGACCTTTAGTGAATCAACCCTAGTATATCTTAATATCCTATATACCAGGGGTCGGGAACCTTTTTGGCTGAGAGAGCCATAAACACCACATATTTTAAAATGTAATTCCGTGAGAGCCATACAATATGTTTGGCCGCGGATGCTGCGGGGCAAGGTAGGGTGGGTCCCAAAGATGCCGGAATGCGGAGGAGGGCAAGGCTTAGAACACGTCTTCTATCCGCCGAGCACAGGCCACGCCCCCCATTATTTTTTTTATTAAAGATTTGGCAGCGAGCCAGATGCAGCCATCAAAAGAGCCACATGTGGCTCCCGAGCCGTAGGTTCCCTACCCCTGCTATATACTGTATATTTATAATGGGTGAGTGCAGAGGACCTCTTGTTGCTGCCTGTAACAATTCAGATAGCCCATTAAGAGGGATCTGGTACAAGGCACATTATGCCTATACTGTAGTGCCCTGCAATGCCCAAATAAAAGCAAACTACATGAGCACATCTATTAAAATATTATCTAGACTAAGACAGAGAGCATTGCTTGGCTGCTTGGGGTAATTTTACTAGCAAGTCTATCGGTTCTGTAACCTGATATCCCCACCTTAATTAACGAAAGCCAGGCTCATTGAGCACCATATCTACAAAGGAAGCATGGTGAGGTCTGGCATTTATTGTATGGCATATTAAATACAACATATTCCTATATGTGACTCTGTATGTCTGACATTTGCCAGAATTAGCATGTACATGCTTATGTACATGCGTATGTGTACATTTTTCTATCTAGCACCATAACACAGTGCTTTGCAACATTTGCAATACAGTAATTAAAGTGTATTTAGGGATCTTTGACCCTAACAACTAAAACTCTAATTAAGGGCACAGGGCCATTCAAATATAACATTTTAAATGCATGCTTGAAAAGGATTTGGAGTTTTAAACTCCATGAATAGAGGTATGAGGAGGTGCCTCTTGAGCCCTAGTCATAATTACTGTCTGTGATAAACATTTGCGGTCCTGCGTGTTTTGCTATGGCCTGCACTACAAATAGATACCTGACAGTAGTTATTCCCTCTGAGCCTAGCAAGGGCATCAGCCTTCAGGAAATACAGCACTCTGCGCCATGAAAACTGCCTCGCATATGGATACTTAGCTACTGTGTGAGATGTGACCCTCACCTTAGAAGCGGTTCGAAATTTTTAATTAATGGATCAGAGTAGCACCTAATTGGGGTTGACCAACTATGTATTTATAAGTATCCCAAACCTGACTTTATTTTGTATTTTCTTTTGTATTTATCTAATGGTGCTATTAAGGGCAATGATACACACAGGGCTGCCATCAGAAATCACGTGGCCCCTCACAACAAAATTTTCTGGGCCCCCCTCCTCCCACACCCCCAATGGCCCCTCCCTCAGTGACCCCTCCCATCAATACAAAGGACATACAGACATTGGTAGCCAGGGCCCCCTAAAACATTGGTGGCCAGGGGTTGTATTTTGCATTGGTGCCAGGGCAGGTACCCCCTAAATCATTGCTAGCCAGCCTAGGGCCCCCTAAAACATTGGTGGTCCTCCCCCAAATTACTCATACTATGGCCTGCTCCCCGCTGCTTCCTTCTGCTCCCTCCCAGCATCCTCCTGTTTCTTCCCAGGCCACCCAATCATCCTCCTGCTCCAACCCCCCAGCATCCTTTTGCTTCCTCCCAGGCCCCCCCAAGCATCCTCCTGCTCCCCCCCCCCAGCATCCTCCTGCTTCCCCAAGGGCACCCCCAGCATCCTCTGGCTCCCCCCAGCCCCCCCCCCCCCCCCCAGGAAGCTGTCGCTATGTGCCGTGGCTCCCTTCTACTTCTGCGCTTTTATAAGGTTGCGCCCCGTGTGTGTGACGTCAGCACGCACGGGGCGCAACCTTATAAAAGCGCAGAAGTAGAAGGGAGCCGCGGCACATAGGGAAGGACGCAACGAAAGACAGGGCCTGGACTTGATTAAAGGGGGCCCGAGCCCGGGACGATTGTCCCCCCTGTGCCCCCCTGATGGCTGCCCTGGATACACAGGGAGATTAGTGGCGGATTAATGAGATGTGAGGCCCCTAGGCTTCACTTTCCAAAGGGCCCCCTTCTAGGCCACTCCCATTACTAAAAGTTTTGAAATATACAACAATTAACTATTAGTAACAGTAAAATAATTTCTAAAAAATATGTGGTATCAATCCACATCAGAAAAACAACCAGTAAGCTTGTACCACACATGCAAGAAGAAAGAGCACAAGAAAGACTTGGCTTAATAAATGCATCTCAAAAGCAACAACCTTAAAACAATGTAATTTGATAGTGTATGTCAACTGCACTATCACTGAACTGAACACAAAACAATAACAATGCGAAGATAAAGACAGGAAAATGTCAAAAAATATTAAACCAGTTCTTACCATTAGAATGTTTTCCTTTATGCTTTCCTAACAGAAAGCTTGGGCCTTGCTCAAGAGTATGACTGGAAGACGATTTGGCAGACTTAAAATACCCAGTCAATTTAGCAATGTTCCTAAGCAGGTCCACCTGCTGCTGCTCTTTAAGCCTTTGAGCTTTCTGTTTTTTACCCACTAAGGCATGTTTCTCTGACATTTTTGACAAAAGCTGTGTAACAGAAGAACAGGCAGGTGGCACAGGTCTATTTTTATTTATGCCTGGGTGCAGGAGAAGAAACAGAAGACAAACTTGTGGCAACTAGTCTGTGGCAGCAGTGGCACATATGGATGTCCATGTAGAAGAAGAAGCAAAAGAGACAACTTAGACAAACATATGGGCAACTAGTCTGTGGCAGCAGTGGCACATATGAATGTCACTGCAGGAGAAAAAGCAGAACAGACACCTTAGACAAACTTGTGGAAACTAGTCTGTGGCAGCAGTGGCACATATGAATGTCCCTGCAGAAGAAGCAGAACAAAAAACTTTATATCTTGTGTAACAACAACATTGGTAGGGCAGCCACTTTGTCTAATCCTGTTGTTCCCTACAGCCAGCAGAAATGAAAAAAAAACATTTTTTTTTTTAAGTAAAAAAACAACATGCTTCTACCTGAAGCTTTGGGTCATAGTCAGTTATTTTAGAGCAGTTAGCTCTGATACATTGTTTAGGAAAAGGGAGCACACATTAATATATTAGACCAAACTGTCATTCAAAATCTAACAGTGACTGCAGGAAGAGAGACGGAACGCAATAAAGAGTGATTATTTCAGAAACTGCACAGAATGTTTAATTTGTTTCTTATTTTTATTTTTGCAATTTTTTTCTTTTACATTTCTACTTTTAGGGCCTCTAAAAATGTTTGGGACCCAAGGATATCTGCACTGTTAGTTCCACACTATACAACAGAGGAACAAACTCTTTAGAAAGTTTAATAAATAAGGGCCACTTTACAAATAAAGTGGAATAAATACGTACCATCATAGCGCGCTCTCATACAAACGTGTATATTGTTATGGTCATAGATATTCTGCACATTGGGGAAGACTTTTGAATTCTTTATGATATTGACTTTATTGAAGTTAATGGCAGAACATGGATCATTGTAAGCAAAAAGAAGGTACCGGCAATTAAAGCAGGGAACTATTCCTTTGTATTTCTGAGTCAGTCTGGAGACCAAACAGTGTTTTGGGCTTGTGCCCCTTGGTCAGATGAACAATTTGTCCCTGACAGGGAAAATATAATGCTGGGCAAAGGGAGAATTTCCTGTACATGACAGAATGGAAACACAAGCATGTCACACTTCATATCATGCTTTAAAATAACATTTAGAATAACTTCCCATTTGTTATCAGTGTAGGAATGTTGAAGAAATTGACCATTGGGTGGCACCAAAGAGCAACTGTATAAGACAACAGCACTTTTTTCTAGAATTAGCAGAAGTGGGTGAAGGGGGTTATCTGCTGTAAGACCTGCAACTGTGGAGCATAAATTCTCTTCTTGTCAGAATATACACTGAGGATGATTTCTAATTTTGAATGACTTTGCACTATAAACAATGGATTGGATAATGACTTCAGTGGAAAAATCTGCCCTAGCCTGACTCTCAGCACTGTTCAATTTTAGAAAAGGACTAACACAATAATAAATAACTAGCATAATAATACATACTGTATATACTCGAGTATAAGCCTAGTTTTTCAGCACCCAAAATGTGCTGAAAGAGTCACCCTCGGCTTATACTCGAGTCGGCTGCCATGGATCCCTCCAGACTAGCACCCTCTGTCCTTTGTGTGCAAATTAGGCCACCCACAACCAGACCCTCCATTGCCCTGACCTGCTCCCAAATTCATTGTCATCTACCATCCTCACCTGTCCCATTCTGCACTAGACATTGCACTTTATATACGATATAAACTATATATATTTTTGAAGGATTTTAACTCTTTGTGTTTTAGCTTGGTTGCTGATTGAGCTAAGGGGGTAGTACTCTTAAGGTATCATCATTGATACCATATTGTTTTTGTTGACCCTCTTCTCCACTAGAGCTAGTTTACTGTTTAAATATTTAAAAACACATACCCCACTCATTTAATATAATTTTATTGATATTTATTTTGATTATTGAAACTTAGCAGTAGCTGCTGCATTTCCCACCCTAGGCTTATACTCGAGTCAATATGTTTTTCCAGTTTTCTTAGGTAAAATTAGGTGCCTCGGCTTATATTCGGATCGGCTTATACTCGAGTATATACGGTAAGTATAAATGTAGAGAGATTAATGTGCTAGAAGACACAGCAGGAAGGCAGTCCCTGCACCATAGAGCTTACAAGCTAAGGGGGTTGATAACATACCGACACAAATCAAAGGGAAACGTGTAGAGGGCAGCGACCCTTAATTGCTAGGATTCCTGTTTATTATCATTGTGGTCTACCTGAAACTAGCAAAGAGAGTCAGAGAGAGGGCGCTGCATCCCAGGATTCAGCCCTGGTGGTCTGGGGCCCACCAGGGATGCCACTTCAGGGCCCCCCACCACCACACCAGTTGCTTCTGTGCATAACAATCCCAGCACCAGCCTCCCCCCTCATGTGCATGCTTTGTACCTGTTCTTTTCTTCTGAATCGGGAATGGGGGTGGCAGAAAGGTACCAACAGGGAAGGTTTGGGTCGGCAAGGGCCGGGGCCCGATGGATTTGTTCCCATGTTCCACCAGCCCATTCCGACCCTGTATATTGTTTTTAAATTCACATAATGCTATGGGTCCCAACAGACTGTACTATACTGTGCCAATTTCTTGGAAGGAATTTATGCAGGGCCACTATTATTTTTGGCTCCTGGGGACTATACCACCAGTTACATATAACCATATACCAGTAATATCTATGGAACACTATATATATGATATATGGGGGCATTGAGAGCAACATCCAAGGGGTTTGTGAGCAACATGTTGCTCACGAGCCACTGGTTGGAAATCACTGCTTTTGGGGATTCATAAACATTCTTTAGTCAAGCAAAAAAAGGGTCCATGATAGAGGGGTATTACTGAAATGAAGGTTTTATAAGTAAACAAACAGAAAACACACAGAACTATACAGTGGTAAATAACAGCTCTTTTGTTCTGAAAAGCAAAGCTTTTGTTTATGAAATTTGGAAAACAGGGATTATAGAATTGCATATGGATTGGAGAGATGATTATCTCCTCATTGATCAGTGTGATTGTGCTGCCTAGTAAAGGACAAGTTCTCTGTCACCTCCTTTTCCTCTTTCACTACGTTTATTTTTCTAATTAAGTGAATGTACAGCATGCTAAAATATTCCATGGGGAACTGTACAACAGCTGCTGAAAATAAAACAAAACAAGTGAAAAAAGAAAAGGTACACAGAGGAGCTCATTTACTAAACATCAATTTTACTTGTAAAACTCAAATTAAATTTTAGCGCAAAAAGTTGCAGAGAAAAAATGCTGCAACTTTTCCGAGAATTACTATGCTTCTAAATCACTAAAAATCCAATTGTCACTATTTTCCAGGTTAAACTTGCCGAGTTCATGTAGAAGTCAATGGCAAAGGTCCCTTCCCTTTTTTGAAAAAGTCGGGTTTCTTATGGCTTTTCTTTTTTATTTTTCTCTAAAATTGAAAAAAAAATGAGAAATGATGGAGTTTTAGTAAATCTGCCCCCGAGTATATTGGGCTCATTTATCAAAGCTCAGGGCAGAAGCGCTAGAGCACTAAAGGGAGCAAAATTGCTGATACAGAGCACTTGTGTGTATGGCAAAACTGCATTTTGCATAATACGCTCTTGGGTGCAAGGTGCAGAATGCAGCACGGTGGGCACAATGGAGGCCTGTACTTAACGCCTGTCCTATGCTGTCTTGCTACTTGTGGCCATTTCAATGACATTCAGGCTAGGAGGTGCAACCCACATGCTGCCCCAGCTTTCTCCTCATGAATACAGCAAGACAGCAATGCATACAGCAATGTATTCATGAGAAATTCACAAAGTGCCTATGGGTCAAATGAGCAAAAAACAAGAAGGTTTGCACTGCTTTTGCACTTAACATAAGTAAATTAGGCCTATTTGTCTTTCTCTTCTCACATATATTTTCTACCATGTCTGCTATTCTTTCTTAGTTCAGTAGCCCTGTACTGGGTCTATAGTGATTATTAACATTTGGTAAACTTACAATATAATCTACTATAGTGATGCCACACTCTGTTTATAATACAAGTATAGGATCCGTTAACCGGAAACCCTTTATCCAGAAAGCTAGAAATTACAAGCTTCATTACAAGACTCCGTTGTGATCAAATAATTTAAATTTTTTAATGCGATTTCTTTTTTCTCCGTAATAATAAAACAGGACCTTGTACTTGATCCATTGAAGGCGCCCGGGCAAAATCTACGTTCAGGGCTGAATCGCCAGGTGGAGGTAGAATTTCTATTGTTTCTACAATGGCACGAAAGATCGGAATTGCTACGTGTAGGGCCACATTTCAGGCTGTGACAGACAGGGAGATTAGTCGCCGCGCAACAAATCTTCCTTGTCGCGGGCGACTAATCTCCCCAAAATGCCATTCCAATGTAAATCTCCGGTGGGATGGCATACACGGCACTGAAATCGCCAAAGTTTCCTCTCGAGGCAACTTCGTTGATTTTGGCAAACCGCCGTGCCATGTATGCCATCCCAATTTACATTCTAGCCGGTGGGATGACATTTCGGGAAGATTAGTCGCCCGCGACAAGGAAGATTTGTCGTGCGACGACTAATCTCCCCGTCTGTCACAGCCCTTAAGGTGGCCATACACGTGGCGATCTGATGATGTTTCGTACGACCATCGGTCGCACGAAACATCGTAAGATCCGCCACACACCATTCAGGGCTGAATCGGCAGGTAAGGAGGTAGAAACAATAGGATTTCTACCTCCTTCTGCCAATTCAGCTCTGAAAGGAGAATTTGGTCAGGCGCCTTCTATGGCGCCCGATCAAAATTTTCAAACTGGTCCGATCGGCGAGTCGTCCGATATCAGCAGCTTCCTGCGATATCGGTCGACTCGCCGACATGCCATACATGCACCGATTATCGTACGAAACGAGGTTTCGTACGATAATATCGGTGCGTGTATGGCCACCTTTAGTCTGTGCTTTCAGTGCAAAACAGTGCTTCTTATCTATGATTTGTCTGAGTTTCAAGGGTACAACGTGATGCTTTGTGTACATATGACTAAATTAGTGTAGATAAGGAATACTGTACCCAGTCAGGAAGCATTTTGTATTAAATAAACACAGCGCCATGCTTTCTGTATATAAATGCTCTCCATGATTTCATGAATAATTTAACACTGCACTAAACTAAGCTGGTCTGAATGTGTTCGTTGTTTCGCCATTCTACATAGTGTGATGTGTAACTAAAACCGTGTATGGAAAAGTGTGTGGAAACCTGTCCTCTGTTAAGATATTTAGAATAAGTCACCTTTGAATCAAATGTATTAGAAATGAGTTCTAGTTTTTTTTTGCTCTAATATCCTTGTACTTCCAATATTGTACGATATACAACAAATGTTATACAACATGGGCAATTTTTTTTACCCTGTGCTCAGTTCAGTCCATGACCTATCCAGCACTTAGAGCACAGCAATTTGAAATAGTGCTCATAAAATAAATTTTCTGCATATGGCCTCAAAGACATTAGAGAATTGCTGCCCATGCTGTAGCATGGTTCCTACCTAGACTTCAGCAAAACTGCTCATGTGAGTAGAGCAGTTCTTGGAGGTTGGAGTTGTGCTTATACTTATAACCATCTTCTCTCCAAAACAGATGCACTATTGAGGTGGAGCCCATGTGGAGGTGGAGGTCTGACAACATTAAAGGAACAGTTCAGTGTAAAACTGGTAAATGAAACTGGGTAAAATAGACTGTGCAAAATAAAAAAATGTTTTCAATATAGCTTGCCAAAAATGCAATCTATATATAGTGGGCAGATGTCTACCATAAGAGCCAGAACACTACTTCATCCTTTACAGCTCTCTAAGCAGTCAGTAGCCAATCAGTGACTTGAGGGGGGTCCATATGGGCCATAACTGTTCAGTTAGTTTGCAGTTGAATCTGACCTGCTTGCTCACAAACTAACTTAAGAGTTATGTCCCATGCGCCCCCCTAAAGTCACTTACTAACTAAGAGGTTAGAGAGCTGAAAGCAGGAAGTAGTGTTCTGGCTATTATGTGTAAGTTTATTCATTAAACTTATGTTGAACAAGATGGTGTACTGCCCCTTTAATAAGCTCTGTGGATGATTTTCCTAGACTGTATTACTGTGGAATGGTGAGTTGTCAGTTTAACTTTGGAAAGGGCAGGAAAAACCCCTACTGTGTACTTGCCATGGTGGGTAGCAGACTTCACTAAGAAAATATATATTTTACTACTCTTCAGAATATGTTAGCCCTGCTTCCTTAAGGGCCAACGCTCAGACTGGAAGTGTAATACTTTTAAGTGTGCTTGACAAAAAATTGTAGTTTAGCATTCCTTATTGTTTATGCAGAGAAAAAACAGAACTGGCCAGTTGACATTTTTAGTGGCATCTTTCTCTGAAAACATCTATCAAAGCAATATCAAACTGAACTTTCTAAGTAGGACCTTCATTAATGTTTTGGGGGCCTGACATATAACAGTTACTTGTATAGGGTAAGGCCAGTGAGTGCACTGATTTAGAATAACATGGATAATGATTAGAAAGTGTAACAACAAGTAACCTCCAGCTGCTACAAATCCCAGTATCCACTGACAAACAAATCTAAACAATGGCACTTTATACAGAGCACTGTTATCTCTAAAACCAATACTGATATCAAAGTCAAAGTGGGTTGTTCCATCCATGATTGAGTTGGAAATGCCACGAAAATAAATCTCAGCGCTGTTTCATGTGCAGCTTGCTAATAACCAACCTTCTCCAATAAAAGTACAAACAGCAGCCCTCTAATTATAGGTAGAATTCACAAAGCCGCTTAGCTGAGTCACCTTAATCTGTGGCTTAACTGCTTACAGGTATTATCACTCTACTGGGATGTGTGAACTCAGAGCTGGCTGGAAATTTCATGCCTTTTTTTAGTCTGCCAATAGTGTAAATACAAAAATGCTAACTCTAAAGGTTGCTCTGTATGGGGCCCTCCGACTGGCCTTCCCAAGTGTTATCTGGCCTAAAATTGGCCAGATATTGACGGACCAGGTTTGATTTTCCCATCAGAACAGGGACCATGTCGGCCCATTGACGAGGTCCTTACTCCAACGGGTCTTATTCCCGTCACTGTGATTCAGGCCAAAGGATCCGATTACTACAATATCACCCACCTTAGGTGGGCATATTGGTGGAAAGATCTTATAGTGTATGGCCACCTTTACTCTATCTAATACAGAGCAACATTTTCCTGTTTGTGTTCAAGCCCTTTGGTTTGCCTGTGATGTGGGCTTGCCACCTCACTTCTGGGCACATAGAACACTGATTCTGAATGGCAAATTAATTGAGAATTGGGAAGAACAAGTCATGGCTGTATACACAGTAGTGCAGCCTACAGCATGCCCTTACACACAGGTATTCTTTTCATGTTCTTGACGCATGTTTGAGATGCAGATAACACCTAACTGAATGGACAAATTAAATGCACAAACCTTAAGGTTTGCATTTTAGGACAGGATTGTTTCATTTTATTTTTTTATACACAACATGCCAAGTTTTTATGTGCTTGGCATGCATGCAATAAACTGTACATTACATGCTTAAAGGAGCATTTAGATCCTGAGCTTCTGGCTAAGCCAAATCCAAATCATTAGCTGACATTGTAATAAAAGTTATAAACAGAAAAATATTTCAATTTCTATTCTACTGTCTATTAAAGAACCCCAGAGAACCAGGCGGTAGTAAGGGTTCCTCAGAGGCCTGTATCAATAGATGCTGCACACTTGCTCCTTAAGATTAAAGGCCCAGATGTCACTCACACACAAAACACCGGAACTGATGTGAGGCCAGGAAATGACGCCAGAAAGAGTTAAAAAATATTGGTGCGTTTTGACAAATCGGATCCAGTTACGCTGGATGCAATGCAGTTGCACCCAATGCCCACATTTTGTCCAAAATGACGCATGCATTCTGGGAAAATAACATGGTAAATGTGCTTGAACTTGCAGTATGCTCACTGCTTCTGGGTACAGGAATTCTCCCTTATTTGTATTCATTTTTGGAATCGTTTTTTTGTGTATTAATTTATAACATTCTCCCAGGATGTCATGTGACTTTAAAGGACTAGACAACTGGCAAAGACTATGGTTCAGTATATTTCTACAACATTGCATTGGACCACATCACAAAACACATTAAAAACCAATTGTACTGTATATGTGAGCTCTGTATTTTCAGATAACAACCTTTCAATGATGGAATACTTATTTTAAGGCAAAATAAGGTTTTGTTGATTATCTGAACAGAAAGCTACTGGATTTCCTTTAGTACTATATGTACTAATTTTAATCAGCAATGAACTTTGATCAGTTTAGTGTAGTAGGAATTTGGGTTGGAATTTGCCATAATTTCAGCAGATTAGGCCTTTGTATTATTCTTGCTGGCTGCAGAATTTACCCCCCTTGTGCCTAAATTTTAAAATGCTTTATTTTTGGAATATTACATATCTGAGGGCCTCACTTCTATAGTTTAGGACATGCAGTCTGATTTATGGGTGTTCTAGATGAAAAATTATTAGAGAGCAATATTTTGGCAGAGCTGTGATAAAATGTTATGCATTAGGTGCATATTATATTCATCTCATGAAACAGGTTGTTAATAAAAGTTACTGAAGATGATAGAGGTTAGAACATGCTTAAAAAATTGTGCCATTCTTGGTGGAGGCTTAAGTTGACCAGTATTTTAATGCACAAAAAACCTGCTTAGTACCTACACACAGGTTAGTTTGTAAAAGCCAGGGTCCAACTTTGGGGTGCAGGGCCCACTACGGTCCCCCCAGGGGCCCTCTGCCGCCCAACCCCTGGGCTGCTGACCTCCCCCGACACACCCAAAGGTGACTATATTGTACACATACTCGGGGGAGGGAAACCAGTGGCCCGGGGGAGTGCCAGCAGGGATCGGGTCTGAGCCCAGTCCAGCCAAGTCCGACCCTGGGCAAAGCAACTAGAAAAATACATTTGGTTACATAGTTAGTTACATAGTTACATAGGGTTGAAAAAAGACCTGTGTCCATCAAGTTCAACCCATCCAAGTAAACCCAGCACACCTAACCCACACCTACCAATCTATACACTCACATACATAAACTATAAATACAACCACTAGTACTAACTGTAGATATTAGTATCACAATAGCCTTGGATATTCTGATTGATCAAGAACTCATCCAGGCCCCTTAAAGGCATTAACAGAATCTGCCATTACCACATCACTAGGAAGGGCATTCCATAACCTCACTGCCCTCACCGTGAAAAACCACCTACGCTGCTTCAAATGGAAACTCCTTTCCTCTAATCTAAAGGGGTGACCTCTGGTGCGCTGATTGTTTTTATGGGAAAAAAGCACATCCCCCAACTGCCTATAATCCCCTCTAATGTACTTGTACAGAGTAATCATGTCCCCTCGCAAGCGCCTATTTTCCAGAGAAAACAACCCCAACCTCGACAGTCTAACCTCATAGTTTAAATCTTCCATCCCCTTAACCAGTTTAGTTGCACGTCTCTGCACTCTCTCCAGCTCATTAATATCCTTCTTAAGGACTGGAGCCCAAAACTGCACTGCATACTCAAGGTGAGGCCTTACCAGGGACCTATAAAGGGGCAAAATTATGTTCTCATCCCTTGAGTCAATGCCCTTTTTTATACAAGACAGCACTTTATTTGCTTTAGTAGCCACAGAATGACACTGCCTGGAATTAGACAACTTGTTATCAACAAAAACCCCTAGATCCTTCTCCATTAAGGATACCCCCAACACACTACCATTCAGTAGATAGTTTGCGTTTATATTATTTCTACCAAAGTGCATAACTTTGCACTTATCAACATTGAACCTCATTTTCCAGTTTGCTGCCCAGTTATCTAATTTTGTCAAATCGCTCTGCAAAGCGGCAGCATCCTGCATGGAACTTATAGTTTTGCACAATTTAGTGTCATCAGCAAAAATAGAAACAATACTGTCTATGCCCACCTCCAGGTCATTAATAAACAAGTTAAACAGCAAAGGCCCAAGGACTGACCCCTGCGGTACTCCACTAACCACACTGGTCCAATTAGAAAATGTTCCATTTACAACCACTCTTTGTACTCTATCCTTCAGCCAGTTCTCTATCCAATTACAAATATTATGTTCTAGGCCAATATTCCTTAATTTGATCATTAACCTTCTGTGAGGTACTGTATCAAACGCTTTAGCAAAGTCCAAGTAGATGACATCAACTGCCATTCCAGCATCAAGGTTCCTACTCACCTCCTCATAAAAGGCAACTAAATTAGTCTGGCAAGATCTGTTACGCATAAAACCATGCTGGCACAAACTAATAGTATTGTGAACTGCAATGTATTCAAGTACCCTATCCCTTATTACCCCTTCCAAAAGTTTTCCTACTACTGATGTCAGACTAACAGGCCTATAGTTTTCAGGCTGAGAACGGGATCCCTTTTTAAATAACGGCACCACATTAGCAATCCGCCAGTCTCTTGGCACCATGCCAGACCTCAATGAATCCTGAAAAATTAAGTGAAGAGGTTTGGCAATCACAGCGCTCAGCTCATTTAATACCCTGGGATGAATCCCATCCGGCCCTGGACCTTTGTTTACCTTTACATGTTCAAGTCTCTTTTGAATTTCCTCCCGAGTGACCCATGCGTCAGTAGCTAAATTACTAGAACTGGGCATATTACAAGGGAAGCCTTCATTATCTGGCTCCTCAGATGTATAGACAGATGAAAAATAAGAGTTCAAAATTTCAGCTTTTTCCCCGTTTTCATCAACCAACGTACCCCCCCGTGATAATAAAGTTCCCACCCCTTCTTGCTTCATTTTTTTACTATTCACATAATTAAAAAATAATTTTGGATTCTTTTTACTCCTAGCTGCAATATCCCTTTCCATTTCTATTTTAGCTTGCCTGATAGCTTTTTTGCATGCTTTATTTGCTTCCTTGTACCTGATGAAAGTTTCCGCTGTCCCAGCTAACTTGAATGCCCTAAAAGCACGTTTTTTCTTACCAACCTCGACAATAACACTTTTATTCAGCCATAAAGGTTTTGCTTTGCGATGCCTCTCCTTGCTTACTAGGGGGATATACTGTTGTGTATACCTACAAAGCAATGTTTTAAAGATGTTCCATTTTCCTTCTGTGTCTAACCCCATGAAAAGCCTTTCCCAGTTGACACATTGCAGAGATGCCCTTATACTGGCAAAGTCTGCACGTCTAAAATTTAGTGTTTTAGTTACTCCCTTATAGCGCTGTCTCTGCAGCATTATCTCAAAGGAGACCATGTTGTGATCACTGTTCCCCAAATGCTCACCCACACAAATGTTAGAGATAAGTTCATTATTATTAGAAATCACCAGGTCCAAAATAGCGTCATTCCTAGTGGGTTCTTGAACTGCCTGAAATAAAAAGTTGTCATTTAGCATATTTACAAACCTACTAGCTTTTTCTGACTTAGCCACCCCATTACTCCAGTCAATGTCCGGATAATTAAAGTCCCCCATAACAACAACTTGACCCAGTTTTGAAGCCTCCTCCATTTGCAACAATAGCTGGGCCTCATCCCCCTCATCTATACGGGGTGGTTTATAACATACACCAATGATCATTTTCTTTGTGACCTTCAGCCCTACTGAAATTTCTACCCAAAGAGATTCGACGTTTTCATTGGTAATGTCTTTATTACATGGCTTTAAGTCTGACTTTACGTAAAGACAAACCCCTCCACCCTTTTTAATCTCTCTGTCCCTCCTAAAAAGTGTATAACCATTTAAATTCACAGCCCAGTCGCATTTATCATCCCACCAGGTCTCAGTGATACCTATTAAATCATAATTTTCAATACATGCAATAGCTTGCAGCTCCCCTAATTTACCCGACAAGCTACCAACCAGAAATACAAAGCTAAATTGAGAAACATTTATCTTCCATACAGATAACTATATTGCTTATGCTAGATGCTTCTGCTCGGCACACTGTGCTTTTTCTCCTTACCTTTGATATGAACTGTACATAGTGAAAACAAATGTATAATTACCTTTTAACCTAGGATACACTCAGGTGCAGAAGAGCCATGCAATTCACTTTCTGCAAACATTTACTGTACGGGAAGCTGGCCTAGCAACTGCAAATGTAAAGTCTATAACTGCCAAGCAGCACACTGATATGGTAAAGTGGAACTAATGCTTTTGCCTTCTAATTGTTCCTACTCCTGCTGGATGTCATTTGGAAAAAGTAAACACACCAAAAGAGTTTTTCAAGAGGTGTAACTGACACAGCTTTTTCACACGCAGAACCTTTCATGTAAAAAGGTTTTGGAAAAAAAAATATAGGTTTAAAGAGCTAAAGACCTATAATGATAGATGGGGACAGGTATGGGTAAGTGCTTTCTAACGACAATGCTGAAATATAAACATCATCAATAGCATCCTTTTTTTCCCTTGGAGCAGGAAATAAATATTTACATTCACACAGTTCGATGAGCTGCATGAGTTAGACAAATGTATTAAAGTGATACAGTATTTCAGGTTATGCCGCGTGGCAATTTTATAAGTTTGGTAAATTGCATTGCATTGTAAATTCTAAGTTGCTGGCCTGACAAGAATATTAAGCAACAAAAGCATTCAAGGTATTCTGTTTCAAGGTGCACCAGTTCATTTTGATTGACAACTGTGACCAAAGAGATACGATACTGACATATGTATTGTTAGATTTTTGTGCGTTCTCTTTCTCATTGTTTTTTACCCTCTGAAGTACTCAGGTTTATAAATTATGTTTGGTGCAATGTTGTTGATTTATTGTTGTGGGGATGATTTTTTAAGGGTTTTTTACATTTGTACTTTTTTTTATTGGATGTATTTGTTGTTTTGAGTAAAAGCGTGTAAGGGGAACAAATAGTTGTTTTGGTTCCAGTCGCTAGCTGGCACTATTAAAGGAAAAGTAAGCCTTTTACTTTAAAATCCTATAAAATTTCTCTAAGCAGTGCCCAGAATAACATATCTTTTACCCTGCATGCAAATGTATTTTACTGCAGCTCTTTTACTGACTTACTTGTCAAGCGTGAAGCTCCACCACTTTTGCTTTCTGAGCACTCCTTCTCTCGCCGACTATGAAAACCTCAAAGAGGTTCCTAGTGGGCATGTTTACTGTCTCTGCATTTTATCATCATTATAGTCAGAGAGTGATGGAGTGCTCAGAAAGCAAAGGAAGTAACAAAGACAAGGAAGTAACAAAAACAACTGTAGTTCAGCTGCTTGTAATAGAGAAACAAAATAAATCTACATGCAGGGAGAAAAAATATTCTGGGGGATGTACAGAGTAATTTTAGATTTTTAAATAAAAATGTGTTTGTTATTTGCTTGGTGATTTGTGTAACAGTAATATTGAAGATGCTACAGTATACTGATGAATGTGAATAAAGTTGTTTCTGTGTTTATCTGCAAGACCATGTGGACCTCCAGTTTATTCCACTAACTAAGGTATACATGTCCCCTTTGTGTTGTGATGGTGCTGCATACCTTAAAGGGCTAATTCAGCAAGTGATTACTAAAAGTTATTGGGTACCATGTTTCAAGTGTTTATGCAGCTCAGAGAAGATAGACTTGGAGACACTAAGAACCCCACTCTTTCTTTGGTATGTGAAGATTTTCCCAGCATCCTTCTGTGCTTCTTTCTAGTCACCAACAAGTTAGAAAACAAAGGCAGATCTGACTGGTTGCTGTGGGCAAAATAACTGGTGATGTTTGTCTCCAATTTTAATGAATATACAGTAGAAAGTTAAAACAGCCATATTAGACATGGGGGGATTCCAACCCAGCCGCCACTGTGCAACATTAACAATACAAGGTTTACTTTGAGAGATAAGCTATGCAGAACCATTACAGGGGTTTTGATTGGGCTGGATGCATCAAAATCCCGAAACCACTTACTCAATTAACATCAGATAGTGTCTTCATGTCCATTCATAGAATTCTGCATAAAATCCTATAGTCACCTATATAAAATCTATATTATTATTATTATCTATATAGTTTTGACACATTCTTTAGAGTTTTACAGAGATTATACATCATTCACATCAGTCTCTGCCCCAGAAGCTTAGTCTCTGCCCCAGGGCACATTTACTAATCAAAGAATCCGAATCACGAATGGGAAAAAATCGTATTGGAAACGAAAATTTCGGAACATCGCAAATATCATGAAAATGCTTACAAAAAAATCGTATTAGTCACGATAATATCGTATTGGCGATCCGAAAGTCACAAAATCTTCATACCGAACAATTGTAAACAGCGGTAAAAACTTTCCGATTTTTTCATGCAAACGTCTGAAAAAGTCGTGCGCCGTACGAAAAAGTCGTGCGGACGCCCAAAAAAATCGAAGAAAATACGCTCGGAGCGTTCGTGCTTTTGTAAATGTGCCCCTAAGTCACTATCATAGTCAC
Organism: Xenopus tropicalis; assembly: GCF_000004195.4. Classification (NCBI taxonomy): domain Eukaryota; kingdom Metazoa; phylum Chordata; class Amphibia; order Anura; family Pipidae; genus Xenopus; species Xenopus tropicalis. The sequence continues at coordinate 44,066,121 of NC_030679.2, read as the reverse complement.
AAACACTATGGTCAATTTTATTAGAAGGCAGTTAACCTGCCTGCGTGTTTTTGGGAGAAACTTAGGTAATTATGGGAAGATCATACAAACTCCTTGCAGATATTGCTCTGGCTGGAATTGAACCTGGGACTCCAGCACTGCAAGACAGCAAAGCAATTTATTGCACCACCATTGCATCCAAAATGCATACATATAAGTAATTATAGCAATATTTAAAGAACCCACATATATAACAAATAGTGTTACTATAATTATATATAGAACCCCAGAGATTTCTTTACTGTACATATTGCAAATGATGGGTTCTAGTAGTTCTTGATTAACTGAGAGATGAGTCAGGTTATGAAAATAATTCTGATCCTGAACTCTGACCTATTATATTGTTGGTTATCTGGGAGCAATGAGAACAGCAAGCAGATATGAGGAGAAAAACAACACATAGCAAAGGCCACATGAACCTTGATACTCCAAGAGTAAGCAAATAAAATAATGGATTATCCAAGTTTAAATGAGCAGTTGTAATTTTAAATAGATGGGATAGATCCAAGTCCGTCACTACTAGGTGGTGGGCCCTTTCATGATGATGCAATAATTTGGCATCCAAGTAAAAAAATTAATTACAATAAAAGCCTAAGCAGAATTGTTTGGATTGGACCAAATCCACATGGATTTTTACACCTGCCCAAGATATCTGGCTGCTCCCTGACCAGATGATGATGTCTATAATTAAGTGTTTTACATCACCAAACTCATAAGGTCTTTCTATGAACATGTAATTGACTTAGTAAAGATATAATTATTATTTTATTATAACCTGTTGATGTTGGACTTATTGTGTGCCTGCCTCCTTTTGTGCTCATGGTTTGATCCGCTCCCCTGGCTGTAGGTTTGGGGCTTTGGCACCCAATGTCTCTACTGGTAAGTCTAGGGATTTATACATATATACAGGGACTTATCTTGGATTTGGGTTTTCACACCTGTCCAAGATATCAGGCTGCTTCCTGACCAGATGGTTGACCAACACATGGGTGACCAAATCAGACAAATATCCACCTGCTTGGTGACCTTTCCACATTAGCAGACCTTTAAGTGTATGGCTAGTGTAGGCCTGTGTATGGGCACCTTTAAGCTAAAAATGCTGCAAATATACAATAAAGCTTACTGCTGATACCTTTCTATATTGTCTGTCAAAAAGAAATCATTTATCTAAGCTATCTAAAAAAAAGGGCTACTGGCTGAAAAGCAGAACTTGGTGCAGCTTATTATCTCTTTGGGCTAGCTAGCAATAATTCTTTGATAGCTGCTAAAAAGAATCTGCCGCATTCACCTTGTAAAGTCTTCTGCCGTCTCAATAATTGTGCAGAGCAGATGAGTCATATAATCCTCTCTGTCAGAAGAGGCATTACCCTAATGAGGAGTGATGGCTGGAGACCACTGCGGGAGACTAACCAGTGACCTGTTGTGTACAATTACCTGTGCGGGACTGTCTCATTCATTATGTACAAGTGCAGCAGCTCGACATGAATATAGGCAGAGCTCAAAATGTATTAGTAGTAAAGCACAAGGTATAAAAATGGTAATGAGCGGAAATCAAACTTAACCCTTAGCATTAGATTAGCTGAATTCTCTTAAACATATTAACATTTTTATAACTCAAGAGTATACTTTGGTCTATTTGAAATACACCACTTACCTTGTTATATTTTAGCGAGTAGTGGATTTATCAATAAACTGCATAAATACTAATTAATTTTGTATTTTTTGGGGGGGGTTGCATTTACATTTTTTGTTCTGCAGCTTTCTAGCTACCAGTTTTAAGTTTTACTTTCGAGAATGCAAAAATGTACCTTCACCTGCACTCCCTCAGCTCTCCGACCATTCAATGCTCGGTGCAGTGTTCAGAGGGATCGGCACCCTCCCCACAGATTCCGGATAGGTAGATAACAACGGCACTCAAGAGCTTAATACGGGACTATGCCCTTTAAATACTTTATTGCAGAAAATGCCATTTTCCGCAATAAAGTATTTGAAGGGCATAGTCCCGTATTAAGCTCTTGAGTACCGTTGTTATCTACCTATCCCCCCTTCCACACAACACACACACAATCACGCAGCATTTTCAGTTGCAGGCTGAAAGGAGCCAGGGTTAGAAAGCAAATCAAAAATAACCATACAAAATAAATAATGAAGACCAACTTCATCTATAAAATACTTAAACATAATATAAGAGCAAACTTCACCTTTTAAACTACATGAGCTATATATTTCCCTAGCAATCTTCTTTGACCAAATTATTTGGAAGTATTGAAGTATATTTATTTAAATTAGAAAGAAAACACTGTACATGCACCAGAAAGTTCAGTGTTAAAACCCAAAAATACAGAAAATGGTGCCTATGAAACCTTTCCATCTACATATCAGGTTCCCAAATAGGGATTCTCTTCCATGTTAAAAAAACTCTGTGGGTAGGGAGCATGGAGGGGGGCCAATGGAGGGCAGCGAATAGGGGCTTTTGTCTGTCAGGTGGTTTAGTTCTCCTTTACAAGGATAAATATAATTTAACCTAATGCACTGCCCTTATCAAGAGGCAAAGCCTACAGTTAAACAAATGGAAGTGAATGAGAGCCATTGATAGTCTGATCAGATCATATTTACAATAATCAATGCACAAAAATTGTAACAACCAGATATTATGACCCGCAGGATCCTAATAGGATCTTTTGCTTGCTGTGTACAAGCTAGAAAAGTGCTATGTTATAGCCTGCAGGAACCCCTGCCACTTTGATTTATGCAGAACTAAGATGTTTATTAAAATCTGAAGTTATAATGTTTGAAATAGTTTTAGATAGCCCTAAAGTTATAAAATTAGCAGATTTGTGAGTGGTAAAAAGGCCTCTTCTCCTTCTTAACAATGATCCCTTTGCTACATACCAAGAGGTGCCACTTTCACCTATGTGTATATTCAGCTGGTTAATGCATTCTAAGAGTCTGTTTTCTCTATTTTGTGCCTTATTTTATACCTTACACAGGCAAACACTTAAATGTATAAATTTGTAATCATATGTACAGGGTTCATTATCTGACTCAAAGGGACGTTACTAATTTTAAAACCAAAACAATGACACATTTGTATTGTATACTAGATGTCAAAGAAGCCAAGCCAATACCAGCCCTATCGATTCAGCTTATAATTACTATAAGCATATATTGCTCTTTAAGATTTGTGTATGATCTTGTGTGCTTAATCCTGTAAATACTTCTCAGGGTTTGGGGGGGGGGGGGGGTTGAGTATGGAGTTACATGCTTGCCAAGTGGGGACTATCCAAGGCTTGTTACTGCTATGATTCTGCATTTGTTCCCAACTCTTCTGATTTTTATATTCTGTGTTTCTGAGACAATATTGGGGAAGAATGTGTGGAAGAGTGGTAGATTCAGTGTTGCTAAACTGTTGGTGTCACACTAGAGTGCCACATATTGGTATTGTAGAACTCTTTTATAAAGGCTCTAATAGTTTATTTTCTTTTCTTCCACTTTGCATCCTTTATTTGATGGACAAGGAAAAAGGATTTACAGGGCAGTACCTCTACATCGAACATATGTAAAAGCCCCACTGAATAGGTAGTTGTTGTCAGTCTTTGAACTAAGAGACTCCATCACAGTTTTAATAAATCCTGAGCCTTGACGAATGAGCAAGACATCTAGATTCTTTTATTTTCTTACAGTGAAAATAAGTAGTTCATGGAAAATAAATAAGATTCAGGAACACATTAGCCTTCCCAAAAAGAGATCAACTGCTAAATTAAGTTTTTCAATGCAAAGCCTCCCCAACCAAAAATGTTGCCCTCTTTCCCAACTACTTTGTGCTTGTTCCTGAGGAGCAAGCTTCTCCACCACTCTCACTGTTACTAGCAGCTACTTTGCATTAAAGTCAGGTCTATACTCCCCAATATCGCCGTACAGTGCCTGTGTGAAGTCTAGGTGCAACTCAATGCAACAGTGTCCAAAGAATGCTGCAGCATTATTTTATGATCAAAGGCATTATTTTATCCACAATATATTACAAAAAACTGCACAAACCTACTGAGACAAATGGATTAAGGTCCCGCACCCACAAGCTCACATTTTTGTAAAAAAGGAAGTGATATAAAAGACTCAAGTGACAGAGCATTAGCTGTAGGGAAGACTGGGTAACACGGGACTGCTATATTTCAGTATGCTTTAATTTAATAATGATACAGTAAAAAATAAATCTACATCAGCAAAAAAATATTTTAAAGAAATGGTTACAAATATATTTAATAAAAACCAAAATATTTGTATATATTTATAATAATTAAAGATATCAAATAGTGTGCAGAAAAGTAACAATATAAGTGATGAACATTTCGTTCAGCAGGAGCGGGTACTTTGAGAAGACCTGGCAATAATCATTATTGTATCTGCCCATAAGGGCAGGGTGTTTTCTCTGAAACTGGAAATAGGTTATGAGCTATGAGAACTATTTTCTCTTTATACCAACAACATTCCTCTTGCTTCTCTGTTTCTTAATCTGCCATCTGTAGTGGCCTCTGCTTCATTGGCATTGACAGTGGTCTGCAGCCTTTAACTCGATTGGCTAGTGGATTATAGATTTGTCATGTGACCATTTAAAATGATCAGGGTAATCCCCATTTCACCTTCACTATTAGTGGAATAATGCTAGCCTTGCTAAGAATCATCTTAACTGTATTCTACCAAATCAGGCTTACAGCTCAGAGAAAGAAGATGGCATGAGTCCGAGATCTCCTTTTGTCTCCTGAAGGAGAAACACCCAGGGATACCTGGATTTCCCTGGGTTTTCATTTTTTGCCCCCCACCCTAAATTTTTGTGTTGATTTTTTGTTGAAATTGACTACCATTGGATTCAGAGGCATTTCTGGAAAGGTGCAGTCTGATTTCCTCAAGCTGTAAGCAACAGTTTACATCATGAGTTCTATAACGCAGGCGGAAGTGGAGAAATTTCTGGATTCCAACCCATCTTTTGCCAAACAGTACTACGACCTTAAATTTAGACCCGGTATAATCTGTGATCTGCTCAGCACTGAAAGGACCAATGTGGACTTCTCCCACGTTCATACTTTGAGCAGTGTGGAGGAGAGCGAAATTGTCTTTGACCTCATCAGAGGATTCCAGGAGAACCTCAATCTTGAAAGATGTGTTTTCAGTGTGCTCAAGATGATGTCTTTCATAATTCAGGCAGATCGCATGAGTTTGTTCATGTACCGCATGAGGAATGGCACCGCTGAGCTTGCCACCAGGCTTTTTAATGTTAATAAAGATGCCACCTTGGACGAATGTGTGGTGGTTCCAGACTCTGAGATTGTGTTTCCTCTGGATACTGGAGTATTGGGCTATGTGGCACAGTCTAAGAAATTAGTGAATGTTTCAGATGTGACACAGGTGAGTCCAACAACATTATATCTAATAGTGAGAATACCTGTGTGTACATTTGATTTATGTGTTAGTGGAGGTAACAGTGCCATATAAAGGATCATTGCTTTAGTAAAAATAGGAAGATTTGGGATATTGTTTTAGTGAACTTATTTGTGATTTAGAATAGGGCACAATACATAAGGATATCTAATCCAGGATTAAATCTTTCCTTTCAAAGGCAGGTTTGTGTCTGGCAGATAAGCTTCCATGCACTGAGCTCTGTGTCACATCTGAAAAAGGAATACACTTTGGCCATGGAAGCAGATACCTAGTTTCTCGGCACTAGTATATCCATGTTATACTGTGATACTACATGCAGCTTGCATCATCTTGTAGTATTATCTTGAAATAATATAAACTGATTGGTTGAAACACCATTTAATGAGAGATATTTAAACCAAGCAAGAATTACATGTATTACCATGGTTCACATCTGTTAACAATATTTAATGCAAAAACATACACCAGATACAAAAGCTTCTTATTGTCACCATCTAACCTTACGGTTATGGTACATTGGCAGTATCCCATAGCAACCAATCAGCAGTATAATTTACTGATCACCTGTTGAAAAGCAAACATCTTATTGTTTGCAATGGGTTACATAGCAAATAGTAATCAAATAATATATGAGGTAATGTAATAAATGATTTGCTACACCTCAGATTACCTGTTTTAAAGCAAAATTCTTGGTTTTTATGGGTTACAGCATCTGGGCAAACATTTTGCTTTTTTATTACTTATGGATGTAAGAATCCCAGGTCTCTCTTTGTATGGTTATAATAAAGCATTTAGACCACAGGTAAAGTATAAGACCTATATTTTGCAACACTGCTAGAATTTGAGCCCTTACTTTGATGTGTTATTGAGATAGGCCAAAGCAAACAACTGAACAGCAATTATATATAACATTATATAAAAATGTAGTATGTTTAGAAAAAGAAAATTCTCATAGCTGCCATATTTAGGTATAGTACCAATTTCAACATTTCCTGGAAACCTGTTAATATTATATATTTTCTGGCTAGAATGCTAGTTCTTATGGAGCTGTGAGCATACAATTTACCTTTAAAAATATCCTTTAAAATTTTCTTTTTGAACATTTTTGTGACATTGAGGAGTTTTGTGACATTTGTTTTTAGTTCAGAGGAATTGTTTGCTTTTACTTTCCCTTTAGAAGGGAAGATCTGTGCTCCCAAAGATGCCCCCAGTAGCCCCCATCTTCTTTTCTGCTGATTCCCTGAACATACCCTGTGCTGCTGTCACTTACCTGAGCTTAGGGACCCACTCACAATATACTGTATATATATACAGAACGTAAATATCACAATATAACCCATAGTAATAAATTAGAGTTTTGTTTTCATACAACTGATAAATGCAACCTGATAACCTGTAGGTTACTAGGTCAGCAGCATCTTTTATTATATTATTGTCTTTATATCATTTATTATCTCAAGCAAAATGTATTATGCATCCTGTGCAGTGTTGGCACATTTCATAGCTGTGGCAGTTACCCTATAAGTTAGTTTTTTGTTTTTTTTTATCTATTTTTTTTTGTTAATAAAAAGTAACATTTGCCAGAATGAAAAGACTGTAGAAGGACCCAATTCTGTTGTACATTAGCTTAAGCAGTGTTGACATGGCAATGTCAATAGCAGGTCCGGACTGGGATCCAAAATAGGCCCTGGCATTTCAAGTACACAGAGGCCCAAACAGCCCTCACCAGCCCAATAAATAGTCACTGTCTATGGTATCTTACAGCAGCCCCTCTGGCATTTGCCAGAATCCAGATTGCCAGTCTGGTAATGGTTATGAGATGCATTCTGACTTCAGCTTTCTGTTTTTGTATGAATGCATATCTATGGGCAGGACACTATAGAGCCTGTAGCAAACTGTCTGTGCTAGGTGCTAAAACTTAATTAGAGTGTTCTTAGTTCCACATCATCTGAGAAAGAGGTTTCTGATTTTATTTTTTTTGTGACTGATTAAAATGCTCACATGGAATTAAATAAACAAAATGGCCTGATCTGCATGACTTTGTACAACATAAGGGAAAACAAATATCATATGACAGAGAATGTGCTTGTACTCATGTAAAATGTATAAATTAGTCACTATTTTTTTTTCTTTCTTTCGATCAGGAATCACATTATGTATTTTTCAGGAAATATGCAGTCTTACATGTTAAGAATTTCTGCTCTTTTTATGTCCTATGCAAATTTCAAAAGTGTAATTTTATTTAAAATGACTGTTTATGATTTTTTTTGCTTCTGTGACCATAAGCATACAGTATATAACCAGGTGGAACTTTAATTAGAGAGAATAAAACACAACAGAGTAATTTGCTAAACAGAGAACCAAGGCTTGTGCTTCCAATATAAGAGTTACATGTATAGTACAAAGTACTGTTATATGAATTTGTAGTACCTTTTTTGTGTTTGATGTTACCAAGCCACTGAGGCTAAGGGTTGTTATGGTCCTGGGTTGAGATTCATGGTGGATGCTTATTTGCTCAAAAAACGTGGTGCAACAGAGTGGGTCCTGAACAAAGAAATCTGAAAACAAGCACAATTCCCATTTTCCATAGTAATTTTTGACCTTTAAGGCTTTGGTACATGTGTTATTTATCCACTACTGCCATCAGGTGGAAAACAGCTGTGGTTAAATGTGTCATAGCCCTACAGGAATAAATAACTTCGACAAGTGAAATACATAGCACAATATGCCAAAAAGTATTAGGACTCGTTAAATTTATATACATCTGAACAACCACTCCACCATTTAGAAGAAGAATTATAGCAAATCCTCAATTTTACATACCCCGATTTTAAGTTTCTCCTCATTTATGATTCCTTCTATTGTCTTTGATGTATCTTCCAGAGATTTCAGTGTCTCCTCTGAAACCTAGAATAAATGATTATATGCAACTTCTACCTTTTCTATCTCCTTTGACTGTACTATGCCTAAATGTATTATAAAATATTTTGCAATCAACAACTAATAATTTCCACCTTGCCAACTTTTAAGATCACAGCTGTCTCTAACTCCTCCTCATTGTGACCCTCTGTCAGTCATACCTTGGCAAACAAGTTATGCATTCTTTGGTAATGGCCATCAGCATGTTTGCCAACCTTCCACAAATGCCAAAAAGTATCTTTTTGGTGTTTCTCCCCTTCCTTGGCTAAACCGTGGATGGCCTTGTGATGAATTGGTCATTGCCTGGGCTATGTAGTCTTACTTAATGGGCCATATTCTGTTTTAAAGTCTGCTGGTACAGTGCGGGTATACCTGCCTATATTTAGCTATACATGGAAGTTTATGAAATGGATTTAAGGCCTGAGACTAATCATTTGTTTGGTTGTGGAAACTAGGGCTTTTCCTATATCCCAGTAAAGTACTTTGATGAACTTGAGTAAATCCAGGAAGGATAGTTTTATAAGAAGATAATGTCAATGGGTAAGCATTACCCTAACCTGTAAATCAGCCCTTATGCTGAACTAATATATGGATCTATGGAAATTGAAGCTGGCCTTATGATCAATTTGATTTATTGGACTTTTAGATCACTGTGTTTCTGCAATGATGATTCTGCAATGATTTATATTTATTTATATATAAGCAACTGTAAACTACACTGTGGTTTGGTATATTAAAGAGTACATGAACATTATGTAGAGTCCTGAAGCAGGTCAGCTTCCTTTCTTCAAAAATTGAGTAAGTAACCATTTCAGCAAGTAGTAGTAGCAGAAATTACTGCCATAAAGAAGGGGCAAAGAAATTAACTCCTTCATTATTAGATATACAGGTATGTCTCATAATGCATGTGACAGTGGTGTATGGTTCACAAGGAGGCCATCCAAGAAGGTACTGGAGAATATATATTTAGTTCATCTAGACAAATAAGGGTGCTGCTATTTTAAGATAAAGGAAAGTGTCAAGCATTGTCAGTAAAACCGTAACTAACAAAATAAATTCTGATGCTGCATAATACAAAATGTGTTAGGGGTGCGGTGGACGTGGCCGGCGGGGGCACCTGAAGGGCCCCAGGTGGGCTCGGCACCCCCCAGTCTGACCCTTGGGTTAACTTGGGAGACTAGTTGGTGTATGAAGTGGAAACCTTGAACTCCCAAAAGCAACAGTGAATATTTGACTACATCTCTGCTTGGACACGTGTATGATGGTTAAAGTAGCCATTGAAGGGTTGCAAATGAGTGGCAACAGATACAAAGCCACCATTCTTTGCCTGGTGGGGCTACCATAGATACTACAAGGTGCATGAGTAGAATGCAATCATTTTTATAACTCCTTTTTAGTGTAAATTGACACTTATGATACATGAATTATAAGATGTCAATTCCATATCATTATCCATTATCATTAGTAATAATGTACACACTGGGCATGTGTGTACATTTTATTTCATGTTGCCAGTTAGAATAAAGAGTCAATAAGGTTTTAACAATTCCAGGACTGATTATTATCATCATAATGACATGGGGTTTGTGAGGTGGAGAAATCATGGGTACCATAACTTATATTGTAAATTAAGCCAGGGGTAAATGACTTTCAGTATAGACCAGTAGCATTAGGTTAAAATGGATAAAAATTCTAGCTACCTGTGTTTTCAGTGAAAGATGTGGGCTATAGAAAATATTAAAATAGTTCAGCCAATAGCAGAAAATATACCTATTAATCAAAGATGACCAAAACCCAAAAAATGAATTAATGTAAACTTACTCAGAGTGGTCTCTGACAAATAGAAATGGTCCACAAAGGTGTTTTCATGGTGTTTTCTGCTGGAGAAAATGTATGAAATCCAGGATGCCTTCTCTGGAGTAGCACCATGTTGTGATGAGTTGTATGAGGGTTGTGGTGAGATGTATGTGGGTTATGATAGGCCCTTCTTTAAGTTAAATGCAGTATATATTTTTCTGCTAAGTCAATATGGAAGCCACACAACCATATATTGAAAACTTTGCAGCTCTTATGTGTATGTCAACATCTCCAGCCCCATTGTAACTAGTCACAAGCAGAACAATACTCACCCTAACTCACAGCAAGTCTTTAAAAGACTCACACTGGTATTAGTAACTTCCATTGCTTTTGCTTTATTTTCACTGTTAGTAACAGCCATTGCTTTCTTAAACTCACACTGAAGGCCAATACCTGTATGGTTGGTGCATTATGTTGCATCATTACATTCTTCTAAATGGCAGTGCCTCTTGCCAACAAGAAGCAGGATGGGGCAGAGAAGATCAGTGGCATGACTTGTAGCAGTGGCATAGCACTGGTCTATACTGACCATTAAATATGATGTTATTCCAAGATTTCATCATTTTTTTGTGTGTTGCTAACCTTGCTGATGTAATATGAACAGAGCTCTTTGAACTGTGCCACTCACCTCTCTGCAAAGGTTACAAAAACAAGAATTTACTGTGTTGGCCAGTAGATCAGAGGTAAAACAAACTTGTCCTTAGGTTAAGAACTAAAACAAGAAAGGAATAAATGACATACTTGCAATAGCAAATAATTTGGAACTATTGCAAAGTAAACTTTCTAGATTTTAAGGTCCCTTCTTCAGGATGGCATTTGTCTGGGGTAATATTAAAAAAGAAATAAAGTTAGGCACCCCCGAGTAATTGTATTCACTTACCTGATACATATGCACAGCAGAGTGGAAAAGCTAGCTTTTTTGCTAAAGTTCAGCTTTTCACTTTATTGCACATGTGCACCACTGCAAAGAAAGAAGAAGCAGAAAAAAATATTGCTCCATTGTGCTTGCTGAAGGACCCCAGGCCAGGGCAGTTTTCTGCTGATAGGAGCACTGGCCACTGCCACCCCCAGTGATTGTTGACGTTCCTTATCTTTTAATAAATAGTTACCATGCGCTATATTAGTGGCAAGTATAAAGTAATATGATGTATTGTATTACTGAACTGTCTGGGATATACACAAAGCTCCTTGATCTATAGAACTGGCTGGTTTAGGGTGATATTCATATAGGCCCTTATAGTATTATCAGTGGCCTTATGTGGCAATATGCAGAAAGACCATTGTACTGTATTACTGACCCTTTGAGGTTAATAGGCATCACTTGGGGTACTTGTTTCTGTGTATCCTAATTTCATTTACAGAGTCTGGTAACCTTAACTGTACTCCATACATGTACTGTTGGCATCTTGTCCAACATATTTACATAACAATTTTTCTTGATTTTTCCTTTTGCCAAGTGAATTTGCATTTCAATTGTGTATTAAAGCACAGTTTATTTTTATAAATACCCATCATTGTCCCAAAGGCACAATTACATTTTTAGTGGATAATCAGAAGGGTGAGATAAGCCTAATCTCTGGGTTATCTCATAATACCCTGGTGCTTAGGTGTCTGGGATATGTGCAATGTGAAAGGGATATTCTTCTATAGGTAACACATAATAGAAACAGTCCATCTTTGGAATAAATATGACCTCTGTAACCATGTTAATGGGTCAGGAGGCCTACAATTGTTATTAAGCTTAATTAAAATATTTTATGAGTGTGTGTTTGTTTTCTGGAAATGTAATTCTGTTTTTGGAGTGCAGCATGTAAATTATTGTAGTATTTGCTTATTCAACAAAGGGACAAAGGGAATATGAACACTTGGCAAATGTGGAAAGGCACGATGGTGATATTTTAATACAGATGATCAAGATACACATTGGTAGGGACACAATTTATCATACTGTATAAAATGATTTACACATCATGATAAATAGGCCCCTAGGTGTCAATTAATAAAAGTCATATAGCTTGTACCAAGGCTAGTATCCCATAGCAACCAATCAACAAGTAGCATTTACTGGTCACCCGTTTCTGTAAGGAGCACTGCCGTGCATGCCTCTTCTCGTGGCTCATCCTTCAAGATGGCAGCACCCATAGGCACCACGTGGTTTCCCGGTATTGGAACGCCACCAGCGTGCGGCAACGAGTGATGTCATCACGTCGTGCTGCAGCACCAAATTCAATACAAAAAGAAAACAAAGACCCAGTTCAATGCCTGATTATAGGTCTTTTCTTATAAATAGTTATTTCTGCTTTATCAATGATGCCAAAGCCTTCCTCAAGACCTTCCGAACTGCCTTTGAAGCCCCTGGCTATGTAGCAGTTACCTATTTACGCCTCATGCAGATGCACCAAAGAAACTGCAGTACTAGCCAGTAGACCATTAAATTCTGGACTCTGGCTGCAGACACTACCTGGATCAATGAGGCTTACATGGCAGGCTGTTGGCAGGGGTTTTCTGTCAAGTTAAAAGATGACCTTGTCTCTAGAGAACTTCCTGAGCAACTGTAAGATGTGATTGCCCTTAGCCTATTGGCAGGAGTTTTCTGTCAAGTTAAAAGATGACCTTGTCTCTTCCTGAGCAGCTGTAGGATGAGATTGCTCTCAGCATAAAGGTTGATACCCACCTCACGCAGTGCCAAGTTAAAAAAGAGCTTGGCAAGAGGTTTCAGCCTGTCCTGGCACCATGTTTCCAAAGACCTCTTCTCCAGAGCCCTGCTCATCAGCCATCTTTCACTTCCTCAAAGGAACCTATGCAGATCGGAAAGGGCACACCTCTCTGAACAAGAGAAACTGTGGAGGTGTTCTGTTGGCCCGTGCTTGTACTGTGGTGGGAAGACTCATTTTACCAACAACTGCTCTCTGAAACAGGAAAACTCCAACGCCTAGGTAAGACTGGGAGTGATATTTGGGTGGCAATGAACCTTCTCCCCAAAAGAATTACCACAGATTTCTGCTTCCAGTGCAGTTCTACCTGGCTACCAGAACTGTTGATTTGCAAACCTTCCTTGAATCTTCCTTGAATTTCATGGACTCAGCCTTTGCCAAGCATCTTTTCCTATGTCTACACCCTTGTGGGTTTTGGAGATTGATGACAGACCCTTGACATTCAAAATCATCTCTGAGACAAAGGGAAAGCTACTTTTGACAGTGGGGTCTCTACATAAAGAAAAGTTGTGTTTCTTAATTTTCACTTGTCCTTCTGCTCCTATGGTATTGGGTTTACCTTGGCTCCACCTGCATAACCCTCTCATCCTACTGTCTCAAGAACTGTCTGCCCCCTACCTGTATTCGCTGTATCCCTGTAGCAACTACTGATCGTCAAGCCCTACCATCGGCAAATAAAGACTTATGAAACTGTTTTCTTCAAGAAGTCTTCTGAAACTCTTCCTCCCCATCACCCCTAATACAGCCCCATCGATCTTCTTCCTGTTCCTATGCCCTTTATATGCCGTACTTTTGCTTTATCTCCAGCAGAGACCCAAGCAATAAAGGAGTACATCCAAGATAGTCTTCAGCAAGGATTTATATAGCCATCTACCTCTCCTGCTGGGGCTAGATTTTCCTTGTATCGATTACAGGCGCCAAAATAACTATTAAAGGAGAAGGAAAGGCAAAGTCACTTGGGGGTGCCAAAATGTTAGGCACCCCCAAGTGACTTAAATTGCCTACCTTTTACCCCGGGCTGGTGCCCCTGTTCGGAGAGAACAGCACCAGCCCAGAGTAGCTGCGATCGCTTCCTCCTTCCTGGTTCCGTGCGTATGCGCTGGAAGGAGGAAGCGCTCCACTACAGGTACCCCAGGCTGGTGCTGTTTTCTCCTAACAAGGGCTCCAGCCCGGGGTACAAGGTAAGTGGTTAAAGTCACTTGGGGGTGCCTAACATATTTTGCCTTTCCTTCTCCTTTAAGAATCATTATCCCCTACCTCTCATCTTTGAGCTGTTTGACCAGTTAAAAGGGGCTAGGGTCTATCTTAAATTAGATCTCCATGGGGCCTACAACTTGATGCTAAGCATGAGAAATGTGCTTTTGAAGTCCCCAAGCTTCCCTTCTTTGGTTATCATCTCTCAGGAAGGGTATGAAATGGATCCCGCCAAAATCTCTGCAATTCAGTATTGGCCTCTCCTTATCAACACCAGGGCCATACAGAGATTTATTAGCTTTGCTAATTACTATAGACAATTCAGCAAGGGGTTCTCTCCTCGCATAGCACCTATCCTGGATCTCATTCATAAGGTAGGAAACAAAACATCTGGCTCCTGCAAGCCTTGATGGTAGCACCCATAGGAGCCAGGTTGTTTCCTGGCTTCAGAACACCAGCATGCCATCACGTTGTGCTTTGGCACCAAATTCAAAATAAAAGGACAATAAAAGGATAATACAAATACTGCAATATATTTATTATCCCCTTGGATATCACATTCTGAACCCAGCTTCCTCCTTGGTCCTGACCTCAACTCTGGAAATATCTACTTAGTTACTATGTGTTACTACCTGGCACTAACTTTTAAGCTAAATTTTAATCAAGAAATAATGTTATCTCATAGTCACAATTAAGTATTATTTCACTGGTTAATGAAGCAAGAGCAGTGATAATACAAATACTGCAATATATTTATTACAGTGGCAGTGGCCATATGAGTACTGCTTCATATTACCTTTTCATAATTTTTTACCCCATCAGAATCTTCAATCTAGACATAAATCTTTTATTTCAAGAAGCAGCAAAATGTATTTACCTTTCCTCCTGGCCACACATATAATAAAATACTAGTTTAAGGGCTCTGGTACACGGGGAGATTAGTCGCCCGCGGCAAAACTCCCTGCTCGCGGGCGACTAATCTCCCTGAGTTGCCTTCCCCCTGCCATCCCACCGGCGAACATGTAAGTCGCCGGCGGGATGGCAGACGTGGCGGGGCGATTTCGGGAAATCGCCGAAAAAGCCTTGCGAGTCTTTTTTGGCGATTTGCGCGAAATCGCACCGCCGCGTCTGCCATCCCGCCGGCGACTTACATGTTCGCCGGTGGGATGGCAGGGGGAAGGCAACTCGGGGAGATTAGTCGCCCGCGAGCAGGGAGTTTTGCCGCGGGCGACTAATCTCCCCGTGTACCAGAGCCCTAAGAGAGGTATCTACATTTACTTATGTAAAGTGTCAACAAGAAAGCCCATGCTAATCCCATAATCCTAATATAATTAGAATAGTCTTAGATTAACCTGCACAAAGAACGTTATTATCTGTAGGTCTCCTTTCAGTATTGTATATGCCTTTGCCTGTGAGAGCTTCTTTGTGTATATGTCCTTGTCTGTTTGAAATGGCACTGTAACTGTTCTCATAACAATGACACCCATGCATCTACAGTGAGTCACAAATTTGGAAAAGTTTACACTTATACAGGTATAGGACCTGTTATCAAGAATGCTCGTGACCAAGGGTTTTCCAGGTGAGGGGTCTTTCCATAATTTGGATCTTCATAATTTAAGTCTACTAAAAAATTAATAAAACATTCATTATATCTTAGCTGGGATCAAATACAAGGTACTGTTTTATTTTTACAGAGAAAAAGGAAATCAATCCTAATGAATCTTAATTATTTGATTAAAATGGAGTCTTTGGGAGACAGGCTTTCTGTAACTCAGAGCTTTCTGGATAATGGGTTTCCGGATAACAGATCCCATATCTGTACAGATGAGGGAGCAAGCCTGCTCCTCCATACTGTCTAGGGGACAAGGTCTGGCTTTCTACCAAGAACAGCAGCAGTAGACACAAACACCATATAAATACCCACAATTTAAATTGCAAATAAATGAATGCTTGTTAACGTTGGCATCACATGGGTATTGTGTGATTATTCTCCTGCACATCTTCTATTTGCGCATTATTCAGATAGTAGAAGATATTTTGGGCTCTGTGTCTATAAGTCACTGCTATGGTTTATGCACGCAATGCCCAACAATATTGACTCTCAGTGCATTGCGGAATGGGTTAAATACAGTATTTTTAAATACTTAAATATATGTAAGTACATTGCTTTTAGTTAAATAGATTTCATGCAGGGCAAACTCATTGCTGTATATTGGCTTATAACAGTATAGTGTTTAGGTAAAGGAGATCTTTGAATGCAAAATGAAGGCATGCTAACTTATTAGTGATTTCATGCTTAAAATGTCTTTTCCAGACCTGCTCTGAATTTGAATTAATGCCCCAGTTTCTTCCTTCTGTTACACTAGGGAAAATCATTTTTTAGATTTTTCTCCAGTGTTGTGGTGCGTACACAAGTTATTCCGGATAAACCTGTTTGGTAATAGTATGTAAAAGAGAGATGGATAAGGAGGTGGAGATGTTTATGTAAGTTTAATATTTATACTCAACATATGAACATTATTTACACATTTCTTACATCACACTGCAGCCTGTACGGATTAGTATATTGCAAGCAGGGATACTCCCAATGACAAAGCTTGTTCGGCCAGGTTAGGTTGCTGGTGGGTTAAACTGCACACAGACAGAGCGCGCAAACCTAAACCTGAGGCCACAACCTCATGAAACTATGATAATTAAGCATGGCAGGTTCAGTAAGAGAATGTTAGAACTATTAACTGGATCACATTTCCTAGTAGTGGGCATTGCCCTGTTTTTTGTGACAAGCAATAACTGCTATAAAGTTAAGTGCTTTAGTAGTTGATTTGAGGATACACTTGAAGCTACAATGCCAACCCCCAAAATGACCACAGCAACTGCCCTCACTTCACCCTCATTTAGAAGTGTGGCTGCTGAAATAATACTGTATATCAGTTATGCCAACGTGTTACATGTAGTGGGCCCATTATTTTTTATATAGCATGTTTGAGGGCCGGATTAAATCAAAATGATGGTCAGCCTTTGAATAAACTGGGAGCCATACAAATCCTTTGGAGGGCCACATCCGGCCCATGGGCCTCCAGTTGGACAGCCCTGCTGTATATATTTGTATGCTCATAGTCATAGCCACACTTATAATTTCTTACATACGGAGCACTGGGGACAGGATGCGTAGACTGGGGGGCGGCCTCTGGGTGCATTTGACAGAAATCCGGCGCTGGCCATAGCCATAGCACCCTAAGGGGTTCTAATCTGGTAATGACATCTACCCATCTGATAATAACTTACATGTAACTGGCTATACAGTGCCATCTAGCGGAAACACATACAGCTACATAAATTTTTATGTATAATGAACTTATTTTCATCTTACCTAGTTTCCTATGTTGCCGCTGGCCCCTTTTGGCACTGTCACAATTTTTTTTTTCCTAAGTAGTGTCCAGTGGCTTCTAGTACCCTAGCAATAAGGGACCCAGAGGGCCTCATGATGCAGAATTTCAGTATATAGTACATGTGCACAGCAGGTCACAGAAGATTTTTCTGTAGGTCCCCTGTGACGCCGCTGTGTAACACCAGCAAATGATTCCAGTTTTCATGATATAATTCTCTGTCATTTATGCTTTAATTTTCCTGGCTGCTTGACCTGTGAGAGAAATGTCCCAATGCATGTCACTTTAAAACAGTTATAATTTTTTCTTTATATAGTCACAATTTATTCTGCATTATTATACTGACAACCACTGATAAGATTAGAGTGTAATAATGAAACAGAAGGGTAATGAGTCATGTTTGTTGCATTTACAGTCTCATATACAATAAATATAGACATACATTTATCTTTGAGGCTGTTACTTCTGTACATAAAAGCAATAGGAAACTGTACCCTTTTGTCTAGATACACATCATGTTCCTATGTCTAGCATTAGTTTCTTCGGTTATATATAATACACAAGAGCCATGAATAACATGTCGTTAGTTATAGATGTGCCTAGTGGTGTAATTTATGTCATGTGACTTACTGAAACTTGTGTATAGTAAAAAATAATGTACCCCCTGTTTTAAAATTTAAGAATATTAGAAGCTACTTTAGATTTCCATGACCTGTATGAAAGTTATATTTTACAATAGGGGTGCATTATTCCTTATATAACCCAGCTCTTTACATAGACAATTCATAGTCACTGTCCCTATCACATGCACACGTATGTTTTATCAGGAATCCAATTAAACAGTTTGTATTTATATGGAGTGTGGAAAGAAACCCCAGAGAAAAACACAGGGAGAATACAAACTCTTTATAGATAGAGTCCTGTTCAAAACGAAACTCTATGATATTGAATTAATAGACACCAATGACCATAACTTATTTGCTAATGTATTTATACTGGAGAGAGTTACAGAGGTCATTTATAGACATTAAAAGCAATAAAAAAAAGTGAATGTACTGACTGGTTGCAAATAAAGTCATTTGCATGAAGCACATTCATTACCAAACAATATTAAAGAGGAGAATGTAGAAAATATCTGGCTCCCGTGCCTGTTAGACATTGGATTCAAGATACTTTACCTGTTATCATGAAAAATTAAGGAGAGCCCCTTTTGCAAAAATAGGTCTAGCTCCGAGGCCAAAGGACCTGAATGAGCCAGGCACATGTGAGCATGTAGTCTAAGTGAGCCTATCACAAGGGCTGAAAATGTAAAGGTGCTGAAGATGAATTCACTTTTCCAGTGGCCGCAATCTACTAGAGTGAGTTTTAATAATTTATTTTAATTAAAAAAAACTTGATCATAATCAGTGTGGCTCTTAGCACCAACATATTACCATATGATCGGTCAGCCTAGGGATTTCTTTCAAGCATACAGTGTACCTGTACCAACTATTTGTTGCTATTGTGAATGCTTAGGGTTCTTGTACAGGATATAGATGGTATATATAGTACCACACAACTTTGAACGTAGATGAAAAGAATGTCATTATTCAAGCAATACTATGGTGCAGTGAATAATGAACACTGATATGCTTGCTGCCTTGTCACTGATTCCCCTACAGGGATGAGTGGAAGAGAGGACACTTGGGGGACCTGAGTACAAACAACACAATTCCATCACTTTCTATCACAAACATGGAGTACAGGATTATACTGGGACTATTCTTTAAAAGACTTTTTTTGTAAATATTCTAGGAAAAAAATCTACATATTGATTGCTGTATTAGAGATACAGTGTGATTATCCTCTAAAGAAATCTTTGGAATTGAGTGTCATTCTGCCTCACAATTATTAAAACCATGAGCAAAATGCTGACAAACAACGCAATGGCAGGAGATGTTTAGATAGTATATGTTTAGAAACAGAATCATTTTTTTGTCATTGAAGATTTTTTTTTAAAAAAGTGTGCTTATGTTTTTATTACATTTCCACTTTCACCTGTATTTCCATTTATTCCAGCCATGGTGTATCATGTACTTGCGTGACTGATGAACCAACCATAATCCATGGTACAAAGTTATCAGTTTAGATTGTCCAGACAGGATACACATGTCAAAAATATACAAAATGTTGTTTTGTACAATTATTCCAGTATATTTATGGCCATCTTAAATCTTTATTTAAGATTGTTTAAGGTTTGCCAGCATTGCCCTTATTTTGCTCCTTTCTTTAGCCACTATATATGGTTTTATGCGCCAATGCCCAAACCTTTGTGTACTTTGGCCCTACTATTTGTTATCCACCCACTTAGATTGTAAGCTCTAAAGAACAGCAACCTCCTTCCTACTGTGTCTCTTAACTCATGGCATGGTCATGTATTTTTTCTGTATTCTAAATTTGCACAGGGCTGTATATCCTAGTCTAATCAGATTGAGTAGAATCTATTTATATTTAAAGTCACAGGACAGAGGAGCTTGAACAATGACCAATTTCTCAATTTCCCATAAAAAATTTAATTAGTAAATGATGCCCCTGGCAAATGCTTCTTACTTACAGATTTGATTTTTGTTTTTTATATTTAGGATTCTCATTTCTGCAGCTTTGTAGATAACCTTACAGAGTATGACACCAAAAGCATCCTGGCTGCTCCTGTCCTGAATGGAAAGGATGTTGTCGCTGTAATAATGGCTGTCAATAAATCAGATGGCACCAATTTCACCAAAACTGATGAAGAGGTAAGAAAAGCACAACGCTGGGTGGGCTTGAATGGTTTATTTGCTTTAAAACAATGTGGGATTTTCAGGCTCAGAATCATGCAGATGAAACCCTAAGGAGAAATACGCTAAAGTTTTCACTTTCGCTAGAGTTTTAACTTGATAAACAGTAAAATAAGTTTTTCTGAATTGAATTGCATCTCAAATTGAATCTCAACCATGAGTTTTTCTCACTGGATTAGATCTGGCCCAATGTATGATGGCAGCTGTCAGGGACCCAAATGCCAATCAATTTACATTGGAGTGTTCCTTTATGAACCACACTGCACTGTGTGTTGTCTGGCAGCATGGCAACATCAGACTCATACGATAGGCAATGTATTAAACAATGCATTTTTGTCTGAATTTTTGAGCAATTCACCTAGATGAAATGTGCAAAGGGCAATAGCTGTTAATTTCTCATATTGCACTTATGGGAATAGCAATTTTCCCAGAATTCAGGTGTCATTGCGGAAGCTAATGGGTGATTCTCTTGTCTTAATTCTGCTGCATCTTTATTAGTTGCATCCAGTTCAGCAGAATGGATGCAACTGTGTGTGTGTGCTTTACTGCAAATTGGGTCCAGTTGTACTGAATCATTTCTAAGTGTGCCAAGTGTGACAAGTAAGCCTTATTCTTTTGGTGCAAGTGTGATGCCCCTATTGATGCAGGGCGCTGAGGGAATCCTGGAGCCAACGCCTGGTCAGGAGGAGGTCCCGGGTTTCCCTGTGTCAGTAGGCACAGCAGCACCTTTAGGTGCAACTCACTGCTGGGAATGTTGCCCACAGCAGTTGTGGATGTAAATGAGCCCTTGTACTTGTATTTATTATTATTTAAATCCTTTTTTAAGGACAAACATTCCTTTATTAATTGAAATGTTTTTAGTAGCATTAAGACTTCTTAATAAGAACCATAACTGCATACCTTACTGTAAAACTCCAGGTCATAATCATTGTATGTGTAATGGTTGGTACACTGAATGGTTAATACTTAATACAACAGATTTGATTGACTGTTGTTTTTTTGTTTTTTTTTAGATGTTCCTTAAGTACCTGAGTTTTGCCAATCTGGTTCTCAAGGTTTATCACCTTTCCTACCTTCACAACTGTGAGACTAGAAGAGGACAGGTAAGCAATAAGTAACCACAAAAGGATCATGGGTTTAGTAAGTATTTTACATGGTTTACATGGTGCAACTGTAATATATATTTCAAGGAAACGGGAAAGGCATATTTGTGTAGTTATTTGTCCATTTATGAATAGAATTTGTGAAGACCAGATGTATGCAGCTACATTTAAGAGCCATTTCAAATATGAAAAGCATAAGCAGTGACAGAGGCCTTGATGAAAAAATGCAGAAAACTGTGTTCATGGCACTTAAAGTCTCTGCCCTCTAATTACAAGTTGCACAGGGGGCCAGAACAAGGAGAACAGCAGCAGTCAAAGCCACCTAGCCACACTGTCAGCCATTTCTCATTCCATTGAATGAGAAATTGCTCCCCTATGGTGCACCATTGTGCTAGGAAGCTGGCATTGCTTGGAAACACGGATGACAGATAGAATTGCCTACTGCTCCTACTGTGTGCCACAAAGCAGCTTCCTACTTAAAGGAAATAGCTTCTGTCTAGGTGAGGGTTTTGGTTGCTACATTTGTCCCTAAGAGGTGATTAAAATACTCAAAAGGCTCATTGACAATCACAAGTGCAATGAGCAAAGTGCTAAAATGGATACAAATCGCTGAGCAAAGTGCTAAAATGGATAAAAACTGCCACAATTTTTTACCTACGATACAATGTTTTTGTCCCAAAATTCTGCAATTTGTGTGCAACTTACTAGTGTGGCTGCAACTTGGCAGTGATTGTGGTTGCACTTTTTCTAACTTAATTTATGGTTTAATGTTGTCACTTCCCCCATACTTGTGCATAGTTGTGCACAATTTATAAGAACAGGTTCAGCACACTGGCACTTCATTCAACTTGTAAGGAGTGTGTATTGGAGAAAATTAACTCTTCCATTTAAGCACTTTACACCTATATTTGCATTCATAAATGAGCACTTGAGTTTGTCTTTACATTAAAATTCACAGAGACCAAAACAGCCCCCCCACCAGCCAACTAAGTAGTGACTGTTTATGGAATCTTACAGCAGCGCCTCTGGAATTTTCCAGAATCCATAGATTGCCAGTCTGGGCCTGTCTCAGACTGCAGTTTCACTTTCATTAAAAATCACAGCATTATAGGACTTTGATCAACATTACCTTCTGCAGCTCTGTGCATGATTTCCTCATTCATGTTAGAAAATATCAGTGTAAGATTTGTCATGTGAAGCTAACTGTGAGAGTTTAATACAAATGAGTGCCAATCTTTACGTAGGTATGTATAGGACAGCATTCAAAAGCAGAGCAATAAATTATGGTAGTATACTGTTAACTAAAATACTGAATTTTTTTATACGCCACTAATGACCTCCCCCATAATGATCCAGTATTTCAGTTAACAGTATACTATCATAATTTATTGCTCTGCTTTTGAATGCTGTCCTATACCTACATTTCTAGCCTGTAGTTGGAAAAAATTTAGGGCACTGTTTCAGTTAAAAGGCCACGTGTAGTTCAATACTTAATCCAATCTGTCACCTTTTCTCAAGTCAGCACATCCCAGGCATTAGTCTTAGGGCTCTGTACACCAAGATAGAAGTGATTATCACAGCAGGCTGCATCATTTCTTTACACAAATGCTGTTCATATATTACGCAATTATTTTAGTTTGATTGAATATGGGCATTCATTTCTGCTGGGAAGATGGTGTTAACTAAATTGGTATCAAAAGTGTAGCTGAACATTAAGTTGTTTTCTGCCAACACTAATTTACAATTGTCTATCCTCATAGATACTTCTGTGGTCAGCCAATAAGGTTTTTGAAGAACTTACTGACATAGAGAGACAGTTTCACAAAGCGCTTTACACAGTCCGCGCCTTCCTTAACTGTGACAGATACTCTGTGGGACTGCTGGATATGACTAAAACTAAGGTGAGAGTGGGAAAAATATCAGTGTTTACATTTAACATAGTTCACTGGCTAATGCACTGCATCACTGAGTGCAACACAAGGATCACAGGGAAATTAGGCTGTCTCTTTGCGTTAGTTCATATGTCAAACAGAGTGTTAGAGATAAGAAGAGAAGGACAGAAAGAGATGAAGTGGGTGGAGGTTTAGTGGCAACGGGGCAGTAAAATGTAGCTTCCACAATGGTAACAATATTCTGTTGCATATTTGTAAGCTTTCTACCATACTTGTTGAGGAACATGTGCAAATAAGTAGATTATTTTAAAAAATCCAATGTTGTTAACACTGCTGTGTTCTCAGGGACCAAAAAAGTTGGTATGTAAATGTGCAAAAAAATCTACATAATTAATTTGTATATTTTCTTGTTGTAGGAATTTTTTGACCAATGGCCAATACTCATGGGAGAAGTCCCCCCATATTCAGGACCCAAGACTCCTGATGGGAGGGTAGGTATTTGATATTCGGATTTTGTGTTCATTCTTTACTTACTGTAGATTAAAGCATGGATGAAACCTTGGCTATGCATTTTCTTCACACATAAGATAAGAGCTGCACCAGCCATAAAACAAATGGTAATATGTTTGATGTTTAGTGTAAATAGAATGCTCTTATGAAAAAAATAGAAAATGCCATATGGGAGAGGTAATTTACTTAACTCAAGGGCACAAGTGCTGGAGCACTAAAGGGAGCAGAAGCAAGAACAACAGTCAGAGCTGTATCTGTGGGAGAAGCACAGGGACCTGCAGCAATTCCTAAAGGGCAGAGCACAGTGTGTAAAAGTACAACTTTCCTTTGCACTCCTCATGTGTGCATATATCTGTAACATATAATTAATTATAGGTGCATCAGATTCAGGGTATGAATTCCTGTGTCTGTATTAGTCTGCAGGAGCAAGCCTTTGTGTACTTGGCATACTATACTGTATAACAGAGTTACTGTAATGCTTTCAACACTTCGCATTGCACCCAGATTATGAAAAAACTTGGGATCTTTGCCAGTGAATTCGTATTCGACCTGCAAGGACAGAGCAAACATGAATAGCTTATTCCTCTGCTGAAATTGAGGTTTTATCCAGCACCTTACAGTCTTAAGACTTACAACAAAAACTGTGTTTTTCTTTTCAGGAAATATCATTCTACAAAGTGATTGACTATATTTTACATGGAAAAGAAGAAATTAAAGTTATACCGTAAGTTTTCATAAAGCTTTTGACAAAACCAGAATTTATTTCCAAATGCTAAAATAGTTTTAAGAAGGAAGTATCAAGAGTCAGAAGGTTTTCAGTAGTTCATTTAGTTCATTGTTTTTCAGCCATCCGATATCTGGCTAATGCCAAGGAACATTGCATAGAAGATGTTGACCTTCTAGTATTTTCATTGAAAATTAAGCCTAAGCCGTCGAGCTGCATAGCCAGTGACGTAAAATAATTGATTTGAATGGAAAATGTTACAAATAATAGAAATTTGACTGTGGCTGCAGACAGCATGTCATGTATAATAAATTAGAGCTGTTTTGAAAAGAAATTAATTGGTTGCTTCACTGGATATAAAAAGTCTACATACCCCTGCAAAATGGCAGATTTTTGTTTAATAAAAAAAAGAAACGGAGATAAATCCTGTTGGAACTTATTCCACCTTTATTGCAAAAAATCATACAAAAACCAGGTTGCATTAATGTGTAGACCCTTTAATAATCAATGGTGTGGCTGCATTTAGAATCAACCAATCATATTCAGTCTCATCTCAAATAGTAGTAAGCATACACCTGACATCAAGGAAAGCAGCTGATTGAGCTCAGATAAAGTTTGGCTGTTCCTGTAGGATTATTCCTCTTGGTCTCATACTACAAAAGTCACGGTCCACAAAAATTTTTTTAATACATGGAAGGGATCTCATCATTGAAAGGTGTCACAAAAAAGCATCCACATCATTAAACATTTCATGGAGAATGGTGAAGACAGACATCAACAAATGGAGAACATATGGCTCAACAGTGATGGTGCCAAGATCAGGAAGTCCCTCCAAGACTGATGGGAAGACAAGGAGAAAACTGGTCAGGGAGGCCACCAAGAGGCCTACAGCAACATTATAGTACTGGTTGTTCCCTTCATGTGACAACAATCAATATGACTGGGTTGTGGGGTTCAGTAGCAAATCAAAAGCCTTTACTCACAAATAAAAACATTCAAGCCCTGTTTTTGCCACAAAACCTTCAAGCATCTGCTAGGAATTACAACTTCACCTTTCAGCATGACAACAACCTAAAGCACACATCTAAATACCAAAGAAATGGCTTCACCAAAGGAAAATCAATGTTCTTGAATGGCCCAGCCTGAGCCCAGACCACAATCCAAATGAAAATCTGTCTCACCCAGGAGAGGCCCTCTCAATTTGACAAATCTGGAAAATGTTTGTATATTGCCAGGTCCAGATGTGCCAAATTAATAGACTCTTACCCCAATATAGTGCCCCAAAAGCACCCCAAAAGGTGCTTCAATTAAGAATATGTTTAGGGGTGCTGACAGTATTTATTTGGGTTTCTTTATTAAACAAAAACCTGCCATTTTGCAGGGGTGTGTAGGCTTTTTTATCCAGTGTATATGTTATTAGAACTGTAGCAAATGTAACACTTTTTGTTACAGTACATTACCATCAAAGTGTGTTCAAAATGTATAAAATAAATGTGCTTATTGACATAAAACTTTCATATGTATATACATAGTTCAAAAGAGGTTTATCAAATGCATACAAAATATAAAATACATACATTTTTTTCTCTGTTCAGGAACCCCCCAGCAGATCACTGGTCTCTGGTTAGCAAACTACCAAGTTACGTTGCTGAAAACGGTCTTGTAAGTACCACAGAGAAATTTGGCTTTACCACGAAAGGGCACATTAAAGGTTCTGTAATGTAGGTTAAATGGCAAATGTGTTTAATATACATTTTTTTTTATTAACCAAATGTTAGTTAATGAACACTCTGTCTTTATGCTTCTTCTTACAGATTTGCAATATCATGAACACAAGTGCTGATGAATACTTTGATTTTCAGGTAAAGTATTAAATAAACCAAGAGAGAAAGGTTATAGTAAGGGGGTAAGTACCAGCACACAAGGACACTATGATGTGGGGATGTCACACATAAAGTTGTATGATGCAATAAGCGTAGGGGACATCCCCTCATCATAGTGTCCTTGTGTGCTGGTCCTTACTGGTTCAGTTACACAGTTTAGTCAGATTACGGGCCCCTAGGTCAGTTGCCTAAACATTGCAAATTATGTGACAAATAGTAATAATAAGTGAAAGAATTAACTAATTACAATTACATTAATGTAAGTTCTCTTATACAGAAAGGTCCGGTTGACGACTCTGGGTGGATTATGAAAAATGTCCTTTCCATGCCAATCGTCAACAAGAAAGAAGAAATTCTTGGAGTTGCAACGTTTTACAACAGAAAGGATGGAAAACCTTTTGATGAAATGGACGAAGTTTTGACAGAAGTATGTCACCCATTTTTACTCACTAGGAAACCTCCAGGCCTTGTTCATGTGAATGCCTTTGCAAATGCAAAACCAAACCAAAAATTACAATAACTTGTGGAGAATGTAAAATTACTGGCAATGTAAAATACAACTGCATTTGCTTATGATCTAAAAGGGCATCAAATAAGTACAAATAACTGACATTAATTCCAGATTTTATACTAAAGCAATTTATTGCATTCCATCAAGTCAAGGCCACTGTCATGATCCTGACTCTAATTAGTTGGCCAACAAGATGATTTTAAATGTTACAACCAAAAGACAAAAAGTAAGTTGTAGTTTTTTGAAGATAAAAAAGGCAAAAAACAAAATTAGAAATATCAATGTTTTGATCAGCATTAGTAGCTGTTGGCTGTAAAACTCAAGCAGATCAACAGTTTATTAGAAATGATTCCTTGCAGTATTGTACAAATGCTTTGTTTTGCAGTCCTTAACACAGTTCCTGGGATGGTCTGTCCTAAATACTGATACGTATGAGAAAATGAACAAACTCGAGAACAGAAAGGATATTTACCAAGACATGGTCAACTATCATGTGAAATGTTCAAACGATGAATTGCAGATTATATTGGTATGAAATCTTATGTCTTATTGCTTCTTGTATTTTATTTAAAGAAAACTACAATATTGCTTATAATATTACATTTGTTATTTCTATAGTTTTACAATGGACTAAGATGTTCCAATAGCACTTACAACAGGGCAATTAATGCACCCTAAAGCACCAGTTTCAAACCTTTGTACACTGCCAAATGTGCTCTGCACCTTTCCCAGCTGGTCATTTCATGGAACATTGAGTTAAAGATGCAAATAACAGCAGGAGGTATCATTTGCTGGTCACTTCAAAGCAAACATTTTTTCTATTAAAGGAACAGTAACACCAAAAAATTAAAGTGTTTTAAAGTAATGGAAATATAATGTACTGTTGCCCTGCACTGGTAAAACTGGGGTGTTTGCTTCAGGAACACTACTATAGTTTATATAAATAAGCTGCTGTGTAGCCCTGGGGGCAGCCATTCAAGCTGGAAAAAAGGAGAAAAGGCACAGGTTACATAGCAGATAACAGATAAGACACCATCGTATTCTACAGGGTTTATCTGTTAGCTGCTGTATAACCTGTGCCTTTTCTTCTTTTGAATGGCTGCCCCCATGGCTACACACCAGGGTTTATATAAACTCTAGTAATGTTTCTGAAGCAACCACAAAACTTTTACCAGTGCAGGGCAGCAGTACATTATAGTTTAATTTCTTTAAAATATGTACATTTTTTGGTGTTACTGTTCCTTTAAGTAGTAGACCACATACAGCTGTCACGACTACCTCTGTAGTACTGAGAGAGAGAGGCACCCTCAACAATGTCTACTGTACAGTATGTACAAACAGAACCAGCACACAGAAGCACATGCCTGGGAATCTTCCCCTGTGGTTCATTAGTCAAGTGGAAACACAAAATTTTGGGGGTGGGTCCCTTCATTAGGTGTCTGACGAAGGGGCACGCCCCCAAAACATGTTTCCACTTTTGATTAATATATATTTTACTTTATTGGAGATTCTGTGAATACATTTCTCTTTATGATATCTATAACTTACCCTTTAATAGTGTCTTCCCATTCTTAGCTTTAAGAACCCTCAGGATTTTCTTTGTTACCAGATCCCATTATATCTGCTTCTTCCTTCCAAACCTTTAAAGGTTCTCTGAAGACCCACATGGAAACCTCCCACTTTTTTTCCCACATACCCTCCCTTTAGATTGCAAACTGTTGTGGGAAGACCCTATTATTCTCCTTTTTTTCTGCAATAGTATCAGTGAAAAGAGTGACAAGTAGTCCAGCACCTGTGGTTATCACTCAGAGACAAACCGATGCTTTTCATTAATGCCTGCATTAAAGGTTTGGCCTACATGGGACATTTACCTTTATTTCAAAGCAAAGTAACCCATGGTGTCACAAAAATATGATTCCCACTACTCATGGTGCATGCCACAGAACAAAGGCCACAAAGCCATGGTGCAAGAGTTGGCACAGGACTCCAATCAGTTAGGGAATGTAGCTAAAGACCATTGCAGGATTATTGTCTGTGAAACAAAGAGTTACAAAGGAACTATGGCCAAGGGACACAGCATATTTTGCGCAATATAACAATTTGCAGTTGCTATATGAAATATTCTTTCTCCTTTGGTTTCATTATTGGCTATTCAAAGAGAAGCACAAAGGAGGATTTACTGTACTGAATATGCTAGCACAGCACATTGCTAATGCTAATAATGTCACTAATAATATCTCTCCCTTTGTATAAGGCTGTTCATGTATAATCCTATTATAATGAGCTGTAAAATGTGTGAGCTATTTACTGCACCAACAAAATGCCTTACTTGTTACACAGGTTGCTGGCTGCATTTATGCCCCATCTGTATTAACCCTGCCATATCTACTTACACTCAGTGTGTAATCCCAATGGAGTTACTAGAATTAAATACCTCATTTCTTTTTTTAATAATATTTACCACAGTTTATTAACCATCTTATAATGGTACTGTATGCTGACACAGTTTGTAGCGTAGTCTTACCATATGTCCTAAAATATATTACAGTATAAACTCCTTAGGCATATTGTTATAAATAATCTATGTGCTACTTTCTCTGCAATAGTTATACAGAAATAAAGGGCCATTTACAAACACAGAGCAATGTGCAAAATGCAATTTTCTGACACACTTTTAGAATGAGGATTGCGGCTCATCAGAGCACTAAAACTTTATTATGGTGTGATTCTTTTGGTACATGTTTCTATTGTTTCTAATGCATAATAGTGTAATACAATGATTTTCTATTCATAAATACCCACTTTCTGTTTCAATAATTGACTCTTCTTTCATATAACAGTCTCTGAAGACTTAAGGGGGACCTGTCACCTACATATAAAAAGCTGTATAATAAAAGTCCATTGCAAATTAAATATGAAACCCAAATTATTTTTTTTATTAAAACATCCATACCTGTTATACATGTATTTAATAGTCTGAGCTGTCAGTCAACAATATGCCTAGAGGAATAGAGATGGGGCAGGGAATTACTTTAACTTTCCATTTAGCAATTCCTAGATATCATTGGATTTATGTATCCTGTACATGGCCATGGGCATCAGGTGCCAGATTGTGGAGCATAAACAAGATTTTGGGATGATGCAAAGCTTGTCGTAATAACAGTGTTTATAAAATGGCACCTGCCTGCTTGCTGTGATTAAGTACAGGTATGGGATCCGTTATCCAGAATGCTCGGGACTTGGGGTCTTCCGGATAAGGGATCTTTCCGTAGTTTTGGATCTCCATGCTTTAAGTTTACCAAAAAATAATTCAAACATTAAATAAACCCAATAGGATTGTTTTGCATCCAATAAGGATTAATTATATCTTAACTGGGATACAGTGCAAGGTACTGTTTTATTATTACAGAGAAAAGGGAAATCATTTCTAAAAATTCGTTGTAGGATAATCACATTAATGACAATTGCCATTACAATTAGAATGACATTACCTCCTGTTGCATTTACAGAAAACTAAGGAAATCTATAACAGGCTGCCAGAAGAGTGCGAAGAAGAAGAATTATATGAAATCTTGGTAAGTTTCACATCAGTATACCTGATTTTTTTTTTATAAATCTTTCCATGGTTATCAATATAACATTTTCCATTTCGCAGCAAGAAGAGCTTCCTGACCCAACAGAAGCCGAAATTTATGAATTCCACTTCAGCGACTTACCAGTCTCTGAACTTTTCTTGGTCAAATGCGCAATTCAAATATATTATGAGCTGGAAGTGGTAGACAAGTTCCATATACCACAAGAGGTAAGAGAACATCAGAGGAATGTGTTTTGGCTTTCTAAAAATAAAATTAATTTAAATATCATACTACAGGTACAGGACCCGTTATCCAGAATGCTTGGGACCAAGGGTATTCCGGATAAGGGATCTTTCCATAATTTGGATCTCCATACCTTAAGTCTACTAAAAAATCAATAAAACAATAATTAAACCCAATAGGATTGTTTTGCCTCCAATAAGGATTACTTATATCTTAGTTGGGATCAATTACAAGGTACTGTTTACAGAGAAAAAGGAAATCAGTTTGAAAAACTATATTTTTTTATTACAATGGAATCTATGTGAGACTGGCTTTCCGTAATTCGGAGCTTTCTGGATAATGGGTTTCCGGATAGGGATCCCATACCTGTACAATGTTTTCCACTAAAGCTTAACCCCATCCTGTGGTTTAATAACATTCTACAATAAATTGCTGCCAGAATGAACTTCCTTCGTTCAATGTTTTTTTTAATTATACCAGCATATTGACCATGATAAAATATGTGTAACTTGGCACTTGGTTAAAAACATATTCTACTAATATCATAAAAACTGTGGGCTTTAAAGAATGTTTCCTTTTCTTTGTATAATTAGGTATTAGTCCGCTTTTTATTTTCTGTAAGCAAAGGATACCGGAAAATAACCTATCACAACTGGCGGCATGGCTTTAATGTCGGACAGACAATGTTTACACTTCTCATGGTAAGAAATTATGGTTGAAGTCTAGAAATGTGGACTGGGGGAATATACATTATATTATACAGTATTTATCGTAGAGAATACCATGGTCTATGGGTTATAAGAAACTTGGACAGACTTGGGGGGGGGTATAAAAATTCTGTAGAGGTACATATACTGCTACTGGGTCTCCAGCTGTATGACCCAGCCCTAGTGTATAATATAAAAGAATATTGCTTGACATATATGCAGATATTTTTGCATCAGTTTTCATCGGTTTTACAGAGCTGTAAAAACATTAGTGCAATATCAGTGAAATACAGGTATAAATCACTGAAATCAGGAAATATTTTTAAAACTAAGAATTGTCTGCTTATATATGACTCTATGGAAATGATGTTACTGTATTTTGGATCTTTGGACAGTGGGTTTCTAGATAACAGGTCCCATTGTGATCCCGCACAGCAAATTCCAATATCACTTTGCCAAACTGATATTTCTGTTTTGTAAAGTAAACTCACTTTTAGCCTTGGTGCGTGAAAAAAGTCACAGTTGAATTGAAGAAATCCTTTAGTAAATAGCAGGAAAGCATGCATTTATGTTAAAAAAAATAATGGCTTGTGTGAAATCTCATCTCATCTATTTTTGCGACATTTCATGAATGGGAATGGGATTTGCTCAGGGGAAAAAACTCAACCTTTAGTAAATCTGATCCTTTGTGTGCTTTATCCTTTGTTTTATTTACAAGGCTGAAGGGGCCATTTACAAATGGTTTGATTTTCTTTTCTCCAAATCCAGATTATTTAGTGCTATAAGTCACAGAAAAAAATAGTCTCAAATTTTTAAAGATTTACTTCAAAATGGCTAAAAAGCTGAATCTGCCAATAAAAAGTCAATGGCAGATTTTCCTTCCCTTCTTCTTTTGCTTCGAAACGTTAGAGGTTTCGGATTTTTGACCCCTTTTGTTTGTGCGACCATTTGAAAAAGTAGAGGTTTCGATGTGACCATTCAAAACATTCAGAGTTTTGCGCCTTTTTCCCACGTGGACTTTTTCAGTTCACACTTGAGTTTATTCCAATTTTTAAAACAAGAAATGTTAGAGTTGTAGTAAATCTGCCCCTAAATGTGGTACCTGTATAATTGTCCCTTATCATCCAGAGAATGTTTAGTGAACCATTTTCCAATTTCAGACTGGAAACCTAAAGAGGTATTATACAGATCTGGAGGCCATGGCTATGGTAACAGCAGCTTTCTGCCATGACATTGACCACAGAGGAACTAATAACTTGTACCAGATGAAGTGAGTAAATTTGTATATGAATCTGAATTAAGTGTATGAAGCCTGCCTCTCTCTCCTTCTGTGTGTGTTTTAAAAATAGAAATGTCTGTATAAGGGAAAATGCATGTCTGAAAGATCTATTCTTTTTAATTAGTGCACAGCTTGTCAACCTTTAATCTATGGTGTTGGCACCTTGGTACTTGGATATCAGTGCCATAGAATCTGTTACGTAATCACTTAAAGGGTTAATTGGGGTAAAGCTATGTTATATCCAGACTGATACCATATGGCCATAGGGCCTGGATCTTCCAACACGTTTAATATCATTGCACACCAAATTCATAGTTAATTTTTTTCCCGCAGGTCTGGGCATCCATTAGCAAAGCTCCATGGATCCTCAATTCTAGAAAGGCATCATTTGGAATTTGGCAAATTTTTACTGAAAGATGAGGTAATGGCACAAAGGTTTCTTACTACTTCTCAGTGAGCCTACATAAATGCCCTTTCTGCCTATTTGTATAACTTGTTCTTCTGTTTGGAGATTGCAGATGGAGCCATGCTGATATTTTTTTTGTCTTTTTTTCACAGTCATTGAATATCTTCCAAAACCTCAACAGGAGGCAGTACGACCATGCAATCCACATGATGGATATTGCAATCATTGCAACTGATTTAGCCTTGTATTTTAAGTATGTATTTTTTTAAGGCAATCTAATATTAAAATCTTAACTTGAAATAGTGCAGAGCAGCAATCGTGTACCTTTTCTCTAGCTGAAGTCATTCCTTGTCATTATGTCAGGCCAACCCTACCAAGTATGCCTACAAAGTTATATAGGAATACTACACCAGGGGCCATATTTATTCAGAGGCAAGTATCACAGATAATGTTGCCCATTACAACCAATCAGCAATTAGATTTAAATGGTCACCTACTAGTTAGAAGACCAAAGCAAAGATCTGATTGACTGCTAAGGGCAACATGACCGGTGATGTTTGCCTCCAATGTTAATAAATACACCCCCCAGATGGTAACTGGAGGACTAGTTTTGAGAGAGAAACAAACAGCCTATGTTGGCCTGGCATCTTTGACCAAACAAATGCAACAAATGCCCTGCACTATAATGATATTTGAATCTGTTAAATCAGACTTGTTCTGACTCCTGCAAGAACTACTTTTTACAAATATCATAGGTTACAAAAATAGTATTTCAACAAATATATAAAAAGCTCATCAGTTAACATGCTGGATTGGCATAAATTAGAGAGATAGGAAACCTAATTCTTATATGGCTCTCTATTTAATGCATGAATGATGCACCTCTAGTGTTCCCACTAGAAAACAAAATACATAACACATATAATTCTAACTGTAAACTATATACAGGATACCCAACCAACAAGCAGGCAGCTAATACAACAGAAAAGAACATGTAGATGAGACCTATTTGATTAACAAGCAAATATAGACTAGCTAACTGACTAACACCATTCATTAAAAGTTATTGTCCTCTTAATGACTCTACCAAAAAGCAACTGCTCCCATATAGCTTGGGTGTACTCATTGGGGTGCTCTGAGGGGTTAGCACCCTGGAGTTCACAGGCAACTCCCCATTGTCTGCGTTCTCAACAGCCATTGGGAACCTCCTGCACATCTCATAGCTTGGCAGGCAAACCTCCCCTCCTGTGTGAACTGAGTAAGGGCACATTCCTGTATGCTTCTCTGGAGAAAAGCTGCTGTGCTCATTTTATAGCCACTCATGGTGTATGCCTCCTACTAAGCACTAGAGCCAGTGTCATTTTGGCTCCACACCAGTCCTATAAGCAGCCAGCATCTTTCAGGTGGATGTCCTGTTCTCTTGGCAATTGGATCCTTTCATCTAATGTCACAAAAATATTACCAAGATACGCCCCTTTCTTTTACAACAGCTAAAACATGAATCCTTTTCCATTTAGATTACTGCAATCTCCTACTAACCGGCCTACCAGACTCCCACTTCTCTCCCTTCCAATCATTCTTAAATTCTGCTGCTAAGATCCTCCTGCTCTCTTCTAATCGGAACCAGTTCAGTCCCAAATCTTTAGCATGGCTGCCTGTTTAGTAAAGGGTAGCATACAGAATCCTTTTGCTAACATACAAAGCCCTTCTCTCCTCTGCTCCTCACCACATTTATTCACTGGTCTCCCTGTATGTTCCTGGGTGTCTCCTCTCAGAGCCTCCATCTTGTTTTACCATCCACACCCAACTTTCTATTTCGCTGCTCCTTACCTCTGGAACTCTAGCCCTGAATTCCTTCGTAGGATACACTCACTCCCTCTCTATAAGAATAATACTCAGGTTCTACCTTCTGGAGCACTAAAACATTATGTTGACTAGTCCTGTGCTTAAGGGCAAATGCCCATACCTTGTGCAATTTTGACCTCCAATTTGTGCCTGTATGTTACCCAACCACTTAGATTGTAAGCTCAATGGGGTAGGGACCTCCTTCCTACTGTGTCTCATATCACATGGCAATTAATCTCTGTATATTTATACTTATTTATTGTATTTATTATGAACACATGTCCTCCCTGTGTGTAATTGTGTATATTGTAAGATTGTAAAGCACTGCATATGCTTGTATTGCTTTATACATAAAGTTATACATATATACATACATACATACATACCAGTGAACAGTGGTGCTGGGCAGGGACCAGGCTGTATGGGTTGAGGGCTTGAGTGCCCAAAAATCCTAAAAATCCTATACAACCTTCATCTTGCAGTATAGCATGTGAACTGATACTTATACAACAGAACTGTTCATTTATATGTTTTAATTTAAGAATTTCCAATTTTGAATTTCTTGTGTAGAAAGAGGGCAATGTTTCAGAAGATAGTTGACCAGTCTCAAACATTCACAAGTGAAAAAGATTGGACAGAATATATGATGCTGGAACAGACCCGTAAAGAAATTGTCATGTAGGTTGTTGAATTTTTTCTTCTTTAATTTTGAAATTATACATTTTGTATATGTCATTTGTTGTAATACAACTGTAATGTATTATTTTATTGTTCCAGTAATTATGTTAAGAAATACAAAATTATATTGTTCATAAGAATTTCCATACATTACAGAATGAACTTTTTTGTCTTCTTATTATTTAAGGGCAATGATGATGACAGCTTGTGATCTCTCAGCCATAGCCAAGCCCTGGGATATACAAAGCAAGGTAAACAATTCATCTAATTATTAAGTATCTTTCTATCATCTGGCTAGCTATCCTTGCCAAACAACTATCTCTCCCTTTCTCTTCTGTTTGGATCTAATACAGTTACTGTACCAGTTATCTGTCATCAATTACTTTAGCTTTAATGAAGAAGATCAATTACTACTTCCTGCCCCACCTCCCATTCTAGCTACAGGTTACCCTCCTAGTGGTATCAAGTAGCATCTAAAGATAGAGGGGATCATTTATAAAGACTGGACACATTTGCACCTGGGCAGTAACCTATAGCAACCAATCAGCGATTAGCCTTTTTCATCCTGCTGCAGGTTAAGCAGTGAAAGCAAATACCTGATTGGTTGCCATGGGTCACTGCCAGTTTCTTTATAAATGACCCCCTCAGAAAATTTTTTGCTAAGGCAGAATTCAGCACTAGTAGTTTTTGAGCAATATGCACTTGTTGCTTGACTTTGCGGCCATTGCTGTCAATTCACATTGGAAGTGGATAGGTGGTGGTTTGAATGTTTGCCCCCCCATAGATCTACAAAACATATGATGGAACATTATGTTATTGTCAAAGTAACAAATGCACTATTTTGGCTGATACATGAAACAAAACCACACAATCTCTTTGTTGCCCTTGCACAGGTTGCGTTGTTGGTTGCTGCAGAATTCTGGGAACAAGGTGATTTGGAAAGGACTGTATTGCAACAAAACCCAATCGTAAGTTCACAGAAAAGTCCTTGTTTATTACCTTTGTAATTTACCAACAATGTAAGGTTTTTTCCTTTAGCAAAGGTTGGCATGAGTTTGAACTATTATAAATAGTATGTTTTTTAATTTTTTATATTAGTTGCTGTTAGATTTAAAGGGGTACCCATAGGGGCAGATTTCTAAAAATGAGCCCATCACAGAAAAACTCACCTACTTTCTATTCATTCCTATGGGATGTTTAGAAGTGTATTAATAAAATGGGGAACTATATCATCCATTGATAAATACACTTCTAAAAATCCCACAGGAATGAACAGAAAAGAGTTTTTCTGCAGTGAGCTCTTATCTACCATTTTTGGATGCAGTAGAATGCAACTTGCATATGCATATTTATGTTTGAAAATAAAATCCCTAAATAATGTAATTGCCTGAAAAACTAAATCTCTAGTCATTTGTCCCATGCTTTAATGCACCTTGACTTTCAGGGTTTGGATTTGTTTCGGGCCAAGTGGCTGAACCACTGTTACTGGCATTGTGCTGGAAAACATTGTTTAGTGATATTTTGTTTTCTTTAACAATAGCTCTTTAGAAAAGGAATAAGACTTTATTAAAGCAGCACGGGCAGACATCTAATCTTAATCCATAGCTGTACTATAACTACAGACAAACACCAGGGGGCATTGTTGCTCCACATGAACAGTACATGAGACACCATCAGGGCAATTTACAGATTTCTAAGTATAAATAATACAGATTGAAGTAATCCAATTTATCATTTCTAAACTTGTATCATATTATCTTATACATACATGGTACCAAGAGCATTTTTTTGCGATCATATATTTATTTTAATTGTATACTACATCTATAGATTGTAATCTAAGATCACTTAGATTGTAAGCTCTACGGGGCAGGGACCTCCTTCCTACTGTGTCTCATACCTCATGGCACTTATTCCCTGTGCATTTATATATATTTATTGTATTTATTTATTATAACACTCGTCCTTCCTGTGTGTAATTTTGGATTTTGTAAGATTGTACAGCGCTGCGTACCCTTGTAGCACTTTATAAATAAAGTTATACATACATACATACATACATACATAAATATATATATTTCAATGGTTCTCTCCTATAGACACACTTGAGGCATAGTTAAAACTATTCTACACTTTAATTATTCACAATTTTTTATTGACTCTACTAAATACATTCTAATTTATTTTTATATTTTTTTAGCCAATGATGGACAGGAACAAAGCAGATGAACTTCCTAAGCTTCAGTGTGGTTTCATTGACTTTGTGTGCACGTTTGTATATAAGGTAGGAAGAAATATCTTGTGTGTGTTAGGTAATGCTTGCATTTGAAAAGGAACTGCCCATTATATATTGGCATAAGCTGGCCAAACAATGTTTGAACCTAGGTGAAGAATCATGACTCGAAGAACAAACAGCATCTTGTCTTCACTTACAGGATTAAATCATTTAGATTTGCATGTTAATTTTGCAGTCTTGTGGGATTTACCCTTAAAATGGTTATGGCAGACTACAAGTCAATCTGATTTTCAAGTGAACTGTTTCATGGTGTAGGGTGTAAAAATTCATTAGAGGTGGCAGGCATGATGTTGGCTGTTCTGCTGTTTACATCTCACAAGTTCATTATTGTATTATTGCCAATAATGTTGTATACAGACAGTATAGAGCACATTTATTTGCACAAACAGAGATTTTATTTGAGTGGGGTTCTGCGATCACATTTTTTCCAGCTTTATTTGTAATATGAAAAGCACAGGAAAAAAAGATTTGGGTGTAACAAAATAGAAAGTAGAAAAAAAACCTCAACTGCAGAAACAACTCAGTTGCTTTAAGTTGTGATTGTTTAGGGGTTTATGTGATTCTGTGAAAATTAATAAATGTGCCCCAATAGGTTTGCCACCTGGCTGGCCAAGGCCGAGGCTGGTATTACAAATTCAGATACACAGAAGGGGGTTGTGGGAGCACTCCAAGGCTAAATAGAGTATACAAATACAATGGAAGTGCGACTGATCTGGCCAAATTAGCTACAAGCATACAAAAAGAGAAGGGGATTGATCAATGCACATTCCCTGGTCCCGTTTCATAAGTAAATTATCTATGCTAGTGCATGTATTGATAAAAACAGGGGTTTTTAGTTACAAAATTATGATCATAAGACCTAGGGGCTGGTTTGAGTCAGAGGGCTTAGTCCACCCCCATGCTTTTAGCTTTTATAGAGAGAGATTGCCAGGACCACAGGGTTTACCTTGACGTGGTATGGTGGCTTACCAATCTTATCATCACAATTTTGTCAATACATGCACTAGCATAGATAATTTACTTATGAAACGGGACCAGGGAATGTGCATTGATCAATCCCCTTCTCTTTTTTGCTATTACAAATCTACCAGCAATGTACTTGCCATTAAATTTGTAATAACTAGTCCTCTGGCCTCACTCACCTCCAATTCCCTCTCTCAGCTCACCCCTTTATCCCACGCTAATTGTATGTTCTTGATGTGGTCGTAACAACTTCCCTAAGGGTAATAGGAGATGGAGCATTTATTTTACCTTCACTACTTTTTCCTTCCCATGTGTGGGGAAGTTTTGCAATTTGCACTTTCTTTGAGGTTAATGAAAGACATAGGGGCATATTTATTATGCTGTGTAAAACTAATTTGCTGAAAAAAGGAGTAAAAAAATGTGTAAAATAAATGGAAAAGATTGCCGTCTGAACGCAGGATATTACGCCATTATTTTCTGTAAGTTCCTGTGGAAGAAAAAAAAATTATGCCGATTTTACGCCGTTTTTTACACGGCAAAGCCTGGCGAGGTGTGGCGAATTTTCTCTCCGTTTTTTACACAGCATAATAAATATGGGGCATATACTGTATATTATGCTGTGTAATAGTGTTTGTCACCCATTCTTGGCAAAACATTTAAAAGTAACCCAGCATAGAATATAAAGGTAATCAAGGGTATTTTTGAGCATTTGCCACTTGCCCAGAAGCTAGAAATTGCACATGCGACAAACGCTATGTATGATTTTATAACTATCTCTCAAACAATAATAACAGAGGCTGAAAAGTCACTGTAGGGAGCTACTGAGAACAATTTAATGCAAGAGGAAGCACTTTGGAAAATGCATGTTGTTGTTCAACTAAATATGAAAACCTTTCTTTCTTTCAGGAATTTTCTAGGTTCCATCCTGAGATACAGCCAATGTATGATGGGATTCTAAATAATAAGAAGGAGTGGAAAAAATTGGCTGATGAATATGATGCAAAAATGAAAACCCTGGAAGAGGACAAGCAAAAAAAGGAGGGGATACAGCCACCAAAACAAGGTAACAGAAATAGAGGAAAGGCTAAACTTATTTATAATAAGAATTTAGCACTAACTTTATTTCATGCAGTGCAGAATGCTGAGCATAACTGCATTATTTTATTTCTATAATTAATATATGACTATGTTATTGTTGTAGTTGTCTCTGCTGGGGATATGGAAGCTCTTGCATGGGGGGACATGTATATAAGAGTCCTTTGGTCCTGACTTGGCCTAAATTCTTATCTATAAAAGCAGTTTTTTTAGACTTTCAACAGGCAGCACATTTTTTAATAAAATACAATGGAGCATATACACATTTTCCAAAACATGACAGTGACCCAATTGAAATTCATGCCGAAGTCCAGGCTGGCAGTTGACCCCAATAGACAAGTTTGTGCAGCGCAGA
Organism: Xenopus tropicalis; assembly: GCF_000004195.4. Classification (NCBI taxonomy): domain Eukaryota; kingdom Metazoa; phylum Chordata; class Amphibia; order Anura; family Pipidae; genus Xenopus; species Xenopus tropicalis. The sequence continues at coordinate 44,025,698 of NC_030679.2, read as the reverse complement.
GAAGCCCCATAGCTAAAATGTGATCTGATTTGGAATAATATACAAGTTTCAGGCTTATTTACTAGCAACAGACAAATCTATACCAGTAGAGTAATCCATAATAGCATAGAGATGAACATTGAACCCATAGTGGGCTATAGAATAAAAGACACTAAGGGCGTGATTTATCAATGTCAGAATTTGATTTATCAACTTAAAATTTAGATCTATGGACTATTAATCTGTTTGTATGCAATTATATGCCTTTAGAAGTCTTCAATAGATATTTTTAAATAAATTGTAAATATTTGAAAAAATGTCAACGTCCCCAGTGAGTTTTTTGGGCATCTTTATTGAGAATCAGACAAGTCACTAAATACAATCTGAAATAAGGCCAGAGAACATATCTATGCTAGGGTTCATTTACAATTAGCACCAATGTTCATAAACTGGGCCCTCTGTATTAGCGCTTGCTAGCAAATAAATCAGCCCTAATTCTACCAAAGAAACACAGTGACTGTACCCCACCATATTACTTCAGTTTAATATTTTGAATTGGCTTTACAAAAGGAACAACATTTTGGATCTTTAACATCTGTAAGTGACAAGCACAGTAATATTGATAAACCAGATCATTTATTTGGCCTGGTTTCCATATGGTAGGGTTTTTACATGGCCTAGCTCCACCACATAGCCATGAACTATATTGGCTTGATCCAAATGCCATGTTTTGTAGCAAGAATTTGGTCACATAGTCCATCCAGTGTGGCCAGCTGGCCAATGAAATAAGCTTAATCAGATGTTGATTAGGTAACCTGAATGCCATAAGGACCAATAGGCCAATAATGGCCAAACTGGCACCAATTATCTGCCTGCAAAATTATTATCTATTGTTTATGAATAAGAATAAAACACTACTATAAACATCAAAACACTGTCTTTCTACTTTTTTAGTTCCACAACCTACAGTGAGAGAAAATGGAGGAAACGTCCCAGTTACCGAAGCAGCACCACAGTCCAAAAGTTGTTCTATCTTATAAGGCTGTAAATATTTTTTATTACTATTATTTTTTTAATCATTCTTGTTAGGGCACTTATGGGAATAAATGAGGATAGTGAAGTACTGTGTTCCTCTTTCAATCTTTTATTATATATTTTTGCAATGTGTGTACAAAGAATTAAAAATATATGTCACCCAAATGTCCAATACTTTTATTTTACAGTAATGAAATACTAGTATATATGATAGACTATGTAGTTTCATTTGGAAATAGCTGAACTACCAAGCCACCAATGGAGCACAGGAAAATGCTAATAAATTGCAATATAAATGTTCTAGTTATAATGTACATTGTAATATGCTTATATCAGAACTTAATGGCAGCCTCAATATAGTCATGAACGAAATGAATTTGTTGTTACCATGGATCACTGAAATGTCTAATGTATATTTACTTCTAGGGTTAGTCATTGAATAGGTTGATTCTTATTGTGCAAATATATAGTCATAACAGCAATCCTTTTCAGAGATCTGCCCAAGTCCTGTATCATGAATAGCTCAGGTTGGATTGTGGTCTCCTATGTTACCTACCTCCAAACATTTGTATGTAGAAAAGTCTCAAGAAATTATCAGAGAATGGATGTATATTTGTGACTGGAAACAACATGGCAACATAGAAATTCTAATATACAGCAGTAATCTTTTAGATAAAGGCATACAAACCTGATAATGCAGGTGATTTATCCAATATTCCCCCAGATAAGCAAAGAATTAGAAATGCCATATTGTCCATTTAATACCAACCACTTATAAAAGCCACATGGTGCATGTCTGATTAGTAACCAGCACCATACATGCTACAGATTGAGACCCCGGTCTCTAAACCAGGGATCCCCAACCTTTTTTTTTTTACCTGTGAGCTGCACTCAAATGTAAAAAAAGTTGGAGAGCAGCACAAACATAAAAATATAGGGCCATTATTGGTTATTTGGTAGCCCCTATATGGACTGGCAGCCTACTGGAGGTCTTTTTGACAGTACACCTGTTTTTTATGCAACCAGAACTTGCCTCCAAACCATGAATTCAAAAACAAGCACCTGCTTTGAGGCCACTGGGAGCAACATCCAAGGGTTTGGGAGCAACTTGTAGCTCATGAGCCACTGGTTGGGGATCACTGCGTCTAAGCAGTCATGCAACATGAGCTTGAATTCAGTACTGATCTCAGCCTTGCAGCATGGACATTTCAGAAGTGGTTGTATTACCAATGGTAGGTGCCAACTTTTATCTAGTATTTAAGATGATCTGTTCATAGCCTTTAGAACCACTCTCTCTCAAAGTCCACTATGAAAAATAAGGAGCTGACTATTTTACAATATTTATTTTTACTATTATCATTATTATGTCCTCAGACATAATTTTTATGCTTACGAACACAGTTTTTATTTTTCTCTGCATTTTTAGAACACATTTTCTGAACAAAAATACTAATTTACTGGGTCCTTCGGTGCATTTCATATAGTTACATAGTTAAGTTGGGTTGAAAAAAGACCAAAGTCCATTAAGTTGATCCTCTCTACATGAACCCCAGTGCACACATGTATACACTCACATACATAAACCATATATACCAATATCTGTAGATTTTAGTATCCCAGTAGCCTTGTATATTATACATGTTCAAGAACTCATCCAGGCCCCTCTTAAAGGCATTAACAGAATCTGCCATTACAACATCACTAGGAAGGGCATTCCCCAACCTCACTGCCCTCACCGTGAAAAACCACCTACGCTGCTTCAAATGGAAGCTCCGTTCTTCTAATCTAAAATGGTGGCCTCTGGTGCGCTGATTGTTTTTATGGGAAAAAGATCCCCTGCTATCTGTCTATTATCCCCTCTAATGTACTTGTAAAGAGTAATTGACCCCATACAAGAGCCTTTTTATAATAAAGAGAAAAAGAAGTGATATACAATTATTAAATTTGTTGTAAAAGTTGAATTCATCCATTTTATTAGTAATATACTAGAATAATAATTAATAGCAACCAATCAGCAAGTATCTTTCATCACTGGAGTAGTGTTGGATGAAAACAAAGGTGCGTTATAGGTAAATGCACTTGTACAAAGTTGCAGCTCCTGTTAATAAGCGATTTACATGTTTAAATAAATATTTAGAAAAAACTGCTGTGACTATTTCACCCTTTTGTAAATCTAGCACATTATATCTATGCAAATATTAAAGGAATAACAGCCATTACTCTTGCTTTGCAGTGGTCCATAAAGCAATATGTACAGCTCAAGATTACATTTTTAATGCAGAAGAGCTATTCCCAGCAGTATCTTGGGAATGGCATTCATTTTGTCCATGTTTCTGTATGTTTGGTGCTAAAGCATCCAGAAAATATAGACCCAACTGCTCACCAAGCACCAAAAATATGGTTGCTTCTCATTATTCCCTATGGGAGTGTGCAAACTACCTATGGTAGGCAGTGAGGTCTGTATTTCAGGGCAGCTGTAGCTCTGGACAAGACTCAGAGTACACTAAAGGTGGCCATACATGGGAAGATTTGCTCATTTGGTGAGGTCACCAAACAAGTGGATCTTCTCCCAATATGCCCAGATATCTGGCTAATCCAATAGGGCCAAAGGATCAACTTACAAATGTGGGCACAGGCAATGTTGGACCAAGGACCACATCAATGAGCCAATGTGGTCCCTGATCAAACCTGCCCGATCAAGATCTGGCCAATTTTAAGCCAGATGTGATTGGGTAGGCCCATGGGGGTGCCCATACACAGATTAGCTGACACATCGGTCTGAAGGACCAGAATCGGCAGCTAAAATCTACCTGTGTATGGCCACCTTAAGGCTGATGGATAGATAAATGGTGACTAAGGAGAAATCATTGTCTGCTTGTGATTTGATCAAGAAAAGCAAATGTGATTGTGAATTCAAATTACTACTAATCTGTGTAAATGTAGTTTTCCAGATTATATTTAAAAACATTGTCAATATGTCTTGTGCTTTGGGAATTCCCATCAGTAGGGTGTTTAGTATCATTGTATATACATGTAGGGAACCTCTGTAAGGCTGTCATATTCTAACCAAGTGTTTTTCAAACTAATAAAATGTATAACTTGACAAATGAAAGTCTTAGTCTGATTTTTTGTAACCAAGATATTGGATTAAATTAAAAAATAATAGAAGTGTGAAGTGAATTTAATGTTATACGCTTTCTAATTTATTGGCTGACTGAATGGATTTTTTATAGTAAACATTCATTAGGCTCTAAAGGCGAACATTTATTTACTTGATTTTAATATGATTTTTCATTTTAATTATCACTGAACCAGAATCTGTCCTTTGCTGATCTCTCCACTGCTTGCTTTGACTACATAGCCAACAGTTCCCATAATGCAGGGGCGTGGCTACAGAGCAAGCAGACCCCACGGGTGCAGGGGGGCTCAGGAGTGTAGAGGGCCCAGTAAGACCATAATTAATGAGCAATCTTTAATATACCTTGGTAGAATAGGTCAACTTACAAATGTTTTGGGGCCCTTAATTAAAACTTATGTGGGAATGCAGCAGTTGTCTGAGAAGAGATCAATAATCTACATTTGGTTCCTGACCAATTCCCCCATCACCCCTACATTATTAAATGGAACCCTGTTTTACTGGAGCCTATTTCTCAGTTGGCCAGTGAATCCATTTGGGCCAATGTCAAAAAGATGGTGGCCTTCTTAAGGCAAAAAGAAAACATTTACAAACTCCTGGTGTTCTGATACCAAACCCCCGACAAACTCCACAAATTATTCTTGAACTGTCCACCAAGTTGCTGGAGAAACTGTGGTGCACAAGGCACGTATTTTGGGACTGGGCACTCATCCAACCACTATGGACAGAAATAACCAACTTACTGAGTTACCTTTAGGCTCCCCAGTCCCTAAAGATATACCAACCTTTCTGCTGGGCAAAGCTTTTGACAAAACTCACAAGCACACCCAGGCGTTTTAATCAAATAGTCATGACACGCTTAGCAATAGCTTCTAAATGGAAATCCACAGCCACGCAACCATTGCCTAAATCCTAATAAAAGTTAATGATAATAGACTCTGAGTCTAGAATCTTTCCTACAATACAAAACAGCCCACTATCTTCATATTTTGTCCATATGGGAACTAAGAGGATAAGCTTCCACCCCTGGAATTGTTTCTTTACTAAGCATGTGATCAACCTTCCTCACGGAATGGCAGCATACCCCACCAGCTATCATTTCCAATGCTCAGAGATTCATTCTATTAACCACATCATGTTCTGAACAGCTTTACCTAACTATTACCAAAATGCTAACATGTTCTATTCTTTTCTCTTTTTGCTTGTTCTTACTCACTTTGTAACTTTGATAACATTTCAATACAAATTATAAATTAAATAAAAAAAAAAAATACATATTGGGTAAAGACCATAGGTACTGGCAAGTACAGGTATGAGACTTGTTATCCAAAATGCTTGGGACCTGGGGTTTTCCTGATAAGGGATTTTTCCATAATTTGGATTGCCATACTTCAAGTCTAAAGAAATAATAAAAATTATTTACAGAGAAAAAGGAAATCACTTTACGTTCGAAGTTCCAAGATTTTGTTAAAATGGACTATGAGAGATGATTTTGATTTAAGGGATCCCATACCTGTACTGGCTTTGGTGGAAGGCTTTATAGGCAGAGGTCCTGGAAAGGGCGTTTAAGGATTAGAGTGTGGTTTTGTCAAACTGAAATTCAGTCCTGCATCTGCTTCATTACTTATAACCCAGTGATCCCAAACCAGTGGCTCAGGGGCAACATGTGACTCACCAACCCCTTGGATGTTGCTCTCAGTTCCCCCAAACCAGGTAGTTTTTTGTTAATTCCTGACTTGGGGGCAAATTTTGGTTGAATAAAAACAAGATCTACTACCAAATAAAGCCCCCTGTAAGCTGATAGTGTGCATAGAGGCTGCCTAATAGCCAATCACAGCCCTTATTTGGCACCTCCATGAACTTTTATGGTGCCTGTGTTGCTCTCCAAGTCTTTTTACATTTGACTGTGGCTCATAAGTAAGAAAGGTTGGGGATCCCTGTTATAGCCAATGAAAAACTAAATGATGCTTACTTTCACCTAAGAAATTTTTTCCAAAACCACAAGATGTGACCAGAATTCAGTTTCTTATTGTATGATATATTGACTACTGCAACTCTTTATTGCAGCCTCTCAATAAAATTGCACTACTCCAGGCTTCTTCACTAGTGATGAGCGAATCTGTTCCGTTTCGCTTCGCCGAAAAATTCGCGAATCTTTCAAAAGATCTGCGAAACGGCGAAAATGTCGTGCGACAAAAAAAATTTGCCGCCCGCGGCTATTATTTTGTCACGCGGCTATTCTTTTGTCGCCCGCGGCTATTCTTTTGTTGCGTGGCTATTGTTTCGTCGCCCGCGGCTATTATTTGGACGCCCGCGACTATTCTTTTTTGACGCCCGCGACAATTTTTTGACATGCAGCGAATTTTTTCATCCGTTTCGCGAAACAATCCGCCAATGGCGAAACGCGGAAATTCGCCGCAAATCCATGCCTGGCGAAATATTTCGCCCATCACTATTCTTCACCTCACCAACCCCTCTATATCTGCCTCTCCATTCTCTCACTCTCTACAATGGCTTCATAAACACCTCCTCCAGAGCTGCACCCCTTTTCTGGAATTCCCTTCCACCTCCCACCAAACTTTTTCCCAACCTTTTAGCATGGATACAATGTAATAAAAAAAATGTATTCAGAGAAACAAACCCTCATCTACCTTTGCATTCCTTCATAATATAACTTTAGTCAGATGCAGTATCTAAGCCCCTTACATGCAATAATGTACTGATCTGTGGGAAATGTGCATGTTTATGCATTTTTGTAGTAGTTAACCTTTCAGCATCTCCATTAGAGATGGTCAGTGAAGTTGGTAATGATGGACCAAACCCTACAAATGGTTCCTGTGGAATAACGGTGTGACATTTCAGAGCCATAAAAGATCTATAAACATAGATTAAATCAAGGCATTTTCAGAACACACGTTTAATGGTTTAATTTATACCATATATGGTTTAATTTTATTCGAAGGCTGAACACATTTTGCTATTTACAGTACATGAATGTAGAGATTCTACAGTTTATTTTGTGATGTAAACAAGAAACTCCTTATTCATAGGAAGAGAATTTGACAAATAGAAGCCAGTCCAGAAAGTATTTACACAATTTAAAATAGACTTTATACTCACTGGATAATATACTGACCGATTTTGGTTAAATTACCTACGAAACTATAGGATTTGACAATGTAAAAATACAATAAAACATTTTCTTTATAAGGAAGACATTTAAATCACACTAAAAAGAAAACAAAAGGCATAGATACCCATGCCGCTGGAGGTTAAAAGTATGTTACATAAATAAAAGGCATAACAGAACTAAAGTCAAAAAGTATAAGTATAAAAAAAAACACCCCTACCATTTAAAAAACATTAAATCAATGCATTCATTAAATCAATCATTTGCAGTGTCCTTAAAAAATTAGATTTATCCTATTTTTTTTTTAAATAACAAAGATGGTGTGCCCCCCCACCCCCGAATCAAACTGAAATACTTACACCTCCCTGGCGAAATGCAGATCACATTCAAAAAAAGGTGTTTAAAATGTTGTATCGGTTTTAGTTCGGCAATTATCACTACTCGTATATTCTGAGTTCTAGATTAGATTGTGTACTTTAGAATTGTGTTTATTCCACTGCCCTTGGTTCCTAGGGCATATTTTATGATATCCTCAGGAGAGAGGTGTGTACATGTACAGAATGATCCACTAAATATCCTGAAAAACGTGTCCATTTTGGGCTAGGGGATAGTGCTGGGAACAAGGTAATGAACCATGGTACTAGAATACATTATAAGCAGCAATTCAGCAGAAGTGGACGGATTGTTCCTCAAGCTATTCTTTACCTTTGCTTAACATGGAAGACACACAGTTAATACCTATGTACATGAATGTCAGAAAACATATATACGTGTTTCACAAGGAAGCAGAAGGAGAATGTCGTTTACACAAAACTGGTTAAAAAGGAAAACAATACAAATGCAACAATCATGAAATTGAAAAGCAAAACAAAATTTCAGCAGATTTAACCCAATTGTATGCAGATACTGTTTAGGGAATATTCCAAGCAATATTGAGATTTATGAAGGCTATAATTTAGTACTAATAATGCCATGGTGCATTAAATTAAGGACTTGCATTGCGGTATTACTGGCCACAATCGTACCTGTGCTATTAAACAGGCTTGCACCTTTGCCATTAATAAGCGCCACGGTTGAGCCATGTTTTTTAAAAAAAGTATTGCTGCAAAGTGTGATTAAAACAGTCCTGTGCAGTTCCCACATAATCACTGAAAGGTTGTCTATTCCTAGGCCATTAAAAACCCTGCAGCAACAAAACAATACTATTGATTGTGGTAAATAAAATATCAGCTTTGTATTTACAAACCTCAGAAAACCTGGTGTCACTTGCACAATTTAAGTACAGTATTGTGATATTCTGTTGCGCATACATATGCTGTATGCCAATATATTAGAATATATTTGCCTTCACAACCACAATGGCAGGCTGCCTAGTATACATGTATGTATTCATTTATTGATTTTTTTTGGGGGGGGGAAACTTGAATATATAAATGCTAATTATGGAAAATGATCAAGTAAAATGAGAAAAACAGGATCTGCTTTGTATCAATCCCATAGTCAACATCCCATTATGGGACCACGTGGCCCTGGACTAAAAAAGGGAGGAAAACACTATCAAGATCATAAAAATATCAGTTGTTCTGTCTGCAGCGCAGATTAGTTTATTTAGCATTATTCTGTTGCAGCCAATGAAAAAGCTTGTTATTACAGCAACGCAATTGGTAGATGACAGTTGCAATAATTCAAACAAATGCCATGTTTTAATCAGCTGGATGTGATCTTAATGATATCTTTTTCCAGTTAAAAAACGATGGTATGTCATTTACAGGGTATGGTGGTGCAATAGCATGGGGCCAAGTGCAGTAATAAGGTGTGTACAATGAATACACAGGTTTAGTGGCAATGCACCACTGCAACTGCACTGACAATGACTGCTGAATGCCTAATGCAATTCAAGCTATTCTTCTTTGGGCTTTTGAAATTGTCTTTAGTATCGTTCTTTAAAAAATAACCCCAAATCTGCATTAAGTTTCAGGCTTTATCATTATGATTTGGCTTTTGTACCATTGGATGAGGACGTCTGCTAGAAAATACAAGCCTTTACAATTAAATAAATTGGACTACAGAAAAATCAGCATTCCCTGGGATCTACAGCTTTAAGGCTAAACTTCACTGGATACCTTCATATTTATATGTATTTATACAGAGCGAATGGCACAAACTGCAGTGCAGGCTGCCCTATAGCAATGATAACAGTTGTGATCTGCATGCTACCTGTAAGATATATAATACAGATGTTTAGCAAAAGGTGGACAGAAGAATGACTGATTCCCCCTGGAGATTCAAGCTATATTGATAGTTTATATTTCAGTGTAAAGACATTTGTTTAGTAGAAAAGTAGTATTTAAAATCAAGTTGCTCCTTTTATTAAAGCTTATTTTTGGAACCCCCACTCTCAGGAGGCATATTTTATAGAACTAGTGTAAGGTATCAACAAATGGTCATTCTGCACTGAAAATAACCTCTGGATGTCCGAGTAATTACCGATTTTCCTATGTAGGAGCAACTTCATCTTAAAAACTGCTATTCATTTAAGTAGTCCTTTATGATTATGATCTCTACAAAAAAAAAAAGAAGGAAATTCTTTTATTACCATCATTTCAATGATCAGCGGAGAACATGTTTAGAAATATTCGTCGACACAACAAACAATCGGCATTCTCTACATGACTCGTTATACAATGTCAGTTAATGTTTTACTGATTATCAGAAAATAAAAATATACATATATACATAACTTAAACTTTACATCGATTGCATTTCTTTTGTACTTAATTGTTTTAGAAGTGGCGAAAGGAAAAGAAAAAGAAAAGACGACCAAGATAAAGCAGGCTGTATTATTGCAGAGAGTTGCTGCTAGCCACAGCCGACCTTGGTTAACATTCACAGATGTTAAACACTTGCTTTTTTAATTTTAAAACATCTACAAAATGTAGAAAGTTGAGGTGAACCCGTAACTAAACTACCTGTGCGTAAAGACCTGTGCAAGTGCCTATAGTCTGCATAAGTGCTGGAAAATATGCTTGTTAAACAATATTTTAAAGGCCTCATGAGGGGGGAAAACATAATTTCTCTCCATTAATATCTCTATCTTGCACTGGGTGATATGGGTCTGCCCATAGAAATCCCACAAACATCTGCTGTCTAATGATTGCAACATGGAAGCCCTGCTGCCCACATCAAATCACACGAGCGAGGGAGAAAAATCCAAGCACTGCCTGGCATTGTGTAGGAAAACTCTCTGGGGTTAGAATAGATAAAAAGGCCAAGTGACGGGAAGCTTGTCTCTATACAAATAATCCTCTTTTGTTCAACAGAAAGTCTAAACCTACAGAAATGCCAATAAATTATATTGACAAGAGATAAGAGATATTTCACATATTGACATCAAAACTAACCGGCACAGCACAGAACAGTACTATTCACCCTAAAGGTGTTATATAAGTATATATTTATATATATATGTATATAGTTTCTTTTTCCTACAGTAAACTCTATAGCAATCACATGTAAACATCATTGTTGTGTGGGAATACAATGATAGAAAAAGGCAGAGCTATGATAAGGTGTTTGCCAAAGAGTAAGTTATAATCCTTGCAAGGGATTATGGGTGCTGCTGGAAACTTTGGCAGAATATGAAACCGGAAAATATCCCAGCTATGACTATTTCTAGAAGTAAGGCTAACTACGCATAATGGCTTAATCCTACATTCTATGCTACCCTGCTAAATATTCAAGAAATCCTAACTGGAGCTAGTAGCCCCAATTCTCAGACATTAATGGTTAGTCCCTAACACATCTGTGTCAGAGGAAACAATGGCTTTTTGTGACAAGCTGAAACTGTAAGGTGGGAGACTGAAAGTCCCCAACTCTGTGTTATTTGTTCAGCATTCAAATGAGTATTGCTGTGTGCTACAACAGGGACATGAAACCTGCAGCTTTTAGGATACAATGGGCGTTGAAGGCCGCATATTTGACCTCCACGTGTTATTTAAGCAGCGGCCCCATGCATTCCCTGCTAGCAAGAGGATAACATGGCGTCCACTATGTCATGGTTGTCTTTGGAGCAAATATCATACTGTGCATGACAGACTGAACAGTTCAAATACCATAATAAACCATACCGTCCCTTGGTTACAGAAAAGTAACTCTCGTCTTGTTTATGTTCAGGACTTGTTTTTTTTTTTTTTAAATGTAATGCATTTAATGAGAGTTTAAAACAAATATCCAACTCCATGAGCCATGAATTTGGCTGAAAATCAGCAATGGACAGGCTATTAGGCTATACAGCCCCACATAACCATGCGTAGACAATGTGGCCACTCTCTTCAGCACTTGTATAGGAGGATATTTATGGCTGTATGCATTTTGGGAAATGTGTAGTACATTGTACTGCTTAAACTGAGCAATTAGGTTAAATCATAAGGTGTCTCTGAAAGTGCTTACACAGAATAAAAACTATATATTTTACAAAACTGATATATAACCTCACTGTCAGTTAGAAGACAATAAAACCGATTGCTTTAAAGTGACAGCGGCATGGGAATGCACTAGTTATTCAAAGGTTTTAACAAGAATGTTCAGTGTTTTGTCACCTGTCTGTAGCTCTCATGCTTTTGGCACCCATTAGGTTTAGGCTGCATCAGTCCATTCTGTGCCATGTGGAGACAATTTATGGTCTTAAAGGGGTGGCTTACCCTCAAATTAACTTTTAGTATAATGCAGAGAGTGCTATTCTGAGACAATTTGCAGTTGGTCTTCATTTTGTATTATTTGCAGTTTTTGAATTTAACTATTTGCTCAGCAACTCTCCAGTTCAAATTGCAGCAGCTATCTGGTTGCTATGGTCCAGTTTGACCTAGCAAAACACGTAGTGGTTAGAAAGAGAGACAGAAACATGAATAAAGGAGGGTCTAAACAGAAAGATAAGTAATACAAAGTAACAGCAACAATAAAACTGTAGCTTCATAGAGCAATAGTTTATTGGCTGCTGGAGTCAGTGACCCCCCCCCCCCCCTTCCCTTCGAAAACTGGAAAGTTCAGAAAAGAAAAGCAAATAGTTTTATAACTAAGTGTTAACCTGAAGGTTAATCATCCCTTTAAAACAGGCACAGCAAATGCTATATATTATGATTGCAACTATATTTATGTATTTCTTTGTACTTTATGATTTCCCAAGGATGACACAGACACAAACGGGTAAGAGAAGCCACTCAATAACAACCACAATACATGGGGCTGGCTACCAGTTAGTGACATTGCAATATATGTTCTTTGCATCTTGCTATTTCAGTTTTAAAAATACTTTTTGGGATAAAGACTGTTAAAGAAAAATGTGTGAGATATATATATTTTTAAAAACGTAAAAGTTATAAAGAAGTTAAAATGCAGTTTTCAGTCCTGAAGATTCCGTGACCTCAGTTGCGAAAGACTCTGAAGACTCTGTTTTGCTACCAATAGATATTCGTGATTCTTCCCCACCGTAGTAACTCTATGAAAGCCCTGCGGTCTCTCAGCTTTAGAGTAATGCCCAGTAATGGTTCATGGCTATTAGTGTATGAGGATTACATTTTTGATCTTTTGCAAACACCCCACTACAGTGCATAGTTCAAAATGAAGCATACATCAATCTGAAATACAGTACATGTGAACCATAAATACATCATTTCATTTAAGAATATACATCTTTCTCCTATTAAAATTAGTTTGTAATTTAGACTCTAGTCACAAATGACATTGCATTTTTGTATGGTTTTGACTTTTTTTCTTTTCTTTTACACGCACTACAGACAAAATATTATGGAGAACGCAGCTGCAATTACAACAGGAAAGAGAAGAGGCCGAGACGGGACGACGACAGACACACCCGGGAAGCAAGTATACTAAACTGTGGCAGTGAGACAGCGACACCATGGAGAAAAATCACATACAGAAGCAGCTTTGTTCAATGTAAACATCAATTTAAAGGATAAAGTCTTTTTGTTTCTGTATTCCATTTTTGTTTGTTTTTTTTTCTTTAAAACGTAAACATAGGGGGAAGTGCCTTGACTTGAGGTATTGAGGTGCTCCTCCTAATGGGGTTAAGGCTGTCATCGATGCAAGCTTCTTTGTGCCTCTTTCAACAAGCTATCAAAATCCATTGACTCGTATTTACTCTTTTTTACTGTTGATGAAGGCTCCACTGCATTTGAATCTGTATAAGATTGGGACAACAAGGGGTTAACTATGGCAAGACTCTGTCTACAACTCTAAAACAGAGAAAAGAGAAATATTAATCTAGCGTAAGCCATCCTAATGTCTCAGAGAGTTCAGTATGTCATAATCACTTGGTCTGGTTACTTTTGTAATAACATTCTTTTCATATAAGTTTGGGAAGCCTTTAGAACTCCAGTTGCTGAGGACTGTAATTCCCAGCATGCCTAAGTCTGCAGGCTGATTTTTGCATCTCACTGTAGAAGGTGCATGAAGCCAGGCAACGTATTCAGGGAAAGCCTTCGAATGAGATTATTGTAGAAGAACGTCACTTGCACATTCTATAAGAAAATGAGCCATGGCAGCAGGACATAGACCTGGTTAAAGTTAGGTAAAAATGACCTATGTATGCCATAGTGGTGCTAATTACTTGGTGTTCAGATATAACAGTAGTGTAGAATAAGGCTACAGAGGGGCTGCTGTATGATGCCATAGACAGTCACTATTTAGTGGGCTGGTGGGGGTGGTTTGGGCCTTTGTGTACTTAAAATATAAGGGCCTATTGCACTAATGCTAATATGGTCAACAGGTCAATATTTTTACCTAGATCATTGTATTTGGTCCAAAAGAAATGCCTGAGCCCCCCATAGCTCAAGTGTAAAGGGGGCTCACTCCGTTTTCTCAGGGAGGCTCCTTTTTGTAGAGCCAAGGCTGCATGCTCCGAATGCCGATAGGTTATGAAGCCGTATTTCTCTCCCCTGAAGAGACAGTGGATAATAGGTTAATCTCTGGAACTCCAGTCCCCAGTGTAAGGGGGGAAAATAAAATAAAACCAGAATCTTTACATATAATATGGTAGAAAGGTACATTCAATTTTTTTTTTCTAACCTCTATGTCCATGTAATAATTTATTATTTATTTCCATGTGTTATTTTTAAAGAGGGCTAGGGTAGCAAATACTAAGAGGAGGTTTTAGCTTATAAAAGAACAACAAGAGAGCTTTAATGGGCAGCTTACCTGCTTTTGAGAAGGACACGGCATTCAGTGATTTCTCCAAACACTTCAAACCTTCTCTTCAGCTCATTAGCACTAATGCTGTTGGAAAGGTTCCTGATGTAGATCAGCCGTCCTTCACCCTACAAATTACAGAAAACACGACTGCAGTCACTCGAGTATGAGATGCCTGCTACTGTACTCAAGGGTGTGTTAGTCCTTATCATTTTACATAGATAGATGTATGCATATGATATACATTACATTTAAATCTATATACAGCCCCCTTCCAGCAAAATCTAGTCTATTAATTTCCCTCTTGAATATTAAGAGAATAAAATATGTAAATTTTTATTAACAAAACAGGAAAAATAGAAATGCTCCATTTATACAGGGTATAGTTGTCAATAACTAACAGTTTTGCACACTTTAGGGCTTCAAGGCCACACCCTAAGCTATCTAAAGGTCTTGGAAAACAATGGCTCTAAGACTTGCCATAAGGATCAAAAATCAAATATGTCTACACATAACTAAAACTATTATTAAAACCATGACTTCCAATGTCTACGGGTTTAAGGTGTGTGCACATAGAATATGTATATTACAGCATATTTGTATATTATATGCAGTTCTGCAAAATGCCAGTGGCATTAACATTTAATGACATATAAATCATGTATTAAGGAGCGAATGGCGTTACAAGGCTCTCTTTATTACAAATCAAATATGTGGCTAGTAGCACTGTCATTTTAAAACACATTGTGGCTGAGAAGTACAAGTGCCTTGAAAATACAATATAATGGAAACACATACTCATTATATAGTGTACTTTAAAATAAAAGTGCAATAAGATGAACAGTTGGCAACTAATTATAAAATATAATGCATGTCTTTGTATGGATACAGCTGCACTTGCAGGGCAGCAGACATAAAGAAATAAATTATGAAATGCTCAAGCCATGTTTTGCTCCCCTAAGAGGCCTCTTGTGCTGTAGTATTTATGGCGCTAGTGCAAGTAGTTGGACAGGGATGTTGGTCTGACTTGAACAATGGACAGATGACAAACAAGGGGCCATGTAACACTTTCTATTGTCCTGATTGTTCGTGCAGAGCATATGAACAAGCAGAACAACAGGAAGTGAAGATGAGCCAACATGGTGCATTTTCAAATTAGCCCAATCCTCAGACCGGCCAGTATCCATAGTACAATGGTCGCGATTGGCATCAGTGAGCCAGCATACACATGTAATACAAACAGTTAAAAATTTCATTGGTGTGTGTAAGGGCAGTTTCAAACAAAATTCAGTAGCATGAGAGAAGCTGCACTGAGTGGTGCACATCCTGCTCGTGCTACATGAACAGAATTATAAATGCACATATGCTCATGGTGCAACACTTACAACTGCCTTTTCTCTTTTCCTCTGAATCTGCCTTTGGCTCGGCTGCCTGCTGCCTTGGTGCTCATCTCTCTCATGCCTGTGTATGAAAAGTTAAAACGGTTAAGAAATTATTTGAAAAACAGTTTGTTTTCACCCTTTCACAATCCTGCATTCCCCTGTAGTTGCACAACTTCATTCCATTCTATTGTTAATTCAGTAGTCAAAGTATAAGTATAGTATTCAAGCATAATATTAAGTTCTGTTTGTAATTATACAGCCAGCCAACCCTTCTGAGCTGACACACATTGTGGCTACAGAAAAAGCAGGAGTCACAGCTAATTCCCCAGACACTATACCTGCTTATTCATTCATATTTTCAATTGAAATTATGCGTTTTAGTGTTTTTGGAAGTTTATTTCCCCAAACCATTTGCATGTTGCTATTGTTGCTGTTAACCTCAAGTGTGTTATCTTCTTTATATTCCAATGGAAACTAAAATGAGATTTTAAAAGGAGCGAACATCCCGCTGTGCAGATTCCTGAGCACATTTTATCCTGCATGTAAGAAACTGTATAGTCTGCCTTTCCATTTCTTTATACTCATACTAAGTTACAAATATGTGCCTGGTAAGCACAATTAGGATATTACACAAAGCAAGAGAATGGAAACACTGACTGCCATTTGCTTTGCAAAACAAGTCTGGAAGTCAATGTGGTTTATTTATTAACTTGAACATTAAGTGGGCAAAAGTTGTGGATGCTTGAAATACACGTATATACAGAATTTACATTGACTGACTTAAGGCAAGCAAAACAGAAGCTTTCAGTTCCTATGGATAAATACCCAAGCAAAGCCATGTGATATAAATGCACCTTTTATTTCTAGCCAACAAGCAGTGACGACAGCAAGCACTATCCCTGTGCTGGTTTCTTTGATAGAGGCAAATTATATTAATGACATAAACTCTAATGTCAAAGTGTAGAAATCCCTTAACTCTTCCAGGAAACAGAAAAAGAAGTAAGGCTCTAGATAGAGGGTTCGGTATGTATGTATGTATGGGTGAGAGGAAAGGGCTTCCGCTAAGGTAGTCATTCTGTATGAGCCAAAAGATTCATAGGCTCCTGGAAGGAGGAAGCTAGAGTCGCCCTCTTTGGACTCCACCCTGTAGATGGAAAAAGTGCAGAAGGTCTCAGAAAGAGGAATAGAAGAGTCTTGAGGTAAGAAAGCACCTGAATTGTAGATATGGAGAAGGGACCCTGTGAATGAGGACAAGCTAGTGGTAGAGATAGGCCCCGTTATAGCTTGCTCTAGGGGTGAGAGAGAAGCATTAGTTAGCTCAAAGAGCAGTCCATGTTGCAATAAAAGCCACCTGGTGGCCTTAATGACTATGAATTATGGTTTGCATATTATTAAAGAATGTTTAAAGGATTAATGTTCCTTTAAAATATGTAGCCTAAAGTCTAGCTTTCCATTCTTACACACTGTATGAAGATTTTATCAAGGTTTTGGTTCTGATACAGTAGGTCAAAACTTCTAAACAGACAGGTCTTTGCAATATTAACAGTAATAGTAGTGGGTAAGTTAGAGAAAACGATTAAGTGCTGATAAAGGTCTGATTAAGTCTCTTGCTCTGGAATATTCTTCTGACAGTACATCAACTGAAAGCAATGTCATCATAAAATTATGCCCTATGTGCAGGTGTACATTTGAAAGGGTTATTTCTTGGGCTAAACAGGGAAACTGCTACACCTTGTAAGGTAAATAATTAGATTGCTAGTGCACAAATGAACAGAAGTCCATTACGCACGGTGATTATCTGTGCACTGGCAATCTAATTATCTACCACTGTGATTGAAACAATAGGAAGAAAGTATATTCAGCACAATCCCTAAGCATTGACCTCATGTTGAAAAAGGGGTAAAGTGTCCCGTACCCGTCCAACAACACCTACCTGAAAACTCTTGGTCTGTCTCTTGAACTGTGGTGCAAGGAACGAGGTCTGGTCCGGTTTAGAGGGTAGCACTGAAGCTTGGGTTTGGAGGAGGTGTTCCTTTCTAAACATATTTTGCTTCTAAGAGGAGAAAAGAAACCATCATCCTCCACAGGTGAGCTGCATTCACTGCTGCTGTCATCAAAGACAGAGTCATATTCAGGGCTGTTGTACAGTGCATCACTCTCATCTTTGAGGTTATGATCAGGAAGCCCAAAGTGCTTTGTGAGGCTTGCTCTGATTTCATGGTCTTTTAACAGTTTGCCGTTGTCTCTGGGAGTCCCTTCTGTCTTTTTCTCTACATTCCGCTGATGCAGTGGAAGCAGCGCTTGCTTGGGCTTTGTCTCCACACAACTTGGCAGATCTAAAGACCTTATTACTTTCCTCTGAAAAGCAGTCTCACTTTTCCTGACCTGGCAATAATCATGGTCACCGAAAGACCTGGATAACGGTCTTTTTATGCCCTGTGATTCAACTCGAGCAGGAGGGTCTGCAGTTCGGCTTAAATAAGCAAATAGCTCAGTCCTCTCTGGGTGTTTCTTTGCGGTTTTCTTGTTTACTGACCGATGCTCTTCAGTCACCTCTATTTTGCAGTGTGTGCTGATCAGAGGTTCACTTTTCAAAGGTTCCGGCTTGTAAAGATCCTCTTCTGTGGGCTTGTATGGTGGCGTAGTGGGTGGAGTCAAGCCTAAAAAAGAAAGACATCTTATAAATATTCCATTCATGTTAATTTTTATAAATGCCCAGTAAAGCATATATGTATAGAATATCTTCTAAGCTTTACTTTGTTTATTAGTATGTTGAAGCTGTCATATACTACGACATTAAAATGCATTTTAAAGAACCTAAATGGAAGATGACACATCAAGGCTGTTTAAAATATTTACACAGTTTGATGGCTGAATGCCTGCTTACTAAAAGCAGACATTTTGCACAGAACAAGCAATCTCAGGCTCTCCTCCCCACTTACACAATCTATTAATAAGTAGGGAAAGCCTGCACCCTAACAGCCACTCGAATGACAGAGATAAATTACCTGCAGTGCCGCAGAGCTCAACAGTAAGCGCTTGCTCAAAATTCCCATTCTCAAATGTAGAATCACTGCAAAAGGAATGGCAACATCATACAAGTAAATGCATTGGCACCTGAAAGTGTAGCAATATTTAGGTACAGACCCTACACATTACCCAAGGGGGGTGAACAGTCTGGCTTAGACTACTGCAATGAGACACAAGTGTAAATTACTTCTGCAGCCCACAAGGGGTCAGCCTCATACACCCTTCGCAAGGGCTCTCACTCACATTGTGCATTGTTCTTTTTATAGATTATTTTCAAAAAGGTAGCAAGTACATGCAGTTCCCTCAGGACTCGGTGTTCTCTCCCTGCCATTAGCAGATGGGTATGCAGCATAAAATGGCAACAGGCAAACGACTGATGCAGTAAAAATGACTGATTCAAAAATATCTCCCCCTCGAAATAACTTGCGCCAACACAGCTATTCATTTTGCAACTTCCATTGACAAAGACATCTGACTGGTCTGCTGCAGTCAGAATAAAGAAAGCAGATGTCTTACTGCGTAACTACACTGAGACACAGTTGCAGTGTTACTGCATAGCCTCCAAAGGCTTGAAACCATCCTCTTGACCATATCTTGATAAAATCACTCTATCATGTATAAAGATGGGGTGGGTATGCATGGATTCCAAGCAGCTGTATCAGTGCCTGCACCAAGAACTAGATTTGCTGTTATGAAAATATGTAGGACCTCAATACCTTGCAAAAATCTAGTTAAAGGTCTAGCAAAATCATATCAAATCAATCAAAACTTGCAAAGCTTCATTAAACCCTTTTGTATACATATATATATATATATGATTTTAGGAAATTCTTACTTTTGGGATGGAAGAGAAGAACAACTGGAACTATCTGTAAAAAGAGAATAAATTCAGTAATTAATGAATACATTTACAGCTAAATGTATGTATTTATTTTATCTATACAAAAGCCATTTTGTATTAAAGCAAAAGTGATCATTTAGAGTGGCTTTTATTATGGCTTTCTTGATTAGTGGACATTATGCGTTTCCCCCACTGGGTGGCACTGAACAATACAGTAACCAGCTGCAAGTTTGGCTGAAGTGGAATACTTAACATTGCTTAATATTATTATTATTTATTTATTTAGTGCTGTCATATTACCCTGTGCTTAAGGCTATATGCACACACACATATATATGCACATATATACAAATATAAACTTAAATGCATTCACAACACACTTTGCTGTATATTTTCATGCATTTTAATGTGTTAAACAGTAGAAAATGTGCATGCTGCGTTTAGAACAAATGCTTAAAATCACCACTGATAAAAATACTTAAATACAAAATATACCCATGAGTATCGCCAAAAATGCAGTAAAATGCATGTGAAATGGATTAATCCTGCAAGAGGTTAGTCATTCGCATCAGTCCCTTCCCAAGTGGAGATTAAGCGCATCACATACAAGGATCAAGGGCCAATTAACCTGTAACCTGGGAGGTGCTATATTGTGCTACAGCGAAGGTTACCAGTATATTTTTCTAACTCTGTACCACGGTTATGGGCTATAGAAGATTACACTACTGCTTTACATGCGTAACATTTGTAGAGTAGTGATGAGAGAAATTTTTTGCCAGGCATGGATCTGAGGTAAATTTCTGCATTTTCAGTGAAGCAAAACGGGACAGATTCACTCATAACTATGGTAGAGTTATAAAGGTTGAGAATAGACTAGCAGTTAATACTGCAACCAAAGGGACAACCAATGATTTAAATCTTAATAATGATGTGAATATTGTATTCCATGAAACAAAATAACCTAATTTTGACTCCTAATCAATATAATAACCACACAGAGTATATGCCATGATGCATTCCTTGTCAATCTTACCTCTGGTTTGGAGTTGTTGGATAACACTGTCAATCTGTGCTTCATCCAGATCCCTTTCTTGTAAGAATTTATCAAGAGGATCCAGTAATTCTCCCACTTCTACTTCTGCCACCTCTCCTTCATCTCCAAAAGATTCACTGGTCAAGCAAAAGTCGCCTGTTGCCGACATGAAGTCTAGGTCAGCACTAGCTTGTGTCACACATGTTACTGGGGAGGTTTCATCATCAAAAAACCATTCACTGAACTCTGGATTCAGTCTGCTTGACCGCCTAACGGCATATATAGAGTTTTCCTGTTTCTGGGCTGTTTTAACAGTCAAATTTTCCTGAGCAGTATTTGCAGATTTCCCCAAATCAGATTCATCTTTTTTGTTATTCCTCTTTATGAAATCACTGCCACAAGAATCAGAGAAAGCTGCATATACAGGTTGTGCCAACCGGTATGGTTTGCTCACATCCCCACACACATCCTTTGCTAGCAGTTCTTTCAAGATAGAAAACCTTGTCCCTGCTGGCTTTGTCCATTTGTATTTACCAACCGCAGGACAGCTTACCTTGGCACTTCTGGAATCTAACCGTTTGCCTTGATTAGAGCAGGAGTAAGATTGAGGAGTGGATTCCAGTTTAGGTCTCTTACAATGCTGGTGTTTCTCACTACTGAGGTGTTTTTTTACTGGAAGGCAGTAAGTGTGCATATACCGAATGAGGTCCACAACTGCACGCTTTTCCTTTTCACAAGTAAACTGTGGTTTCTGCTCTTCTGGAGGAGGTGTCAGTAAAGTGTCCAATGTATCATCCTCACTATGCCCTTCTTCTTCATATGAGTCACTCTCTCCTTCCTTTGTACAGTCCTGGCTGTTATCCTTGGAAAAAGAGGTGGCTTGTGGAACGCATGGAGTGGATACTAAGTGCCTGTGCAACTCTGTGCAGCTTCTGCTCTGGGCTTGGGGAAACCCAGACTGTCTGTCTGTTGGGCTCTCCACCTGTAGATTTGAAACACTGGAATCAGTGCCATTTTAGAACAGTTTGATTACACACATTTCATATTTACTTATACTTGATGGTACAGGTATAGGATCTATTACACATAATGCTCTGGACCTAGGGTAACCCGGATAAGAGATCTTCCAGTAATTTGGATTTACATACCTTAAGCCTACTAAAAATCATTTAAACATTAAATAAACACAACAGGAATGTTTTGGCTCCAATAAGCATTAATTATATGTAAGTTGGGATCAAGTACAAGATACTGTTTATTATTACAGAGAACAAGGAAATCACTTTTAAAAATGAATTATTTGATTAAAATGGAGCTTTCTACATAACATGTTTCCAGATAATGGATCCCATACCTGTAACTTACAAAAGTGTCCTTGACACTCTACAAAGACAAAAAAATAGAGAAAACAGATACAGATTTTTGGCTCAGCAGAGGTAAAACTCTAAAGACAGGAAATGCTAAAGAAAATATCCTTCCACTCTTAAGAGCACACAGAGATCAAATACGAGGACTATATTGTCTTCTGGAGCAAACAGACTAAAGTACCTTAGAGTAAGCCCGCTGTGGGCGGAATTTAGAAGTTCCCTGACGCCGAGAATTCCCATCCTTTTGGGTCTCAGTCGCAATGGGTGTCTGTGCTGGAGAAAGCAGCAACTTCTTAAGCTGTAAGAAATGTAGTGAAGACACATCAGAGACCATACAGTGTAAAAAATAAAGTATAACCACACACAAACACCCATTATTATATATAAACGAAAAAAAAAAAAGATCAACCGCTTTTCCAGAGCAACTACATTAATTCAGCATGGAAATGCTGGTATAACCATTTCCTAAAAAG
Source organism: Xenopus tropicalis (assembly GCF_000004195.4). Lineage (NCBI taxonomy): Eukaryota > Metazoa > Chordata > Amphibia > Anura > Pipidae > Xenopus > Xenopus tropicalis. The sequence goes on along the minus strand of NC_030679.2, from coordinate 44,003,089 downwards.
AACCGAAGTATAATGGCACTTCTATACCTAAATGGCATAGGTTTATCTTTCTGTAAAATATCTTAATATACAGTAGGTTAAGGTCACACAGGTAAAGTTAAAAGCGGAGATTAAATAATGGGAAACTGTCCTTATATTTGAATCATGACCTTCTGTGCTATAACCAAGGCAATGGTATTATTGCATTTAATTGATCAATATAACTTGCCAGTTCTTTACATGATCCAGCCAGACGAATTTGGTTATTGGCTTGCATAAATATTAAACACATTGTCACGGAATGATAGGCCACTAGTAAAACTAGATAAGCCACCTGGAACATAGTTTTCTACGATGCCTCCTGTTTTTAGGTAAATGAAGGGTAAGCAAATGCTTGTTTCTTGTAAGGGTAACATCTCTTTATAATATGATACGCTGTGTGACATTAACTATGTGAAAGGTAAAATACATGGAAAATAAACCTTATTCATATAGTACATTAATTTACCGACCTGCACTATAAGGGTATGAATTAAAGGGGAACTATGCTTTGTCAGACAGTTTCAATACATAGGGCACCTGAAGAACTTCCCATGTACAGCAGAAATATGCAGCATAACCCTCTCTTCCATTACATTCCAGCACATATAACCCTTAATCCCATTATTCAAGTGCTAAATGGGCCCAAACTTTTGGAAGCTTCACAGAAGAAACACTAGTAACTAGCAAAGTAATCTTGTTTCTAATGGCTTATACATCCACTGAATGTTGTACAACATGCAGTATATTATTGTAGATAAAAGCTGCCCTGCCAGTGCTACCCAAAATGGTTTTGCTACTACAAAATATAGCTTGACTGTTAATAAATAAAAAGGCAAAGTAGAGCAGTTCGAATCAAGATCCATGAAAGGGCAATGAAGGAATATGAAACAGGTCATTACTTTGATTATTATTTACTCATACCTAGACTTGCAGAGTTTTAAAATTGTGGTGTGTTTCATATTTTTCATTTCCTTGTTAATACACAGCAAGTTTATATAGAGTTCCATTGCACTACTACATTCTATCTATCTGTCTGTCGCAAATGCAATGTATATATATACACACACACACACTTTATATAGCAATGCTGGTGCTGGTACCTGTGCAGGAAATACAGCATGTGCGAGGCTTTCTATCCCAGTTTATATTTTTTGCTGCGTTAGCACTTTTATTTACAAAACACAGGTGCAATGCAGAACAGGCTGTGCTGCAACTGCTATTCGCGCTAGTCAACCTCATGCTAATGACGAATGCCCTGTGTAGCATTTCCAAGCACGTAACGTCAAATATAACAAGGAGAGATGTTCTAAGTGCTTAACATTTTAGGAGGTCGTTCTTTGTACCAATTGGTACATAGATACTGCAATACTTATACAAGCCTACTGCAATAATGTTATAATCAGGGTCTTTAGAAATGTGTATTTTTCTTCTATAAATGTACACAGAATATATTATTCATCATTTGGTATCAAATAATAAGAAATAACAACAAGCAAGAAGTGCTCAGTATAGTCCAGATAGGTCCATAGGCATACAATGAGAAAGGATCGTTTAACCCACTTATTTTCTTGTTTGTATCTGTCAATCTGCATTGACCCATCTTGTCTTGTTCCAAAGGCTGCACTGGAGAAAGCTAATGGCTTGTCTTACAGAACTCAATAACATAATCTAATAGCTGCACACATCCATTTGATAAACTAATCATCTTCAAAAAAAATGCTGGAATGGGTGAAATAATAGTAGTGCGATCACCATAGAGCCATCACCAAAGTGAGTGTTACAGTAACATGGGAAACACTATCTCCAGTTCAGTAACTGATAGTGGCCAAAGGGAATGTCAACCCAAAATGTAAAAATGTGTATAATGGTTCTTGTAATGGTAACTTGTAATAAACAAAATGCTTCCTGCACCTGACCTTACTTATGGAGATTGCTCCAGGGTATCCAGATATATTACAGGTATGGGACTCCTTATCTGGAAACCCATTATCCAGAAAGCTCCGAATTACGGAAAGCCAGTCTCCCATAGACTCCATTTTTATCAAATAATACAGAATTTTAAAACTGATTTCCTTTTTCTCTGTAGTAATAAAACAGTACCTTGTAACTGATTCCAACTAAGGTATAAATAAACTTTATTGGATGCAAAACAATCCTAATGGGTTTCATTAATTTTTTAATTAATTTTTTAGTACACTTAAGGTACGGAGATCCAAATTACAGAAAGATCCCTTATCCGGAATACCCTTGGTCCCGAGCATTCTGGATAATGGGTCCTATACCTGTACTATATGATGCTGTTCCCTATCCTTATCAAGTAAATAATTTGGGCTGCAAGCTGAAATCATTCTGATATTCCCGAGTATGTAGAATTTACTGGTCACCTCTGTAAAAGCAAACATCTTATTGGTTGCTATGGGTTTCTGCTCCTGGGAAATCAGTGCCTTTTATTACATATGGGAGTTAGCTGCAGGGAAATCCTATGTCTCTAGCATTTGTCACAATTGCATTATGAGCTATATTAAAAGTTGTTTTTGATTTTGTATTTTGAATTCGAACAACAAATTTTCACTTTTGGGTTAACATCCCCCTTTAAGCTTTTACTTGTCAACGTCAATTAGGATAATGCACACAAACTGAAGCAAGATTCCCCATTAATACGAAACACCCTGAGACACCAAAGTGGCTTTCTGTTCTCAGTATTTCCAGGAAGAGTTCATTTAACACTGATCATGCCATCAAACACGTTGGCATTTATTTCTGAATATCTATTGCCCTATTCACACAAAGGCAGCCACATTTAATAGGACTGGATGTGGCGCATGTTGTATTAGGTAGGGTTGTAAATCATAGTTTTTAATTTAAATGTTTCTATATTTTTCAAGACGCTGATTTCTAGCGATTAATCTTTAATAAGAAGAATTTAACCTAACTTTATAAAAAAAAAAAAAAAAAAAAAAAAGATGCTTAACCCATACACATCACTTCAACATAGCGGTTTACAAAGAAGTGTTGTGGTTTAACCCTGAAAAAGTATATATTCGTAGATTTTGTCACCCTACATAAATTTATGGAAACATTCAAATTACACATACAACATATGGATGAGTTTTGTATATGTTTTAAAGCCTTAAATGAAAAAATTCAGACCTTTGTTGCCTATCATACCCATGCAGGCGGCTATTCAGGGCCTCATCCATTTCCACCTTAAACAGTAGGAAGTGATTCTTACTATAGACAGCTCATCTTCACTTTCGGGGCTCAATGGAAGTTCAGCTAGGCTGGGTTTTGGTGAGAGGACAGGTAATGGGCCGACGTTCTCATCTCCCGCAGATACGAAGGCAGAGAGGCTGATATCATCATCATGAATATCATCCAGTGTCTGTGTGAGTGCCGCCAATAAGGCCTCATTTTCACTGTCTATGATCTAAAAGATAATAAAACAGTATTTGATTAGCATTGTTACTCATTCATTTACTTTACCAATAGATTGTTTTCTATGCTTCTATGAAATCATTTGAATACTTCACTGATGTTCTTAATGGTCATTACCCATAATACAGTTATGTACCAGATTTTACCAGTCTGACTTATTGCGACCACTCATAGGTCCGACATCCCTACATTCATTGGTGTTCATTGCTTACCTTAACAATGAACCCTAATGAATTAACATACAGATGTCAGACCTATGGTCCTAAAGCTGTTACATTAAAACTCCAGGCATTTCTGGTAAGCCTAAATACCCATAATGCAGTTATGTACCGGATTTTACCATTTATATTGCAGACAATGCCTACTTTGTGCTATTATTCATATGGGAAGGATACTCTGCATGCACAAGACAGCCATATAATAGCACCAGATAGTTCACTCATAGTGGCAATGAAACAGGAAGGGAATTTATGTTTCATGTTAATCACTTTTATCTTCCGAGTTTAAGTCTCCCAGTGTCCTATTGGAAAGATGGTCTTAAAGTTGGCTGTGATGTAAGAACATTGAAATAGAATTGATTGATTGTTCCATCCATGAAAAGGAAAGATTTTGCTTTTATAAATCCCTCAAGGCAGTGTTAATCCAAATCTGTTTTTCCAAGATTATATTTCCACTGGGTATAACCGGAATTTACCCGACTTATATGTCCCTTCATGCACCTTACTTCTGTAGAACACTCTGAAATACTCATCAAAATACACCTTGATGGCTAAAAGGAACAGTTAAAGCTAATGTTAGGTAGAGAGAGAATATTGTAATGGAAAAGCCAGAACACGTAATGCAGATACAGATGCCTATGATTAAGTGCATCTGTGCACGAAACGCGTTAGGCGTGGCATGTTTTTAAATGGATGAATAAAGACTAAGTTTTAAGAAAATATCTTGCCGTCCGGTGCATTTGGAGTTACCTTTACAATCTTTACAGATGCAACACGAGTTCATGCTTTACTATGGTCAACCCTCTGAGTGTGCAATCCACTCAAGCTCTATTCAATTACCTGTAATAACTCTGAGTCGTCAGTGCTGTACTGGCTAGATTCATTTTCTGACTGATCATTATACCACTGCAGCTCATTAAAGCAAGTGTTAGAGTCAAAATCACTTGCATCCAACTGGGACAGATCGATCTCAGGGAAGTCCAATGAAAGAGGTTCCACACCAGGTTCCTGAAAGAGAAATCAAAAGCATATAATGACGACAAATGAAAGTAAGGTCATTTCGACTGAAAACATGATTTAGTTTTAAGAGTCACATTATGTCGGAATACAGGGGACTAGCTCTCCCTTTTGGTCTATGTATTACCATTGTAGACAAATCTAAACAATATTCTTTTAATATGAATATTAATACTGATAATATAGGCTAAACTGAGCACACCCACACTCTGAAGCTGTTGCTTAGTGGGTTATAAAAATAGGTGCAGTTAAGGGACTGTGTAAATGTAATCAACTTTTTTAAAGACAATGGTCAGCATTAAAATAAGTAGGTCACCTGCAGCAATATGAGCCATCTTAAAAGCCTTTTAATATAACACATCTGCATAGTCTGCCATCATTTCTACACTGGTTATTAGCATTTTGCAAAGGTTCAGAACATATGGATCTCTCTAGCTCATTTCATAAGCAGAACCATTTTTGGCCTGGCTTGCTGCCATTTTGTTTCTAATGCAAAGCCCTTCTGCTCTGCATCTGCAATAAGACCTTCATTCTGTTTCCCCATCTACACAGAATAAAATGTATCATGTTTCCATAAGTTTGTTCTAAGATAGGAAAACTAATTTAAGTTTGGGTGAACCGTAAAGAAAAAGAAAAAAAAAAGAGCTTGAAAATCAATATAAATTAGGTTTTCCCGTGCACATTAGACTGCACAACACGGGACTCAAAAGACACAATAATAAATCAGTTCAATAAAGATGAACAAATTCAGCACCCATTATGACAGGTTTTCATTACTTTGATTAAAGATATGCTTCACATGGGAATATACTTGTACATATTACCATTTCTCATGCACTTAAAGGAGCAGCAGCCCTGAAGAAAACAGATTGGCTAGGACCTTATTTTAAGCCCTTTGCTTGTCTGGGAGCCAGAGCCAACCCTCTAGCTGGGTATGGCCCCTACACTTAAGGTGGCTATACATGTTGAGATCGCCTCATTTGGTGGCCCCACCAAACGAGCGGATCTTCTACCGATATGCCCACCTTAGGTGGGTGATATCGGCTAATACAATATCAAGCTACAATGTTGGGCATAGGTGTTGTTGGAGCGAGGAGTGCATCAATGAGCTGATGTGGTCCCTGATTCGACAGGAAAATCAAACTTGCCCGATCAGCACCTGCCCCATTTTCAGCCAAATGTTGATCGGGAAGGCCCCATACATGGGCAAATAAGCTGTATGGAGTGCATGCATTTACTGAACCAATCTTCCTTAGTACACTATAATGCAAGAACTTAATTTACTGACAAACATTACCAGCAAACTTGGTAGTAGCGGGTTGAGTTTAAGTATCAAAGACTAATAATTCTATTAAGACAGGTAAATAAAAAACCCTTGAGGTCTACTTTCAGCCCTCTGGCCTCCAGGCGGATAGCCCAAACATAATAAAAAGACAGAGGCATATATTATGTTTATCATCATTGTAGAGCTAAGACTAGGGTGCGTATGCTACAATAAATGTAATATTGACGCATGGTTTTCTCAAGTCCCTGGTGCCTGTCTCCAATTAGCCCTTACTGCCAGAGGAAGCCAGTGCCGTCTTCACATCAAAGGGGTTAAGCTTTCTTCTACTACTAACAAGAGGAAAATGTTGTTCAAGCAGTGTTTTGTGGATCATGTGATGTGCGGAGGAGATGGTTGGAGTGCGTAGGACTTAACTGCATGCTCTGGGAACATAGCTAAATATATCACTCTAATTACACAAAGCAGCTGGTACCTAGAGTGACTCTTTCCTCTTTACTCTCACTGATGGCTGGCACAGCATAAAGCTGGAGAGGATGTGTAAATAGGAACCAAGGAAGGATCCTTGGGTCAGCATTGCAGGAGAGAATACCAGTACCTTTAAAGATTATTTCAGTTGGGTTGGCTACATTTATTACGAAGCCTCTGCAAATGGGAACACGCCAAATTCTACTTCATTTTGTGGATGAAGAGAGAGAATCACTAGCTGCTCACAAGAACAGGAGAATAAAAATATCAAAAGTACCTGTACTAAAATGAAATTAAAAAAGCAGTATATCTGTGGTTAAATTCAAATTGTCTATTTTAAAAAGTCAATAATAGGAGAGAGCAGGGCTTGAGTGCTAAAATCAGTAAGGAACTGTACAGGCATTCTTCATGGAACACAGTCCAGATAACTAATGTATTGTGTATAGATGTGTTTGCACTACTTCTTACACCCTGTACATATTATATATTTTATATATACAGATAGGAAAGTGTAGTTTAGCTCTAGTTTCTTCTTAACAAAACAGCTTGGTCACTGCAAACTAAGCCAAAAGATTTCTAAGCAGCTGTGACTTTCATTACGCATTATAATCTGTTAATATAAAAAAAGTACCTAATCACTAACAATTGAAGTAATTGTTTTAGGGGCTCCACTGACGTGAGCGGATTTTAGAATCTGTTGGCGTAAACAAAACAAACCAAAGGCAATTATGGCCTTTTTGTAACTGACAACTTATCCATTACCCTTCTGAGTTCCCAATAGCTTTTAGCCTCCATTTAACATTCAGTATTAAAAGAATACTTTCGTTTGTGTGCGATAAATCAGAAAAGGAAAAGGCTGTAGACATAAATGTGCAAGCTCAGAATGCTCTTATCAAGAGTCCAGAGTCTTAATATGGATATAGGAAGACATTTTTCTGAATACTGCAGCCCTAGTAGCTCTGAATTTTCTCTACAATAGGCTTTGTAAGAATCTCCCACTCAACTCAATTATAACCCTTAAATAGGACTCTAAATATATCTTTGCTGCTTTTGTTCAAACCGTGACTAACCTTTCACACAAGAAGAAAAAATGGTGAAAAAATATTCTAGTAAGAGGGGTTTAGATAACACAGTAGAACGTCACAGGGAAACATGGAGTGGTGTTCTATTCCAGAGACAACACAACCTGTACTTTTGATTAGAAGTACTGTAGGCATAATGGTGTGCGAAGGCTTTACCAGTAAATCTTATTATATGTATATACGTAACACTTCACAGAACATAGAATTACAATTTAAAGACATACCTAAAATTGTAAAGTGAATTGTTTAAAAGGGTTGTACAAATGCCATTATTATAATTGGCCCAATTTGTACACAAGAAACCTATATCCCCCATAGTTAGCAAATCCAAACAGGTAAGTTTTTATTCCATTATTGTGGGCTATGAGCTATTAGGAGCTATTGTCATTAGTAGGAAGTTGTGGGCTATTGGGTAACTTACTACCAACCACAAGTAGAATTTAAGCTATGACAAATTGGGACTGATGGGTATCTGCTTTTTATGTACAAAATATTGGAGAAAAATAAATAAACCATTCCTTGTATGACTATTGTATCTATTATAATCATTGTTCTCAGCCTGGATACATGCTCAGCCTGGGTATGTATCCAAAACACATTATACTGTGGATTAAATAAATATAATGCAATGTACATGAAACCCTGACTGTTTCTTTGACAAATGCCAATTCATTATTATTTCCTTAAATGAAATTCAGCTGAACTTTGTACCAGTTTCTGAAAGGAGTTGTACAACCACTATGTGATGCCACGCCATACCAGTCAGATCCAGGCTCAATCAATAATTCATATTTTCTTATAAATATGAGTCACAGTGTTCCCAATCTCCAGTTACCATATGCCACTTACAGTGGTATTCTAGGGTCAGAGCTACAGTAGACAAACATCTTAGCTCTCATTTGGATTTGGGCATCAACAACAGTGGGAAACAGTAGTTATCAGACTGTAGGCCCAAAACCAAAAACACAGTAATTTTCATTTACATTAATTGCAAGCAAGAAGCTGAATACAGATAGTAGTGAACATGCAGAATAAAGATTGTCAGCTTTTGTGTCTCCTCATGTTAAGACTTAAAATTTGGTATATTTTTGGTTTTAAAAGCTTTGCATACACAATGTATTGTTCACTGCTTGACTTCTTAAAACTGACCTCTATCAAGGGAAAAGGAAAAATATAATATAAAACACATTTCATGGTCAAACTAGAAAAAAAATCAATAATGTCTATTTATATGGACTTCAAATTACTAAACCATTCCTCATTAGGTTATCTTTATAATAAATATTGAAGGACAGTTAATCGGCGAGAGGCTGTATAAACTCAGCCAAGCAATTCCTTGTGTGATCATGAAAACCTAATATATTTTTGTCTGAAAATCAAGACACCACTTTTTTCGAGTAGTAAAACAGATTGACCGGCACAACACAATCTTAAATGTGCAGGAGAGATCTGCCCTGTGTTTATTCAGTCATGTATACATATAGTAAGCAAGGTGGCACCCTGCTGCTATTTTAAACAGGTACCGCTGCACCAAGGAGGACATGTATAGACTGTGTGGCTTTTATTAAGCATTTCAAATGTATTGTCCCATTGCAGGGAATCTATCCAAATCAGTGACCCATTCACTCCCCAGTCCAGGAACGTGAGGTTATGGCGGTCAAGGAAACTCCCTGCACCTAATTTATCTGCCAGTGGCCTGAAGGAATATTATATTAAAATGATACTCCTGCTTCAACTACACATTACAGAATTCTGAAATATTCATCCATATATCACGATAAATGTCAACTTAAAATGAACCTGATCAGCATAGTACTTACAGTATAATAATTAAACGGAAGGTGATACTTTAAATAATGACTGATGATCCACCTATGGCTGTTGGACAACAACTCCCTTTGCCTGGGAGGGCTTTCTGTTAGATGTAGTTGCTAGGCCCCGTATTCAAATGCAGATTGCCTGGTTTTATTTCTTTAGAAAAAATCTTTACTCAAAACTGATTGCCAGTTTTTCTATTCAAGCTTAAACAGAAACTCTCTTTTTCATTACACCCCACTGATGCCACCAGCAGGCCCCAGGTCTTTGCTGGTTTTGGAAACCAGGTCAAGGGCTGTGACCCACAGTTATTGTTCATAACCTTAAATCTGTCTCTCACTGATCATCAATCACATTTACAAGAAAGATACTTTGGAAGGATTAAATGCTGTGCTGAGGCCAATGGCTGGGGCATGGGTCAATGGGAACCTGCCATGGCATAGACCAAGTTGGAAAGAAGAAGCCAACTTGAAGATAAAGCCAAAAGCCTACTAAACATACTAAATGCATTTTGCATGGGCAGGTTTTTAGCACACCAGGGCAATTTTCCTTTGCACTGCTCATTTGCTTGTAAAATAAGTTTTTAGAATAATAAAAAATAACATATAACCAGAATGTAACACACTTGCTCTCAGTATTACTCCTTCATCTGTCACTTTGCTCTAAATCAAGGCTTTTATTGCAGCACAACAGATGTCTTCTACTGAGGAACCGTCTGTCTGTTTCTACCTGTATAGTAGAGGGAATGAAACGTTACATCAATAGCATTTTGTCTGCTCGCCAAGGACGGCAGGATGGGTCGGATAAAACAAAGAGCAATCTTTTCTCTGGGACTCCCTGCAAAAGCAAGAACCCATTAACAGCTGGCTGAGTGCAAGTTTAAGGGTCCTATTGTACACAAGGAATGCGACTGGGTACATTTTCACTTAGAACGCCGAAATGACAGAGAGAGAAGTTAATAGGAGGAAACAGACACAGCTAAAGGAAAGAGCTTTTTACTAGCATTAGTAAGTTACTTATCCTAGTCTATCTTTATGTCTGATGCAGAAAAGTAAGGCCTGGGCCATCATCCCCCAAAGAGGCAATATTTGTTGCCATCTACTTTGTTACTTAAAAATATATTGTATATGCAATGTTTATTTGTTATTGAAATAAAACTATTACTTTTCCTTCATTAACTTTTTGTAATGGAGGGAAAAACAATCATCCCTTATTTTCTTTCTCTTTGTTTACTTATTTGCTGAGAAATGGGACCTAGTTTTCTGCATGTTAGAATAGCCGTCAGTTTAATTAGTAAAATAAAAAATGGCTGCCGTGCATCAGCAAAGAGGCTGTTTTGAACAGCACTAAATGAAATGCCTGCTGGATTTAAAATAAAATGTAAAATCATCACATCCATAGTGGCATGATGTAGAGCTTTGCTGAATGTCCTGCTCAAAGCCTCACTAATGCAGCAGCCCACAAACCATCTGTTTGGATTTAAAGCTTACAGGATGCCCACATTACCCAGCCTGCACTCTCATTAGAAGGATGAGGAATGAGAACGGCATTATGGTGATTTGTAATGCGGACCTTTGATCACGGAAAGTATAAGGGACATATGCAGGACACCCCTGCCCCTCTATACCTTGTAACACTAATGTTTAAATCTGGATTGTCCAGCCTATAGCCCACACACTGCTGTGAACTTCAAGTTCCAGCATCCCTCAACTACTGACTGCTTAATAATGCTATTTAATAACAGCTAAAGGTTTACTGGTTGTAGCGAAAGACAGTTTGAGCACTGCTAATTCAGATACCTTTACTGTACTGAATGTAGAAAACACAAAACAATTCTATAGGACCAGTGGTACCTAAGACCAGGTAATACAGGTATAGGACCTGTTATCCAGAATGCTCGGGACCAAGGGTATTCCGGATAATGGGTCTTTCCATAATTTAGATCTCCATACCTTAAAGTCTACTAAAAAAAAAAATCAATAAACATTAATTAAATCCAATAGGATTGTTTTGCATCCAATAAGGATTATTTATATCTTAGTTGGGATCAAGTACAAGGTACTGTTTTATTATTACTGCGAAAAAGGGAATCAGTTTTAAAATTCTGAATTATTTGATTAAAATGAAGTCTATGGGAGACAGGTTTTCCGTAATTCAGAGCTTTCTGGATAAGGGGTTTCTGCTTAAGGGATCCCAAACCTGTACAAGTCATTTGCATTATTCGATAGCTTGGTTCAGCCACTACTGTTACAATTTTACAGGTAAAGTGCTCAGTTAAAACAAATGAGTGGCAACAGGACTTTTAAGGTGGACTTTTAGACCTGCAATGAACTGGGAAACAGAAAATGAGTGTGACAACATAGAGAACAAATGTTTTCTATAACATTCACTGGTGGATATAGAAAATATTTATGCTGCAGTAAATGAGTCAGGAAATGTAGTACCTGTTGCACTAATAACATGGTAACAAACAGAAGCACACAGTTACTTGAATGGTGAATATAAATTTATCTAGGAAAATCTTGAATCACATATGTAAAAAGACCCCCTTTAAAAATGAAAATCATTAACTATATGAATTTCAGTTTGGGGTAATACTTTGTAAGAATGAGCTGAAATTCAGTAAAGGGCATTAAGAAAGATATAGGCCTACATGACCCTGAGATATTGATCACAACCCTAATTCCAAGGACGGAACCTGATAGATTCCAGGAATGTCTATGTTAAGTTAGGTTCATTGCCCAATCAATACATTTGTGTGTTTAAAAAGAAGAGAAATTCTTGCCCTAATTCATAATCAGAGCACTTTACAGTTCCTTGAATTCGAGAGCAAGGTACAATATGTAGCTACTGGCCTTTGTCACAGTAGTAACCTGAACAGGGTTGTGTTGCTTTACTTGGCACCCTCATCTTTTTGCTAGTTGACTTTTGCTGGACTCTGCTCTGGGGAGAGGCAAAAACAACAGTAATTGGAAATTCAAGCTGAAATCAGCATGCAACTGCAAGAAGTTGATCCAGGCCCATTTATTGAGCAAGCTTCCCGAGAAGTAAACTCCCAGACGGATTTAGCTTGCAGTCAACAAATATGGGTGTAAACTGCACTAAAAACCAATTGGTCAGTTTTATGGCCTTCCCATTGACATTGTAATGGAAATTTAGTGCCTTTACAAATGTGGCAACAACAACTGGCAAAGAATTATAATACTAATCCTGGAATTGAGCCAAAAGCACATTCTTAGTCACTTTAATCAGCAAAGACAATGTGATAAAAAGCATTATTCAAAAAAATATATTTACAGTATATCAGTGCCATCAATCTTTTTCCATGCAGTTGGTGATTGGCATACCATGTTTATTGTATTATATTATATCAAAATTATTATATCATATTTGTGAGTCTACTGGGTCACTAGGCAGTATGGGGATTCCAAAAGTACCATGGGCTTTGTCGGGCATATTCAATTCCCAGGGGCTACAAATGGGCAGGCCTATTGCAAAGTACATGAGTAACAAACAGCCTTCTTTCTCTTGTTGGCTTATATAACTGTGTAAGGCTTTATATAACTGTGAACTGGCCTGGCTTTTATCTTTTCACACATCCCAATCAGAGGCCTGTTGTCAGATGGCAAATGATGTTACATGTATACTTTAATCTCTAATCACACTCTGGGCCATATCATTAGATAAGTATTTGGCTTAACCTGTAAACAATGAACAACACCAATAGCTAATGAAGAAATGAAGAAGTAAAAATCAAAATATTTAATTAATACCTATACCTAAAGTGATCTTACAATTCACAACCCTATACGGGTATGGGAACTATTATCCAGAATGCTCAGGACCTGGGGCTTTCCCAATAAGGGACCTTTCCATAGTTTGGATCTCCATACCTTAAGTTGAAAAAAAAAATAATTTATACATTAAATAAATCCAATAGGATTGTTCTGCCTCCAATGAGGATTAATTATAGCTTAGGATCAGGTACAAACTCCTGTTTTATTTTTACAGAGAAAAAGGAAAGCATCTTTAAAAATTAGAATTATTTGAGAGCTTTTTGGAAAACGCATCTTATACCTGTAATATGTTGGTCTTCATATACATTTTTTTTCTTCTTTTAAACTGAATTAGAACATTGTGAAAACATAAAAACATGCATTGATTCTCCCCAATTATACCCAAACTCTCTTAAGTAGTTAGTTCTACCACATATGATAATATAATGTATAGAATGCATCAGTTATGCCTTCTCTGTCGATTTCTCAACTCTGGACTAGGACAACTGTGGGTGGAGAACTAAGAATGATGAGGGCCCAGTTAGACAATCAATTAGTATAAGAATTCAGGTGAACATTTATGTGCTTTTTGGATCCTGTTACTATGAGATCTGTAATTACTAATATGTACTAGTATTCTTGCTGTAAGATACATATACTATGACCAACAGTTGAACAACTGTATTATAGCTTTGGTTTTCCTTAGCTTTCTAGATGTGTCATGCACCCTCAGGTCTCATCGTTGTTAAGCAGATAACAACTACAGGTCATAAGAGGACTCTTACCCTCTTCTTTGGAAGAAATCTTTGGCATTGGCTGACTACCCGCCTTCTGGCTAGTCATTACTTTCTAATGTTGCTAAGATAACAAATAAAAAAAAAACAGTGCAAAGCTTGGAAATGCCATTTGTCAGCGTTTAATGTCAGACTGCAAACACCGGATAAAGTAAATATACCTCCTGCTGTGTACTGTATAAAATGTCACAGTGAATAGAAGCCGTTGGGGCCTTTGTCTACGTGCCACCGACAACTGAATATATTTATAAACACAAATTAAGCCTAGTGTGGAGAAGGCAGAATAGATTCCCTCCTATACTTTATAAATATTTAATATTCATTAGGGAAGAGGCAAACCTGTGTGAGCTCAAAGGAACAGGTGCATAAAGGCCGTATAGAGTTATTTCCATGCACTGATAACACATCTCGTGATATTCTTAAGGGGGTCACAAAGTGAATATAAGCAAGGGGAACTATTCCTTAATGTCACAAACACGTGCTGTAAAATGGAGATAAAAGGAGTGACACAGACACATTAAATAGATTCTTAAAAGGAAACAATGTTGGCCTCATGTAGTATTTACCCCACTGCTATGCTACCCAGCAACCAATCAGCAAATACTTTTGACCAGCCTAGGGTATACTGTCGTGCAGGGCACCAGTATGTCATACTCTAGAAATGTTATCCCATTTTTTATGCCTTAATATTGCCATCAGAATCAATGGGAACAGAGCCAATTAATTAATCTGGTGCTATTTGTTGACAAAGTAAATTAGGCCTAGCGCCCTGAGCCCCATAATGGTTTCTCTCTACAGTTGATTTGTTTAGAGCAGGGTTGTCCAATTGGAGGCCCACGGGTCTGGTGTGGCAATCCTAAGGATTTGTATGGCTCTCAGCTTATTCTAGGGTTTCACATACTTTAATGTATAACATCATCATAATCATAATCTAGCCCTCGAACACAATGTATGAGAAATAATTGGCACACTTCATGTAATAAGTTTGACAGCACTGGTTTAGAGCACCTCATATGAGGTCTATAGTCTGAGAGAATATCATCTGAAATGTGTAGCAAATAGAATCATTTTCCCATTACAAGGCTTCCAAGGAAAAGTTACACTAATCAAGATTTACATTCTTAGTTATTCAGGGAGATTTCAGGGGGGGGGGCTCAGTATCCTTCCCAGGAACAGAAGACATTAAGATTCCTTTCTGTTGCAGCTGTTCCCCCCATTCCCAGGAGGAAAATACCAATTGATGCTTACAAAAGAACAAAAAGATAGTTCTGCAATGTATGGATCTATTTCTGCATCTTGGATTATCACTTTGCTCCCCAATATTTATCATAAAGATGGGAAAAAGGGAGATGTTTTTCTTAGACTATTATGTACATATTCATGAAGCTCATTGGAGATACTTTAAAGTTTAAAGTCTACTATATGTTTTGAAGATGAACCTTATAAGTACAGTAGAACCCAAAAGTGCAAGCTTTTCTGCTATGACCTCACTTTATCTAGTTCTTTAGCACAGGGTTAGTCAATGCAGCAATTAAGCTGCTGTACTACACAGACAACAGAAAGGGAAAAAGAATATATAATCATTTTTCTTGTCAACTGGACGCCCAATAACTGTTCACTGTCACTTTAATTAACCAAATACTGTAATTATTGACAACGACTGTAATAATTAGCAGTTGGTGGAAATCTGTGAATTATAGTTCAGTAAGAGATGAACCAATAAACCATACGGTGATAATGACATACCCCACACTGTATACTGTAAAAGACCAAGCATGTTACCCTTACAATGACTAAGTGCCATTTACTAAGCCACTTCATTCTAGCTCTTCCTCGTTAAATCAGATCTGTCATTTATGTCTTTATTTCAACCAGAAGAAACTAGATGCCTAAAGAATATTTTAAATGAAGGACATTTAATGTAATGTAAGCAACCAGAGAGAAACCTACTGAACTAGCAAAGCCCTTGGCATTATTTAGACTGATGCAACACAATCCTTTGCAGAATGTTCTGCTGATCTATACTTACGGCTTTCTGAGCAAAAGTCATTTACTCTGATGTGGATAAATTAGTTTAAAATTAACCTCCTAAAAGAACAAGACGAAAAATGTAGCAAATAAAATCTGGAGTTATTGTTTAAGGTATGTGAGCTCAAATATACAATAAAAGAAAAGCACACATCTTAGTGTTGCTTTTTGACAGCAATAAAATGGAAACTTGTTATATCTTGCCTATAGCTTCCTTAAGGAAATGAAATCTCTGCTTTATGCAGCAGAAACACAAGTAAAATCAATGCATTTTACAAACTCTATCATTCGAGGAAAAAGGATTTCTTGCTTCTGGCATACTCTTTAAAGAGGGTCAAAAACAAAACAAGCTATTGGCACAATAAAAGATATAGTAAACTATAACCATGTAGACTAGGTGGAGTATCAACTTTCAAGAGACTTTAGATCTGTTTTCATGGTTGTTAAAAGTTCATTTTTGACCTATGGCAACCAGCAGCATCCAATCAACTATGTGCTATCATTCAGCAGTCCAGTAAATACTGTCGGTTGATTGGCGGCTACATTGTGTTGGTCTTGGAGGAAGATTTTCACCTGCTTTCCTAAAACCCTTTTGCCTAATGACAGATCTAGTTCAAGGTTATTTTGCTTTATATAAAAATGGGCAGGCAGGCCCCTGGCAATTTTATATAAATTAACAATATACTGGTATGCGACCTACGATGCACAATGATTAGGACCTGGGGTTTTCCGGACAAGAGATATTTCCATATTTTAAGTCTAACATACCTTAAGTCTACAAAAAATCATTTAAACATTAAATAAACCCACCAGGACTGTTTTGCCACCAATACAAATTAACTATTCTTCTTAAGTTAATTAATTCTTATTAATTAACTTAGGATGAAGTACAAGGTACTGTTTAATTATTAAAGAGCAAAAGAAACATTTTTAAAAATGTGAATTATTTGATTAAAATGGAGTCTATGGGAGGTGACCTTCCAGTAATTTGGAGCTTTCTGGATAATGGGTTTCTAGATAACTGATCCCAAACCTGCATACCAATTCAAAACTTCTCTAGCTGAACAAAATAAATATGCAATAATATACATTTTCAAGTGAATATATTAATCAAGTCGGCACACCTCTAAGTAGATTGGCCAAATAGGGCACAGAAGAATCCCACTTGGGCACTTTTATGCCAAGGTGCCCTGGGCATGTCCACCTGGATGGTCAAAATATACTAGTGCTATCTTTACTGCATTGCTATCTAAGTCATCAACAACCAGCACAGACCAATATGGGACTTTCATTTAAAGGGATTTGATCATGATTTCTATGGTGTAGATAGAAATAATTAATTCTACCATTTGAAATTTTATTATTAAACCAAAGAAATTTATCTTTTTTTAATTGTAATATTGTTTTGTAGGCAGCCATCTTAGGGCATTGTGCCTGATCCTGTGCTTTCAGAAAGCAACAAACTTTAAATTTAAATATCACAAAAATGTGGTTGCTCTTTTGAAAAATGGATTTCCATGCAGAATTTTGCTGGTGGAGCACCATTAACTGATGCATTTAGTAAAAAACATATTTTGCCTTGACAGAATCCCTTTAATGTGGAAAGCCTATGTACTAAACAATAGCTGAAAATAAATTCAATTTTCCCACCATGCTGTACAATAAGAAGTACGACTACACAACATTGTTACACCTAGAGACCAAAAAGCTGAGAGTGTCCAATGTTACTGAACCAGGAAGAAAATAAATTGGTTTGCTTGTACAGTCCAACATGATGGAAATTGGATCTGATGGTCTATTTTTCAAAGCAAATCTACTATATTACTATGAGGGGCATGCTTGCGTCTATCAAAATAGACAATCTTACATTATTTATTTTAAACAAATAGACTTTTCTGATTTATACACATGAAATGTGTCTCCAGACCCAATTTAGATAAAAGGGAGGCTATTGCTATGTTGATGGAAACGGTCTTTTCATGCCTTGTTCATTTCTAATGCTCAAGCTTAGTCATATATGCTGACAAGGCTTCAGAGAGCGATTCTGCTTTTCCTCTCTATCTCTACACTCAAATAAATTGCCTAC
The DNA here is from genome assembly GCF_000004195.4 of Xenopus tropicalis. Taxonomy (NCBI): domain Eukaryota; kingdom Metazoa; phylum Chordata; class Amphibia; order Anura; family Pipidae; genus Xenopus; species Xenopus tropicalis. Next base: position 43,985,067 of record NC_030679.2, on the reverse strand, counting down.
TCCGCCAGCCACAGAAATTAGATTTTTACATTACTCTAAGTGAAAACGTTATTAGATAATAATTGCATTACAATGGGAATTTCAGTCCCATTTCTTCTCTCAGTGATTCCCCCAACACGATGAATTGGATGCCACAAAAAGGCATTTACTTTGTAATAAAAAGCGAGAGCTGATCAAGTGGCACATTGGGAAATGCAAAATGCTCCTTGTTATTACAGAATGCGACTGTGGGTTCTGTATTGAGGTTCACTTTCAGTCATATTTACATAAAAGAAGGTTTAGTTCTAGAACTCAGGACTGGAACCCTGAGAGTACCGAGCCAGACCTTTATAGTAACCTCCTGCAATCAATGAAAAACAGTTTTGTGAAAAAGGAGATGATATAACCTCCTTGAGAACTACAGATCCACATTCAGTAAGTGTCATCTAGGTAAGTAACACAATCTGACCTAATAGATTTTCCATAGTAAATTTGTTATGAGGGTCATCCCCCCCAGACTAGAGTCCACAGCATTTCCACAAAATGGTATGTATCCCTTGTTGTACAGATAATGGGTGTGTTACATGGCATAGTTATGGCACATGTAGGCTTTGGTCAGAATCAAAACCTGCATGTGCACATTTTAAAGCCATAGTGTGCATGCCTCACTAAAATCGTAACCAACGTCAGTCCTTAAATCTTTTCCCAGCGATGCATGGAAATGTATTTTTTTTTTCCTCTAGAAATCGCTTAAGTAGCCTTTGCCTTATTGCGTTTGTCATGAACAAGAATTCTTTCATTCCACCTCAGGTTCAATAGGATTAGTGGTTTAATAAAACAATCAAGCAGAAGGTTTTGTGCCTTGTGACTTATTCACAAACAATAAAGTCTGTTTGTATGAACTTACATATCTGTCTGAATGGTTACATTGACTGTGGTGGACATCAAATGGTGCATTATGAGTACACAGTTTATTTAAAGTGATGATGACCAAAGAATATGTTGCTGCCTCTAGCTGGGCGTTTCTGAGTATATGCTATTTTTTCTAGTTTTAGAATAAATGTGTTCTGGCCAATCGTCCTGTTTAACAGATAGAGATCCTGACAGAGAAAAGAGCATCATTCAAGCCACTGCATTCACATAAAAATGCAGTAAAGCACTGTTTCAGAGAAAGCCTACAGCAAATGTAGGTAGCATATTGAGAAAGAATGGCCTGGTTTTCTACTCAGTGCTTCTCCCTTGGGAAGAAATGTCAATTGAATTGTCAGACCTTGCATTGTCCTCCAGCTAGGGTTACTGGCAAAGCTTACATACGTAGATTGCAGGAAAGCCTACTGCAGCAATAAAGGAATAGTGCACAGACAGCCAATAGGAATGTCAGTGCGCATTTTCACTGTTTTAACAGGGTTTCAAGTAGCAATTGGAGATAGACCACTGACTGATATGGGTAAAAAATGTTGATGGGCTGCACCACTTTCCAGAAAGCATGTGCCTTGTGGGTATCAAACAGCAGAGAGCCCTTTGATAAAATGAAAACCAGTTATAAGAAATTGTATTATGTAGCAGTAGTGACTCCAATTCAGAGGTGTTATCTTGGAGTGGACAGTCTGTCCATTATTCTCTTCTGATCATTAACCTGAGGAAGATGAATTCTAAAATGATCATGGTTTGTTTTTAAAAATTGTATGTAAAATGCACTTTAGCACAGGGAGAAAAAGCCTCTGAAAGACTTTTTGTGAAGGTCAAAATCAATTTATGCCAATGTTAGAGGAACAGGTGTTTTTTATGAGAGTGTTGTCTTGTTTTTCTATGTCATTGGACAATAATCCACTGTATAAAATGTTTGTGGGCCTTTGGTAAGGCATAGAGCAAAACATCTTTTGGAGACTCACATCCAGCGTACAGGGTCTGTTCTTTAGGATGCACTGCAGGCATACTTTAGGACCCTTTTACAACATTCTAGTTCTGGTAAGGCCTGAAATGCCAGCATTTCATTCAAGAGCATGTCTACCTCTAAATCTACCATAATCTTGATGAACAAGTGATATTTCTATAATCTGAGGGATTAATGGAGCAATTTGTTTTGTACTCTATTCTGTTTCTTGTTATAGATGAAAGAGCAGAAGGAAATTGCTTGAAAAGCTATAAAGTGTGTCCTTGTTAGTTACTGCAGGAACTCATACTAATTATTAATTATTAGTTAGTCTAACTAGTTAGAAGGACAAATCCTGCATATGCGTCTACCAGTAAAATGTGATTTATCACAGGTCATATTGTCATATGGATGTGTTTACAGAAGTAGGTGTCAGTGTATGTTATTATATGCTATGCTGTATAATACATCTGATTTATACAGTGCTGCACTCCAGGGAATACAGATGCTCCATAGAAAGCAAGGTAGCCATCTTTGGCTGCATTGTATGTGCAGAGACTCTGGGAGAAGAAAGTGACTGCTCCAAGGGAACAACCAGCAGGCACAGTGTCTCAAGCTTTCATTGCAGGGTTTCCATTTAATTATCCCAATATACATTTTAAACCCACAGAGAAGCAATTTGTGATCACAGAAAGAATGGTACAAATAAATTCCCCTATGATTGCATTTCCTATCCTTTACACTTGGGAATTATTTTACTGGAAGAATAAGATGTGCTCTGAATTCTCAGTGCAACACCGCCACGCAAACCAAGCATTGTACTGCGTACCTTAAAGAGACTTCTCTTTGAAATTAGGTCACGGTGAAAATTCTGGGTGTCAGATTACTACTGATATTTTGATATGTGAGCCACCCTCCATTTGAAAGGAAACCTCATGCTGATTGATTTGAAGACACTTTCACAAATAGCTGGAAAGGAAGAAATATATCCAACCTTGTAAAGGAAGTACCTAAAATATTAAAATGTGAAATAATACTAAGTACACCTACTGTAGCTCCGCTAGCAACATGGGAGGTATGGGGCACAAGGCCCACTGACCCCTTCTACTACTGTAATATTTCTGTCCCTGGAAAAACATTGCCCTATTTACCATTGGTCAGCTCAGCATCGTTTCGCTAATAATACATGACAAACACTAGCAACCCAATAGGTGCAGGTGCACCACCAACAAAATAATAACACTCTCATAAGATTCTGATTCTCAAAACCCACGCATTGCAGAAGAGAAGGCTTGAGGGCTGCATTAAAAATCAGGAAGAAAGGAACAAGAAATGAATTAAAAAGGTGTAGATTTTAAAAGGGGTTATAAGAAATGGGGGAATACAATCAATTGGAAGTATTAGTCCATTAAATGAAATTGTTGCTTCCTTTTAAGGTTTATGTGTCGTATATTTGTCCCAAAGCGATCGTTCACTAAAAAGAGCAAACTAGCAAAATGGTTTGTCATTTGTTTGCTATTTTCTTCAGCCTCCAATTGACACAGTAATAAATAGGATCCCAATGACGAACTGTGAGAAGATAGAACAGTAGGCAGGAGGCGACTGAGTACGCATTATAGTAAAATGTGCTGACAGCCACGTGACAATACTACAGAGTGAGTGGCTAAATATAGCCACCTCATTTATTATCACTGCCCGACCGAGCGTGATCGTAGGATGGTTTTTCTGCCCTCCTGAAAACTTGCATTGCCGCAGGCTGCTTTTGATATGCCTGTGAAGATTCAAAAAGAAAGGGTAAACCATGAAAGCTCCTATTCCCTGGAAGTTCAGGTAGTGGTTGAACACAGAACAAAAAACAACACGGTCATAAGAGGCATTTATAGTTAGCATGTCCGACCAACCCCTTCTCCAAGTTAGTGCAGCACAGTTCACCTTTCAGTTTTACAGCCTATAACTCTGAATCAAGTGTAACAAATTTATAAAAAAAAAAAAAAAATAATAATAATAATAATAATAATAATAATAATAATAATAATAATTTTATATATATATATATATATATATATATATTCATATATATTAACAAATAATATTGTCTTATTATTGCCAGTATTTAGATTAAACAGAGGCACTGCTTGCACAGACAGGTACATGTGTACATATACACAAAGTAACACACAGACCGCACAGAAAGGACTGTTTACTTAGTACACATTAAACTGTTTACACACAACATCTATCAAGAATTAATTAGGTGGAGCTGGTATAACAACATTTCTTATAATAATAACATAATGATAATAGGTCCTTACAAGAGTCTCATAATAAACCTAAACTTTTCTAATAGCACCTTATTTTTAAACATAAGACCAATTTTTTTTTTTTTTTTTAAGTACTGTACCTGTAGTGTTCCTTTTAACTCATAGGAAAAAATAAACCTTTTCACTGAGCTCAGAATATCAAACATTATGGATTAGCAAGCTCATTTCCTTAGTAAGCCGCCTTTTCCTGCCACATCTAAGAGGCTGTTAGGCATTAGACATTAGAAAAATAGGCCAAGGCAGTGTTACAATGGCAGCTGCATGACTATTTCTTCTTTCCAGGCATAGTGGCCTTTTTTCAGGACTTTATAATGAAGGCTGTTGGTGAGTGCTGAGATTTCTAGGAAAAAAACAGAATGAGGAACCACAAGCTATCATTGAGCAACACCAATATATATGTCTGACAGCTATATAGGTTATCCCACACCTAAAGCCCCTACTCCCTTACTCCTCCCATATTTACTACAAAAAGCTGCTGCTCTTTGAAAAGGTAAATGTATTGTATTATGATTTCAAACAAGCTTTCTATTAACAACTGTCATTCTGCGATACATGCCTGATCGAGCTACCAGCTTTATCAATTATGATATATAAGAATTATAATGATTATATATTTTATCTCTATTGAGTAGGGCCTTTAACCCTCGTATAAGCCAATATTTGTTTGTAAACATGCACTTTTTTAGTTGATATGAAACAGAAGAAGTTTTTTATCATACATTAGCAAGACTGCACACTGACACATATTATAACATTTGTTGCCATTGGTGGATGACTCACTAAACACTATTATAGGTTGGCAAAACTTCTTTTTAATTTGTGCAAAGGAAAACTGGTTAGCACTTGGCATATTTTCTGTTAATGACATTTATTAGTACCCCATAAACATATTGTTTTTCCTGACACTGAAATGGTGTTCTTTCTGGTTTTTCCTGAAAGAACTAGACCAGTCTGCACTAATTACACCAACTGCCTGTAGGTGAGAGGAGCATAAGGGCCCTCAAGGGAGAATGCAGCATTGCACAACATGAAATGGAAGACACCCTGAGGCCAAATGAAAAAATGAGAGTAAAGATGTGTTAGACATAAGCAGGGAGACATTTCATCTTGATGTGTTGTAATTACAATAAATGTCTTCCACCCTGGAATTTGGAGAACAGTTCATCCTCCTTCAAGTTGTTAAAGTAAAAAAAAAATACACTCATTGTTCAGTGTTAGCAATGACAGTGTGTACACAGTTTTCTTTTACAATTCCCATCTCCATAAACACCATTTTTGTGTGTTAAGCTGGCCATGCACAGGCCTATAAAAACTGCAAATTTAGCCCCTTCAGACCAAGGTGGCAGTCTACTAACCAACATATTTAGCCTCCCAACGGGCAGGTTAAAAAATCCCATTAGATAGGGGTTGCATCAGCACTCTGCTCCACTCTTCTCCATACAAAAACAAAGGGGGATGCTGGGAGCTGTAGTTCAAATTCAAATTTATTGTAGCACAAGTTAATAATTGTTATGCTGATCTATGCAAATAACCCTAGTTAATTTGTCAACAGTATGACCAGAACTTTGCACTCCATTCATACCAAAGACTTAATGGCCCTGTATATGTTAGGATCAGCAGATTCCAAGTAGCATAGCAACAACTTTGTGGAAAACAAGTTTTTTTCTTTCTAGTGTTAATATTTTAGTGTTATATTAATATTTTGTTCTGCAGATCTCAAATTGGGAATTTAGATACATCTGTTTGCTATGGTCCTACCTAAGTTAAAAGCGAGTAGTATAAATTGCAGACTAGAAGATAAAAAGGAGCATGTAAATGTAATGTTATAAAAATTTGCTTTATGGCAGGCACTTTGAACCTAGAGCTCCAAAGAGGCAGGAAAAAAGTTAAGACACCAAAATTCTAAAAATATAAAAAAATTACCAACTGAAAATGCTTTCATGATGTCGATATCTACATCATACTATGATGTACGTCCCTTTTAAGCCTCACATCTTTGGCCTAGGCAGTATTTATTTAATGCAGCTCCTGGCTGAGAGAAAATGTCTGATAAGCCTGCAGTTTAGCATGCACAGTATGTATAGAACTAGCAAGAAGAGGCTGATCAGGAACATGTAAGCCATAAAGATGAGACATGAGGACCAAACAAGGCAAAGCGCAGCAAAAGAGAAATAACTGCACCCGCTTCATCAAGACTCTCGACCATTTACTCTAAAAGGAAATGGGGAATGACTGCATCTGTTTCTATTATCAGTGTTACAAGAGCTTAGGGCACGAGACGCAAAGGGAAGATTAACACCAGCAGACTAGATTCCCATGGATTCAGTCACATACTGTGTGTGTGCACTACAGTGCTAAAGATGCCAGTTGTACAGGGGCACTACATGTGCTTTATGAAAGCAACTAAGTTGCGTCAGTTATATAAATACATGTGACAGTTTCCTTCATTGCAAGTAAGATGACCCTGCAGCAGATCAAGCAATCACTTCCCTGCCCACTCTGGAGTATGACATGGCAGGATATGAGATGTTCTAAGGAAAACAGTTTATTCCAGCCAACTAAAAATAAAAATCCTCATATGCAATACCTTGATTCAGCAGGGGTATAGCGTTTCCAACCTTCACAAAAGAGAACCATTAGTATAATATAAACCTTCATTCATGAATCAGTAAATGCTTACAAGTGGCATTACAACAAGGATTACAGGTTTCCACTTCTGGACTACAGTGTGAGAGGTACAGTGTGACAGCAAAGGTAACATATGGAACCATACAGGGATGTTAGACTTGTCTACGACTTAAGCTGGCCATACACGCACCGATAATATAGTACGAAACCTCGTTTCGTACGATATTCGGTGCGTGTATGGCAAGTCGGCGAGTCGACCGACTCGCCGATCGGGCCAGTTAAAAGATTTTGATTGGGCGCCATAGAAGGCGCCTGACCAAAATCTGCCTTCAGCGCTGAATCGGCAGAAGGAGGTAGAAATCCTATTTTTTCTACCTCCTTATCTGCCTGTTTCAGCCCTGAAGGTTAGTGGCGGATCTGACGATCTTTCGTAAAGATCGTCAGATCGCCACGTGTGTGGCCACCTTTAAGTTAGTATAGGCCTTTTTAGGGCTCTGGCACACGGGGGTGATTAGTCGCCCGCGAACAGGGAGTTTTGCCGCGGGCGACTAATCTCCCCGTGTGCCAGAGCCCTTAGTGCAGTGCTAGGAGATGCAGTGTAGATGAGATAACTCAAGGGGTATGTTGAATATTATAGGGATATCCTATTATTGCTAAAATATTGTGTATAAGCCGATTTTAGTAGTTTGCAGCTATCCACATTGAATGTCAAATGTTTTTAATGTTTGTGGTTATAGCAGCGTTTTTGTGACCAAATAATATATTTAGTCAATAACTATATGTTACAGTGTTAGTGGAGACTCTGTGGACTCTTCATAAGGTCAATAAAATACTTCCCTGAAAGAGGCAACATTTTCAAGGGATATTGACTGGAAGTAAGTTGGATCGTTCCAGTCATAAAAGGTGGTGTACAGTCAAATGGCATATTTCAGATCTGTAGCCAGGTGTGCTGGATACCATCAAGTAGTCATCAATATATATTTTTAGTGTAAAAATCAAACAGTTATATGCCAGAAAAAGTTGTACACAAGATGGAGGGATTATTAGGATAGTAAGCTTTGCGAAGGCCTCCTCAAGCAGTAGGTCTCTAGCTGGTTTTATTTAATAAACAAAGACTCCAAAGCAGAAGTATTTCGTAATGCTTGGCAGGTTACTAAGGGTTGCACTATGGCTTTTCCAAGAAAATCAAACATTCCCCTGAAACTCAAGTGTGGAAATAAAGGACATCTGCATTTTTACACTATGGCAAAAGGTCACATGCAGAGTCTCTTAAAACTGATCCAAAAAATCAGACAGCTACACATTCCTAAAGTGTCAATAGTTTTGCTATTAAAATCAGACATTGCCCCACAAGAAATAAAAATAAAATAAATATAAGCAAAATGGCCTGTAAACTGTAATTTTCAAATTAGTTTGTGCTAGGTGGTTACTAGAGGTTTCAATTGTGCATCAGGAGTAGTTACTAGGATATTCTAGAGGAAGAGTACGCCAGTTGCAGGTACAAGGGTGTTCTAAAGAAAGTATGTGCCAGGTGGAGTTAGAGCAATCTGCCAGTGTCTTCCAGGTAGTTACTGTAGGACGTATATGCCAGGTGGTTACTGTAGGACGTGTATGCCAGGTAGTTACTGTAGGACAGGTATGCCAGGTAGTTACTGTAGGACAGGTATGCCAGGTGGTTACTGTAGGACGTGTATGCCAGGTGGTTACTGTAGGACATGTATGCCAGATGGTTACTAGATGTTTCAAGAGGAAGTGTGTGCCAGGTATAGTTACTTAAAGAAATGTATGCAAGGTGGTTACTAGAGGTTTGTAGAGGAAGTGTGTTCCAGGTTATTACTAGAGGTTTTTAGAAGAAATGTGTGCCAGGTATAGTTACTTGAAAGTTACAGTATACATGTATCAGGTGTATTTACTAGAGTTTCCCCGTGCAGTTAATAGAGGCTTCTGGAAATATAATCCTCACTTCAGATCCCAAAATTTTGGTGAGCATACTCTTTTGTAGTACCATCCCACTTCATTATTTGTTCCACTTTAAAAAAACAGCTTAATCTTATTTATTTTTGAAATAATTATGATATCGATGTCTTATTAGCGTCTTTAATCGAATATGCACGCCCAAGAAGTGGCTTAAAGTAGGTCTGGTACTATTGACTCTGGCTGATTAGTACAAGGAGCAGCTTAACGATTGTGCATTATGCTAGAAAAAAATGACAGAGTAGCTTTCACACAGTTCAGACAGATAAATGAAATACTGTCTTTTGAATGCATGCCTAGCCTTTCTTTGTATACATCTCAGTGAGCCAAGAATCCAACTGAAAATACAAGGGAAAATCCCATTCTGAATTTGTTCCTTGATTTCTGCTAAACTTGTATCTCGGCTACATTAGGAGTTTGTTTATTCTGATATTAAAGCTCCTTAAATCACGTTTATACTTGGCAGAGGAGCCCATGCCAACCAAAATAAGCTTGCCAAGGCTTGCTAGATGTGACCTGCATTGTTAAGAGCAGGAACCTTACCTTGCAGTTAACATTGATATTTGCACTGCATTTGAAGGCACATTCAGTGTATGCGTCCCACCTCCAACATCTGCGTTATACTGCATGTCATACCCAACAGATGTGAGTATGTGCACACAAACCCTTAGGGTGCATACACCTGAATATCTGACATTATTGATGAGTACAAGTAGAAATCAAGATGTATATATGAATTTGACAAAGCTGGCAGACCTCAACAGTGTCCTTGTGTTTCAGCACAAAATGCTCATTTAAACGCAACACAGGGACCAGGGCCGGATTTGATAAGTCTGCGCCCCAAAGGCCACCCCCTTTCCCCACGCCCATTTAACTCATGTGGCTGAATTTTCTGCATGTCTGGTCCCCACTGCTCCATATGTGAGCAAAATTTCTGTGTGGCTTGGGTGGAATGCTGCCCCTAAATTTGTGCCACCCCAGGCCCAGGCCTTTGCGGCCTCGCCACAAATCCAAGTCTGACAGGGACACAAAAGCAAGTACATATGGGAACCTATTTGAATCACAATAAAGCACATCAGGCAGACTAATTTGAGATGTTCTCGTATGTGTATGGACCAGTAAAAAAAAAAAAAATTATAAAAGGGGATTATCTAAAGGTAACACAGCTTCTAATATGCTCTACTAACCGAGTTATGGAATTCATTTAATACTGCAAAAAGCTTAGTATGAGGGGTCACAGTTAAATACCACTAGAACTTACAGCAGGAGGGTTTTTTCACACCTAATGTGATAAGAAGGTATTGAGCCAATAAAAATTTGATTTCCTCATAGGAAAACTCATTGCAACATGAAATATACAGATTAGACTACATCCTTAACCAATCAGAGACAGTCTGCCAAGCATATCTTAGTCACATACAGTTTAATAATTTCTCTGGAAGTAATGGCTTTCTAAGGTGATTGAATTTGGCTCAAAGCCTCTCAACTTTTGGCTTGCAGTCAAGTCATGAACTATGAAAACTTTATGTGCCACCCTTCTTGGCAAAATATTTTATTTATGCCTGGCTTAGCTCATTCACCAGTATTTTAGCAGCAGTAATTCTTTCTGAACATGTAATATGCCTTATAAATTTAAGATAACTGATACTTGGAAAAAAAAACTGTTGAAAAATACATACATATGTACAAACCTTTTGTGCTTTTCTGTGTATACATAAACGAATATGTTTATGAAATGGGAATTTTTAAAGACGAAAATATACAATAGCATTTGCAGCAAGGCCTCCTATCACAGAGCAAGCCTCAGAGTCATGGGCAATAAATATCTTTAGGAATACATATTAGTATAATCATTGTTACAGTTACTTAACTTCCAGCATCCCATTGACTGGGAAAGGCTGTCAGGGTGCAGGGGAAACTGCAGTTAAAAAAAGCAGGTTAAACATCTATTATTTATAGAGTATCTTTCTATCTGCATTGCCCTGAGAACCTCTGTTCCTTTGCAGCACCTTTCACATAAATGATATACCATCTGTGAATAAGTTTAAATATCTGGAGATTTTATGTTTGTAGAATCTATAATTAAGGCCAAAAAGGCCATTATTCTCATTTTCTTTTCCCATATGGTTACCAGACACTGATCAAAGAAGCTTTACTTCTAGTTAGCTGTAATTCACAGTTATGCTGTCCTAAAATCCATTACCCTCAATGCAATAATGTTGGGTCTTCACTTTTATTTTGTCATTATGTCCAAACATAGAGCAAATCCCAGCTGCCTCATGAAGCAATGCAGCCTTGGGATAGAAAGAAGCAATGATGATGTGCCCAGGTATATAAAAGTATGGTTTTATTGGCTGAAAGACCCCTGAGGTGCCACAAGTTAACCTTTTCTGCCATAAATCACAACCTCCTGATGAATGGGCAAGGTTGGGTGACAAGCAGTTATGTTCAAGGACAGCTGCACAGATGACAAATTTCTCATATTTGAAATGTAATTACGCTTTTTAGGACACACAATCCCATAGCTGCACTCCTAATGTACCACCCTTGTCTCTTCCCACAGAGCTTTAAACATCCCACCCCATAGGTCACTTCAGAAATAAACAGACCATGAGAAACTGAGGACTATAATACATAATCTGCTTCAGAATACTGGATAAAAAGCATATAAAAAAAGCATTAAAGTTAGGGTAGTTTGAAATTAAAAACAGATTACAAAAGCTAAATGGTTATATAAATAGGCATTTTTGTGTAAAAAAAAAAAATTGCTGCAAAAAAATTGCGGGCATGTAAAAATAAAAATTGCAGTCAAGGGGAAAAAAAGGTGCGGTCACGTAGAAAAGGTGAAAAAAAGTTGTGTGTTGTGGTACCCACATTCTGCTAATTTTTTGGCTACGCTAAACGTCAGATTCGCTCATCACTAGCAGACGCACTGGTATCTACAGCAGCCCACTTCACAAAAGTAGCCTTAGGCTGAAGCCACCACGGGGCTGACTCTCTCATTAGCCTCAATTTTGTCAACTTTACCGGCAAACATCTGACAACTACTTTGTTTGTCTCATTCTGTGGGTAAAAAAAATATGTTTTTCCTGAATTCTCAGCCTACGGAAAAACACTTGCCAAGAACAAGTCCCTCTGCTACCAACAGCCCACTACCTTGCCTGCACCCGGAAGCATTGTGTGAACTCTTTTGTATTTTTTGCGGATACCCCCCGCATGTGCCCGATTCTCTGCCTGCAATTGATCTCTGGGCAGGAATCAGCCCCATAAAGCATCAGCCTACATAGCAAACACTGATGGTCTTAGACCTAAAATATAAATTTGAATTAAAATGATTAAAGATTTGCATTAAGCAGGGAAAAGGTGTAGTAGTCAACAAATCCTATTTATATCAAATCTTATTATTCACAGGAGCAGAACAATCCCCATTGCAGCAGGTGCACTGCACTTTTAGGTGTGCTTTGTACTGAGCCCAAGAAGTCTTTGTTCTCAGCACAACAGTGACATTTGTGGTATTTGTTTCAGTTTGTTACTATGGCAAAAGCTCAATTGCTGGAACATCAATTTTTGCCATAGGCAATGTCCTAGGTACTGTCATCTCTTATACAAAGAATATAATCTTGTACCCCTAACCTAGCTATACTCTATCCCAGCCTTCCTTTTAGTGCTTAGGTTCTTTTGCATTGAGGGGGCCACATTGCTAGTGCAGAGAGCTTGCCTACCCTGGAGACTTCAGGGGCGCTGCAGCCCAAGGCAAGTTTTATGGACCCACCATGTAAGGGTGAAGATGCACGGAGCTACAAGTAGCAGCTACTTGCCGTGGCTACTGAAATAGGCAATGCTGATCATTTACTGATAATTGTCTCTACGTGTGTTTTAGTAGAGGCAATTTTCAGTATTGTCTATGGTAGGGTATTTTCTGGCATTTAGTAGCTGGGACAAGTAGCTGCTACTAGTAGCTCTGTGTGTTCACCTTAAAGGTTAGTACCTGAAAGGCAGACAGTACAGGGCTGCTGCACTCTTCATGACAGCATAGTAATCAAGCCCTTATGTAGATCCAAATAACTAAATCAATATGGTAAACATAATACAAATGATGAAAAGCAAAACTGAAAATGTACAATATTTCTTTGAATTGAATTGAATAACAGATTCACCTAGTCATGCTTACACAAAATTGTTCTCTAAAAATCTCACGTAGGCACAATCAGTCTGAGCATGTCTGCTCCACCTCACTAACATCTGCAACAGGACATGCCCAGTAAAAACAAGAATGATTACAGAAAGAGGATGCTTTTTTTTTTTTTTTTTTTTTTTGAGCAGTTGTATGTACATCCCATTCATTTATTCAGCGCTGCACAATACAAATCCAGGGAGCATCAGATTCCCTGGGATAATAAATCAAACACAGTATAATCCAACACAATGGAAATTTCCATGAATAAGCTAAAGCTCGTACTCATACAGTATATCTTATAAATTCACAATGGAGATATCCTAACCGAGAGCCCAGGTGGATCAGACAACAGCACGTCCATATCTGTCAGAATGACGCATACGCTTCTTGATCGACCAGTGCTGCGGAGAGGGGACATCTAGGAATCGTACCAGTGGCACAATGGATTTTTTTCTTATCTTTTAAGGGATAGGTTTGTATCTTAGAAGGCAAACAGGATTAAAATGGTAAAGCTAAAGATTTTACTTGCTGCAACGGGTGTGTTTCACGAGACAGTAAATGTTTTCCCTATCAATTCAAGTCCTTTATCTCCCATTCTAAGCTTATTGTGCCATATAGAAAAAGAAAAAAACCTTAGCCAGCATCAATGTGCCAACCTAGCCTGCTCAGAACAGTTACTGCCAAGTACACACCTTGATGCAAGGAAATTACTAGTATCCTGGACCTGTAGGTAATTCTAAGGTTCCCCTAGACTCTAGGAACACCCTAGAATTACCAACAGGTCCAGGCCGCCAGGCTCTAGAGGGTTGCATCAGTAGCCACAATTAATGATTAGATGTTAATGAGAAATTTAATGGCAAGAAACTTGCACATAATATATTAAAATGAATACAAATTTGTGTTTGGTTCATCTTGCAAGGCTGCCTTGGGGTAAAAAAAAAAAACTAAGTAGATTAGCCTCCAAAAATTGCACTTTGCCCAAAGCACAACATTCATAAATGAGCCCTCTGGCCTAATTAATTTCCATGAAAACATAATGTAGCTTCATAAAATAAGTGAGCAGTGACTAACACCTATCCCTGTCCACAGGGCCAGACTAGCAATTTATATACAGTATATACATACATTTATATGCCTTTAGGTGCAAAAAACTAAACCACTGAAGTTATATGCACAATTGGCCTCTATCCAGAGATCTAACAACATGTACAACTTGTAAATTGAAATTAGTTTTGTTCCTGAAGATTTTTACTTAGTCATCATTACTCACAATTCCCAAAAGCACACAGGAACGATATGTTCCAACGTGTGGGCTCCGCCTTACAGCCAGAATTATCACCAAACAGTCTTTTTTACAAGAAATTACTTCAGGGAAAGATCCTCCCAGTAATGAATAGACCCGGATGAGACAAACAAAGCATGTGAGGCCCAGAAATATGTGTGTGTGTGTGTGTGTGTGTACACATTTGAGTATTTTGTCTACTGATATTTATTTTAGTTAAAAATGTATCTGATATAAGGGAAATTGTCTGTAGCACTGCCTCATGTGTAAATGTAACTCTGTACATAAAGGATGAGCATTCTTGGAGCAGTGAAGAGTCTCTGCTAGTCTTTAACTGCTCCAGACTGGAAGTGCCTTGTTTCTGTGCTTGTACGTCTGGTAAGTATTTATGAACTAATGCCTAAAATTGCAAGCGTGCGTAAAGGGTGCGTAAATTTACAGGGTATTTAGAGAACACATAATTAGCTCCTCTGTAATCGTGTCCAATGCACCTCAAACCTGCAGGCCAGTAGTTGTACTCTGAACTCTATAAATTAAATCTCTGACATCCCCGATTTGTACACTTCTATACTGTGACTAATGTTTTCATAAGGTTTGTGCTATTGGTATAGATCGGTTGTCCTCCATACCCTATGGAAAGATGGTGAATAACTACAGTCTTATAAAAGACGCAAATGCACCTTGTGCCAGCATAATTTCTTAATTCAGAACTAAACCCAACATCACCAGGAGGCTAGAAATTAGATTGACTACAAAGTACCTAACAAACTGCCACCCCCTACTTTTTGTTAATATCAGGGCTTGCAGTTTGTGCATTGATATTATCTGTGAACAGAATATTATTTCCCTGCCTATATATATTTATTGGTGCATCAATGTTATTTTCTACGTTGATAGTAATAAACTGCACCTCTAGTGGTCATATAAATAAAGCCATTTTTTCCAAGGAGCCTCAGTTGTGCCATCTTACAAAATGATCTATATGGATCATTTGGAACAAAGGTTACATCGGGATCAGGGGATTCCTTTCCTTTCAGCTAATGATTTGAAAAGCACAGGGCGTAATGGAATAGAATGACCTGGTTCACCTGCAGAAATACAGATCTCTCCTCTGAGCCAGACCGCTAAAGAAATGGAATCCATTAATGGATGGAAGTATCCTGTTTCCACTGAGGTGCCCAGGCCATGGAAACACCGGGTATTTCTGTAATATGTTGTAGGTTCTGGAATATACTGTTGGTTATCATTTCCAACCACCTACACTTTGTAAAACAAACCTCATCAAAGCTTTGTACCTAATTCCAGCCTCACTGCAAAATAGTAAATGTATTGATCACAAAAGTACCATGGCTCATAAATCATATTACCCAAAGTCTTATCCTTGCACATTTACAGAACGAAAAGTGTAATATAACTATCAAAACCTTTTTGTGAAACAAACCCTTTGGCAACTCTAATTCATAATGTATACATTGTTTGGCATTTCTTTAAAGCTGGGCTGTCCAACTGAAGTTCCAGGGGCCTTACAAAGGATTATGTCCCCAAGTCTGCTCAGAGCTTCCATAGACATCAATATATAACATTGCCATCTTAATTTAACCTGGTCCTCCAACATGCTATATGAAATATTATTGATGCACTACGTGTAATATGTTGGACAGCATTGTTCTAAAGTACACTAACACTAATACAGTAATAAATGCACCCAAATATTTTAGCGTGTCCTACTTCAAGATCGCATTGCATGTAATTGCATTGCATGTTACCCTTGAAAAAGTCACAGTGATCATAATACCTAGCATGACATTGGGGAAGAGTTCAAGGCTAGGAGACATTAGTCAAGCGATCTCTCATTACCCAACAGTGTGCTGGCCTAAACACTGCCATCTTCATTTAGATCATACTTTTCTTAACTGCCTGCCAGTGAGCAATGATACAGTCGGATTAAACGGCAGGAAAATGTACAGAACCTGTAGAAATAAAAGCTCCAATGGACTAATGTATTTTTTTCAGCCAGCGAATTGAAAATTAATTTTGCTGATCAGTGAAGCAGAGGCTATACGGCCTGCTCAGCTTTGTACATACAAAAGAGGGGAGGGGGTTTTGCTTACAGAAGGTACAGATGAAAGAACCTTATTAATTAACATGTTTCCTTAGCATATGATTAACCTTCTCCAATGAGAATTTAAAAATTTGAGTGGTGGATTGAGGGAGGGGTAATACTCTCAATTACATATGTATATCTAAATGTGCCATTTTTTTGCTGGACAGATGAATATAAAGCAGCTCCTGGCTTCCTATTGTAATGCAGTTGTTAAACTACAGAGGTAAATTACTCAAAGATAACAAGTATAAATGCCAAAGAAGTTAGTTAACAGTGAACAACTAATACATTTATATAAAGATCATTATTTGGCATATTCAATGCATGACAGGGTCGACAATAGGGTGGTACAGAAGAAACTGAAGTTAAGGGGAAGGCCCAGGCATTTCAAGTACACAGAGGTCCAAACAGCCCCCCACCAGCCCAATTAATAGTGACTGTCTATGGCATCTTACACCAGCGCCTCTGGTATTTGCCAGAATCCACAGATTGCCAATCCGGACCTGAGTAGCACCAAGAGAATTAAAATATAATATGGCTGTCGTAAAGAGGGCAGGGCTTTGGAGCCAGACACTCATGCATAGGTGGTTATACGGTTCAGTCAGAAACTGACAAAAAAATTGTATATTTTCTGGCGCAGACTGGAAAACTGAAATTTCTGGAACATTTTATTGGGTCTGTGGGGGGGGCTATTTGGGCCTCCGTGTAACTAAAATGCCAGGGCCTACTTTGCGTCCTAGTCCAGACCTAGACTTGTGCCTCAGCCACTCACTTACAAGCTAAGGAATATGCCCCTCATCACTATCAGTGCACCTAAAGAGTACAGTCAGGTATAATAAGGCCACCTACTAACACTGCATTCCATGCATCTGCCAGCAGAGTGTTTCTAATATGCAGCACTCGCTGTACAATAATCAGCTGTTGCTACACATGACAGGTTAAATATCAAATCCCTGCATGGGATCATAGCTTAAGAGCTAAATGCCAAATACTAGAACAGACTTAGTGGAACAGGAAGAAATGTTCTGCACCCTGTTGAGGTTAAAAGTGTATTTATACTATAAAAAGGAAGGCGAAATAAAGACCATTGCTGAGAGCAGTCACACTCGCCGTCCCCATGAGCATGGAAAGGTTTTTTTTCTTTGGAATCATGCCTTTAAAAGGAAATGGTGGAAAAAAGAATCCTGCAGCTGAACAGGCCAGTAGAGAAGAGGGGCAGTGCTGGCAGGCCCTCTCACGCATTCCACTCTGATACACAGTCACAAGACTTGTCACACAGCACTTGAGCGAGCAGTGGAACGTGTTCTAAATCTGGAAAGCTTGCCTCCCATCTCTTAGAAACCGCATACAAGGAAGCACTTGCTTACAAGCCTTGATATGCAGAGATTCCAATACAGCATTTTTAAGTCTTGTGTTGGAAATTCCTTGTTCTCAAAATGAGATGGTTAATACTGATCTACCAATAATAGCCAGGGATATGTAGGAGCTGGGGCCAAACTAAATTACAGACAGAATGCAAATGACTGCAGACGCCAGTGCTGTTCAGATACCTGTAAAGCTTATAGCTACTGAAATTCAGATACCGCAGTAATCTGCACTATTCCAAGCGTTCACTTAGCTCTGAACATTGCAGCACATCACAAATGATTATGGCTACATCTTCTGACAGCCCCTAACCTTCTAGCAATACCTCACATAAATGCCACAAGGAGTAACCTGATGAGACTGTATAAATCTGCCCTTGATTCTCTTGACCCGATTTAGCTCTACTGAAGTACTAACTACAGGATCTCGCTGTAATAATGTCAAACTCAAGGTGCCCATACTTGGGCCAGTATTGGCAGCCAATGTGCTCTGGTTGGACAGAACAAGCAGACAATTACATTGTGCATAGGGCCTAAAAAACAGAAGTGGCAATAACTTGGATTCCTTTTTTCATGTACCCTTTCCCCAACACTATATAAAGTGCACCTAGATGGCAACTGGACTTGTCCAAACCTCTTGGTTATAGAAGGATGCCAAATGTGACACCCTCTCAAGTACAGATGACAGATTGTCACACAGCAGGCATAGATCACATGTATTTGTCACAGGTATTGATCCAAGGTGCACATTGCTGCCTTTTTAAACCTTATCCTAGCCAAATGGGTGTGCATATTGCCTGTAAAAGCAAACTGTCACCCTTTCGTAAGCTAGAATTACAACATGGCTTTAGAAGTGGCTGCCATGGCCAGATCATTTACTATTTTTTATTATTTTACATGCCAAGGCAAGCCATATCCACATAGACGGTGCTCAAATGTCTGCTTCATTTTGCTTTCATTTTCTGCAGATTTCAGGAAAATCATGATTAGAATGTTAACAACCTGGTGGAACATGCAAGAACAGCGCTTAAAAAAATGGTTATTTCATTTGTAGGTGAAAAGTTACAGACAGTGCACCCCCTCCCCTGCCCAAAAGAAAACTGCAGATTTAGTGCATCGGGGAGTGCACATTGGTTAGAATAAGACAATATGCTGGTTCTGCAAGACAAACTGCTAAACCAAAGAAATGCTGCCAGATTGATTGAGTGTGGCTTCCCTATTAGGCCTGCAGGAAATTATGTACGTGCAGAATTACTTCCTCCTATGAACAAAAACAAATTTTGCAATAAGCAGAAAGGCAAGGAAACTACTTTGCATATGCAACATGTGAATCGGCGTAACTCACAATACAGGTAACCCAGCCCTGTTCAGTACCACTTTCTGCATGGGGTGAGGGGCTGTGCTCTCACCTGTGACCATCTCCCTTCTCCGTGTTAATGATCTACGGGAAATTAAAGGCAAGCAGGGTCTCAGGAGGCATGCAGACAATCAGGCCAGTTAAATGCATGGATGCCCTTGGGCTTCCAATGAATAACTTACATTTTATTTAACCAAGGTTATTCCCAGTGCTTGCAGCCAGAAGTTAAACATAAAATGTGATATACTATTAGATTTAACAGCCCCCAGCCTTGGCAATGCCATTTACAAGACTGAAAAGGAGTTATGTGGTATGGAAGGAGTCCATGATATACTATTTATCAAAGTTAGCTATAAATAGATTATACCTGCAGCCAAACTACCTTTTATTTGTACCCCCAATCAATCAACTACAAACTGTTATTTTCACATTTTGCACAACAGGTTAATGGGTAAATGACTGTAAGGGTAATTTTATGCTTAGTTTTATTTATTAAAGTAATGAGAAACAGGAAATCAAAGGTAAAAAAGATGCTAGTTGTAACCACTGGGTGGTACTGTTCTGTGGACAGTTCTGTGTTCTTGCTACAGTACATTTTTATTGGAAAATACAGTAAGCAAAATGCAAGTAAAAGGTCTAAATAACTAAAATCCCATTACTTCTTACAAGTATATATATTTTTACATTTACAGTAGAACTAAGAGAAAGAGCTGCAGAAGCAGGAAGAAAAGCAGCCTGGAGCAAAAACACTGTTAACTAGTTAATTCAAATACACACACAAGAAACAAGGCAATTTGATTCTTATTTTGAATCACTTTTCCCTCACCAAGGAGCATCTATGACACAACATAATGTGCACACGCTATGAATGCAAACTCTAGCCTTTGGGAAATTGCACTCTTCCATAGAATATACTGACCCAGTTGCATAGCAGCCAAAGTAGAACAGGGCAAACATTCTTCCCAGGCTGAACTGCATCAGAGTAACACACTGTAGATCCCAGACTTTTATTAGGCTCATTTCTGCTTTTATATTTACGAATGATGCATAAATACATTAATTTGAATTATCAAGAGCTTCAGGTTTAATATGTTTAAAAAGTTCAGTTTTGACCTGTGCAACTATGGAAATAGTTTATATTTTTCCTATTTGCTTTATTCAGCCAGATTTAGACAAGCTTTGCATCAGTTTAAAGATGAAAGAAAAGCTAAATCACTAGGGGGTGCCAAATGTTAGACACCCCCCAGGGATTGTAATTGCTTACCTGAAACCCCCAGAAGTGCTCCTGTTAGGAGAAAACTGCACCCGCATGGGGTAAATGCAGGCGATCAATCTTCTTCCTTCCTTCACGGGTTAAAAAATCTCTATAGCCTATAACCCTGTTGTTGTTACTATAGGGTCAGATACCATAGAGCAGTATGATGGCACAGTGGTTAACACTAATGCCTTGCAATGCTGAAGTTGTAGGTTCAGTTCCATCCAGGGCACTATATGCAAGTACCTTGCATGTTCTCCCTGTGTCTGCGTGGGTTTCCTGAGGTACATGATAAATCATACCATAGTATGCAATTGTGATAGGAACTTTAATACATTCTCCCTAGTGGAGCATACAATATAATCTCTATAAAACACTGCTACATATGTCTACACTATAAAGCTATAAAATAATAATACTGTCACCATACCCTTGTATTACACAAGTACAAACTGCCTTGCAGAGGATGGCATTCTCTTAACATTCACACAAGAAAAAATTCCTCCTGCAGGCAACTTTACGCAACTTTGGAAAATGATGCGTAGGCCTTTCCTGGCCTATGATTTTTTTTTTTTAAGGATGAAAGCAATCTACTGTGTTTTTCCTTCCAGCCTGTGCCGGCTAGCTTTTGCTATGGATAGTCTTTGCACACTGGTACAGTACATGCTCCTTACAAAATGGCATTTATTGTTGCATCTAGGTGCTCTGTGCTTTCACTATTCCATTTCTCTTACAAGACTAAGTTTTAATTTCATGCCATGATCCCAAGCTGAATAGGCACAGGCCATTTCATTATGTGCATTTATTTAAGTCATGCACCCTGGCTTTCTGAATGTGTTTTAGAAAGAACAATATCTCATTAAACTCCCCAGTTTCACAGACAACATTTAACTGGTGCACTGAGCTAGGAATGTTACTAGCAATTTTATTGAATAAGCCACTTAGTTTGCTGATTCGTAATATCTTCTTCAGCTGCCAAGGTCACCCTATAAGGTCTCCTGAGTTCTGACCTTTTATTGAAGTGGAAATTTCTCTCTTTAATCATAGTAAATGCCCTTTTGACTTATTTGCAATCTTGAATAAAAATGTTCCCTATAAACTCTGTGTTCCAACATAAAATATGATTGGATACAGAAAAATAGCTTCTCCTGTATAAACATATCCAATCTGTCCAGTCTTCTCTTGTAATTAGTAAGGAAAACTTAAGCTAAATATGCTCATGTCAATAAGGCCACATGTCTATAGTAAAAAAAAATCTACCACTGGCTCAAGGCATAGTGTTTCGCTTTCAGCATCCCACGAGGATTGGGTATCACCCATGTAACACAAGAGCTAAAATCTAGAAAAACTACCTGCGTGGTCCTGCAAACAAGTGGCCTGATCGATTTTCTGACCAATAGATATTCTGACCTTTAGGCCCAAGTATTGCATATGTAACCAAACCAATATCTTTTCCTGAGCGGGGATGATTCAGTAACCAGATAATACAAAATACCTATTTGACATTAAATTCTACTATATATTCACATAGTTAATGCAGAATGGTAAAACTCTATACAAATGAATTCCACAATTTACATCTCTATATATCTAACAATTTAGACTTTATTGCTACGTGAAACTACTTTAGTCTAAGATCTAGATAAGTCACTTACAAATAATAGCTTCCCATTTCATTTCTGTACTGTTTTTTTATTTTGAGCCAATAAAGGCTCCTGAACTGTAATTTTACTCAACAGAGTAAAATGGATTACACTGGGAAGA
This sequence comes from Xenopus tropicalis, assembly GCF_000004195.4. NCBI lineage: Eukaryota > Metazoa > Chordata > Amphibia > Anura > Pipidae > Xenopus > Xenopus tropicalis. The sequence goes on along the minus strand of NC_030679.2, from coordinate 43,962,989 downwards.
GATAGAGAAGTATTTTACAGTGTCTACCACTGCCAACTGGAAAAGCTCACTTAATCCAATTAGATTATCTAGGTTTATTTATAAAGCACCAATACATGGCTTGCTTAGTGGCACACAAAAGGGGGGATGCAAGCAGAACTGCCAACAATGAATGACTAAAACAAAGAACCATCAAGTGTTAGCTGAAAAGACTAATAAATCACTTAAGTCATTCATTGTTGGGAGATAATAGTCACTTATTATGTGCTGGATAATCACAACGATTGATTTCTGTTTCTGTGAAGTTTATGTCTGTATATTGATTTTAAAAGAATTTGCCCATTCAGTATATTGATAATGCCTTGTACATTTTTTTTTTTTTTTAAAAAAGGAGATGCAACTGGTCACACAAAAGGCTGGTATTAGGGAGGAGAGAAGAAAAATAACTCCCTAATGACCCTTCACATCATGACACAATTTAATTATCAGAATGGCTCTATCTAGTAGTTGTGAGACATACCTGCCACCAATTATCTCTTGCTTCATTTGTGTGTGGTTAAGATACCATAGAGAAGACTGGCTCTTTGGTATCTAGCTATTGATAAAACAATCACACTGCATACATTGCTGCATTGAGTTAATAATTTCTTAATGAACTCCTTAACTTCTTCAGAGTACTAGTATTCAGAGTGTCATGGGACAGGCTACATTTGCCAACCCATGTGCTTGGAAGTCAGACCCAACAAAAGTCTAACCATCTTGCTGGTAGTCTGATCTTATATAAGGCTCTTAGAATGCCAATGTTTTGCTCAGCCCTACCATAACATCAGCCTTTGAAGAATGCCTATGACAAGAAGACAAGTCAGGGGTGTGTCACCAGAAGACTTGATTGTGTAAAAACACACAAAAAACACAAACAAATTGAATACAGTGAAAATACGTTCTACCCATTATTTTAAATCATAATTCAGTCTGCCAAATTTAAAATTTTCAGAACTCAAATTAAAAAATAGCCAAGAAATTTGATAATACAACTCCCATTGAGTTCAATATTGAGTTTTCATTTGATTTTTTTTTTTTCACATGTAAAAAATGTGAGTTAATTCCTGTTTTTTTGCCACAAAAGATGTGGTAAAAGTTGTGGTTTTACCACAAAATTGTGGTAAAAGTCAAATTGAAATGTTGCTAAATCTGCCCCCAGTTATAAACTACATCTCTGTCAGCTTTGCAGGTGGCAAACTCCTATGGCATCATTGCTGCCTGCTGTGTTTGCTCCACAATGCCAGTACTACCTACTCACGGCTTGACTATCTTAGCTAAAGTATCATTGCATTTCTGTATACATGGGCATATACATGGATATCTTTAGCAAGTAAGTAGCAAAGTGTCACAGTGTCTGTACACCATTGCAACATTCATTTTTTTCTAAATTGCACACAATGACAAAGGGATACAATACTGGATGCAACCTAAAAATACTAAGTAGAGTGTCTTGTGTTCAGATAATGTATCAGTGTATAAGTGTAACTTCTAATTTCTGTAGCAAGGCTGCAGTTATGTATGACATATGGAGAGTTACCCCCAGATCAGAAGACCCTCTGCAATACTGCTTGAAACAAAAGCACCAAGGGGAGGGGGGTATCTTGGCAAGAGGGATAAGAGATTTTCAGGATTAATTTGTATGGAGGAAACGGCTCTGAGCTGCCTTATGTCCTCCATGTAACTGAGTGATAAAGCCAAACAGACTTTGCTCAAGCAGCCTAGAGTCTCCATTCAGATATGAAAGCCAGTTGTAAGCAGGAGGGGGTGTGAAGGGGGTTGGTGATGTAGTAAGAAAGGACGTCAGCGACAGTCATGGGATATGCCTCCCATTTATAACTTACAGCAGGAGAGCATGTGACTGCTCTTGGAAGCTTTGCATGCAGTTGCATCAGAGGCTAGAGGTGCACGCTTCCAACACAGGCGGGCGTGATCCCTTAGAACTGCAGGCAAGCAATCGCTTTAACCAAGTCAAAAAGAAAGTGAAGGGGGTTGCTGTAAGGTTGGCCAGAGAGGGGTCCTGGGCCCCCACAGATCATGGGAGTGCTGATGTAATTACATATATTGTTGCTTAACAATTGTTAGATATTTTAAAGGATGTCCCTCCCTCAAAATCCCACTGTGCATGTCACAAAAATTACTTACAAGAATATCCCTGATGATCCAAGTAGAAATAAAACTCTAAACTACAGCTCCCAGCATTCACATTTAGCCAGCATCTAAGGAGAACAGCATAGCGCAAAAGTCTTATTTCAAATGAAAATCAGCAGCATCACAGATGTGTAACTTCTCATTGATAGAGTGACAACACTTTTTCTACAAGGTACCTTCAGTATTCCCACTGAGAGCAAAAAACAGTTATTGCTTCCCAGATCCTATTTCACACCTAGCATTTCATGCATGGGCCTGGTTTCCCTATGAAATCAAGCATTAATGGGCTTTTTAAGAAATGATTTAACCCATTATATGCTCAGTGGCGTACAAGTGAATGTAAATTGCTATTATGAACAGAGGCACTCTAGTTCTAAAAAAAAAAAAGGAATAAAAAAATCTAATCTGGTACTTAAGTTTTCATGGTGACAATGAGGTTTATGAGTAAGAGATTTATTGCTCCATGTGACCTTTATACAGTGTTATCTCCATAGGAGCTAGACATTGTACGCCATCTTATTTCATTTAACTCTATTCTTCTGACTGGAAATGAAACCTGCAACCACGACCCATGTTTATAGTGTTTGCAATACCTCTTCAGCACATAGGTTCACTGTGTTCAAATAGTAATAAAACTAGTGGATCTTTCGGATAAAACTGCCCATAGGTGGCTTTCAAGCTATTTTACATCATTATATGCACAATCACACACAGCAGGTCTAATACTTATTTTGTATGCTCAGTCATGCAATCTTTACTTGCATCTCTAAACCACTTATAACTAAAAGTAAAATAAGCAGCAAAGACTGTTTGTCCCACAGGAACAATGATTTTACTGTTTTAAGATGTAGTTCATCTTCAAATTAAGTTTTAGTATTATGGCTGTGATATTCTGACAGTTTGCAATTGGTCTTTACTTATAATGTTTTGAAATGATTTCGCTTTTTGTCCAGCAGCACTTAGGCTGATGCCACACGTGGCGTTTTTACACTGCGTATTTTCTAATTCTCTCGGTGGCTGAAAAACGCACAATATCATCATCCATAGAAATAACTTGAAAAGACTCGAAGGAAACCACACAATGCGTAAATACGCTAGAAAACGCCTTACCACAAATTTTTCAAGTATTTGCCGAAATACGCCGTTATTTGCACAGCAGCCTATTCCTATGTATACACAAAGGCAGCTGCCAGACCTAGCGGAAATACGCTGCGTTTTTTTACTATTTCGCACTAATAGCACCATGGGAAAAGGGATTTGCTACGTCACCAGTACTAGGCTGAAAAACGCCAGTCAGGGGCTGTGTGGCGTTTTTAGGCTGAGAAAATATGCAGCATAAAAACGCCATGTGTGGTATCAGCCTTAAGCCTGTAATTTTAGCAGCAATCTGGTTGCTGTTTTCCAAGTTACCCTAGCAATTAGGCAGTGGTTTAAAAACCAAATAAATGCAATAGTATTATCGATGAACAGCCAAGACACTATGCTTTACTGCAGTGTATGAAGAATGTTTCATAAAGGGTTTCACACCCCCACCCTGATGCTGCTGTCTAGAAAGTATATATAGTCTAAATTTGTTTGATAATCATAAATAATTGTAAGGCGCCATGTGAACTGTAAAATGTGCCATTGGCAAGAAATGGAGAGTTCCCTAATGATTCCCATATCATTAAATTTAAAGTAGTGTGGCGCTTATGAGACAGCCTAATAACATATTAATGAGAATAAAGAACAGGTGCTACATTTGCAAGTGCTGTGGTTCATAAGGCAACCATTCACCTACAGTGCTGGAGTCAGAACATGGAAGGGGGCAGGTTAGAAACCCCTGTGCTAGTGACATTTGCAGCCCTTACACAAGCAGGACTATATTAGGGCAGTTAATCTACAGCAAACAGACCCTATCGCTCACATGGTAGAGGCTGGCAAAAGTTTAAACCAATGTCACCTGAAGGCAGCAGAAAAGAAAAAACACATGTTCCTAGAATTGAGTGTAAAAGGGGGGAGGGCACCCTTTATACTTTCTTTATCAGCATTCATTCCTGGTGTCATATCATAGCAGTAGAGGAAGGCAAAGGGCACACCTTTAGCTCCAGTCACTTTCTCATCACCTTGACTGAAGTTTGTTCACTACTAGCAGTCATTGCTAAGCAAACACCACCTCAATAATGAGCCAAAGAACATTGTACCAGAGGGCCTTGGGGCCTATTTATCAATATCAAAAGAAAGCACTATCCTGGGTTGCAGTTTCTAGAACTTATAGGGCTACGTTAGTTATCAATAATTCTTGGCCCTGATAGGATTGCAATTTACAATCAATTTTTTATGAACATCATAAGGCTGGAATTAAGGGTTCTCATTAAGGAAGTGTTTGCACAGCACAGCGAAATATCTTAGGTTAATTATTGGGCCATGCTACCTCCTGAGGTGTGGGTCCCAGGGGAGGAAAAGGCTTATTGTCTGTTCCTCTGAGTGCTGATTATAACACACCTTTTTTCTGCTGCATCAGCAAAAGCACCAATTAAATTCAACAACTGTTCCACAGAACATTATTTTTGGGTGGGGAGGCAATGTGATAGTTAAGGTATCAATCTGACTTCATATGCAATTCAAGTAGCGCAAAGCACGCCACGTGAACACTATGCTTAAAGGAGCGAATGCCAGCCAGATCTGGATCACACAGGCAATGCAACAATTCCAGGCATTAAGAGGGTTACACTTGTGTCACACACCCCTGTGGTATCGGACAACACAGAACATATAGTATTAATAACATCCTCTGACATTATTCCAAGCAAAGTGCAAAACACAATTATAAAATCAGCCACTCATGTTGCCAATATCTTTGGCACCCTTAGCATGACAGCAGATGCGCATCCCCTGCAAGTTGCAGCTTGGCAACATCTGGAGTACAGAAGGTTGCCTATCCCCGATAACATAATCCCTACTGTATCTCTCATAGAATATGCACTGCACAAACCTGCATTAATTATGCCTTAGTGGGTAAGGGATCTTATGTAAGAGATATTCTTTATTGGATGTGCTTGATAAAACTTGGTAATCTGATCAATCTAGCTCAGTGAAGATTTTATCTCAGGCTTGGCCACCGCTATCCATTATACAATGTCAATAATGAGAGATCTCCCTGCCCATAATAGCCATCAGTGAAGCTGCATCTCACACATGCCCAGAATACTCCTGTTTTGTAAGCAGCAGACTGCGGTTATGAAACTCCCAGCCCCGAGACACGCACACTTCTAAGCATGGCTTGCTATTAGGGAACAGTGGATTCCTTTAGCAGATCTGGAAGTGCTGCTCTTTGTACTGCACAGACCTGCTTCCTGCTAGTACAGATCGACCAACGCACTTTGGCTCTGGGGATTAGCATAGGCAATAAAGGGTTAAGGATGAATACATCTGCATCCGAGGTACAAAGGCACATTCTTATTTTACTTTTATTCACTTATTAAACTGCTTTTGCGGCACCATTCCTATACTGTAATATTTTAACCGCCTGCTGGTGTGTAGCGAATTACAAATGCCATTTAACTCTTTGCCATCCACGCCACTTCTGTAATGATACATACAGCCCTTAAAAGACATACATTACTTACTTTAGAGGAGCCTATTTATGTATATATGTTAATATGTATATGGATTTATAACTGCGCAGTTTATTGACCCTAAGAGCAAATGCAAGGAGGCAGGCACAGAGCTCCTGTGTTTTATAATAGCTGGCTTGATAATCACTCCAACTGTGCTCTCAGCTGCTGATTCCTTGTACTCCACATCAGACATCCAATACAAATCCATTCTACAGGAACCCATACAAAGGAGATGTGCAGAATTTCAGACAGAAGGTTTTTTTTTTAACCATTTACTCCACAGGTTTGCTAAGTTGCCAGCATGGGGTTAAGCAGGACTGCTGCTGCACGCTATCCGCTTCCCACTAAGCACACACACATTTCTCATTTTAGTTCAATCACACTACAAAATGTAAAATCATACAGTTTCCAGTGCAGATCTGAGTTCCCATAGGCAGAAGGAGCAGCCTGGGCTCCACGCCCCCTCTCCGAGCTCCACATGCAACATCCTGCTGAGTGCTGAACACCACATGGGCAAGCCGGGCACTTTCTATTCACGTGTCCCAGGAGCCAGGTCCCATCACTCCTACACTGAATCAATGGGGTACCCCCCAACCTTAAGTTTTCTCTGCAGTGGAGTCTTCCAGCCATACACTGGATACCTAGAACATGCTGCCCTGGGCTGCTCCACATGGTAGCAAGGGGGGTGGGGGGGCATTAAAAAGGGCCTCTTGGCCAATTAATAGCACCTCAAAGTTTTTGCAGCATTTCAGGGCGAGGGTGATCTTTAAAGTCATAATGACTAGAGTAAAACTAGAATTTCAAAAAACAGTCTTCTAACTTTCACTTGCCACATTTGCTTCATACAGACTAGCATGCTCTCCAGTATATAGAAAGACTACCGGTATTTCCATTGATCATTTAAAGGTTGTTAAGGGGTATGCTGGGAAATGTAGTCCAGCATTAGCTCTGGAGGGTAGCAGGTTGGATATTACTGCAGTGAAGCAGCAGGGTGCATCTCAAGCATGTGGGCACTTGAAGTGCAATTATTGCCAGTGTTATTAGGGTTGGGGATCTGCGCCTAAATCTTGCCTCCATGCCAAGTGAGGAGCATGCAAATGGGGTACAAAAAGATTAGGGTGCACAGACCCTGTCAGTGATGTAATAAATGGCTCTGTCCATGCCATCAATAGGTGCCTGCAGAGCAGCTCAGGCAAAGCCATGTCTCCTCTCCCCCCACGGCTCCTTACCGGGCTGTCAGTCAGATAATTAAAGACGAAAGACTCAAGCTCCTCATCCAGCAGTGTGCTGCAGTCCGCCATCTTCCAGCGAGTGCAGCTCAGTGCTAGAGAGAGCTCAGTATAGAGGAGGGGGAGCCGGCAAGTGGGAGGGGAGAGCAGCCGGCTCAGGGGCAGGCAGGAGGGAGGGATTGGTTCTACACTGACAGCAATTCTCTCTCACTGCTTCTTCTTCCCACTTTATTAGCAGCAGGCACCTCTACCCTCCCATGGGCCATAGTCCTTCAGCCACCTGTAGCTCTGCAACTCATGCAATTGCTTTAAACTTCTGCCAGCCACTACCATGTGAGCAATAGGGTCTGTTTGCTGTAGATGAACTGCTCCAAATATAGTCCTGCTTGTGTAAGGGCTGCAAATGTCTAACTTGCCCCCTTCCATGTTGTGACTCCAGCACTGTAGGTGAATGGTTGCCTTATGAACCACAGCACTTGCAAATGTAGCAACTGCTCTTTATTCTCAATAATATGTCATTAGGGAACTCTCCATTTCTTGCCAATAGCAAATTTTACAGTCTACATGGCACCTTACAATTATTTATGATCAACCAAAAAAGTAAACTATATATACTTTCTGAAACATTCTTCATACACTGCATTAAAGCTTAGTGTGTTATGGCTGCACATCAATAGTACTATTGCTCATAAAGTAATTGATAATGCCTGAGCTCAGGGGTGCCCAGATTTTGTCACCCTGTGCACTGTCTATTGTACAGTGCAAGCCCCAAGAAAAAGTATATCACTCTGCTGCCGATACACATAGCATGATATATATCCAGCGCCAACTTAATGTATAATGGCTGCCAATACAGAAAGCAGTATATTATAAATTATACATGCAATGGAAACTTCATTTTTCAATGTCTGGCACATAGCATTATAAATGCAGTGTCAAATTAATTCACATTTAATGCCCACATAACAGTATACAAATGCCAGCTTGATGTTTAATACTCAAATACACATAGCAGTATATAAATGCAGTGCCAACTTCATATTTATTGTGAAAAGGATTGGAGTACTTTTTACTCCCCTTCTTGTACACAGCCCACTTTGTAGTTTGAGCACAGAAGAATCTGTGACACTCATCACTGGAAGTAGATACATGGCATAGTAGCCCTGGTAAGTGCTGCTCCAATCGCAGGGCTCAGCTAAAGACAAAACATTCAGATGCTGTGGGAATCCTGTCTGGGACTTACTGGTACTGGAAAACAGGCATAGACAGTCTCATATATGTAAATAAGAAAGTAGTGAGCTTTTAGTCCAGGGGAATCTAGTGGTCTTAAAACAGAGATAGTTTGTCTGACAGCCCCCACTGATCTATTACTAAACCAGTGGGAGAATGGGCAGTGAGTAGTCTGCACAGGCTGCTGCTTATCTTATCAGGAGAGCAATACACTTTTTCCTTTTTCTTTTTGCGCCCTCTGTGCAGCTATTCAGTGGCATTGCTATGGGACAAATGTATACAGTGACCAGGCAGAGACAATCTACTACTCTGGGATGAAGCTATACCTCTGGTTTGCTGGGGGGAGGGGGGGCTAAGGACCCACATAACGAGTTGCTCTAATCGCAATAGATCACTGCTACCTTTGGCGACTAACCATTACAAAATGCCTTTCCTCCGGTAACAATAAGGGGCACATTTACTAATCCACGAACGTCCGAAAAGCGCCCGAATGCATTTTTTCCGTAATGATTGGTATTTTTTGTGATTTTTTCTTCGCCGTCACGACTGTTTCGCGAATTGTCACAACTTTTTCGCCGCCGTCGCGAAAAAATCGGATTGGTTTTTCCGCCGTTTATAATTGCTCAATATGAAAAAATCACGACGGCAACGAAAAAGTCGCGCAAAATATGATAAAGTCGTGACGCTGGCGAAAAAATTGCGCAAAATACGAAAAAAACGCGACAGCGACGAAAAAATTCGCAAAATTTTCGTTTCAAATCCGTTTTTTTCCCATTCAGGATTCAGATTAGTGGATTAGTAAATGTGCCCCTAAGTGTCGCCGGAAGGCCCGGATTTGAGAATAGCTAGCCCCCTTTCGCCACCTGCCCACCCCCTCCCCCCGCGCATGCGCACCACTTAACTCGCATACGGAGCAGTGGGGAGAGGACGCGCTAAAGTTTCTGCACGTCCCATCCCCTTGGTTCTGTATGGGTGCAAAATTTCAGTGCTGCTGGGTGGCATGCCGCCTCTAAATTTGGGCCGCCCTAGACCCGGGGCCTTGCCACAAATCTGGGCCTAGTCACTGGTGGAAAGGCCAACACATCGCTTCAGCTTTCTGAAGTTGGGCAAAGTTGCTTGCAGGAGGAAACTTGCAACATTGGAAAGCCAAAGCAGGAAGCAACATGGTAGCCCCCACTCATATATATATGCAAATTTGCAAATAATAGTAAACATACTTTTGAATCGCCAATAGGTTATTATCGTGACAAATACGATTTTTTTGTAAGCATTTTTGTGATATTTGAGTTCTTCAGAAATTTTCGTATCCAATCTGAATTAATCCCATTCGGGATTCGAACTTGTTATTTCATGAATCTGCCCCTTAGTATGTTATAGAATGTTCTGTTCCTGTTCAGGTCTTCATTTGGTTTCTCATTCAAACCACTGCCTAGTTGCTAGGCAACTTGAAGCCTAGCAACCAGATAGCTGCTAAATTTAGAGTGCTACTGGACAAAAGCTAAATGTTTTAAAAAACATTAAAAGTAGAGACCACTTGCAAAAATATCACAGCAATAATACTAACATTTAATTTAAAGTGAACTACCTCTTTAAGCAATACAATCAGTTTTCCTGTGCAGCCATTGCTGCCCATTTGACTTTTTTTTATTTATTTATTTTAAACACAGTCTATTTGAAGAGTTGCATGTAAAACAAGCCAAAGATAATGTACATATATACTCCAAGACCTGTGCCTTACATACTATGTTTTTCTGGTAGCAGTCAACCATCCAGTGAACAATTACATATACATGTATGGGATCTCTATTTCAGAAATCTGTTATCCAGAAAGCCCTGACTTACAGGAAGGCCAACTCCCATAGAGTGCATTTTAAGCAAATAATTCTAAATTTAATTTTATTATTTCCTTTTTTTCTGTAATAAAAAAAAAGTCTCTTGTACTTGATGGTAACTAAGCTGCATGAATTCATATTGGTGGCAAAACAATCCTGTTGGTTTTTTTTTAATGTTTAATGAAAGATAGAAATATAGAAAGATCCCTTATCTGAAAAACCCCAAGTCCCAAGCATTTTAGATAAGAGATCCCATACCTCTATTTGCAGTGATGACCAGAATGCTACAGCAGTCACAGGGACTGAGTAACTGACATGCTTTAGTTTGTGTTGTCCTAAGCAGAAACCAGGCAAATGGAGTACTTACAAAACCGAGTTTTGCTCTTCTGCCTTGCCTCAGGCAGCACAACAAAAAGCTGCCCTAAATATCTAATAACAATTTACCTTTATGCTTACTTTAAATTTATTATAGAATGTCTTGTAGTTAGTAACAATTAACAGTTTTTGAATTGTTCTTCTTCCAAATACTGCCTCTTTCCAGCCTTCAAAAAGAGGCCAATGACCCCTGCAGCCAAAAAACAATTGTTTTGTGAGGCTACAATTTTATTTTTATTATTATTACTTATCTTTCTATTCTGGCCCTAACCTATTCATCTTCTGTCATTCAAACCACTGCCTGGTTGCTAGGGTAAATTGAACCCCAGCTAGGGTTGCCAAAAATAATACCGGCTTTTCTATATTTTTAATATTTTTCCCTATTAATAACATTGGCATTAAGCCTCATTTTTATTGGCCAGGCCAGTAAAATATCAGCCAGATGGCAACCCTAGCCCCAGCAATGAGATAGCTGCTCTGGAAAGATACAGAGTTTCCAGTGCTGATCTGAGCTCTCACAGGCAGAAGGAGCAGCCTGGGCTCCACACCCCCTCTCCGAGCTCCACATGCAACATCCTGCTGAGTGCTGAACACCACATGGGCAAGGCGGGTACTTTCTATTCACATGTCCCAGGAGCCAGGTCCCATCACTCCTACACTGAAATCAATGGGGTACCCCCAACCTTAAGTTTTTTCTGCAGTGGAGTCTTCCAGCCATACACTGGATAACTAGAACATGCTGTCCTGGGCTGCTGCAAGGAGAACAATAAAAAGGGCCTCTTGGGCAATTAATAGCACCACAAAGTTTTTGTGGCAGCTCAGGGTGAGGGGGACTTTAAAGTCATAATGACTATAGTAAAATTAGAATTTCAAAAAGCATTAGCCTTGCCTTAGTATGCTCGTCAGTATGAAGAAAGACTACTGGTATTTGCACCTTAAAGGTTGTTAAGGGGTATGCTGGGAAATGTAGCCCAACATTAGCTCTGGAGGGTAGCAGGTTGGATATTACTGCAGTGAAGCAGCAGGGTGCATCTCAAGCATGTGGGCATTTGAAGTGCAATTATTGCCAGTGTTATTAGGGTTGGGGATCTGCGCCTAAATCTTGCCTCCATGTCAAGTGAGGAGCATGCAAATGGGGTACAAAAAGTTTGGGGTGCACAGGCCCTGTCAGTAATGTAATAAATGGCCCAGTCTGTGCCATTGACAGGTGCCTGCAGAGCAGCTCAGGCAAAGCCAAGACTCCCCTCCCTAAGGCTGTCAGTCAGATAATTAAAGACGAAAGATTCAAGCTCCTCATCCAGCAGTGTGCTGCAGTCCGCCATCTTCCAGCGAGTGCAGCTCAGTGCTAGAGAGAGCTCAGTATAGAGGAGGGCATGCCGGTAAAAGGGAGAGCAGCCGGATTTTATGTTTTTTAATGAAAACCTTACAAGAAAAGATTAACATAACTCAGGTAAATTCCAATTGACACTATTAAACCAAAATTCCACCCCCAGTCCACTGTCCAAATGTCCATGAAGACCGTGACAACTGGACAAATGCTGTCTCAGTCCTATGAAGAGTCTATGCCTTTGTTGCGGATTTCCTAAAGGGGACGATGGAGAAGCAGAACTACATACACCCAGGGGAATTTGTTGCTCCCGGTATTCTGATGGAGCAAAATCCAAAGTAATAAGCTTGGTGTGTCCAGAAACCTCCAGAAAGTCCCATGTCATAAACAAAGTCTAATAAGTTAAAGCTTCTGTAAATCCTGCAAGAAACCCAATGTTCCCTAAATTGTGATGAGCAAAAGTATTCGGAAAAAATTTGCTGTAACAAAATTTGTAGAGGGAGAAAAAGTTTGTGGTCACATCAAACAAGTCGAGGTCACATTAAAAAAATTCACAAAAATGCTGAAAAATTCACAAAACGGCAACAAAAATAGAGAAATGCAGCTACCTTGCAACTTATTTCATGCGCTGTAGCTGCATTTCACAAATTTTTTATATTGCTTTCCAGATTTCACCCTACTTGTAGCTTCATTTGTTTTCTTATTGTTTTTTTCGTGGCGCCTGGGATTTTCCGCTCTGATGCACTCTAATAGGAAAATAATGCAAATTTAAAAAAACAAGTACTACAGCATATATATGTATTGGGAGTCTGAAAACCCTGCGTTACCCCTTCAGAGAAAAAAAAAACAGACAGCATTTCTTCTCCCTAATTTGGTGTATGTGGGAGGCTGCCATTTCTAAAAAAAAAAATATTAACAAGCATAATAAGTGTTATCATGCTCACTTGCATTACATTATCTTGTGAAGTGTCAAAACTGAAAGGTGTTAGTTGTCCTTTTCTTGTACAATTCAATAGCAACAACTGATTAAATTCAAGGGAGACTTTTACTACTTCTCAGCTATCTGAATCACATGAATAATATGCTTATTAGCTTAAAGGGATCCAGTTATATACCTACAGTATATACAGTTGGGGACTACAGAAAATGTTTTGTGATCTCTAGACTATAGCCTCTGATTTGTTCCCTGAACTTAATGAGTAGCAAGCAAATTAATTTATTTATTCCTGTAGAAAGATCCTGCTCTGCCTGTTAACAAAGAGTTAAGGTGGCCATACACGCACCGATATTATCGTACGAAACCTCGTTTCGTACGATAATCGGTGCGTGTATGGCATGTCGGCGAGTCGACCGATATCGCAGGAAGCTGCCGATATCGGACGACTCGCCGATCGGACAAGTTTGAAAATTTTGATCGGGCGCCATAGAAGGCGCCTGACCAAAATTCTCCCTTCAGAGCTGAATCGGCAGAAGGAGGTAGAAATCCTATTGTTTCTACCTCCTTACCTGCCGATTCATCCCTGAATGGTGTGTGGCGGATCTTACGATGTTTCGTGCGACCGATGGTCGTACGAAACATCGTCAGATCGCCACGTGTATGGCCACCTTAAGACTGTTGTTTTTTGTTTTCAAGTCATTTGCTTAAGGGTCACTTGTTGACCTTAGGACCTTATGGGCCAATTTCTGTTTTTGTTCTTCCATGCCCCAGCTAATTTTTGTATCCCAGTGATGCACAGCCTAACCTCATCTCTCCTGGATACAATAATAGAAATAATTTACTAATTTTGCTTATTACAGTGTACATTAATTGATAGTATGCCCATAGCACAGCCTCACTGGTTGCCTGCTTGTAAAATCAAATAATGGTATTTGGAAGACTTGTCAACTTTTTCTTTTATTTAACAGCTGTAAGTAATGTATACATTATACCCTGGTAGCCAAAAATGTCTCTGAGTCCCTGTGCCCCTCTTAAGACCTACCTGTCCCTACCAAGAGCTGCTGTCTCTGACTCTCTACTGCCAAAAAGGCCCCCTCCTCTACTTCCAGTTGCTTTTATTCCATCCCTCTACCAACTTTATTAGTACAGTGAACATTTAAATAAAATATATTTCACCTTCTTACTCTCCTCTGAAAATCAGACATGTTCTTGTGCCTGTCGATCACCACAACAATTATTAGACATCTTCAACAGTCTCTCCTAAGGGTGAAGACACACTGAGTTACTTAGTAGCAGCTACTTGTCACGGCAACTTATGGCCGTGACAAATCTCCCTTGTCGCGGGCGACTAATCTCCCTTATATGCCATCCCACCAGCTAGAATGTAAATCGCCGGTGGGATGGCATACGCTGTGCCGAAATCGCAGAAGTCGCCTCTCAAGACAACTTCGGCAATTTTAGCAAATCGCAGCGCCGTGTATGCCATCCCACCGGCGATTTACATTCTTGTTTACTTTTTCTTTTATTCAGCTGTTGCAAGTCACATACACAGGATACCCTTGTAGCAGCAAATGTCTTTCTCTGGGTCCCCGTGCTGCTTTTGAGGCCTACCTTTCCCTACCAGAAGCTGCTGTCCCTGACTCTTCACTTTCAAAAAGACCACCTCCTCTCTACACCCTGTTCCTTTTATTCCCTCTGCTAACTTTATTACTTGCACAAACATTTGAACAAAACTTATTTCACCTACTTCTTTCAGTGCTTTCGTTGGAGATTTGTTTCTACCCCTGCAAGTGGAGAAGTTCAATATTAACTTTCCTGCTATTTAACAAAGAGGCCGCATTTATACTTACTAGGAGATTTAATACAGGACAGTTAGGAGGTGAAAGTCTTTGCATGTGTCCTGCAGTGTTGTACTGTGGCCCAGTTATGCTGTTCCTAAATGGATAAGTGTCAGCAGAAACACTTTCTGGAGAACCTTGTGACAGTCTCTAGTCAACTAGAGAGAGAACCTTGTGCTGCTGTCCATTGCTGGCCATTAAACAAACCAGTGTTGACTGCAATGCGACATTTAGCAGTGCAACCAATCACTGTATTACTTTCCCACACAACACTGAAAACTGGACAGTCCTTAAGGGTCACTTACGAATGCAGCTACGGTTGCACAAAAATAGAAGCAAATGGTGAGTGTATTGACACCATTTATTAAAGGTACTTGTGTCCAAACATGCTCCTTGCACTTTGCACCATTGCAGTCCAGTCTGCTTTGATGAATTATGTGAAAGTGAGTCTATTCAGGTTGGGGAACCCTGGAGTTGCTGTGCTGTGGCAGTAATTCTAGTGTTCCTGTGCCCAAAGAGTCATACTCTAATTATGTTTATTGCCAAGTGGAAATGATGCAATCCCCAGCTCAGTGGAAATCAGCACACAGCTGCTATTATATTGGATGGTGGGGAAAAATTCTGCATGGTCAAATTATCATTCTAATTAGATTTTTCAGAATAGGAAGTCAGTGGTAGTTGTATACTAAATATTCTGGATTTGTTGTTCAGGCTGTTAAATGACCAGAGAGGTCATCTACAAAGTGCTGGGAATGGTCCACAGTGCAAATCATCATGTTTTTGCCCATGTGCACCCTGCCCTGCACTATTCTGAGTTACTGGCACTAGGTACAGCAAAGCACAGCCAGCAGTGTTATCCCTTGTTTGTTTATGTAGAATGGAAACACTGAAGATTCCCACAAAGTAGTATGACTAATCGCTCGAGAAACCTGCATTTCAGTTAAACACAATGTGTAAAATGGATTATTTAACAAGGTGAAGAAAAGATTTTGCACTACTAAGTCTGTTTATATTGTACATACTAAATGGTCATACTATGTACAGTAATTAGAAACAAGAGCAAGTAAGCACTATGTGTATAGACTTTAATGTATAGGTGATGTTTCTACATTAAGTGGTTCAGATGGCATTCTCTATAAATAGTTCCTGTTAATCAAAATTCCTGTTAATTCACACTACAAATGGAGATCAGAGTCCATTAGGTGACTTCCCAGAACATGAAAATCACAATCTACTGCCCTTCGCAAGGCAAATCATTAGCTTTTCTTATAAAAAAAGTAAATCATAATAAAACATTGTATTCTGTGATAAAGAAATGTAACATAGGAAATGAGAGGCATTATAAAAAGTAAACACAAACACATCAAGAAACTATGTAGAAAAAACTAAGAATGGGTATTTCAAATTACCGCACTCAAAGTTTGAAAAGCGGGAGTTTAAAATTTGCCACCTGGCATTTTGCCTGGAATAGTACGTTAAAACAAATGAATCAATATATGCAACAATGTTCAACTTGGCAGAAATCCCAGGCTGGTGTTACTATAGCACCTGTAACTTGGATGAATGCTATATAACATTACTTTGCTTTTCATAAACACATAATTGTACTTCTGACATACCGATCTTTCTAACAGGTATCAGACTCACATGACATGGAGGGCCAAATAATGTGGGTGAAACTGTTTTAAGAGGTAGCAACATACAAACCTGAGACAAAGCACTTCTGTTTGATCAAATGGTTAATAAACCATGCAATTCGTGGTACAGGTATGGGACCTGTTATCCAGAATGCTCGGGACCTAAGGTTTTTAGGATAAGGGGCCTTTACATAATTTTTATCAAGGTGTCTTAAGTAGACTAATAAATAATTTATACATTAAACAAACCCAATAGGATGGTTATACTTCCAATAAGAATTCATTTTATCTTACTGTATTATTATGACAGAGAAAAAGGAAATTGTTTCTAAAAATTTGAATTATTTAGTAATTATGGAGTCCATAGGAGATGGCTTTCTGGATAACGGGCTTCCAGAAAACAGGTCCCGTACCTGTACTGCATTTGCCTTGCCATTACATTTCTATGGGTGAAGACACACAGAGCTACTAATAGGAGCTACTTGTCATGGCTACAGAAATAGACAATGCTGATCATTTACTGATAATTGTCTCTACGTGTGTTTTAGCAGAGGCAATTCTCAGTATTGTCCATGGCAGGGTATTTTCTGGTGTTTAGTAGCCGTCACAAGTAGCTGCTCCTAAGTAGCTCTTTGTGTCTTCTCCCTAATAGCTGCATTTCAGTGTACCAGTACAAGATGGTATGATTTTGCATGGAGTTGCATCTTCATATTTCCATGGAATATGTTACATGTGTAGCCTATCCTAAACATATAGACTAACTAGATATCCTAAATAGATATCCTAAATAGATTTTATGTGAATTTGGTCAACTTTGTAGCCATTGTAATACTAGCAGAGACGCTTCAGCCTCTGTCCTGCAGCTGTTGTTTTGCTTAAATCCCTTTTATGATTTGCAGTTTAATGGCAACAGTTAGAGAGCCCAGTTAGGGCAGTGATGAAAAGCTGCATTCTGAGTTTAGTAGCATTCTTTTCCAAGTAAGCCATTAGCTGAGGGCCTTTTACTAAACTGTCCCTCTCTCAGGAAGCACCCATAATGGCCTTTTTGTTTAACTGATATTCAGAGGTCTTCTGCTTCTAAAACCTTAAAAAATACTCTAACTGGGTTGGATTTGAAACTGCAGAATGGCAGTTAACAAGTTTGCTTTTAAAGAATTTCTACAGCAGTATGTTAATTGTCCCTATATATACATTGGTTCCAAACAACTTCTCATAGTGAATGGCCTTTGATCCCGTACTGCTTGCTTTTTTACATCATCCTGTTTATTAACTGAAGATCCAGTGCTGCTCCTGAAAATGTTACTGTACCATATATGTAAGGCTAATGGCACGTGGGTCAGTTTCCCATGTACTGTATAAATAGTAATAGCAAGTATGGTGTTGAAGGTGTCGCTACATGATTTAAATGCCAAGAACAGACTACTGGTCTCAGGCATAGTGTATAAGGTGAGCCTTTGTGTAAGTGATCACTTGTACTCCATTTGGCAAATAGGAACTATGTGGGTGCAGCACTTAACATTCTGTGGCAGCTGTGTTGTACTGTGTTTAATTATGTTTGGTAAATGACCCCCATTGCCTGACAGATTGTGTCCACGTCATCTAATACTTATGCTTTGACGATGGGATGTGTACACCACAACACATGAGGTTGAATTCACAAAATAATCCTTTTTGGAGAACAACTTAAGATGCAGGAAGTGAAAGCAAGGCCATATAAAAGTCGGCGAATAGGTGTGAGCATGGGAAAATACGGCAAAAAGGCATCTGTCCTTTTGTGGTCAGTGTTGCAAGTCCTACTTTTTATTTTTGCAGCTGTTAAAGCAGATTGGATTTATGATTCCTCTTCTCCTATCTATCAGGGGCAGATTTAAATGGTAAACTTGGTTTAAATGTTAACACCTTAATTAGTGTGAAATGTTGCTACTGTGAAGGAAGGTAGGGACAACTGAAACAGGTGTGGACCAATTCTTTTGTGCAGACCACACAGTCAAATGTCTGGGGCAGCTTCACACTTCAAAATCATTCTGGTGCCTTTAAACTTCACCTCAGGTGTGATTGATTGGTAGTGTCCGACTGGCCAGGATTCCAAATGGGATATTAACCAAAAGCCTTGCAGCATCCCTTCAAAGCTGAGTGTGATATAGTTCCAAGCAAACACTTGTATTTATTAGTAGAAAAGTATACTTTTTATCAAAGGGCTTTATTTATATGAAACTGTTAAATGTGGACTGTGGTATGTGATATATATATATATATATATATAGCCATCTTAATTTTCCCATAGAGTTTTATAGAGTTTGAAGGATGCAGGATAAAGCTATATAAATCTTTTCTTAATACAGTCATGTTGCACAGGTCGATACTAGGCTGACCTAAATATTTGGTCCTCGAACCAAACATTCAGATCATAGTAAGCGAACATGCCTATGCAGGCCATTACGAGAGGACTGCACCAACAAATCAGCGTGGTCCTTGCCACATTTGAAACCTGTCTGATACATATCTTCCCAATTTCAACAAGATATCTATCAGATAGGCCATTGGCAGATAAGCTACCAACTTGGTCTACAGTGGCCATTGCCATTTGCCATTTATGGCCATCTTAAGTGCAGTGTAACTTAAATGGGGCAACTTTATTCTCCACCCAATCATATCAGCTTTCAGCTAAATAACACATATATAAAAATAAAATGGTATTATTAATATTGTCCAATATTATGACATCAGTAATCTTTTAAAGCTAACAGCACTTTGCCAATTGTGGCAGAATTTTATCAATTCATTTGTAATTCATGTGAAATTGGATCAGGCTGGTTGGATCACAACAAGATGAGTATGTGTATCATTTGGACTACATTGCATGGGGATGTAAGTTGTGACTAAGCGATGCTATTTTAACTGTTAAACCAAAGCTGTGCTAGGCCACAAGAGTTCAGCATGTTCAGTATCATGCACAAAAACACTGACATTCTACCAATAAGTGTAATAGGCAGGATTATCACCAGAGAATTTCTCTACAAATGAGATAAACCTGAGACCTGCAGCAGAGTGAGTTCCCAGTCCGACACACTGTCATATTTATAACACAAAGAAACGATGACTGAAATGCAAATGTAGCCAGTGAACCATATACAGAATGCCTTTTAAACACCTCCAATGGTTTCTTTCCATTTAAAGAACTAACTACTATCTCAGTGGTTATGCATGTTCCCTTATTGTCTCATCCTGCACTCTGCATTTTGTACATAAGTGTATAAAGTATCAGTTGTCTTCTTTATACTGTTGCCATACTCTTATTCGTATAAAGCATTTTTTTCTTCACCACTCTCTGGCAGGGCCGGATTTGTAAGCTGGGCGCCCCAAGGCCGCGCCCTGTCCGACATCCCCACGCGCATGCGCA
Organism: Xenopus tropicalis; assembly: GCF_000004195.4. Taxonomy (NCBI): domain Eukaryota; kingdom Metazoa; phylum Chordata; class Amphibia; order Anura; family Pipidae; genus Xenopus; species Xenopus tropicalis. Next base: position 43,943,416 of record NC_030679.2, on the reverse strand, counting down.
AATTCGCGATCGTGCATGCGTGGCTCTTTATAATCGCATACAGAGCAGTGGGGAGAGGTCCCCATTGCTCCGTATGCAAGAAAAATTTTAATATTTTGGTGCGGCAGGGCGTCGTGCCGCCCCCCAATTTGTGCCGCCCTAGGCCTTGGCTTTTGTGGCCTTTCCACAAATCCAGCCCTGCTCTCTGGGGCTATTATATATGAGGACATTTTCCCTTCAATAAATATATCTGTTGTGAACTGTCTACAGACTATTACAAGCTGCTTCAGTACATTAAACAAAGGGCAAGTGTTTGTCTGCGGGTTTATACTTCATCACTGTGCTTCCACAACAATCAAAGGGTTTTTTATAAAGCAAATTGCGGGCCCATGGAGTTCAGATTCTTTTCTTCAAAATTTGACTGTATGCAAGAACATTTATCAATGGAAAATATGTAAAAATGTGTGCCTTTTAAGTGTTAATATGTATACAGGTATGGGACCTGTTATCCAGAGTGCTCGCGACCTGGGGTTTTCTGGATCCTTCTGTAATTTGAATCTCCATTTTTTCGGATTCTGTACGAATTTTTCGTTACCAATACGATTTTTGCGTAAAAACGCGAGTTTTTCGTATCCATTACGAAAGTTGCGTAAAAAGTTGCGCATTTTGCGTAGCGTTAAAACTTACGCGAAAAGTTGCGCATTTTTCGTAGCGTTAAAACTTAACGCTACGAAAAATGCGCAACTTTTCGCGTAAGTTTTAACGCTACGCAAAATGCGCAACTTTTTACGCAACTTTCGTAATGGATAGGAAAACTCGCGTTTTTACGCAAAAATCGTATTGGATCCGAAAAATTCGTAAAGAATCCGAAAAAATCGCAAAGTACCGATCATTACGAAAAAAACGCAATCGGACTCCATTCGACCCGTTCGTGGGTAAGTAAATCAGCCCCTAAGTCTACTAAAAAATGATTAAAACATGAATTAAACCAATAAGGATTAATTTTATCTTAGTTGGAAACAAGTACAAAGTACAGGTACTCTGTTTTATTATTACAGAGAAAAAGGAAATTATTTTTAAAAATGTGAATTATCTGATTAATACACAGCATGTATCAAAGAAGAAAATATATCGTTAACTTTCCTTTTTCATATGAAAGGGCTCTGCTCAAGAAGGCAGTTAATATCTTTCTAACCTTTTGCTGTGCATACAACATTTATTTTTATAACGCATATATAATTGTGTTTGTGACAATGAGTTTTATGTATAAACTGTCTCCTTAGATTTACACAATGAACAGCCAGAACAGTACAATGTTTGAGCTTCAAGTCTGTATGCCAAGTACAGTTCAATTGGTTTCTGTCCGTTAGAGTTATCCTAGCGGTAGTTATGGCAGAACCTGTTCTTGGTAAAAACATGACAAAAGGCTGAATAACAGCCGTAAAAGAGAGCGGGGGTAAAAAGCCCGCAGACATAGGGTTTCATTACTTTTATCCTGCATTGTCTATAAGGAGTATAAGGAAATAGGAACCAGCTCACAGTTGTCAGTTACATGAGAGAAGCAAGTTTGGTGCATAATATGCTGTTACACGCCTTCAGTGTGGTTTATGTTCCCCCTGCTGTGTCTCTCTCGTGCATTTCCTTCTCCCCTCTGCCTTTCCACTTGACCTTTTCACTACTTAATCTGACCACCTGTCCTGTCTCTCAATCCTCTAGGAAAGGCAGTGGGTTCATTTCTTATGTTGTGTTGATATGTTTGGAAAAGTCTGCAAAGAATTGTTGACAAAACTTGATAAACATTTGCTACAAAAGCAACAAGGTTTACATGGGACTAGACAATATTAATGGAATATTTATATTGGATATGAGCTATTGGCAGCAAATAACTAAGACTTTATAATAATGTTTTTGCTTTATGTTTGATGCACATATTCAAGTAATCTATAAAGGGTCAGCCGCAAGTGCTCAAGCACTAAATTGCAAAGTACTTGCATAAAAGTATGCTTCTAGCACTTCCATATATCATTGAGTCCATCCTACCTCTTCTGTTAAACAGTGCCCAAGTGCATCTATTGATTCTGGGGAACCCTGCAATTGGCACCACACTGAATGTGGCAGTAAACCTAGGGTTTCCACAGTGGGTTGCAGTAGGTGCAGCAGACTTTTGCCAAAAAAATAGCATGCTAATGCCACATACTATGAGGCAACCCTATAACTAAAAATATTAGCCACAACTCACTAGAATAGCTGAATTCTGGTTTAACTGCAAATTCAGATTTTACCAGGAGTGACTTTTTACCACCCCCGGTAACTTGTGGGGTGCTGCTGTATGAGGCAAATTTCTCAACTCTCTTCATGGTAGTGGGGACACCTGTACCACCACCCACCTACCACATTCTGTGTGCGGGAACCAGTCTACAAAATGAGTTCTTTGAGCTCACACAGACATTTCAAGGTTTTTTTTTTATATATATATACCTGCTGACAACTGGAATATGTGCACAAGTAATGAAGGCTTTAAGTCCATTTTTATATAACTGGGCATAAAAAATTTTAATAAAATAATATTTTATATAAAAGTGCATTTAGATGTCTGCAACAATCAGCCACAGACAGAGGAATTCAGGATTTTCCTCAGTATAGCCTAGTATATTGCTGGTATATGTGTCTGAAAATATACAAGAGATAAAGCCATTCTGTGCTTCTCCCTTCACCCACTTGTAACTGCAGAGGTAATCCGTAAACCCATGAATATGTAACATTCACTCTAATCAGCCGATTGATCTCATTCCATATAACAGTAAGAAAACCTCCTTTGATATTCCATAGACCACTACAGAAGTTTTCTTTTCATTTACAGCTTTGTATGCTCCCGTGCTTATGTTCCTGCTGTTGGAAATTGCCTGTCACTGTGGCCCACTATGGCTGAGGCCCACCAGCAGATCCTATTGTAGTTTGCAGGCCAGTCCAACCCTGTTGGTGGAAATAGAATGACAGGACCCTGTAAAGCTGTAGCTTATGCTTTTAACCAGGTATTATTAATACATGGAGAATGACAATTAAATAAACATTCTGAAATTCTCAGACTGTAGGGTTTCCAAGCAGTGGATGGAGACAAGCCTTAAGGTCATATTTTGTTTACCTGTTTTAAGCTAAGTGGGACAATGCTTGGTGATGTTTAATAACAATTACATATGGGAATATGGAAACACAGAGGCATGGATATATTAGGTTGAAGGGTAATGGTTTCCCAAGCCTTTTGTAATGCTCAAGTGCTGTCCCATTTTCATGTTATTAATTGTTGGTTAATGTACTAGACAAATATTTCATTTTAGTATGCGGATTACCTGAGTAGATTTGGCACTATACCAATCTGTATCACTTTAAGATAGTTAGAGTGAATAGTTTAGTTTAATCAGTAACTATTTTTTATTACAAAAGATCTAGATTTTAACAAACCTATGTACAATCTCTGTAAAGTAAAGACATTTTCCTTTCCTTTTATGCTGCATTTATTGCTTGAATGTTAGGCTAGATTCCTGTATTATAGTAGTTAGATAAGGCAGAGATATTGTCACAGTGAATGAGCCAATCATGAACTCCAGAGGTTTGTCTTTATGAGATATTATGAGCGCGGCAGAACTATTTACTGAAAGAAGTATATTATAGCAGTGACCCATTACCGACATTTAGTTCAGCCTATGGTCAGCACATAACCAATAAGTAGGACTTAAGTTGAAAACACATTCTTGTTTTATTTGTTCTAAATGCCTATCCCTCCTTGCACTAATAGGGTGTTGAGGGACATCTCTCATTTGTTTCTACTAAGACAGCTGGGCTGGTGGCTGGAGTGTGTGCTTAATGTGCATTGTGTGTACTTCTAGAAAGAAGCACTCACAAATGTTTCATGTCTAAAACAATGAATATGCTGTCTGAACCAGTTTGTATGTTGCACCAGATTCCAGAGGCACAGAGAACAGTGAATGGCGTGCAAGCATGAGCAACTGCATCCACCATAAAAGCTGTAGCACATTGGGTTGCCATGAGCATCCACATGTATGCCCCTGCTGATTACCCCACACTACATATGCAAGCAGGGACATTGGCAGGCTCAAAGTGAATTAGCAGAACTGTGTGTAGTGCAGGTGTTAATAAGTGCAGGGCTCCATGGTCTATGGGAGAGCAGAATATTACTTCTGCGCCAGGCCTAAGTGAAAGCATTTTGTTGTATTGCAGGAGAATGGCTCTTTTGAATTCTCAGCCACATTTCTGGAAAGCATGAAGTTATCTGAGAATACCTGACATTTTTTTGATTAGGTTTTGTTTTTAGGTTATCTATATGGGTTATCTAAAATCCCACTGATCACAACAGACCAGGTGACTCTTTGTTTAGACAACAAATGAAGATGGCTGAACAAAGCAGAGCTGCAGTAATAACAAACGTGCTGCACATGAAAACCAGGATTTCTACTTTGAGGGCTGTGACAGACGAGGAGATTAGTCGCCTGCAACAACTCTCCCTTGTCGCGGGCGACTAATCTCCCCTAAATGCCATCCCACCAGCTAGAATGTAAATCGGCAGTGGGATGGCATATGAGGAGCAACGATTTGCCAAAATTGCCGAAGTTGCCTTGAGAGGAAGCTGCGGCGATTTCAGGCCGCATATGCCATCCCACCAGCGATTAACATTCTAGCCAGTGGGATGGCATTTCGGGGAGATTAGTCGCCTGTGACAAGGGAGTTTTGTTGCGCGGCAACTAATCTCCCCGTCTGTCACGGCCCTAAGTTCGAATCCTGAATGGGAAAAATTCGGATTGGAAAGGAAAATTTCTGAAGATCGCAAATATCACGAAAATGCTTACGAAAAAATTGTATCAGTCACGATAATATTGTATTGGCGATCCGAAAGTCACAAAATTTTCGAACAGAACGATTGTAAACAGCGGCAAAACCGATCCAATTTTTTTGCGCTAAAAATACGAAAAAATCGCACAACTATCGAAAAAGTCGCGCAACCGTTGGAAAAGTCGCGGAAAATACGATTGGACCAATCAAATGAACGCTCACAGCGTTCGTGGATAAGTAAATGTGCCCCATAGTGACTCCGGTTCAGAGTAGTGAGATTTTATGCATACATACAGGTCCTTTTCAAAAAATTAGCATATTGTGATAAAGTTCATTATTTTCTGTAATGTACTGATAAACATTAGACTTTCATATATTTTAGATTCATTACACACAACTGAAGTAGTCCAAGCCTTTTCTTGTTTTAATATTGATGATTGTGGCATACAGCTCATGAAAACCCAAAATTCCTATCTCAAAAAATTAGCATATTTCATCCGACCAATAAAAGAAAAGTGTTTTTAATACAAAAAAAGTCAACCTTCAAATAATTATGTTCAGTTATGCACTCAATACTTGGTCAGGAATCCTTTTGCAGAAATGACTGCTTCAATGTGGCGTGGCATGGAGGCAATCAGCCTGTGGCACTGCTCAGGTGTTATGGAGGCCCAGGATGCTTCAATAGCGGCCTTAAGCTCATCCAGAGTGTTGGGTCTTGTGTCTCTCAACTTTCTCTTCACAATATCCCACAGATTCTCTATGGGGTTCAGGTCAGGAGAGTTGGCAGGCCAATTGAGCACAGTAATACCATGGTCAGTAAACCATTTACCAGTGGTTTTGGCACTGTGAGCAGGTGCCAGGTTGTGCTGAAAAATGAAATCTTCATCTCCATAAAGCTTTTCAGCAGATGGAAGCATGAAGTGCTCCAAAATCTCCTGATAGCTAGCTGCATTGACCCTGCCCTTGATAAAACACAGTGGACCAACACCAGCAGCTGACATGGCACCCCAGACCATCACTGACTGTGGGTACTTGACACTGGACTTCAGGCATTTTGGTATTTCCCTCTCCCCAGTCTTCCTCCAGACTCTGGCACCTTGATTTCCGAATGACATACTTTGGACCACTGAGCAACAGTCCAGTGCTGCTTCTCTGTAGCCCAGGTCAGGCACTTCTGCCGCTGTTTCTGGTTCAAAGTGGCTTGACCTGGGGAATGCAGCACCTGTAGCCCATTTCCTGCACGCGCCTGTACACGGTGGCTCTGGATGTTTCTACTCCAGACTCAGTCCACTGCTTCCGCAGGTCCCCCAAGGTCAGGAATCGGTCCTTCTCCACAATCTTCCTCAGGGCCCAGTCACCTCTTCTCGTTGTGTAGCGTTTTCTGCCACACTTTTTCCTTCCCACAGACTTCCCACTGAGGTGCCTTGATACAGCACTCTGGGAACAGCCTATTTGTTCAGAAATTTCTTTTTGTGTCTTACCCTCTTGCTTGAGGGTGTCAATGATGGCCTTCTGGACAGCAGTCAGGTCGGCAGTCTTACCCATGATTGCGGTTTTGAGTAATGAACCAGGCTGGGAGTTTCTAAAAGCCTCAGGAATCTTTTGCAGGTGTTTAGAGTTAATTAGTTTATTCAGATGATTAGGTTAATAGCTCGTTTAGAGAACCTTTTCATGATATGCTAATTTTTTGAGATAGGAATTTTGGGTTTTCATGAGCTGTATGCCACAATCATCAATATTAAAACAAGAAAAGGCTTGGACTACTTCAGTTGTGTGTAATGAATCTAAAATATATGAAAGTCTAATGTTTATCAGTACATTACAGAAAATAATGAACTTTATCACAATATGCTAATTTTTTGAAAAGGACCTGTATATATATTGTTTTACAGTTCTGTTTTTCTTATTTGGGATTTTCTTGGTGGATTGTTTACTTACTTCAAATGATTAGTTTCACTGCTTTCTTCTGTACTTTTATTGCACTTTTAATTATGTTTTCAATTTATGCATCTTTTGTTCTGCAATAACATCAATGATGCTGAAGTTGTGCTTCTGCAGAGTTTCTGGGCAGTGTCAGACTGGAATGCCAGGGGCCCACCAGTAAACCTTCAACCATGGGCCCACTCTCCAGACTATTATTCATCCACGTTTTAATCAACCTCTATAATTTCTTATTTTTTTTTTTAATTTTTATGTACTATATTCTATTCTTTTATATATTCTCTCTATATATTCTTTGATATAGAATGATAAGGAATGACCATGAATTAAGCCAAATTGCTAGAAGGAGGAGGGCCCACTGACATCTGGGCCCACTAGGAGTTTTCCTGGTATTCCTGTGGGAGGCATGATGTTCTCAGCACATTAAATTCGGAGTTACATGTGATCCACTGCCCCGTGCACTGACAGGCATGGCATCTCTCTGTCACTGCACACATGGGATAGATCTCAGAGCAAAAATGCATTATTTTGATTATTGCACCAAAACAGGTGAATGCCATGCCATCAGTGTACATGTAAACATTGTGCCTTCTTGCTAGCATATTTACACACTATGTGATGCTGAGCTTGAGGCAGAAAACCAGTTGGCTGCCAGTAATTCAATACCTGAGCAACATCAATACCTCTTCAACCAAAAAAAAGGTTTAAAAATGAAAGTAGCTACTTTGGTAGATATTTTTGCAACATTAGCCACACTCATGATACTAATTTAAAATGTTGTCTAGACTCTGTAATACTGACATCTGATTAGGCCCAATGTCTAATTTTTTTTTAAACCAAATTACTTAGCAATATTTATTATTTTCCAGTCTGGTTTCTAGATTTCAGAGTATCTTTACTTGCTGTGACATTCTCACAGCCTTACTGTTAGCCCAGCTCAGATTTCTAAATTGCTGTGCAATCCTTATTAAGTCTGCCGTAATGAAAATCAGGTTCACTTCTCTGTCTCATAAATTTCTGAATCTCCCTTCTTAGAAATGGGATTGCTCAACTAAGCTAAATACTGTATGGCATAATCTTGATTTTTCTGGTGGCTTTGTTGCAAGTTAAAAATTTCCATTGTTAACCACTAGATTTCTAATAACAAATAATTAGAATACATTGTAAGTTTTTTTGGACAGGGCCCTCTTTACCACTTGTATCGGTTATTGGTGGCTTTGCATGTAATTATGTACTGTCCAGTAAATAAACCCATTTATTAAACAGTGTTGCTGTACAATTCTGAGATTCTGAGAACCAAAATCTGTTGTACAATATGCATACTTTTATTGACCTCCTATACAAATACATTTTTTGAACAAGATATTAGATTATAAACAGGTACATGGCATTTAAATAATGTACCTACCATGCTTATTGATTCCAAGGAACACAGACCTATTAAATGAAGGGATTGTCTTGGTGTTTGTAAGCAGAAGACCAAATAATGAATGCTATCAGCCACTGGAAGCAGATGCACAAATGTATCTAAAACCTGTTATCCAATAAGATCCAAAATTTAGAAAGACCATCTTCAATAGAGCCAATTTCAATAGAATAATTCTAATTTTAAAAATGATTTCCTTTTTCTCTGTAATAATAAAACAGAAGCTTGTACTTGATCCTAAATAAGCTGCATGAAAACATATTGAGTTAATTTTTAATGTTTAAATGTTTTTTCTAAGCTGTCCATACATGTAAAGATCCTATCGTTTGGCAAAGTCGCCAAATGAGCATATATTCTACTGATATGCCCATCTCAAAGTAGGCAGGCTGATCGTTTCACCCTTATACTACCTTACAATGCAGTACAAGTAAAGCATTGGGGCGTGGACTGCACCAACAAGCCAATGGGTTCCTCGCCCACTGGTTGGTAATGATTAAAAACTGGCAATTTCTGGCCACAGATGGCTCTGGGAGGCCCCTCGGATTTCCCCATACATGGGCACAATAAAGCTCATGGTCAGGGAGAACCCTCAAAGGTGTATGGGGCACAATAAGCTAAATAATGAGTAAATACTCTTTACTCATACGATCTGCAACAAGCTGAAAATGAAATAACTTTGTAGCTGGGACAGGGGAGCCCTCCCAATTTTATCCAACTAAACTTTTGGGAATTGTAATCCAGAAACATCTGAGGAGCCATGATAGGAAAAATACTAAAAAAAAAAAAGAAAAGTGAAAGAGAAGGTAAGGTCACAATTGGATCCAGTGAACTGTAGTTTAGTATGTGAGAGGAAACATTTGAAGACTCCTTTGTCACACAGGATAATGATCACTATGACTGACTTGTTGACTAATTATAAAGCAAAGGGTGCAGCACAGAGTGATATTAAATTATTAGCTTGAGTGCAGAAGCATACATTACAAGACAATGCTTTGGCTCTAACTTTGTCTTTTTGTCAAGCCATTGTAGACTATATACTACTGTACATCTAATAAGCTTCTGACATTAATAGGGAGTGCTACAGTTTTGCTTTCTAATTGAATTTTGTCCCTTAGCAGAACAGGCTCTTTTGCCTTGTACCCAGCACCTCTGGCACCTCTACCACATACATTGCAGGTGGTACTCAACACAGTGTAAGCATTTTAGCACTGAGCTACATTGCATATGATTTCTCAACTAAAGGCTTAACTTACCACCAGACATGACTCGGACCCTTTCATGGCATTAGTCTTAAGGATATAACCACAAACCCTTTTTTAGAGAGCTTTTTACTAGTAATGAACATATTTATTCTGTCTGACAAATAGTTCCTAGCATGTGTTACAGACTGCAACAGGTGGAATGATCATTTATTCATTCAAAATGGTATGTTATGAAGAGGTGAGACATATCATCAAATTAATCTTAAACAAGGGGAAGCTTTCTATACTGACTGTGAATTTGCACCTGGCCATACGTCTCCATCACCCTTTCTAAAATAATGCTACCAGTGTCTTTTATCCCTGGAGTAGTCCCTCCACTAATTAAAGTTTGAAACCTGAGATCTGAATGAAATGCCTTACTGCCTACATCTGGGACATTTCTTTTTCAGTGTAAAGATACCAAACAGAGAAAAACTAGGATCACACAAACGGTTTTGGCACATTTGGCATTTGTCAGGGTTCATGGCAGACGCAGCAAAACTGGTTTGTCAGCAAGCGCCTCCCACTATGAAACCATTGCTAGTGCTTAACAACACTGAATAATTCACTCATGGAATTTTACTGCCTAGTGAAAATATAAAGCTTGTTAATATATTACTACAGAGAGAAAGGTTTATGAAGTATTGAACATTCCCAGGATAACAACAAGACTGCAACAATGAAACAAGTGCCAAGAACAAGCCTGCTACCATCAGCTCTGCTATATATAGGCGCTGGCTGAAAGCTATTTATTAATTTATAAACCCCTTACATGGATATCAATGACAAGGCCTATGCATTTGACTTGTTTTGTTACAGCCACTGAGCATTTTTTCTGTATATTCACTCCTGGCTATAAATGTCAATAGTTCAGACATGGCTAAAATTATTATTTCACAAAGATATCATATTAAAGTCATCCTGCACATTACAAACATTTTTTATCATCATAATATAAACAGAACTTTAACTAGTGACAGTGGTTAAGTGGCTGACTACTTTGAGTTACAAATAAAACAAAGTAACAGTAGTCGACTGTCCTCAGCTTGCATCCTCTTCATCCCACAATTCCCTGCACACATGTTGTCAATAAGGAAAGGAACATCACAGTGCAATGCATTGTGGGTTATGTAGTTCCTGCATGTTGTCTGTAAGCTGTGAAGAAGTTGTTACAATTTGTAATGTTTTAGTCCCTCCTCCCCTGACAGGATTTGGTGCAAGAAGGGAAGTTTGCAACTGGATTTCAACAAATAAAAATGGTATTTAATTATACTTTTTGAAGGAACAGATTGTAGTGATAGATATATTTGGGGTTTCTGTGTTGTGTGGGGCTATTTAACAAATTTTGGTTTGGAAGCCAGAGATCAAATGTGTTAAACTAATGTGTATTATGCATAGGGCTACTACACCAGTCTAGTGATAAGGAAAACCTCTGAAGTTTTTATCCCTATCTCGAAAAAGGTTATATTTCTATGACTACTTTTCCTTCCTGCCAGGCCCGGATTTGTGACAAGGCCACAAAAGCCCGGACCTAGGGTGGCATAAACTTAGTACTAGGGATGGAACGTGCAAAAATCTTCAGCGCTTCCTCTCCCCGGTGCTCTGTATGTGAATGGGGATGAATGGGAGGGGCCTATGGGCACTCCAATAGCTTAATGTTGTACAGCGGCCATCTCTTTTTTGGAAATTTAATGTTGTTCAGTGACCATCTCATGCCTGGAGAGCTTTATTTTGTACAGTGACCATCTCATAACTGAAGAACTTAATGTTGTACAGTGACCATCTCATTCCTGGAGAGCTTAATGTTGTACAGTGACCATCTCATAACTGAAGAACTTAATATTGTACAGTGACCATCTCATAACTGAAGAACTTAATGTTGTGCAGTGACCATCTCATGACTGAAGAACTTAATGTTGTACAGTGACCATCTGATTCCTGGAGAGCTTAATGTTGTGCAGTGACCATCTCATTCCTGGAGAGCTTAATGTTTTACAGTGACCATCTCATGCCTGGAGAGCTTAATGTTGTGCAGTGACCATCTCATGACTGAAGAACTTAATGTTGTACAGTGACCATCTCATTCCTGGAGAGCTTAATGTTGTACAGTGACCATCTCATTCCTAGAGAGCTTAATGTTGTACAGTGACCATCTCATTCCTGGAGAGCTTAATGTTGTACAGTGACCATCTCATTCCTGGAGAGCTTAATGTTGTACAGTGGCCATCTCATTCCTAGAGAGCTTAATGTTGTGCAGTGACCATCTCAGCCTTTTGCTAAAATTTCAGCCTTTTGCTAACATAATGGCTGCCTAATTTTGGTCGAAAGCACCTTTTTAAGATGTGGGAAATCTCTCTAGCATCTAAATAGACCATTACCTGGATCAGCTATTAGTCTAAATCAGTGCAAAACACTCTGACATTTGAAAATGGCAATTGTATTTACTAGTTCAGCTGCTTCTGGGAAAAACTTGATCTTTAAGGTTTTTGTTGCATTTTCAAAGCAAAGAAAAATGAGCGTTAGTATTGGCATTTTCAATGCAAGTTCTTGCAATGGATGTCACAATGGGACTGCATTTTACAGTAAAGTCTTACGTGTTTTGCCTGTCGGATGTAAATCCAATGCCCCAGTTTTCTGTGAGCCACTTGTAACATGTCACTTGCTTTACCGTAAGATGAGCTTAACCCTGTCCAAAAGTAAGCCCGTGCTAATTATGGTAATTTTTACAGTGAACCACACTTGTAATAAGGTTTTATTGTTTCAGATGGCAGTATTCCTTAATTGCATGGAAAATACATCTGAGAAAAACCTTACTTCTAAACAGACATATTTGCCTTTAATTGTGCCCTTACGGTCACCTTAAAAATGTTAAAATGAGACACCTTGTGTCTCAACCCTTTCTCCTTGTAGATTGTAAGCTCTTTTGGGCAGGGCCCTCTTCACCTCTTGTATCGGTTATTGATTGCTTTATATGTTACTCTGTATGTCCAATGTATGTAACCCACTTATTGTACAGCGCTGCGGAATATGTTGGCGCTTAATAAATAAATGTTAATGTAATGTAATGTAATGTTAGTTTTCAGTACTTTTATATCCATACCTTGCATGGTGACGCTAAAGGACTTCATACAATAAAGAGAAACATTTAGCAGCCACAACAGAATGTTAAATTCTGTGGAACAGCCAAGCAGAGAACGCTACCTGCCCTAACTAATATAGTATTCTTACTTCACACTGAAACAGAATCTTCAGACTCACAGAACTACTGGCCCTTTGGCACAGAAGCCTTTGGTTCGTTTGTGACCTACTTTCAGCAGAGTTTTTTGTTTTACTCTTATGAAAGAGGGCAGTAAGAGATTAACCAGATACTGCCAAGGGTAATAGCTGGGATTTGAAAAGTAAATACAATTTAAAAAATCAACTTAAGCAATAATTGGGCAAAGAGAAATAAAACTGTTGATATAGTGAGGGCATTTATAATTATAGATAGTCCCCACTAAACACAAATTGTGTTGTTTCTTTGTTAAGGGCCATTTCCCCACTTGTGTGCAAGTTGTGGTCCCAAAATGGGTCTGAAATTGCCAGAAATTCTGCATATGAGAGTTTATTAACATTTACAGTATGTGTATGGAAAGATATATGTTTGTTTGTGTGCTCTGCTTACATTTGGGCATGGAATGACTGGATGCAACAAAATGTCTCAGGATCATCCTTTCATCCCTATGGACACAATTACTTCTGGCTAAAATGTAAAATTTAAAATGACACTGCATACTGTATCATGGGCCCCTCCTGCTGTTAGTTCATGTCACCACATATTAGTACTTTGGGCATGGAACTCAACAAAACTTTTTAGGCAACATCATCTCACCCTAGAATAGGTTAACTACTACTTAGTACTCACAAAACATCAGTTCCCTGCTCACAACAGCCAGCCTGAATAATCAGATTTCACTATTAAATAGCGTATGGCCAAACACAACAGGACATACACTCAGGTCAGTGACTCTTTAGGTATGGGTTGCAACTTAAAATAAGTTCCTTGATTTATATGGTGGTACTAAATGACTCCTTTTAGTGAAGTAAAATGGTCTGATTAAATTCTATAACTATTCTATAACTATTCTATAACTATAAAATAGTTAATAGCAGGTAAATAAGGTTTATAATTAAATAACCAGTATAGAACTAGTTTGGGTTCCCTGAGAAAACATTTAAGAAGGGGTTTTCAAAGGCACTCAGCTTACTTCTGCCATTCCATTCTACCCTAAAACTACCAGCGGTGTATTTGGCAAGGCCAAAACATATACCTAGGTATTTTCAAAGGGGCTGAATATCTACCATCTGTTTCACCAAACTCCTCAAACACTGAGGTACTTAAGGTGGCCATACACGTGGCGATCTGACGATGTTTCGTCCGACCATCGGTCGCACAAAACATCGGAAGATCCGCCACACACCATTCATTGTGCCTAAGGAGGTGGAAACAATAGGATTTCTACCTCCTTCTGCCGATTCAGATCTGAAGGGAGAATTTTGGTCAGGCGCCTTCTATGGCGCCCGATCAAAATTTTCCAACTGGTCCGATCGGCGAGTCGACCGATATCAGCAGGTTCCTGCGATATCGGTCGACTCGCCGACATACCATACACGCACCGATTATCGTACGAAACGAGGTTTCGTACGATAATATCGGTGCGTGTATGGCCACCTTTAGTCTACTACCGATTAACCCAAAAGCACATACCTCCTTTCTGACAATCTGACATCAAATGACTCCACTGTAAAGTTTTGGAGAACTACTTAACAGAAAAGGACAGGGAAAAGGACATGGGTGGTCAAAGCTGCTATGGTTTAATCTTCCATTTGTTTACTCCAACATTACAGTAGGGGCTTGTCTAATAAATGCATGTAGTAGGGCTGAATTTTCAAGTGATCTGGTCACTCTACATTACAGGCCTGCCCATTTGACAAATTAAATTTCATCATGCCATAATACCCAGCAGAATATTCTTACTAAGGAGAAACTATATACTGTATGTACGATATTTCAATGGTGCATAGTTAGGGAGGCTCTCAAAGTGTGACTTGTAGTTAAACAGAAGCTGGCCCATATGTAAGAAAGCAGAGTTTGTTCTGTCAATAGCTTTACCACTACATCAGGCAGCACTCATGTATTTGTCAAGAACTGAATATTGATATTTCACTATAGATTTTGCTTTCATGATGACTTTGCATTCTGTAAAATAGGCACACTGGGCTTCAGGGCTTTCTTTTGTTTTAAAAATACTTTCCTTTGTAAACTTTCCTTTGCATTAAGGCATACTTGTCAAGAGAATTTAGATACCTGCAGGCATCATTTAAAAAAAGGAACATGCAAAGTTGCATATTTGGTTCTCATTTTTTTTGTTCAAGACAACTAATTAGATCCGTGGCTAACAATGTTTTGTGAGCAGCTTTAACAAAAAGTAAGCCCTGAGGTGATATGCCAGCATCTGCTGCAAGGTATAATGAGGAAAGGTTGATTTTGTTTTTTTATTAGTCACAATTAGCAACAAATACTTTTTGATTACTGCCTTTTTCAGAGTTATCAGGCTATACCCACAAAATTGTATTCAGGTGCATCTAGCTCTCTAGCTGTCACCTTGGCTTGCTGTCTATCTATATTTTTGTCTCTTTATCTATACAAGAGCAATAGATTGCACTGTGCAAGCTTTCAAAGCTGCAGAACCATCTTTACCAGTGGAAAGACCAATAACTTAATCCTAGTTCAAAGCAGAAGGATCAGATTTGCTGTGTGAAAATCAATGTTTTAAGGTCAAAGGAATCTACTTTATTTTCCTCTGATGTGTCCTATATAATGGAAGTTTTTCATGAAACCTAAAAAAATAAAGAGAGGCAAGGTTATAGCTTGTTAAATCATTAATGGATCCTTTTTTTAAGAGATTGCAAACATTGTAACTCTAAATGCTCCATCATGGTTCTTATCACATACCTGTGCTCTTTGGCTTTCAGGAACAGAGCGGAAGTGAATTCATCTGAAAGCCTTATCAGCAGATGTGGAACTAATAGCTGGTTGACTTTTTATATTCAGTTTCCAGGGTCACATGGATGACTTTCTCACAGTGCCTTTTATCACTGTTTGGGTAACCTCCCAGCCCAATCTGAAATCAGTGGCCTGCCACAGGCATATATGCAAGTTTCCCTGCTTGCACAGGAATTTGTCTGCAATTAAGTTCCTAGCAACACTTGCCTGCCAGTGGGAATATGCAGTCCAGTCTTGCCTGCTCTCATCAGCCAGTCAAATATGTGGAGGAAAGGACAAAGGAAAGGGAATTATTATACAGCACTTTTCTCCGCGGCGAGGCTTTTTCGCGATTTCCGCAAATCGCCCCACCGCGTCTGCCATCCCGCCGGCGACTTACATGTTCGCCGGTGGGATGGCAGGGGTAGGCAACTCGGGGAGATTAGTCGCCCGCGAACAGGGAGTTAATCGCGGGCGACTAATCTCCCCCGTGTGCCAGAGCCCTAATGTGTAGGGCTGGCTCCTTCTGAAAGCTCAGACTCAGACACAATGCACTGAGATGGCTGCCTACACATGGATATTACAACAACAAAAAAATACATTTGTTGGTTCAATGTAATTTAGAAATAAAAAGTATACCAATAAATGGCCAGGGCCAAAAGGAGTTACCACTGGGAATCAAACTATAGGAGTGAGCATCAGTTGTTTGAGTCTATATAAAAGACTCAAAGAGGGCTTGTCTGCTGGCTCGCCTTCTGTGCCTATTATTGATACAGGGAACCCTTGACATACTGCTACCTCCTTACCAGGCAGTAGCTCCAGCTTATTTGTGCCTAAAGAATTGTGTGCAGACTTTTCTCACACTGGAAAACACCAGCCAGACTTCCACACAATACACCAGTATGCATTTAATTATGCATGCAGTTGTGATAATTATTTTAAATAGGGCACAATTGATTCAGTTGCAACATTCCCTTGTAACTGCAATGGCACTGGAATTCTAGGAAAAATTCTGCATTGTGAGAAAATAAAAAAAAAACAAAATGTGATGGTTGCACTCTAAATTGCACTTTGCTCACTGCTTTTGTAGGGTGTAAATGACAACTAATAATATCTTTAAATCTTTTAGGGTAAATACTGTATATACAGAACTTGCATATTGTCCAGGAGTAATTATGATTTATTCTACCAAATGGGTTTGAAAGAGAACTGGTCAAGGGATAAATATTTTATTTTTGAAATCACTGTGGTTGCCAAACTGGACCAAACCTCCTCCCCTTGAAACTTTTGGAATAGACATGATATGGAGAGATTGCTTTGTAGAAGCTGCTGCTATCTGAATAAAAAGCAGGTTTCTCTGTTCACTGTGACTTTGGTGTATTGTATCACCACAGAAGGAAATGTAACCAATATCTTGTCATTTATGGATCAAACTGTCAGTTAGAACCAATAAGAAAGGCAACTGATGTCCTCCACTGTCTCATGTCTAAAGCAATTTTACCAAAAATTGTTCAACTTTCCTTGCAATGCAATACTTCATGGTTTAGGAAGATTATTTGACTCCCCTGTATTCAATAAGGCAAACAAAACTGGCTATAATTCTAGTTATAGCTGGTCCTCCAGCTAGCTTGCTTCATGGATGAGTGACTTAGGCGACACTTGTGTAATTCAACCCAATGTTTAATATTTGAGATATTTTTGCATAAGAAAATGCTATCTCATCTATAGTTACCCCTATAGACTGATGTGTAGTTTCCAGTTTTTCTTATGCGATAGCATCTAGCCCTCTAGGTGACATTTCCCCTGCGACTAATCTAGACTTAAGATAAAAAGAACACTCTAAGGGCTCTGGCACACGGGGGAGATTAGTCACCCGCGATTAACTCCCTGTTCGCGGGCGACTAATCTCGCGAGTCTTTTTCGGCGATTTGCGCGAAATCGCGCCGCCGCGTCTGCCATCCCGCCGGCGACTTACATGTTCGCCGGTGGGATGGCAGAGGTAGGCAACTCGGGGAGATTAGTCGCCCGCGAACAGGGAGTTAATCGCGGGCGACTAATCTCCCCCGTGTGCCAGAGCCCTTACTGGAAACAAGTAAATTAGCTAAATGAAACTACTATATATACATTAAAATGTAATGTACCCTTACTCTGAACTAAGTCTCAGAAGCTTGTATATCATTTATAGAAATAATTTCCTTTTTAAGAAGCAAAGGCTGCCATGCATGGCTCACTTTGTAACTGGAGAAAACTAACCAGGTTTAAATTACATTATGGAGTTGTCTTCAATATACCTGCTGTCTGCCTCTTCTAAGTATCTCCCTCACCCTTTGTAAAGAAAAACTCTTTATTTTTACTTCTGCCTTTCCAGAGTGAACCTACATAGCAAGTACATGCAAGGACAAAGGACTTATACAGTATATGTGCTAACAAGAACACTGACAGTAAAGGTCACTACATAAAAAGGATGACAGAGATATTATAACTGATAATACAAATACATTTCAAATGTTGATAAATGCTATTCAGTCTTTGTTAAATCTTTTTAATTAAAAAAACAAAAACAACTAAACATACAAACAGTAATAGAGTAGCTGAGGTTAAATAATCAAGTTCAGCCTTTTTTTGTCTAACTGAAATATGCCTAATTGGTAGATATCCCAGAGGAAGGCAAAATAAACCCATTTGAGGCTTGAAAATATTTAATGTATTTGCCAGTACAACTGTATCAGGCAGCACATTCCACAACTTCTCAGATCCATTGGCACATTAGGCTTTGAAAACAAATACAAATTGGAAAAAGAAAAAAAAAGAAGAAAAACGGAAATGGAAAAGTTTGAGATCCACTCCAATTTCTCCTATTAAAATGCATACCTAAGCATCTCCAACTTGCTCCATGTGCACTAATGGGCTGGTGCTGTGCTTGTAAGTGCATTCAAAACATGGAGCAAACAAAGCTTGTGTGCAACTGGCCTTAAGTTGAGATCTCCTTTTACAGTAGATGCTGCTAGGTCCACTAGAAGTATCTACTGGTGAACAGAGCACAAACAAATGGCTATATTGTTAAGGGGATCAGGTATTCCTGAATCCATTAGGAATTATATATATTGTAAAAATGCTTTATGTGAACCACCCACCCTAAAGATTTTTCATCTTAAGCAGGGTCGGACTGGGGGGTGCAGGGCCCACCGGGGCTCCCGCCCCAGGGGCCCTGCAGGTGCCCCAGCCGCGTCCCCTAACCCCCCCAAGGGCCCCCCTAACCCCCCCGAAGGGCCCCCGCCTGACGTCCTCCCCGAGCGCGTATAAATTGAACGCGTCGGGGAGGAACAGTTAGTAGTGGGGAGCGCCGGCAAAGGTCGGACTGGGCCGCTGGGGCCCACTAGGGCCGGGGCCCACCGGGATTTTTCCCGGTGTCCCGGCGGCCCAGTCCGACCCTGATCTTAAGGTATGGAAATCAGAATTACAGAAAGATCCCTTATCTGGAAAACCTCAGGTCCTGAGCATTCTGAATAACAGGTCCCATACCTGTACTAAGGAAAAAAAATGATTATCAAAATTATTTATATATGTTATTTTGCAACTTTTCCCCCTTCCCTGGGGCTCATGTTGCTTGCCATTTCTTGGGTCCACTGAAAGAGGAACAATCAGGTACCCTTCTGCACATGTGCTGCCCATTAGACTGCCCAATAGACTAAACAGTGTGCAGCATGGAGCTGGCAGGGCATATGAACTGTGTCTTCACACAACCCCCTGCCCATAAATTGGCATGGAAGTGTACCTTATGTTGATATGTCTTCCCCATGGTGTTTAGACAAAAGTGTATGATACTTTACAAAATACATTTCAGTAGAATTCTGCTGTATGCTGAGTGCAGTACATTACATTTGGAATAATACAACAGCAGGTAATGTAGTTAAGGTTTTTTTAACCAAATAAATATCTATCTGCTAGATTCCAAATTATTTCACAGATATGGGTGCCAACTTCCCATGTTTGTCTTCTGCTTGGTATATAATAAAATAGAAAATATTTAGTCTGCATTTTGAAACCTTAATAAATGAAGTGGAGACTAATTTTAAAATTATAAGCATAGCAGCTATTATGGGAAGACTAAGGGTGAAGACACACAGAGCTACTAATAGCAGCTACTAAAATAGTGGCTACTATCATTTACTGATAACGGTCTATACATGTGTTTTAGCAGTGGCAATTCTTAGTATTGTTTATGGCAGGGTATTTTCTGGCGCTTAGTAGCCATGATAAGTAGCTGCTACTAAGTAGCTCTGTGTGTCTTCACCCTAAGGTCCAGCTCAGGTGAGTGTGATACCAAAACATGGACTAGGTGTGAGACCACAGCAGATAACAGTGGTTGTTACATGTTTAAGGTCACCTACAAAAGTTGTTTTGCATGCCATGCGATATAGAGATGCAAATATACAAAACTAATTAAATCTTGCTCTACAAATGTCACTCTAGTGATGCAGCCAGGTCATTCCCCTTTCTCTTTCAATATAAACCAATGACTTATGTCTGACATGATCATGACAATCACAGGTCTGCAAAGTGATTTCTCACGTCAGAAGCCTGGGACAAAACTTAAAATCCCATTGTATTCCAAGGGGGGGAGGAAAGTAGAAAAATAGATAAAATATAAAAATAAAACATAAAACAGCCCTTATGTTAAACCCTGTTTAAATAAATAAAGTTTTGTCATGAAAAATATATTAGCATGTGCCATTGGATAATCCCATGTTAAAAACACTTCCATTGTATGTACTAAAGTCTGTCCTTCTTGCTTGCAGCTGACACAGTGCTCCCACACAAACCAAGGGCATGCATACGTGCTACCTACATTCATGCTACATACATACATGACATCAGCCCATAAATGAAGAGAACAACATGAAAGACAGAACATAACAAAATGGCAGCTCAAGTTACAAGAAACAAAAGGGCAATATGATATATACTGATAAGAATATGCCATTTTTAAAAACATCTTAATATTTGGATACAGATTGTCAGGTTTTATTTAACAAATAGGAAATTGAAGGTTACATAGAAGACAAATTTGTCTGCTCACCTGAAATAAATACACGGTAGGACCTCCTCCTGAAATTCCACCTTTTTTAAGTCTCAAGAACCCAATATTCATTTACATTTCCCTTAACTTTTCTACAATTTAAATGACATACTGTCTTTAATACTGATCTGACCTTGTTTTTATGCCATAAAAGATTTTTCTTGCCACAATGTGTTTATTACTAGCATTTTAGAGCTGTTTATTGGGTGATAAATATGTCACTGTAGATATTTTTTATAGACAATAAAGGTTTTAGAATTTTTTTTTGCAAACTTAGGCCACAGAAGGAGATAATCTGAATACAGTCTTAATGGTAGAAATGCCCATGTCTTTGTTTTTACTGTTGACAACATTTGGAATTAGGTGACTGTGTGTCATTAAAATATGACCTCTTGTAACATACCAGTAGTTCAGTTTGAATGAGATTCTATAAGGTGCATGCAAACTGAACCACCAGTCCTCTCTCTTGGAGCCATGTCTGGGATATCACTCACTGGTAGCCTTCCCAGCAGCAGATTGTATGTCTGTTTATGCAGACAGGGGAGAGGCTATGAAGTATGACCTTTCGCCTACCAAAGAGTGGATAAGTGAAGTAATCTCCAGCCAAGCTAATGATCCTTAGGGACATAGCATCACTAGGTAAGGGGTAAGCTCCTTCCCACAGCTGACACCAGATATAAATAAGCCTCGACTTGCATGGAGGCTGCTCCTTGTTTACATCCAATTAGTTTCCCATAATCTGTGTGTGAATTTAAAATCTGCCCCATATTCCTGTGATAATGACGGTGTGTAGCGTGCTGGTTACACAAATGTAATGAAATACATCAATGTCTGTGTAGAACTGCACCAGTAATTAATGGAGACACAAGTTCTTTCCATTATCTGCACAAAGCTGAAGCCTCATACTTTACCCTTGATCTGACATTTGATAAACCAATAATAATACAGAATACTGGTACTCGTGTTCCCTCCCATGTGGGACAGGTTGGATTTAACCCTGTAAGTAAGTAATTAGCATGATATAAGACTGGCACACTTTAGCTAGTGTACAATTGCTTATTAAATTCATTTATGGGTGATGCTGAAAAAGGACAAATCATCTTTCATTAGCACTATTATTAATTATCATTTAACAATTTTAAATTACATTACTCCCACTAGAAGTAATGGCTAACAGAGTCCACACTCTGGACAGGATCCAGCTAGGCCTGGTATTACAAATTTGCTGGCAATGTACTTGCTGCTAAACTGATCCTGACCAGGAATCAGAATCTGTATTTCACAACAATTTTATGGTCAGATTGCAGAAAGTAGAACCTATAAAAGTCAAAAAATGGCAATCTCTACAACACACAATTAGCTGGCACTGCATGTCTGAGATTGTAATTGTGTTGGGCAGAGCCCTCTTTACCTCTTGTATCAGTTATTGGTTGTTTTGTAAGTTATTCTGTGTGTCCAATGTATAAACCTACTTATTGACCAGTGCTGAAGAATATGTTGGCGTTTTATCAAAAAAACACAGCAACAAAAACATTAGCTCAAACATACTCGAGAATGTGCTTAAAAACCAGGAATAGTCAGGAATAGGAATAGTTGCCAGAAAAGACTCATGTATGTAAGAGCTAATGAGGTTCAATAGAAGTCAATGGGAATAGTTTCTAACAGTATTATTTATTTATTTTCCCAGTTTATTAAAAAATTAAAGGTTTTTAGCCTCATTGAAAAAAGAATGGAACAATGTAATTCTCGCCAGGATGCAACTTTTTTTTTTTAAAAAGCACACAGAAATATTCTGTTGCATTTACTCCTTAAATAAGCTAGCAATCGAGAATGTTTTTCACAAACTCAAATTTTGATGAATCTGCCCCAATGTTTTCACTCAGTAAGTGAGGTGGGATCCCCCAAAACACAGTGCAATCCATACAGTTTTTGCACCTTTATATCATATCAGATTTTAATCTTCTCAATGTACAATTTAAAAGGCTCTGGAACAGGCAGATTGACATGGATACAGCCGGAGGGTATTAATGACTGAATCTATATTGCATTTACCCCCATGTATATGCAGAAATTGGCTATGTCCTGGTCATTCTTAACTGTGTTGGCAGCATATTGGTTAGTGTACCAAATCTGTGCCCTCCACAAAGATATCTAATCAGAATTAGCTGGGATATCAGTTGGGCCAGCTGGAAAAACCCTGGAAAAAAAGCTGGAAAAACTTCCACATTGGCCTGTGGAAGTTGTACCTGGTGACTAGTCTACATGATGACAGTAATGCATCTGAGGTCCCAGAGGATCAGCCAATTAGGTAGCATAGTATTGAAAAGATATGTTGACATTATAATTGGCAGACATTATAGTTTTTGTGGAGCCTTATGGTTCAGTTGCAGAGAAAGTGATTCTTCCATAACCTGCTTAAAAACTCCAAGCCAAAAGGCTCAATGTTGTGTTAAATATACAGATATGGAAATTCACCATCTACTATATGTGGTTCTTAATAATTAAAGTTTAAAAATTGCTATTGGTCTGTGTAAAATTATTGAGCTGCCCTTCCCCTTTATATGGTTATAGTCCTTTATATGCTCACAGATTTTACTAACAACTTCTGTTGTTACAACACTTTTACAAAGAAGCAGATTATTACTTCCCTTGGGCTCCTTACTTTACTCTTTGAATTATACTAGCACATGTACATTTCTCCTTTTAAACTATTTCTGGTCTACAATATTTTTCTATGTCCAGTTAAAGGGGTGTTTTGGCTCACTAAAGGGCTGGCTCAACTACCAGTGGCTGACTAGTAACATGTTCTTATACATGCTACCTCCTGCACTGATGTTTATGCAACTATTTGAAATGCAGTTGAAATAATTGCTTATCGACCATGCAGAATGATTGATTTATAGATGTCGGTTTTAAAGGGATGCCATGACAATCCTAACACTTCAAACCCAAATACCTATAAAATACAGTACAAAGCTGCAATCTTCTGTTTGCGACAGTAATCCCAGGAGCATGGGGCTTTTATAGGTGCTTGCTTGCTCCTAAATACGTGAAGAGGATCCCAAAGCTTTGCATAGCGTTTTCCTTGTTTGACCAAATTTGCAGTCTAGTATGACTTAATTCCCTAAGAGGTTTAAACTTTGGCCAACTAATAGATTGATTCAGAGAGTTTTATAGTGGGGCAGGGTAAGAACATATCATAGCTTTACTAGGGGGTCTATATTGTACGCGATATTTTGACACCTTGCATAAGCTTGAAACCAATAAATGTATTCAGAATGTCAAAGTCTAAGATCTGATGTTTCTTTAATAGGAGCTCAATTCTCTACCTTAATTTGAGAAGCATAGATTTAGGAGGTGCAGGGGCTCTGAAGGGGGCCAGCTTTTGGATTGTAAGAGCCTTATAAGTGGGTCCTACCTTTTGTTACCGCTTGTATCCATCAGTATACAGTATGTATGTAATCTGTTTGATGTACACACACTTCTATTGTACAAGGAATATGCTGGCAGTTTATAAATACCTGTATGTTATAATAATCTTAAAAATGGCAATGGCGAAATGCGTAAATTCGCTGCGAATCCATGCTTGGCAAAAAAAATTCGCTCATCACTGATGACGTCTCCTTTTTTCTGTGCAACTGATATTCAACAATCAGCCATTTTTTTTCAGACTTATGTACAGTTTATCTTGCTTATTTCAAATGTTAGGGAAACATGTGAGTGTAGCTTTAGACTGGTCTTGCATTGCTAATGTTGCTCTCTCTCTTTTTTTTTTTTTAACTTTTATCTTACTGCCTTTTGAATGTGCTGTGCAAGGTATTCAGAGTAAGAAAACTATTGTTTACATGTCTAAATTATGTTCCCAAAGCTCAGAACTGTGACTGAAATATATAAAACAGTTTGATTACAGATGGGCAGCTGCTGAAATGTGTAAAAATGTCTTTGTATTAGAGTGTACCAGTAAATCAATAAAATATGCAAATGTATGTCATTGACATTGCTCACAAAAGCTGCTGTTCAATGTTATGTGAGCCAAGGCTTCCATAAGACCCCAAATATGCCAGCAAATCATGTAAGTTACAGTTAAAAAAGGTTGAAACAAGAAAGCAATGTTTTGCAGATTTAGGTTAAACAATCATTAAGTTCAAGACTAAACAAATAAAGATTTGAAACCAATATAAAATAGCAGTATTTTTTGGCAGTTATTGTAGCACCTAAAAAGTCAATCAGAAATATTGAGACACAGAAGAATAATAGTCTGTAAATGCAGTACCTATATGATAAGGATAACAATGAATGATGACACACCTACTTTAAAGGGCACCTGCACTAATGGTTGGAGCACAATAAACCTGTGAAGTCACAGTCAGGCTCATTTAAAAACACAATTAGATTTATTCAGCCAGCTTTAGGTTGAACAACAAAAGCAAAGTATTGATTAGTTTCCATGGGTTATCACACTAGTGCAATAAAGATCAGATGAGCATTTTTTCCTTCTCATTGTCAGTGATTCAATTAAAGATGAATTTTATAAAAGTCTTTGGGCATTATGTACTAAAAGGCACCAAGTTTGCCCAGGAGCGGTAACCCATACCAACCACTCAGCAGGCATCATTTAATGGTCACCTGTTTAAAAGCAAACATCTTATAGGTTGCTGTGGGTTACTGTTCATGGGCAAACTAAGTGCCCATGGGGTAAATATTGTGTTTCACCAAGTGAATCTCAGGACCAGATTGTTTCAGTAAATTTTTGTTCAAGACCCACTTTAAAATCCATCATTTTTTCCGTCCCTTCCCCTTAACTGTTTACAGAATATGAAAATACTTATTGATCAGCCAAGCCATAGCGCCAAGGATTTTGAAAACAGAAAACAAGTGTTCACTCCAAATTTCAACATAATGAACCTTGAAGCAGGGCTTCTGGGACTGTAAAAGAGGTGTTTTTCCTATATTTTATCTAACCATCCCTTTAGGCTAGGCCCCTCCAGCCACCACTCCAGACACCTTGGGGGGCCAGCCTAATAGTATGGGAACCACTACTACTGCCAACACAAAGAAGAGGAAAGAAAAAAAATGGAGACAGGATTAATCAACCATCATGGAAAGCACTCTAACAACCACAGTGCACATCAATATGACTTGCAGAAATAATGTGGGAAAGAGCCATATCTCCTGTTATGGTTTCATCTCCTTTTGACCAGTAATTTACTGTGCCTGAACATTCTATAGTAAAGGAGAAAATGAAGCATTGGGCTGATTATAGTGATGGCAGTGTTATTGGTCTTTGTCTCATTATGTATCAGATAACCTCTTCAAGGTCACAAACAGCTCATATTTGTATTTCAGTCACAATCTATAGCTGGAGTAACAATGTCACAGTTAGAGCGATCTGACTGTCTGTGCTTTATTTTATTTCATAACAGTTTTGTGAAAGTCCAAGCTGCAATAATTATGATATTAGAGAAAGAAGCATGCAGTGACATGAAGCATTTCTATGTCTGTTGGCCTTTGCTATTCGTTGCAGTAAGGACAAGTTATTTTGCATAAGGACAGGATGGCTATTATTGTTGGTCCTGGGCTTGCCAGTCAGCTATGTCTCTGAATGATTTTTGTTACTGACACCACAATAATCAATCTCTGAATATTATATGTCTTTCTAGCACATCTTTTGCTGACTCATTTATCAATTTGCACTAAAAAGTCTCAGATTATGGATTTGTTTTATATTATGGCAGGCGTAACTCTCATGGTAGCCTATAAGCAATAATGTTCTCCTTCAAACCATGGATCATCTAAAAGATTTTGTGTACTGAACCTACTGTATATTGCAATAGCTAATTCCATGGTCCCGTCATAATATTTGAATGCATATTTGTATTTTCCATTTCTGTACCAAAAATTAGTAAATGAATAAGTAAAGATAACCTTTTTACCCAATACAGTTTCTTGATGAAACTTGAGTTTATGTTTTTTATGTTAATAGAGCTTCTCCAGCAGAATCTTGCATTGAAATCTGTTTTTTAAAAGCGCAACTTTTATTATATTTAATTTTGAAAAGCACATGGGGCTAACCACGTTTTTCATTTCCCAGGGTGTCCCAGCCATGTCACTTGTGCTTTGATAAACTTCAGTCAGTGATATCAATGACTTAGTGATATTAATCCCGCTCCCTTTGTTCCCCAGCAGCCGATCAGCAGAACAATGGGAAGGTAGCAAGATAGCAGCTCCCGGTAGGTATCAGAATAGCACTCAATAGTAAGAAATCCAAGTCCGGCTTGGGACTCCTCCAGTTACATGAGAGTAGGAGAAACAATAGGTTACCTGAAAGCAGTTCTAATGTGTAGCGCTGGCTCCTTCTGAAAGCTCAGACTCACAATGCACTGAGATGGTGTCTACACACCAATATTACATTTGTTGGTTCAAGAATAAAATTTTAAATGGTAGAGTGAATTATTTGCTATGTAAACAGTGTAATTTAGAAATAAAAAGCGCAACATAGAAATCGTGATAGAATCCCTTCAAGCGTATTGAAGCCCCTCAGAGCCACCCCCTGTCTATCTAATGAGTTGTCTGGGTGCCATGTTTAGAAGAAATTCTAAACATTCCTATAAAGAACAGTTGCCAAATAGTAAAAACAATGAGCTTCTCTAGCAAGGTACGACAATGTATATGTTATTGCAGAGCTAAAAACTCCTTAACTACAATGTGATTTCGTCTATCCTTTCACTTAAATGTATTAGAAAAAATGTTGCTTATCACTATTAGTGATGAGCAATTTTTTTCGCCAGCCATGGATTCGCAGCAAATTTCTGCATTTTGCCATTAGCAGATTATTTTGAGAAACTTCAGTGAAAATTTGGTGCAAAAAAATTTGTTGCGTGTCAAAAAAAGTTGCGGTCGTGTCAAAATGGGCACAAATTTTATGGCGAAGCAGGACATATTCGCTCATCACTAATCACTATGAATTAACATTACATCAGTAGAAGCACATATTACTAACTTAAAATGCAGGTGCATTAACAACAAATAATAATGTCCATCTGCTTGAGGCAATTTATATAACAGATTCTGAGGTATTTTCTTTCCTTCACTTGTCAACCTTCATGGGTGCCTGAATGAGTTAATATGAAATATAGTTACAGAGTATGTTAAAGGTCACTTATCTTCATGTAAGGGTATAAGTTTCCTCCCACTGGATTAACTCATTGCTTGCTGCCTTATGTACCTACTATTTATTCAGCTCCATTGTCCAAGGTGACTTTGCTTTTGCATTACAAACCTTCATGGCCCTGTTGGAGCCACCTTGTCTGCTCAAAATATGATTTCTCCTGTACGTTGAGGTATTCATTTCAGGGTTTCCAAAAGAAAAAAATACTTCTCCTTTACTTAGCAGAATTTCTCAAGGATAAATAACAAGTCAGCCCCTAGGCAAGGACTAAAGAGTTTGGTTTATTAGTAGTTTATTAACATCGGAGACTCACTGATGGGGAACCAGCAACATTTGCAATTGCTGAAGTGTGTCCAGAATGTATTTAAATTGTTAAATTTCCCATTAAGGTTTGATTGTCTTTACAGCACTAGAAGTGCGAAAGGTACATCAGAACTTCCAGAACTGATTATGATTTAATAGCTAAAATAACAGCACATTTCGATTGAAGAGCCTCTTTCCTTATTTGTATGCAAAACAGCAGGAATCCTTTTTCACTTCTGAAATGTCAATGCTTGTACATACCCTATAGTATCTATAGTATCGCACCCACTTGGTTTAGAAACACAGCCACAGACTGGTTTTAGCCTTATTAAGGCGCATCAGTGTGGCGTAGGTATTTCTGACCAGCATATGCAGAACCAGGAAAATGGATCCATGCTAACAGCTCATTTACAAGGATCTGTATGTTTTTTCAAGTTGTTTCTGCACAATCAGAGTAACAGAACACAGCATGCTTATGGGCGCTTTGGCAGAACATTTTTTTAATAGCCAAAAAATGCAGCACCAAGGTACCTGAAAATGTATTCTCATTAACTTGCCTGCAAGCTTTTGCACTACCACTTGCCACCAGTTTACAGGGTAAATATTACTTGACCAGCTCTTTAACAAGCACTTACAGATTTCTTGTCAAATCAGTGAAGGTAATTTTCACTCACTTTTTGGACACTCACAAAAACACCCCATGTGCCTTTACACTAAAGATAATATAAATGCCAGTTCTGAGAAACAATGTAATATTATATTAGCCCCCCCTTCAAAAATTCCCTGGGTGCTCAAGAGCCATAATCAGCTCAAAAGCCACAAACAGGCCACTTGGTGCTCATTCTAAGAGTGCTTGTACCCAGGGGTGTGCAAAGATTTCTTTACAAATATCAAAAATCCAATGCACCCTGCAAAAAGCAGCATTAGGAGGCACATTCCAGCCCTGTCTTTACCACCTGCCTTAGAGCAGTCAGTAAGGACAGGGCCCTGTGGTTGCCTGAGCTTCCTGCTACTCTGTACCTTCCATGTCTAGATGATGAGCAAGGTAGGCAGGTAGGGGGCTAGAGGGTGGCTCCACTCGCCCCTTCAGGGACACAGGCTACACCCAACTGTAGGCAAAACAGAGTGCAAAGGCCTGGGGATATTTGCGTAAACCGCGGTGCAGTGTGCAAATTGAAATAAAATGGCTGATTCTAGTTTACTTGGAACTTGACTTTTAAATATCTTGGAACATAACCAATTACATTTATTTACCACAATAAATATCCAGGATACAGAATATGAGACCTTGCAAAAAAGTATGTTTTAGGTAAAAATAAAAAAAACATATGAGTGTAATATATTTTGTCCTCAAAGTGTTGAATTTGGGACTTGGCATAAACTGAAAGTTGCTATGAAATGCTTGTTGGCATTACTATAATATATGATACAATAGAGTTAGCCGAGGTGAAAAGCAATTTCTTATCTGTCTCATCTTATATAGCCGCACAAAACTGTTACAGCATAACTGTGATTTCACAGCCTGATAGGAAGACATTCTCTCCAGTTCATGTCAAATATTTGCAACCATAATGTGAGTTGTAGTCAGAATTTAAATAAATGATTTTGCAACATTTTTCCAGCTCAGGATTAACTATTTAAATAGCAGACAATGCTAAATATGAAGGGAGGTGCAAAAAGTCTCCTATGTTAGCTTGGACATTTAACACAACTTTTTTGTACTAATAATTTAATGTATCAGTAATCTAATACTTTGGTGCATTGTTGGTATGTGATCCAACAGGCATGCAGTTACAGGATTTGAACCGGAAAGGTGACAGAATGTACACTAAATCTAGAAAAACAGGTAGTTACTAAAGATATGGGCAAACCTAGCCTGTTCAGAGCCAGGGAAAATGAGTTATGTGCCTCTGTACCACTGGGTGCCCGTATGACATGCTGAAATGTATAGTATATGTAGTTAGCATGTCAGAAAGGACAAGATTCTATATCTCCAACATCTCCAAGATTCTTTGGTAATCTCATTTACTTCTAAAACATTTTAGTGGGAACCTTGCTATGTAGATTAACTGGTGTGTATGTGCTATTAAAGTACAGTTGTCCAAAGCTCATTTTATTAACTTATTAAAAATAAAGGGTACTATACCCCTATATTTACCTGTCTTCAACACCAGCATATAAATAGGACTTGCTAATGTATATTAACTCTTCTTTCAATTAAAAAAAAATCTTTTATAAAACACTGCCAGATCATTGTTTAATTTTTTTCTCTTACTTCTCCCCCTTTGGTAACCAAAAAAGTTTGTTTAAAAAGATATAATGAGCTCTATATAAACAAACTTTTCATTCCCTCAACTCCAGCCTGTGTCTCTAGTAGGAGTCCACCATACAGGGGGTTCATCTGTAATCTGCTATTGATTAACTACCTTCTCAGGTAGTCTGCCATCCCGCCGGCGACTTACATGTTCGCCGGTGGGATGGCAGGGGTAGGCAACTCGGGGAGATTAGTCGCCCGCGAACAGGGAGTTTTGCCGTGGGCGACTAATCTCCCCATGTGCCAGAGCCCTTAAAAGCATTTTCAAATTTTTAGTCAGAAATTTGTAAGGGAGGCTGACAAGATGGGTCCATACACAGGCAAAGAAACTGCTGACTTGGCCCCATGAGTGCTCCATTTATTTTTTTTATTAAAGATTTTTTTCTTGGTAGCACCAGGGCCATTGCATTGGATGGACATGGAGTGGACCATATCTCTTAAGGTGGCCATAAACGGGCCGATTGTAGCTGCCGATATCGGTCCCTTAGACAGTTTTGGCAGCTTATCGGCCCGTGTAGGGGCAGCATGACGGGTCTGCCTGACCGATATCTGGCCTGAAATCGGGCAGATATCGATCGGGCAGGTTAAAAAATTCAGTTGGATCAGGGACCGCATCGGCTCGTTGATGCAGTCCCTGAACCGACTGCGTTGATTACCGTCGTTATAACTCAATTGTTTGGCCCCAGGACCAAACGACTGAATTAGCCTAAATTTGCCCGATAGGTGGGGATATCGGGAGAAGATCCACTTGCTTGACGACCTCCCCAGACGAGCGGATCTTTCTGTGTATAGCCACCTTTATGCTATAGTCAGCCATGCCTAAAAGAGACAAAGAAATAGTCCATTAACCTATTTAGTTACCTAGTAAATCACATGCTTGCTCTGCAGCTTATAGAATGCAATTCATATATACCTTTGGCTGTACAGAAAAAGTGTCATAAAGGTTTCTACATTATGCGCCAATGTCAATATGCCTTTATTTATTTTTCGATATTTTACCCGTAGCAGTGAAGACTTACAGAGCAATCTCCCATTATGCTCTGCTATCAGTCTACCTGCCTTCACGTGATGGCTTGCCACTGTACCAGGAGATTGGTATGCAATGGAAAAGGACAGAAATGTAGCTGGCATTTATTTCCGCAGGGCTGGATTAGCTGTTAGGATAACAAAGCTTTGGAGAGGGGAATTTTCTCATAGTCTCTTGTAAAGATCTCTTGGAAAATATTTAGGTTGCACTCAGATGTCCTGCATCATAGGTCACAGCAGACTGGACAGACTGAAAGAAAATAGCTCTGCTGAACTAGTAAACTAAAGGCAAAGTGCAGCTGATTTCTAAATTATTTATTCATTTAATAAGCCAAACCAAGATTACTGGATGTACAGAATATTCCTTTGTTTCACAATTAGGGGCATATTTATTATAGTGTGTAAGCCAACACCTCCAGTGATGTTGCCCATAGCAACCAATCAGTAATTAAATCTGAATGGTCACCTACAAATTAGAAAACAAAAGCAAAGATCTGATTGATTGCTATGGGCAACATTACCGGTGATGTTGGCTTGCACACTATAATAAACATTATAGTGTTACTATAATAACACAGTTATTATGTAATAGTTATGTCAATGTGTAGCGGGGTTATGTATATGTTTCTTCAGCTGAAACTTCAACTATAGAACTGTATCGTTATTATATTTCACTGTAGTCACATTCAAGTCTTTCCAGTTGTTGTAAACTACCTAGAAACCTGCAACCCAGAGCATCTAAGAACTGTAATTATAAATATGGTGTTTTAAATGGGCTGCGTGTAAAAGCAGTTTTAAACTACAATACAGGTTCCTTTTCATAAGGGCTCTGAATGCCTGTGAAATGAAAGGTATGGTTTGAATACTTATTTTTCCTCATTAAGTGAATGGATTCCAAACTTCATCCAGCCAGCTGTTTTACAATGATAGATCTCATTCACCTGGAGTATGCAACTGCCTGTAGGCAATGGGTGTTGCAGTTCCAAAACAGTTGGCAAGTTGTACAGTTTTAAGGGGCCAAACACAAGTTTCAGGACATCTGTAGTGTAATAAAATAAGTACAGGTATAGGACCCAATATCCAGAATGCTCGGGACCAAGGGTATTCTGGATAAGGGATCTTTACATAATTTGGATCTCCATACCTTAAGTCTACTAAAAAATCAATAAAACATAAATTTAACCACATAGAATCCTATGCATCCAATAAGGATTATTTATATCTTAGTTGGGATCAATTACAAGGTACTGTTTTATTACTACAGAGAAAAAGGAAATCAGTTTTAAAATTCTATATTATTTGATTAAAATGGAGTCTATGGGAGACGGGCTTTCCGTAATTTGGAGCTTTCTGGATAATGAGTTTCCGGATAAGGGATCCCATACCTGTATTTAGCAAGAAAAGCAATTAAAATTGAAAAGTTTAGCATATGTACATTTCCCAAAATAATTCAGCTCTATAATTAAGATGCCAGTGCAGTTTTAATCTATATGTACAGACTTTACTTTACATGGTAAACTCATTTTGCTATAACTACTCCACACAGTGTGATATCTGCAGATTATAATGTATATAGGGTAGAAGACCTCTCCTATAGCAAAGGCCAGCCCCAACCTTTAATCTGTTAATGCTCATTGCCTGTGTGACATATGAGGTACCACCCTATATACTGGACCTGACAGAGCAGATAGCACACTAGCACAGAGAAGTGCCATATCTGCAATGAGCCTATAAAATATATTAAAATCCTGCACAATCAAGGGATGATTTTTATGCAAGAACTCTAGTGTTGCCATTTGTGTAGATGTGTTGGCATAACTTCAAGTTATGATGGGGGAGTAGCCAAGAGGCTTTATTACTTCTTTTTTATCATTTATGCCAAACTCTTTAAACTACAGTATTCTCAATTTCTCTTCAAAAAATGTACATATATTCTTGTCTGTATGTGTTTCTAATTACTTTTGACTGATCCTCTCTTTAAGCTGACATTTCATTATACATTTTGAAAGGTGTGTCCTTGTGTATTTACATTATTGGCACAAATACATATAAGACACAAAGAAGGTTCACAAGCATTTAAGGAAAAGTGGGTGCCGAACAACATGGGATAATTAACTTAGTCTCACTTTTTGTGCAAGGTTATGTTATATCTGCAAATAAATGGTATGGGAGATTTTTTACTTAACTATATCAAGTATTTGAGCAACATTATTCAAAATTCCTGAATAAAGGAAAAGAAAGTAATATTTATGAGTAGGACTTTATATATGGTGGGAAAACAATATTATACCTGCCGAATGACTCTTTACGTACCGAAAACTGGCCTGGTAACTTGACTTTGAACCTGTTCTGCCTGCCTTAAGCTCCACTTTGCTTTGTTTTGCTGCCTGCCCTGACCTTTGGCCTGTCTGAATGTGATTTATGCTCCTATTGTTGAACAAAATTCTACATCACAGTAGGCTGCTTAACATCCCCAGCTTCTGTCTGCTGGTCTATTCCCACAGTAGAAGAAGGTTTATACAATATTTACAGTTTTTTAATTGGGTGGGTTTTTAATTTCTTGTTGATTAATCTGTTCAATTCTAAAACCCAGTCACCAAGTTGCATTATTTTTTTTGTAGATGTTTAAATAATTAGAGGACCTATTAGGTCAGTTTGCACATTGATATAAATATTGGTTTTGTAATGCTTTATGTGTTGAAGTAGCACGTGAATATGTTCTGTTATAAGAGTTTTTATGTATGAGTATCACTATACAGCCTCCCTTTAAATCAAAGGCTTCGGAGAGCTTTCAGTTTCATTCAGTTGACATAAAATATCTTCTCTACCACTGAGCAGCTACTTGATAGCATACTAAGTAAGGGATGAGCTATGACGCAGCTGGTACTGATAAATTCCATGTGGGATTTTCACATGATTACTATATGTATACAGACCTATGCCATGAACTGTACTTGCATTCACACAGTAATGTTAAGCTGATCTGTTATGTAGAATGAGGGAAACATTTAGCAATACACTAACTAGAAACTAGAAACTCTGTGAGCAGGCTAAGCATAGGGGGTCAAGTGTTTCTGGGGACTTAGTAGTGTGAATTATGTCAATAAGTTCTTTGGACTTTTTGTTAAAATTTGAATAAACAAGGCATAATCCAAATTAAGTTCAGAGATAATTCTGAATAATAAAGGATACACAACATAACAATCAATTACAACATAATATTCAACAATTATTAATAATACTAATCATAAAATTCTTATCATATGACATTGCATAACAATAAAAAAAAATGTAATTGTTAGACATATACAGGTATAGCCAGACCCAGCCACATTATCGCTTGTACCTGCAGGTAGAAGAGTGCCTGGAGAGAGACCCTCATGGGGTCTAATTCCTCTATAGTCACACCACTGATTTATACATACCATTTTACAAATATGCCAGCTGGTGCAGAAACCAGGGATGGTTCACCTTTATGTTAACTTCTACTATGATACAGAATGTCCTATTCCTTGCAATTTTGCAATCAGTCTTCATTATTTATTTTTTTGATAGATTTTGGATTTTTTGCCTTCCTCTTCTACATCTTTCCAACTCATCCCCATAGCTAAAAAAAACTGTGAACTTACAGTTTTATTATTATTATTATTATTATTATTATTATTATTATTATTGTTGTTACTTTTTATCACTTATCTTTCTGTTCGGGCCCCCTCCTATTCATATTCCAGTATCTTATTCAAACTACTGCCTGGTTGCTAAGGTAAACAAAACCCTAGCAATCAGATAGCTGGTAAAATTCCAAATGCAAATTGTCTCTAATTGTCTCTAGGTGAACAACCCCTTTAATACAGCCTAAGCTTCCTAGGTAACAAGGAACAATTGCCAATACACATTAACTATTGATAGAACACCCACTATTTTCACTTCATGCACTATTCTTGGGTCCATATCTAGTCTTTGGTTAAACAGTGCCTCTTTACTGTGACAATTGAGAAATAAGGCACCAATGTACATTTTGCTACTTATAGATTTATGAGTTTAAACAGAGTAAAGGTTATAACAATATCACAAAAGCCTCTTCTTCAGACAGATAAAGACTGAATAGAATTGCTAATTAGGCACTAACATCTAATACGTAAATTACATCTTCAAGTATTACAGGTATGAATTTGGTTGAAATTATGAATTACATTTTTTTCAGCAATTTAAAACAAGGGTAGTCATTTTAAATTGCTCTTAAAAAGAAAAACTATTTTGGTTTAGCCATAAGTTATACTCAAGTTAATTGTCAGTAAGAGTGTCTGCCCCCTCCCTATGCACAATTTCTGTCACTGCTAATCGGGTCTGGACTCAGACAGAAGGCATTGCAGGCCTGCCACTAACGCACATGAAATGGCATTGGCGCAAACAAACACTTGAGGGCCCATAGTGCATTGGCTGTGCTCTGTACCTCATTGCCTGCTCTTTTCCATAACTAAAACTCCTGAATGCAAGTTATAGGGCAAGTAAAGGGCAGGAGTTGGGGGCCCCTGTGTGCCTCCCACAGCCCACCCCTTATGGAGTGCCAAACACCAGGAGTGTTATACTCATTGGGCAGGCACAGACTATTTTGCTCCATTCTGGAGTGCAAAGAGCTGTGTCTGTGGGCACTCACAACAGAGCTGGGTGCAAAGTTAAAAACCATGGCAGTTTGCTCCTGGTTTTTGCACTTTGCACACTGCCCCGCCACTGCTGCAAGGTTTTACAGTATTGGAATCTCTGATCTTAACTGGAGCTTGAACTAGATAAGACTGGACTCTGACTAACATTGCAAGCATGTCATCAGTGCATGTAATCTTTAAGAATGTGTATATATATATAGTTAATGTAAATTACAACTCATGCATAAAAAAAGCAGGTGTTTAAAAAAAAAAAAAAAAAAAAACAGAGCTCATTTATGTCCACAAGAGCAGTTGTGGTTAGTGATGAGCGAATCTGTCCCGTTTCGCCATAAAATTCACGAAACGCCAAGAAAATTTGCGAAACAGTGAAAAATTCGCGAAATGGCAAAATGCGGAAATTTGCTGCGAATCCATGTCTGGCGAAAAAATTTGCTCATCACTAGTTGTGGTCCCTGTAGTCAGTTGCACATAAAAGCACTTTCATTAAAGGTACTTGCTTCATAACTTGCTCCATGCACTTCTGTATAGTTTTGCTTGGAGCTGATCAGTTCTTCTCTGTTTCAAATCGAACACTGCTGTGTCTACTAACACAAGGGAACCCTGGAGCTACTGCCACCTCCTGACCAGGCTGTAACTTCAGGATTCCCTTTGCGCCTAGTGTCATTATACGTAGCCCCCTTTGCACCTAAAGAATTGTCTCTTGTGCGCTAAACACCAGAAATGACGTAAGCCAGACTTCCATGCAATTTTGTCCAATTTGCAAAGTAGGTGCATGACACTTGCATTGTAGAACAAAAACATAGCATTTGCACTCAAAATAGCACCTTGCTCACTGCACTTGCAGACATACATGTACCCTTAGTTCTCTGGGCTTATTTTATGTGGGTGAATGCATGGGAACCCTGGTTCACTTGCAGTTTGCAGCTAGAGGATCCCTATGTGAACTATTTAGGGATTTCTAAGTTAAGGGAGAAGGAAAGGTAAAAACTGAGTAAGCTTTATCAGAAAGGTCTATGTAAATACAGCCATAAGCACTCCCAGAAATGCTGCACTGAGTCCTCTATCAAAAGCATTTCTTGTCTACTTTTGTGTATACTTGTACTTTGCTATCTGACGTCCTCTCTCAGAAAAATTCTTCATTCCCGGGGCCAGAGTCTGCGCAGCTCTCTCCTCTCTCCCTTTTCCTGCTCCCCCATCCCATAAGAATTCATAAGAATGCACTCTCCCCTTCCATATGAATGTGTGATCTATGCTACCAATGGCTAGAGGTGCAACAGGAAGCTACATAGACCAAGCTAAAATAGAAGTTGTAATTGGAGGGAGCTTCTAGGGGTGTTTGCTCAGGTATGGTAATGCTTTCTGCAGAATAAATATAGTGTTCTAGGTAGAATCAGATAACGTGCTTAGACAGTGAAAAAGAGCTTCTTGTAGCCCCAGGTGCACGCTGTACCCACTGCCCGGGCAAATCCAAAAATAATGAAAACAGCAGCACTCCAGTTGTCTTGAAAAATGTGAATCTTTACTCAAGTGCGAAAGGCATCGTTTGGGGCTTCAATCCAGCCATTTATCAAGCCTATGGTGTGCTGCTGTTATTATTATAGTGTTCTAGGTGGCACTAATGTGGATAATCTATTGGCAGCAAAATGCCAAAATTACTTTCCTTCTCCTTTAAACCCCCACATGTAATAATAGGCACTAAATTGGCCCAGTAGCAGTAACCCATAGCAACAAATGAGATGTTTGCTTTTAAACAGGTGACCTGTAAATGCTACCTGCTGATTGGTTGCTATGGGTTACTGCTCCTGGGCAAACTTAGTACCTTATATTACATTAACCCAAAAGGATTTTTGAAGTGAGGGGGTCCCAGGGTTGACATAAATGGAAAGAAGGTAAAAGAAAACTAGTTTATTGTTGGTTATCTTAACCCCAGCAAAAGTTGTTGTTTTCTTAGTTAATAAGTCACTTTTGTCTCAGCAAGCTTATAGAGAAAAAATTACAGTGTTGTGCTTTATAGTTCTACCTGCTATCATCTGAATACACAGCAAGGGTCCCTATATACTCTATATAAACTAGTTAGAGAGTAATTACTGTGACGATGTCCAGAAGAACAGTCTAACCCACCTCCATTCAAGCTGCACGTCCTACAACAAACTTCATACATATCAAGTTCTTTTTATTTTTATATTGTATTGGAAGTTTTCTAGGCAGAAAGCCCTCACGTGAGGGAAATACAGATTTTACACAGGCATTCTATTCAGAGAATGACATTACCAAGGGAAAAGAATTACGGTAATAATAGAAACAGAAACCATCATTTATATTGCAACTATAAACAGTGTAATAAAGTTAATATAAACCAGAAGTGCACTCACAGGCAGAGGAATGGGAAGTTGTGTCTAGTGGGATATATATGTATATATATATATATATATATATATATATATATATATATATATATATATATATATATAAATATAAGAACAGAGTGAAACCGCACTCACAGGACTAATGAAAAAAATGGTAATTTATTGAAAAATGGACTATGTTTCAGCTAGCAATCTAGCCCTTTCTCAAAGTGAATATATTAATGAATTAACACAATATAGCTCAGATATTCCCATTGCGGTAGTGATATATTAAAGTTCTTTAACCCAGCGGCAAAAGTAAAACATCCATGGATACAGCCCTGCTAACTATAGAGACTGCAGTGCTGGATACCCTATAAGGGCTTAGTAGATGGAGGGACCAATCAAGGTACAATATTAATGATAAAATGGTTATTTTTGTTCCAGACACTCCTGGAACTACAGTGGCTTGCAAAAGTATTCGGCCCCCTTGAACTTTTCCACATTTTGTCACATTACAGCCACAAACATGAATCAATTTTATTGGAATTCCACGTGAAAGACCAATACAAAGTGGTGTACACGTGAGAAGTGGAAGGAAAATCATACATGATTCCAAACATTTTTTACAAATAAATAACTGCAAAGTGGGGTGTGCATAATTATTCAGCCCCCTGAGTCAATACTTTGTAGAACCACCTTTTGCTACAATTACAGCTGCCAGTCTTTTAGGGTATGTCTCTACCAGCTTTGCACATCTAGAGACTGAAATCCTTGCCCATTCTTCTTTGCAAAACAGCTCCAGCTCAGTCAGATTAGATGGACAGCGTTTGTGAACAGCAGTTTTCAGATCTTGCCACAGATTCTCCATTGGATTTAGATCTGGACTTTGACTGGGCCATTCTAACACATGGATATGTTTTGTTTTGTTTCCATTGTTGCCCTGGCTTTATGTTTAGGGTCTTTGTCCTGCTGGAAGGCGAACCTCCGCCCCAGTCTCAAGTCTTGCAGACTCCAAGAGGTTTTCTTCCAAGATTGCCCTGTATTTGGCTCCATCCATGTTCCCATCAACTCTGACCAGCTTCCCTGTCCCTGCTGAAGAGAAGCACCCCCAGAGCACGATGCTGCCACCACCATATTTGACAGTGGGGATGGTGTGTTCAGAGTGATGTGCAGTGTTAGTTTTCCGCCACACATAGCGTTTTGCATTTTGGCCAAAAAGTTCCATTTTGGTCTCATCTGACCAGAGCACCTTCTTCCATGTTTGCTGTGTCCCCCACATGGCTTGTGGCAAACTGCAAACGGGACTTCTTATGGTTTTCTGTTAACAATGGCTTTCTTCTTGCCACTCTTCCATAAAGGCCAACTTTGTGCAGTGCACGACTAATAGTTTTCCTATGGACAGATTCCCCCACCTGAGCTGTAGATCTCTGCAGCTCCCCCAGAGTCACCATGGGCCTCTTGGCTGCATTTCTGATCAGCGCTCTCCTTGTTCGGCCTGTGAGTTTAGGGGGACGGCCTTGTCTTGGTAGGTTTACAGTTGTGCCATACTCCTTCCATTTCTGAATGATCGATTGAACAGTGCTCCGTGGGATGTTCAAGGCTTTGGAAATCTTTTTGTAGCCTAAACCTGCTTTAAATTTCTCAATAACTTTATCCCTGACCTGTTTGGTGTGTTCTTTGGACTTCATGGTGTTGTAGCTCCCAATATTCCCTTAGACAACCTCTGAGGCCATCACAGAGCAGCTGTATTTGTACTGACATTAGATTACACACAGGTGCACTCTATTTAGTCATTAGCACTCATCAGGCAATGTCTATGGGCAACTGACTGCACTCAGACCAAAGGGAGCTGAATAATTACGCACACCCCACTTTGCAGTTATTTATTTGTAAAAAATGTTTGGAATCATGTATGATTTTCCTTCCACTTCTCACGTATACACCACTTGGTATTGGTCTTTCACGTGGAATTCCAATAAAATTGATTCATGTTTGTGGCTGTAATGTGACAAAATGTGGAAAAGTTCAAGGGGGCCGAATACTTTTGCAAGCCACTGTATATCAGGGCAACTTATTTATGTTTCTAAAATTGTTTTGAGATGAGTGTACACTGACAAAATGGAGAACCACAATGAGAGACTTAAATTCAATAAACATAATAAACTTTGCTTTTGGTGTGGCTTATTTCTGAACAAGTGCAGTTGCCAATAGCAACCAATCACCATTTAGCACCGTGTTTGTAATTGAGCCTATGTTACTTTCTGCACAACCCTGAACATTGATATTTGCAATGATTGTTTATTTCCCCACACTGAACCTTTAAGCTCATTTCTCCTACAACTTTTAGATTCTGGCCTTTCACCATATATTTAACTAAATTAAATTACATATACCTTGTCTTTTCTTGGAGAGATCAACAGAAAACATATTTATTCTATCTTCACATTTTCCTAGTAAAGAGAAATTGTACATTATATTTTTTCTGCTGAATCATAGCTAATAATATCTCTCTATACAGCAAGTTAGGTGGTTGTTCCTGCTGTATCTATGCCTGTGGAAATCTATTACTAGCTGAGATCATGACCCCCTGCTGACAATGATTGATTGTAATGTCATTTCAGACTTGCCCCTTTTTATTATAAACATAATGATATAACATATTTTGTGCTCAAGCTTTAATGGTGCCATTTTATTTTCTGTCACAGTATAGGTTCAGATACACTGTGTTACTTTGCCTCAGCTAAGCTTCCTAATTTTTTTCACTTTGAGGGATTGAATTCTAACATATACGTATAACAATACTGATTTATAAGGGCTAAATTGCATTAGTGAAGTTACCAACAACAACCAGTCACACCTGATTGGTTGCCACTACAGTTGTGCAGTTTAGTACTTATGTTAACAAATTAGCCCTTCATTATTTATGGTCAAGGAAAACCTTATACCCTGGGTGGGGGGCTGGTGTTGCCAAATGTTGGGCAACTTCCTAAAGAAGTACTACACCACCAACTTACCTTTCTTTTAAAGGTGTTCCTCTCTGATTTACACTTGTGCATGTGCAGTCGATTCTAATTTTCTGAGTTTACATGAGTGTGCACGTGCAAACCTAATTCTTCACTGTGAGAGCAATAAGATGGCAGCACTTGCCTGGGCTGGTGTTGTTTTTTTCTCCAAAAAGTAGTTCTGGCTTTGGGAAAAAAACAATAATTCACAACCTAACATTTTGTTACCTCCCAGTAAATTAGGCTTTTGATTTGCTTTAACTAAGGCATTTCAAAGAGCTACAAGTCAGACACTATAAATGGAGTCAATAACATCTTGTAAGGGTAAATACATCAAGTAGAAAACTCAACATAAGGTACATTGGGTGGCACCAGTGACAGGCAAGCTGTACCAGTTTGGTTTGCCCACACTCAGTTAGTAAGCAGAGGCAGGCCATGGACCATCTGACCACCATGCTGTAGATTGCTAAATTCACCAATGATGCAAATGAAGGTTTGCCATCCCTTTTAGAACTTAATCGTTTTACAGGACTGAATTGAGGTGTCTGTAGACCAGTGTATCTGAGGGATTATTCAAATTACACAAACTGCCTTTGACTGTGCAGCCTTCCTTGCTTCTAGCAAACAGAAAAAACCACACAGATCACTTTGATCAAAGGTATGGTCAAGTACCAGCCTACTAGGGGCCATGGGATCCTTATATGAGTCAAATATTTGCATTGTGTAGCTATGAATCTTATGCGGGTTCAATGGGGTATCCAACACAGCCAAAGATAGAAAGGCTCATCAGCATTGTTTGAAAATGATGCACCTTTTTATATTAAGAACCCTAAAATCACAGATCCATTTCCTCACGAATCTTCAACTCACATAACATTTTGTTCAACAAAGATTATTTACTATTTTAGCAATGGTATTAGTTTGAAGTTTGTTCATCTGATGAGGTTGCTTAATACAGTTTACATGTAGAAGATGGTCTGAACCCTATGAAATAAAAAAATGATTTTACTAATTTGGGAAGTTTAAATACACTCAGCGAGGTCACAGTTTCAATTAATTCTGTGCCATCTATTTTAAGATGAAATAACAGTTTTGCGAAATTTGAATTTCTTAGAGACTTTTATCATATCTTTTTAAAGTGATCACATAAAGAGAAAAATGGACCTGCATGATGAATATGTTTAAAAAAAGAGGAAAAAAAAGTCTGACCTTCAAATCCAAATGAACAACCACTGAATTAAAAGCCCCTGTCAAATCTGAATCATTCTTAGACAATAAATTCTGTGCAACTGGCATATTGCCTAGAAATAGGGGAGCAGGGAACTGTCTGTTACATTTACCCTGGATTCATAGATTTTTGTTGACAAACCTTAATTGCCATAATTAATTATTGTGTGCCTGTTTAACCAATAATTAATAATTGTCTACAGTCTCCCATATCACTAAAATTGTATGGAACTGTAAGTATGTGTTGTGTGTGCAAGTGGGCTTACTTGGAAGGTATAGAATGAGATTTCAACAAGCCTTTTATGACAGAGAGCCAATTAGGCTTGGATGCCTGGGTAACTATATAAAACAGTGACATTT
The DNA here is from genome assembly GCF_000004195.4 of Xenopus tropicalis. NCBI lineage: Eukaryota > Metazoa > Chordata > Amphibia > Anura > Pipidae > Xenopus > Xenopus tropicalis. Next base: position 43,900,467 of record NC_030679.2, on the reverse strand, counting down.
ACTGTCCAACACAGGAACGGTAATTCACACACCGATGATTAAGGTTGTCATGGAACACAAGGAATGTCAGTGCTCTATACAAACTGTCATCACAGACATCAATGTGTTTAATCTCATTGCATTTTGGGCAGTTGTGTGTTGCTCTTTGGCTTGAGCTGTGATATTTCATTGCACAATAAATTTTTACACTAATATAATTTATTTTTAATTTTTGCATGTAAATATATTCTCTTTGATGTAAAATCATGGCTATACAGGTATTGGACCCGTTATCCTGAAACCCGTTGTCTAGAAGCTGCAAATTATAGGAAGGCCATCTCCCATAGACTCCATTATAAAAAAACTCGAATTTTTAATGATTTAAAATGTTAATTTTTTCTGTAATAATAAAACTGTACCTTCTGCGCAATTCCATCTAAAATATAATTAACCCTTATTGGAGGCAGGTCTTGGGAGCAGTCATTCAATTTGAAATATGGCTAAAAATTGCACAGCTTACTACATAGGAGATAACAAATAAGCTCTGTGAAACACCATTGAATTTTACAGAACATATCTGTTATCTGCTATGTAACCTGTGCCCTTTCCCCTTTTTTCCAGCTTAAATGGCTGCCTGCAGACTGGGAGTCAAACTAGGTCCTGGCATTTCAAGTACACAGCAGCCTAAACAGCCCCTACCTGCCCCTGTGGCTACGCAGCAGCTTATTTATATAATATTGTTGTCTTTCTGAAGCATACACAAAACGTTTACCAGTGCAGAGCAGCAGTATATTGTATTTTCATTCAAACTTTTTTTTTTTTCTGGTTTTACTGTTCCTTTAATGAAACCTTCCATTATTTTTGTTTATGAACTTTCCCTAAAACATATATCAGAAATACTAGGTAATTTTTAACAAAAATGTAATGTCATTATGTATGTTAATGCTTTTAGGGAACTTTTTATCACTCTTATCCGGAAACCCGTTATCCAGAAAGCTCCGAATTATGGAAAGCCTGTCTCCCATAGACTCCATTTTAATCAAATAGTTTAGAATTTTACAACTGATTTCCTTTTTCTCTGTAGTAATAAAACAGTACCTTTATCCCAACTAAGATATAATTAATCCTTATTGGATGCAAAACAATCCTATTGGGTTTAATTAATGTTTTATTGATTTTTTAGTAGACTTAAGGTATGGAGATCCAAATTAAAGAAAGACCCCTTATCCGGAATACCCTTGGTCCCGAGCATTCTGGATAATGGGTCCCATACCAGTACATGCAATTGTTTAAATACATCCAATCATATATTATCAAGCCTTCCATGCATTCTGCTTCTAGTATGATAGTTTATGGAAGGGAAGTTGTGTGGACAAAATTGTTTCCCTTTAAACGAGCTTTTATTTGCCACAGTAAAGAGAAGATTGTTTGATATATACCTATGGGATCCTTTTTTAGTCTAACTCATGCTTTCTAGTTGTCACCTGTTTGGGGCAGTAAAACATATTCATGGTTACTGTAACTTAAGATTCACTATTCCAAATATGAATGCCACATATCTTGTGAGTGCACAGATGCAAAGATTTATAGGTTACATAGTTACATAGTTAGGTTAGGTTGAAAGAAGACCAAAGTCCATGACGTTCAACCCCGCCAAATTAACCTCAGTGCATATATATATATACACAACCTATCTATAAATGACTTTTGTGTAATGCAGGTTGTGCAAATGAAGAATGGTAACCCTATATCCCAAACCAGAAGGAACTATCAAAGTGACATTCATAAATTCTCCTGAAATTCATAGATGTATTAGTATTCATTCATTTGCATACAAGTAATTATATATAACCATGCTCCATCACATAAGCAAGTGAAATATTCAAAGCAGCTATGGCACATTTATAAATGAAGTAATGCAGCTTTGACAGCTTTGACAAAGGATTTCCCAGGACGAGTTAGTTACCCTCTTAAAGCAACGTTATTTACTATATCATATAACTATAAGAAAAGATTAGTTTAGTATACCTGGGTCTGGCAGCCAATGAATTTCTGATACAGGTATGGGACCTGGTATCCAGAATGCTTGGGACATAAGGTTTTTCAGATAAGGGGCCTTTCTATAATTTGGATTTCCATATATTAAATTTACTAAGAAATCATTTAAACATTAAATAACCCAATATCATTGTTTTGCGTCCAAGATAGATTCATGCACCTTAGTTACCATTAAGTACAAGGTACTGTTTTATTATTAAAGAGAAAAGGGAAATCATTTTTAAAAATTTGAATTATACTTTTAAAATGAAGTCTTTGGGAGATGGCCTTCCTGTAATTCTGAGCTTTCTGGATAATGGGTTTCCAGAAAAGGGATTCTATACCTGTATTACTTATATCTCACCTTGTACCATTGTACAAATACATGCTGGTTTGGTGCATATACCAGTGCTTTCCATGGACATTAGTGTAAGATATTATATACTGTAAATAAATTCTTATTACCCAGTTTCTTTGCCTTGTGGGTTCTTAGAATGTACCATACAAAAGAATAATTATAAAGCCTATCATGGTTCTGTTTTACCTCCTTTTACCCCACAGTCTATGCTGATACTTTTAAATAGCGACTCCTTGGGCACATTACTGGCACTGGCTGTGATAAGGAGAAGGTAGGATCCCAGTTCTTCCAGGGAGATTACCAGTTGTTAAGTTTAAGAATCTTTTCCTTATATACAAGTGCCTTGGCTCTCAGAATGCTTGGCAGCCAATCAGGACTATGCATTCTATTCTGGTGCTTCTGCCCCTAGTTGTAACATTTGCCCCCTAATTCTAGCCTTGGTCCCCCAAACAGTTATTTAAAGATGAAACAGGCAACAGTGTAAATGTAGGTGATCCAGTTAAGCATTTTCAGACTGATCTAGGGTCCCTGGGTACAAGCATCTATATTTTCATTCAGGGCTTCTCTAACAGGAGACACCAGAGCTATAAAAACGTCACGCCAAAGCTGCACAAGGCAGCCGATGTTTATTTTCAGTAGTAAATACTCATTCACTCACCACTCTACAAGGGCACATTTCTTTGGCACTCCTAAATAAGCATCTGTCACTTATCACAGTTCTTCCCTATGAAGTGGTCAGGGGACTGGACTTTGACTCAAGCAGTAAACTATAAGTGTTATTGTTAAATAAATTCTCATTTTACCAATAGTGCCCTGAGAGAGTATTACTGAGAGAGTTAGCAAGGAGCTCCTCAGCAGCTTATAATCAGCTTATAATCAGCAGTACAGATGTAGGGGTGGGCCCCATTGCCAAGACCCTGAAAACCAATGCACATAAGGAATGTTAAAGATGCATATAGCTTAATCTGCTAAAGAAATGCCCCAGTGCCCAGTGTTATCTATGAAAATTGGCTCATATTTGTTGCTGAACAAATATTAGCAGCCATGGCAACCTCATAGATCTGAAACTGTCTACAAAAACACAACTAACAATGAATTGATATGTGGTAAATGGACTTGGGACAGGAATATTAATGCTAAAGGTGCTAATAGATACAGGCATGGGATCCGTTATCCAGAACGCCAGTGATCAGAAAGTTACAAATTACAGAAAGGCCATCTCCCATGGAGTATGTTTTAAGCAAAACTTTTTAAAAATGATTTCCTTTATCTCTGTAATAATAAAACAAGATATAATGAATCCTTATTGGAGGCAAAACAATCCTATTGTATTTATTTAATGTTTAAATGATGTTTTAGCAGACTTAATGTATGGTGATCCAACTTACAGAAATACCCCTTATCCAGAAAGCCCCAGGTCCTGTGCATTCCTTTAATAAAGAAAATTTTGCACGGTGACCACTTGAAAATTCAGGGACATGTCTAGAAAATCCAGCAGGGCTGATTATTTCATTTAAATACAATCAGTGCAGCCCTGCAACATGCATTTATTAGTGGTGCCCCTTACTTTCCAGTAATCTGATCACCCTAACTTACTGAGTGCTACAGCAGCCTGCTGTGATTCTTTCTTCACGCCTAAAGTACATGCACTGACCTGCTGACAGATGAGATCCATGATGTACTCAAACTGCAACTGTTTCTTGTAGGATTTTGGTAGGATTTTCTAATTTATTATGTCATAAATCATGTTAAAGGGGATGGCCACCTTTTTGTTCAACCAGACCATACTGCCAAAATAACTATTTGACAAGTATTTGAAGTTTACCAAATTAGAATTAAAATGGATATTTGACTTGTAACCTATAAACATAGCAACCAGGCACTGATTTCATCAACTGACAATAAAGAGGTATGAGTCTGGATAGAAAAATAACAATTCCCACCTCAGAATGTATTTAATTTCTCATTTCCAGCATTGCAAGCATTGCAGACACAGGCAGTCAAACAGAGGGAGGGAGATAGAGTAGAATGTCAGTAATACAGCTATGGGACCTGTTATCCAGAATTATTGGGACTTGAGTATTTTTCAGGTAATTTATTAAGTCATAAATCATGTTAAAGGGGATGGCCACCTGTTTGTTTAATAATAGTGCCAAAATAAGTATTTGACAATAGGGACTTGTTAACAAAAATTGCTAGTTTCCTAGCAGAGTGTGAATATCTGTAATAAAACAGAGCTGATCATTAGCAATTGCCACAGTTTGGTGGCCCTGGGGTAGCCAAGACAGCGGCCATCTGTATCACAATGTAACTCATGTGGCTACATGTCCTGTGTCCTGCCTTCCATGTGTGAAACTCTCATTTTGGACTGAGCCCCTTTATATCAAAGCAGAATCAGTTCCTTGTCTGGGTCTGCTCTGTACACTCTGTTCAATGACTGGGATTGTATCTGACAGCTGCAGCAGTTGCACCGTGACCCAGTTTTCTGCACAATCCCACAGCTTGCATATACAACACTATTCTAATTGCTGACTCACGCCAAAATACGGAGCTGTGTGTGCAGATCGGCTTCATTTTTAAATGGATAGGGGCTACAGTTTTATCTTTTATCTAATGTTTTGTTCTGTAGATCTCCAAATTAGAATAAAAGTGGCTTTTTGACTTGTATCTATGAACATAGCAACCAAGCGCCGATTTCATTGACTGACAAAAAATAATAAAAAATCCCCCCTCAGAATGTATTTAATTTCTCATTTCTAGCATTGCTGGCACAGGCAGCCATACAGAGAGAGGGAGAGTAGGATATCAGTAATACAGATATGAGAATTCTTGGGACCTGGGGTTTTCTGAATAAGGGGTCTTTCCATAATTTGAATTACTATACCATAAGTCTGCTAAAAAATAATATAAACATTAAATACAAACCCAATGGTATTGTTTTGCCTCCAGTAAGGGATAATTATATCTTAGTTGGGATTAAAATGGGGCCTATGGGAGATGGCTTTCCTGGGATTTGTAGCTTTCTGGATAATGGATTCCATACCTGTAATAATGTCTAAAACCATAACCAATAGAAATACAAAACTAGTTGCAAATTGGTTCACAATATCAATGTCTGTATCATACTTACAAATACAAAAATGATGGATAATATAAATCCCAATATGCCTTTGACCATGACCACAAGAAGGTGACACAGAATTGGGTGACCGATGAGTCACGCCATCTCCTAATGCACATGTCATATTCAGGATGTGAGATCAACCTTCCGCTTAGTCATTTTTCAAATGAAGAGACCAAAGTCTTATAATATTTGCCAAATGCTACAAAATTAGAATCAGTGTTACATATTAGATAATGTCGTTAAAATATATTTTATTTGAAGGGGAGCCTCAGTACTTTCCATATATAAATAAGCATTATGCTCTTTATATATACTGTATATAGATAGCTAGATAGATGACAGCTAGATAGATAGACAGATAGATACATGGATAGCATTATGCCATCCCTGGAATGTTTCAAGAACTGTATATTTTATTTCCTTGTCTCTTGTTTAAATAATGAATGGTTTGAGCTAGTGCTAAACTATACCTCACACTAATCTAAAAGTGGGTAGGTTTTTTGGATAGATCAGGGAGTTCCTCAATACAAGTGGGCATTGCTGGGCTGATAAGGGGAGTAACATAAATGTCATTTTATTGATTAGTGGCATTTAGTCAGTGTATAAGTGTGCACATCTGTTGCAAAGAATAGTAGTGGCATGAAACAACAGATGGACATCATACATACATACATACATCATACATATATACATGAGGCTACCTTGTTTAGAGTAAATAAGCTCTTTCAACCTACAAGATTCTGCAATTATCTCCTTCCTTAAGTTCTCTGCTTTTTTCCAGTTCTGAGCAATTCACATGGGGCATTTTTACTTTAGTGTTCCAAACATCCCTGTCCGCCTGTCTTCACTCTTAATACTGTTGAATGAAAAGTGCCAGTCATACTATATGAAATAGTAGGAGCAGTGACAGACAGACAGAAATATTAAACCTAATAAAACCTGGAACGCACTACTGAATAGTGATGAGCAATTTTTTTCACCAGGTATAGATTTGCATCAAATTTCTGCATTTCACCATTGGCAAATCTTTTTGGCGAAACTGCCGCAAAAATTTATCATGACAAAAATGTGCCAAGTGAGGAAAAAGTCATGGACACATCAAAAGAGTTGCAGTCACGTCATGTGGCAAAAAAAAAGTTGCGTTTTGGAAAATATTCCCAATTTCACAAAATTTTCAGTAGTGGACAGATTCGCTCATTGCTACTCAAGAACGTTATATTAATCTATATTATATTATACTATATTATATTTATTATAGTAGAAGAAACTTATATCAGCAACATAACATAGCTTTGATATGACCCCTCTCCCGCACATAGAGCAACATTAAATCATACTTAGAACTAAATATGAATATAAAAAGCCTTATATACAGCTTCCATGTAGTGCCAATGCCACAAATAATGGCAGAGACACACAGAGCTACATAGTAGCAGCTACTTGTAACAGCTACTAAACACCAGAAAATACCCTGCCTTAGACCTACTGAGATTGCCTCTGCTAAAACCACATAAATTATCAGTAAATGATCAGCATTGTCATTTCTGCAGCCATGACAAGTAGCTGCTACTAGTAGCTCTGTGTGTCTTCACCCTAAGGGTCACATTTACAAAGGCACGAACGCTCGAGCCTTCATGCAAACGCTCTGAGCGTATTTTTGCCGATTTTTTCGGGCGTCCATACTACTTTTTCGTACGGCGCACAACTTTTTCGTACGGCGCACGACTTTTTCGGACGTTTGCACGAAAAAATCGGAAAGGTTTTACCGCTGTTTACAATTGTTCGGTGCGAAAATTTCGTGACTTTCGGATCGCCAATACGATATTATCGTGACTAATATGATTTTTTCGTAAGCATTTTCGTGATATTTGCGATCTTCCAAAATTTTTGTTTCCAATACGATTTTTTCCCATTCGTGATTCGGATTCGTGGATTAGTAAATGTGCCCCTAAGTGTTCTTTCCTCAGTTAGCACACGGACTTACCCGTACAGAATTTTCTACATATATCAGCATATTTTATTCTCTTAACTGCTAAAAGGCTACTGCAAACAAACGCTGGTTGAGAATCATCCCCTACGCTACCATCAGCTTTTTGCAGTGTGTGCACCCAGAGCCACTGCCTCAGCCTGAGTGCAGGCACATAGAGCGGATTTTGGCGCCAAAATACATATTCATATGCCCCATGTAAAGCAATAAAGATTACACATAATCAATTTATAATAGGCACATATAGCATACATTCCTTAACTTGCTCAACCCAGGCTATATCCACATATATGACACACATATCCACATCCATATGACCAACAGTAACATCCCCTTAATGTGACACCATCTTTCCCAGCTTTAAACACCATCCAACATTTGCTGCCCTTTCCAAGCAAGAGAGGTCCTGCTTCCCTCTGCGTACAACTGCTCCTATAATGTCATGTGTTGTAATTGAGTTTTTACATTTTCTAAAAATTATTAGCTGGTGACACAATTTAATATGCTAGCTATTTTGTATAGTAACACTGTGTACATTCCTTGTAATAGTAACAACTGCGGCATATTAAAGGATGTTAAACCAGGACACATCCTGTTCTGCAGAAGGGGAAGGGAAAACCATAAAACAAAGAGTGCTTCCACAGAGACATCACAAAAACAGCAGTCACAATTTCATCTATAACTTCCCTGCTGTAAAAGGTCTCAACCTGTTCCTTAACGTAAAAATGTCATTTTATGCTCTATGAACAGCAAGACACGATGTTCCCAAATCTCACAGCACGGGGAGTTTCATCATATTCATGCAAGAGCCAGCTAGCATCTGCTTATTACAGCAACAGAGCTTGGAAATTTCAAAGGCTCCATTTGTTTTCCTTGTGCCAGGATTTCAACACCCATTCCCCTACAGCTGTCCCCTCAAATTCCAGGATTTGCTCCTAGACCGGAGAGCATGAACTCTATAATCTGTGTGTAATTAAAGGCATCACTGGGTAAAAGGGCTGAACATAAGACTAATGTCTAAGCATGCCCAGCACTCTGGAATTATATTGGTATGAGGGCCTCATAAAGGAAACCTTAGCTTGCCATAATATTTTGGTGATTACAAAGGATCAATATAATATTAAGGCCTTTGGAGGAATATTTACAGTAGCACAGCAGGCAGATACTATTATGAACTGTCACTGTATATGTAGTGTCATATTGCATTCTCTGCACTCAGATGTGTATAGAAAGAGCAGATAGCTGTAAGCAAATGCTATTAATTAAGAAACTAAAATGTATGTGAGTTGAAAGCAGCATTTGGGGAAGGAGGATGTAACTGGTGCTTATAATAAAATAATGGAACAGGGGGCTTGCCCGTTGGCAGATATGGCCACTGAAGACAAGTTGTCCCAACTCACAATGATGCAATGCCAAATACATCATCACCTCTCCTCTCCCTGTCTCCCTAGATGTGTTGGTACATACTACAGCTCAGACAAGAGTTGAGTTGCAACAATCTTGTGGAGAAACAGCTGTGAATATCCTCTGCTGCAACTCAACTCTTGTTGAAAGAAACTATAACATATGTGAGTTGAAAGCAACACATCTAGTGAATTGTCTTAAGGTGGCCATACTCATTTCAGATTTTAGTCTTCTTCCAACGCACATTCGGTATTGATCACGAAAAATCAAAGGATGTTCTGAACATGAAATAGTTAGTCGTCTGAAAGTGACCTCCATTGTAGGTACCCCAAGGATAGTTATATATTGATGAGTGTATGTCCAGCTTAAAATAACATGCTGGTTATTTTACATCATTTTTGTAAACATTTTTAGACAAGTAGAAGTCATACAAAGATTCTACATAATAAAGAGGGGAAAGACATACTTAAAATGACATCAGACGCAACACTCTGTATACTTAAATAAAATGTACTCAGTGCTGCTTGGAGGACCACCTACCCATTAAAACACATATACTCCTTTTATTTAATCTCATTTATTCACTAGATGCTCACACAGACACATTGCATACAACGTGAATACAAATATTTTCCAGAAAACAAAAAGACAGATAGGTTACATGCCAGAATAAAGCTGTACTTATTCAGTGTAATATTAATTCTAATTATATTTTTCCAGAAAGTGCAAGCAACAATAAATAGCTTTATATAGGGGAGACGTAAACCAAAGATCAGTACATTATACTTATAATACACTAAAGGCTTGGAGGACTACCTAATGGCAAAATACTTACAGGCCACAATTCAGGATAAGATAAAGTAGAATAAGAAATAAGAAGAAGAACGTGTGATTATTATTATGAATAATAACAATAATAATACATATTTATAAAGTGCCAATATATTCTGCAGTGCTGTACAATAGATGGCTAAAACAATGAACATACAAACCAACTGATAACTGATACAAGATTTAAAGAGGGCCCTGCACAATAGGGTCACAATCTAAAAGAAGAAGGGGGACTATAACAAACTATTAATAATTACACATTAAAGCAATTAATATATTGAACCACTGCATACAGGTATGGACCTGTTATCCAGAGTGCTTGGAACCTGGCATTTTTTAGATAGGGGGACTTTCTGTTATTTGGCTCCCTATACTTTAATTTTATACTAATAAAATATCATGAAAACATACTATAAAATAAACCCAATAGGATTGCTTTGCCCCCAATGAGGATTAATTATATCTAAGTTGGGATCAAGAACAAGGTGATGTTTTATTATTACAAAGAAATCATTTTTGAGATTTGTAATTATTTTATTAAAATAAGGTCCACCGCTCGACGGAAAAAAAATTACGCCACACGACGCTTCGCGAAAAATTTGGCGAAGCGAAACGGGACAAATTCGCTCATCACTACTAGCAATACAATTACCAAGGCAAGATTTTTTTTTTTTTAATAAATATTTGCAAATTAGAAACTTCCTGCAACTCTACTTAAGACATGAGGCGTCCAACATACAATAAACACAAATCTGTACCACCATTCCTAACACATCAAAAGGTATCTTCAAAATCTATGAGCTGCGAACCTAGCTGCAAGGCACGAACTAGATACACAAAGCAACTAGTTTCTAGGCTCGCCAGATGCATTGATCATTCAGAAAAATTAAAAGAAGAAAACAACATTTAATTTTGTTATTGGGGTATAACACGTGATCCTAGATGATATGTACTATACAGAGTGGAAATGTCCCATGATATATCCTATTGGCAAATGGTACAAACCAACGTACACAAATGCTTGGATTTCCACAATACAGATGTAGTCCTATGAAATCTTAATATGGACCAAATTCCACACCACCGCACAAGGATATACTTTCATATGTTTCTAATAGCTAGGAAATGGCAGTCTGCAAACCTAAACTCATTGACGTAAAATATTTACCAAGTAAAAGGATATCAGACGAAATGTGTTTTCCTTCTTAAATTTTTGATTTAAGATGTCTCGTTTAGCCAGTATAGGCTATGAATGAATTCTATGGGGCTGTTTCTACAATTCATTTCATTCTGATAGTAAATTCTGCACAGCAAACTGGTACTGGGAATTAAGGGATTCCATGCTAACCTGTTATCCAGAAAGTTCTAAATTATGGACAGATCATCTCCCATAGACTCCACTGCAAGCAAATAATTCTCATTTTAAAAAACGATTCCTTTTTTCTCTGTAATAATAAAACTAAGATATAATTAATCCTTATTGGAGGCGAAACAATCGTATTGGCTTTAATTAACGGTTAATTTTTTTTTTTTTTTGTAGACATAAAGGTATGGAGATCCAAATTACAGAAAGACCCCATATCTGGAAAACCAGATAATCATTCTGGATAACAGGTCCCATACCTGTAGATTTTTATTTATTGCAATATTTGTCTGCCCTAATGTAAAAATGTACAGTTCTGTGAACAGAATAGCGCTATATATACCAGTGTCATTAAATTCTTATTTCTGAAAATTAAGATCTTTTATTTATTTGATTTATTGAAATGTGGATGTTGTTTCCAGGTTATACACCTGACCGCATATATTATGGGATGGCTCAACTAGAGCAGAGAGGTTGAGAGTTATGGTAAGTGTGATGATAGGCTTGATAGCAAAACATGACACTTCTGAATAATACATACTGCCAGGTTGCTTTGTATTAAAAGAAAGGTCAGGCTGCCCTAGGCTTATCTTATTTTCCTCCTAAAGAAGCGGGATTTCAGATGTTTATAGTTCTAAAGCTCTGATAATGTTTGGCTAAGCAAGGAAAGAAATTCAAAAGACCCAACTGGAAGAGAATGGGCAAATGATAAGCAGAGGGTATGATTGATGAAAGCTTCAAAAACCCTAACATAACATTAGAACAAAGGCAGCCCCACACTGTAAGTAAGAAAAACTATTTCAGCTGCATATTTTGTTCAAATTATATATTGCTGCCACTTCCAGCTTTTTTTGGAATGTTTGGAAAATGTAACCTGCAGTGTTCCATACCTTAATGCAGGCAAAACAATCCTATTGTGTTTTTAATGTTTGGTAATAGTCCAGTCCAAGATGTAAGAAGAGGCCCTAAACTTTCAGCTAGCGCAGTGGAACCAACTATAGCCTTTAAATGTTTATGTTTAAATGATTTTTTAGCAAACTTAAAGTATAGAGATCCAAATTATTGAAAGACCCATTATGCGTAAAACTCCAGGTCCCGTTCATTCTGGGTAACAATTCTCATATTCATCTCATCTGACATTTGGTTGCTGCCATATGATAACCTAGCAGGGAATTATGGAAACTACCTTGCAGAGACTTGCCGCCAACACCCTCCGACCCCCTTCCCTGAGCACGCCTAAATGAAACTCACCTGCGGAGCTTTGGAGGATGGAGACCAGGGGATCGCGGGATCATCCTGGGGGGGTTCAGGTCTGGACCCCTGGGGCCTACTAGGGCTGGGGCCCACCGAGTTTTTTCCCGGTACTCCGGCAGCCCAGTCCGACGCTGTTTCTATGTAACAGACTCAGGGAGGGGAGGTGAGCTTCTGTTTGTGGGGGAGTTTAGTTCTTCTTTAAGCTATCTGACATTACTAAGTTAGAGAAGTGCTATAGAAAGAATGGAATTTAAAGTGTCCCAGAGTGTCATCTTTTTTAGAGATGTAGCGAACCTCACAAAAAAAGTTCGCAAACCCGTTAGCGAACTTCTGCCAAAAAGTGCGAACTTTTGCGAACTTTGCGAACCCCATAGACTTCAATGGGAAGGCGAACTTTAAAACCTAGAAAAGCCATTTCTGGCCAGAAAACTGATTTTAAAGTTGTTTAAAGGGTGCCACGACCTGGACAGTGACAAGCAGGAGGGGGATCAAGGGCAAAAATTTCTCTGAAAAATATGTTGTTGACACGTTGCGTTTTGTGCTGTAAAGGGCAGAAATCACACTACATTTCTAAACTTGTGTAATAAACTGCTTTTACAAGGACTATTGGGTTACAGCAGATGAGATCAGCAGGACAGCTGTCCCCAGCAGCTACATACAGAGCAGTAGAAAGTAGATTACTAGTCAGCAAAGCTACCTAAACTGCCCCTCAAACCCCTGCACAGCTCTCTCCCTATGCTAACTCTTCAAGCACACACAGGCAGAATGTAAAATGGCTGCTGGGCTTCGGTTTATATATGGAAGGGAGTGGTCCGGTGGTGGTCCAGGAGGGAGAGCTGCCTGATTGGCTGCCATGTATCTGCTGGCTCTGGGGTGAGAGGTCAAATTTTGGCTCCAGCTAAGGCGAACCCAAAATTGCGAACATCGCTAAACTTGCGAACTTGCGAACTTGCGAACACCCGACTTTCGTGCGAATTAGTTCGCCGGCGAACAGTTCGCTACATCTCTAATCTTTTTCATGTAAGGTCAATTGTGTGATGTGTATACAGCAAGTAAAGGCCCCCATACACGGGCCGATAGTGTCTCAGACACAATGATCTTGTTTACAAAGAGCAATATGCTACGTACTCAGCCTTCTCTGATAGCTTAATATAGGGTGGTGAGGCAGCCTAGACTGTCACCAGTTCAGTCCCGGGTATGTCACTTAAAGGAACAGTAACACCAAAAAATGAAAGTGTATAAAAGTAACTAAAATATAATGTGCTGCTGCCCTGCACTGGTAAAAGTTGTGTGTTTACTTCAGAAAGTCTACTATAATTTATATAAATAAGCTGCTATGTAGCCATGGAGGCAGCCATTCAAAGGAGAAAAGGCACAGGCACACAGCAGATAACAGATAAAACACTATTGTATTCTACAGAACTTATCTGTTATCTGCTATGTAACCTGTGCCTTTTCTCCTTTTTTCCAGCTTGAATGGCTGCCCCCGTGGCTACACAGCAGCTTATTATATAAATTATAGTAGTGTTACTGTAGCAAACACACCAGTTTTACCAGTGCAGGACAAAAGTGCATTATATTTTTATTGCTTTAAAGCTCTTTCATTTTTTGGTGTTACTGTTCCTTTAAATAGTTTAGCCATAATTACTCTGAGCTTATCAGTTACCCATCAACACTCAGCGCACTGGCTAATTATTGGTTTCTCTGCTTCTGAAAACATTTGTTTTCCTTGAAAGACACATATAGATAAGTGTAATCATAGGACAAAATTCTTTGTGTTTCAGTGAAAGTGGATAAACACAGAAGCTATTTTAATTTTCTGTACTTTTCTAGAGTAATATTTTACATGTAAGAACATATAGTAACATAGATAACAAGAAACTCTGGGCCTGATTCACTAAAGTGCGATTTAACGTGCGATATTTATAGCGTGCGTTAAAATTTTTCACACGATTCACTATAAGCATACTCGCGCTTTTTTACGCGCGATATTGCATGCGTTATTTAACTCGCGAAGACTATTTCAATGCGGTATTTGCTGGTACATGTGCTAAATTACGCCCGCGAATAGTCACCGCATATGAATGGTAGCTTAGAAATAGTGTATAAAAATTGTCGCCGCATATAAATGGTGTATATAAATATTAGCCACATATAAATGGTAGCATATAAATGGTAGCATATAAATGGTATCATATAAATAGTAGATGCTTATAAATAGTAGCCACTAGTGATGAGCAAATGTGTTCTGGTTATCTTTAGTGAAAATTAGCAAATCTTTCGAAAGGTCCACGAAACGGCAAAAATGTTGTGCGGGCAAAAAAATTGTTGCTGTGACTATTATTTTTTGACGCTTGTATAAATTTTTGTATGTGCGGTGAATTTTTGCGTGGCAAATTTTTTCAGGCATTTCTCCATTGGTGGATTGTTTTGCGAAACGCATGAAAAAATCCGCCGCAAAAACATTCAACGCACGTCCAAAAATTCGCTGCGAATCCATGCCTGGCGAAACATTTCATCACTTGTAGCCAAATATAAATAGTCGCGCAAATGAACGCATGCCATGTTAGCCATACACACCAATACTTGCAGAAAATTACTGTATTAAAAATGACCATTTCCCTGCAAACTGGCGGCTGCGTCACTCTAGGGGAAACACATACTTGAATAAATAACACTGTAAGTCCATATTTTATTGCAAAAAATCATTTACTGTACTTTTGTATAATTTTTCGCCTGCCTGTAGTAGGTGTTAATTTTCGCATAGCCGAATGCGATATTTAGCGCGCAAAAGTTATAGTGAATCATGCGATCATATTCTTTTCAGCACGGAAATGAACGTATGCGGTAAAACTAGCGCGAGAAATACCGCATGCGAAAATGCGACTTATCGCATGCGGTAATGCTGTAGTGAATCGCGCGCTAATTGTCGCGTCTTTTTTACCGCAAAAAAGCGTGCGATAAACTTTAGTGAATCAGGCCCTCTCTGTTTTTTGTCCTATCCATTCATTTTCATACTTTTCTAGATCATTTTTTTTGCCATCAGCTTGCTGGCCTATTCTTAACACCTAGTAATGTTTGAGAAAATTAATGTCAACTGCCCTATCAGCTACCTAATCTCACCAGGTACATAATGGTACATAATAATATAAAAATTCATTGGATTGCCTTGACAGTCGCACCAGATTTGGGCCAGAATTTTTAATACTATTTTGAATGCACCCTCTGGAGGTAAAACCTTCACTGTGTAAATGCTAGATGCGACTTCCAATTCCAATTGGCATCAAAATGCAAAGAAGAAAAAACGTGCTCCCCTTGTGCCCAGGTTAGTAAGCTACAGTGTATATAATGTTTTTAAAGTTATATTTTTCAGAACCAAAAAATATTGGGAAAGGGAAAATCTGTAAATGATACTGGGAAAAAAATGTAAATCTACATAGGTCTGAGTTGCTTAACTAAAGTAAAACAAGTGCATCATGCCTGTCTGCTTCATGGCTGGTTTTTAAATCCGAGCAATTAAACAAAGTTGAACTACACTTTGTGGGCAGAGACAAGACAAATTTATTTCAGGTTGCAAATCAACCCCTTGATTTTTTGACTTTGGTATATCAGGAATGTCTATTGACCTTGGTGACGGTGTTGGAACCCATGGAGGACAAGCATCAGTCAGAATGTTTACAGAGTCCACACAAAGTGTGATTTAGCAGTGAGATATTGAACCAGTCTTTTGCCTGTGATTGGGAGAGAACAGAAGAAAGGTTTGCTCAATCCAGGACAGAACCATAACCTTGCTGTCACCTGAGATTATTTGTTAGGCAACACTGCTTTACATCTCTGGCTGGATCGTTGCTGGGATGAATCATGTGGTATTGATATCAAGCAGAAGCTGGCACAGATGGTTGTGAAATGCTGAGAGGTGGGGCAGAGACCGGGGGTGTGTAAATGGGAGTTGGTGCCTTACGAAATTCAGTATATTAGACAGTAGGCTTACTGTATGTTCAGCCAAGAAAACTAACGTAGCGTGCACGTCGTCTCCTAATTACAGCTCCATCATTCACAGTACAATCCACTATCTCGGTTCTTTGTATTGGTTTCCACTTAACTGCTAAGGGAGCTGCTGACTGAAGCAATCAAAGTCTGGTTTATATATTCTTAATAATAATATAATCACCCTAATCTAAGCCCAGCACCAAGTTTAATTTGCTCCCACTCAATATATTCATTTATTCATTCAAGTAATGTCATAAAAGGTTTTCCCAGATCTAATATTCCATAAGTACTAAGTTACATTCAGTTCAGTCTTTTGCTCAGCTACTTTCTATGAAACTTCTAGATTAGGAAAGCCCTGGAGCTATAGGGCTCTGGCACATGGGGAGATTAGTTGCCTGCGACAAATCTCCCTTGTCACGGGCGACTAATCTCCCCGCCTTCTATGGCGCCTGATCAAAAACTTTTAACTGGCCTGATCGGCGAGTCGACCAATATCAGCAGCTTCCTGCGATATCGGTCGACTCGCTGGATGCCATAGACAGTCACTCTTTATTGAGTCTGTGGAGGCTGTTTGGGCTTCTGTGTACTTGAAACGCCAGGGCCCATTTTAAATCCCAGTCCGGGCCTGATTATTGGTGAACATAAGAACTGAAACTTTTGTGGGCAGGAAAGTCCATTGAACCCATACTTACCTATTTTTCATGCTTTACATGGCACATGGCACAGGCCACGCCTACCCATCACTCAGTAAGGTATAATGGCATATGTCACTGAGTGGAAAGGAATACGTATTGAAATATACGAATCTCAGCATTTGAATTAGTTTATGACACTTTTTGAAAAGTTTCACAGAATTTGCAACATTTAGATAGAGACTTTCTTAGCAGTATTCTGACTGAATCCCTGGCACAAAACCAGAACAAGTCAGAGAATTTGAAAACTTGTCACTGTTTCACTGTTCGTGGGGCGCTGCGTAATATTTGATCCTACTGTCAGCTCAGTTACAAAGTTCCTTGGAGTTGCCACGGCTCATCAGTTGAGATTTCGGTTTTATACATCAATTGTTCTGCCAGAAAAATATATATTTTTATTTCTTTAAAAAAATGATGGACTATCAAATTGGAAACTCATAGCCATTAGAATATTATAATTTAAGTTATAAGATAAATATCCTTTTGTATCTCCTACTCATAGAGTAGATGTGTAAACAGCATCCTTTCCATGGCTGTGTGTATGTATGTTCTGGCTGCAGGTAGGGGAGCTATTATTCGGCATCCTTGAGACCTGGGGCTTTTTGGATAAGGTATCTTTCTGTCGTTTGGATCTTTACTTAAGACAATTGAAATAACCCCAATAGGATTGTTTTGCCTACAATATAAATTCATACAGCTCTGTTACCATCAAGCACAAGGTACAGTTTTATTATTACAGAGAAAAAGGAAATTATTTTAAAAATTGTAATTATATGATTAAAATGGAGTCTATGAAAGATGGCCTTACCATAATTCACAGCTTTCTGAATTACGGGGTTCCGGATAAGTGATCCCATACTTGTATTGGTTTTTGGTACAAATCTTTTAGCAGCAAACTGATTGTTTGATGCCTCCATCCCTGTCTAACAATCTCACACTGTTATTTTCCCAGCAGGACTAAATATTGCTGCTAGGCTACACTTGCTATTTGGTCACTGCAGCAGCAGCACCCACAATTTTGCTTTGTCCATAGCTTGCTGACAGATGTAACACACTGTACATGTTTGTTCTAATGCTTATGTACATAAATGAACACATGGATCTGTGAAACAGGATTTAATGGTGCATTCTGGCATTAGCTGGAGCAATATGTTGAAAAATAATACCATTCAATACCATGGCATAAGGGTATGTTCTGTTTTACCATGTGGAGCCAACACATATTTAAAGCCTATTCTATGTGTGTTTTTTATATGCATGTGTAAGCGTGTGAATATGTGTGTGTGTTTGTGCATGGTTGTCTGAAATGTAGTACACACACATTGTGTGCTTTATTTTGTATTTCTATCTCCCTATAAATGGTGCATTCTGGCATTAGCTGGAGCAATATGTTGAAAAATAATACCATTCAATACCATGGCATAAGGGTGTGTTCTGTTTTACCATGTGGAGCCAACACATATTTAAAGCCTATTCTATGTGTGTTTTTTATATGCATGTGTGAATATGTGTGTTTATTTGTGCATGTTTGTCTGAAATGTAGTACACACACATTGTGTGCTTTATTTTGTATTTCTATCTCCTTATATATAGTATAGATATAAAAATGATTTGTTATCTGATGCAAACATGACTTTTTACAAAAATCATTTTGTGTTGGCAATATGGGCCCATTCTCCGTAGACTGAGAGATCTTAGTGTGCAATGCAGCTGCTACTTCCATATATTTCTCGTCAGCTTTATTGCATTTTAATTACCTCTGCATTCTTATTTTTCCCACAAATGTGTACAGTCATTGGGGATCATTTATAAACTTTGTGCTGTGCGCATTTATTCACATATGGTTGTTTTCTGCATGTTTTCCCCTAAACGGTTCAATGATGTGTCTGTCTTCCTTTTTTGCGAATTGTTATGAGATGCACATTGCGCGCAAATATTTGCAAATGGTTCACAAATGAGAAGGATGTTTGTATGAGAGTGGCCATTGTGCATGGTCATTTTGAGTGAATACAGCTTTAATAATAATTTTGTGGATATAAATTCACAAATTGGACAAGCTGTTTAGTATATTTATTTTTCTACATGAATATTCGCAGTTTGTAGTTATGCCAAATTTTAAAAAGTTTGGACAAGAAATATACCAATCTTGTTCAGCTTTTAAAGGAAAACTATACCCCCAGATTGAATACTTAACCAACAGATAGTTTATATTATGTTAAAGAATCTCGCCAAACTGGAATATATATATCAGTAAATATTGCCCTTTTACATCCTTTCCCTTGATCCACCATTTAGTGATGGGCTGGGTGCCCCCTCAGAGATCACATGACAGGAAATAATGCAGCTCTAACTGTAACAGGAAGTAGTGTGGGAGCAAAAGGCAGAACTCTGCCCATTAATTGGCTGAGGGGCCTAGCAGTATGTGTGCCTTGGCTTGTTTGTGTGCACTGTGAATCCTATGATCCCAGGGGGCGGCCCTTAATTCTTAAAATGGCAATTTAGGATTTCCCAATGGCACATACTACTAAAAAAGTATATTTTTCTGAAAATGGTTATGAAAATTTAAATGAAGCAGGGTTTTACATATGAGTTGTTTATGCACTTTATTTTCATAGAGACTTACATTGTTTGGGGGTATAGTTTTCCTTTAAGTATAAGCATGCATAGGGCTCATTTGTTCTCTGTGCAAATAATTTAAATGACCCTCAGTGTGCACAAAAATATTTGCAATTTAACATTATGCCATGTTAAAAAAATTGCAGATTAAACATGCTATATATACATGATATATAAACATGATATTTATAAATATAAGTACACATAGGGAAAATATGTTCACATGCAAATCATTCTGCACTGTTATGTTTATAAATGATCCCCATTGTTATATAAACCACAACCTTCTTCTCCTTCTCTTTTGCCATCACTCCTTTTGCCTTATCTACTGTACATCAGTCTTTTTCTCTACTTCTCCTCTGTTCCTCTCAGTCCCTCGTTCTCGTTACTCTGACTTCTGCCAACACTCCGAGGGGAAGGCATAGGAATGGGATTACGAATAAAGCTAGATTGAAAGAGGGTCATGTCTAGGTTGAGGTCAAACCCAGGACGGCTTTTGCTCATCTAACAAATAAAACAAGTCTCTGTGTTACTGGTAAATAAAAGATTAAGGCACGCAAAATCATCTCAGCTTTTGGGAAAAGATTACAGAGGAAAAAAAGTCGATGCAGACTGACATAGATGGATATATAGAGCCAAAGTTTAGGTCTTCTCATAATGAAACCTGAATGGAAAAGCACAGAGAGTAAAAAAAGCAGGAACACGAATGTAAGAATATAAAATATAACAAGAATAAGGGGATGGGTGAAACAGTGAAAGACAGGACACGCGGCAAGAGAAAAGACAAAGGGAAAGAGATCAAGTCAACAGAAATCAAATAGGAATGGAAAATACAAAAAGAACAAGGCACACTATATACAAGAAACTCAAAAAACAGGAAAAAGGACGCAAAAACCAAAGATGCATATGGTGATGTATTAAAGGAGAAGGAAAGGTAAAAACTAAGTAAGCTTTATCAGAAAGGTCTAAGTAAATACAGCCATAAGCACTCACAGAAACGCTGCACTGACTTCTCTGTCAAAAGATTTCTTGTGTCTGTAATTTATGTGCCACAGACATGCAGCTCTCTGCTCTCTCCTGCTCCCCCCTCCCTCAAGAATGCTAAGAACTCACCCCCCTCCTTAGGAATGTGAATCTGAGCCAATCAGCAGGAAGCTGACTCATAGTCTTACTAACTGAGCATGTTCACTTGGTCTGGGTGTCTGTGCAGGAGTGAGGCATTATGGGAACTTTCTTTACACAGCTCAGCATTTTTTCTTTCTGTTTGGCTTCTGATCATCTGAACGGGAGAAATTTGGGGAGACTTAAGGGCACTATTGAGACAACTGAAGGTATGCCTGCAGCTTGAGATTAACTCTTTACTAGCCTTTCCTTCTCCTTTAAAGGCATCAAATACAAGTATACAAAATGAAGACAAATTTAATTCTAAGCAACTTTCCAAGCAATACAATTACATATATTATACAAATCTGTATTTATTGGGACATGTAATTGATATTGAAAGCATTCCTTGCACTATTAGTTCTGACTTTACTTTCTACAACTTTTTGAACATTTTTTTGTAATGACCCTCTTTTTTTTTACAGGACATGCAAGGCATTATAATTGCAATTACATTTACAAATAACTTTAAAACCTTTTAGATGAATGATTTGATGCAAGTCAGAGAAATCCAGCATGTCTTTTAATATATAATTATTGGTGGAGGCATTGGCTTAAAGTGAATAACTGATACTAAGATTTGGGACAAAGTAGACATTATAGAAACCTGGGTGCAGAGACACTGGCCATTTTTTTTGCACTTTGCACACTGCCTTCCTTTAGTCTGTAGGTTCAAGCACAGCTTACCTTAATGCTCTGCTATCTTCTTGGCAAAAGGGGGGGGGAAGTGAAGGCATGCAGATGGTAAGGACAAGGCTGGCCTGCATCCCCTGATTCTGTGGACTGCAATTTGCTTCAAAATTTTTTTTATTCACAGCAAGGTGCACACTACAGCCAAACCAGGGAAAGAAGTTCTTGCTGAATGAAAACTAAGGAGCATGCTCTTGCATTCTGCACATCCCACAGTCATTGTATATGGCCCCTCATGTGCTTTACTTACAATTTGTACCATGTGTGCAAAATTCCAAAAAAAGTACTTGGACCATCTTTCTTGTTCCTAGCATTAATATTACTGTGACTCACAGTAAGCACACGATGTAGCGTTTAGCACATTAAAGGGCAATGGAACCCTATACTTTATACCTGAAATTGGCCAAGGATTAAATTGGGTGTTTTTCTACTCACTGGTCAGACTTTCTTCTATAAAATGTAAATATGTTTTTTATATATATATATTTTACACCAGGGCCCATAGTTTGTAAAACTATACAGTGATTCTGAGGGTGGCAATCAGGGATAAGTGGAAACATTTTGCAGCTAAATCTGTAAGTTCACCCGTGGCAACATTTTCCAGGGATTTGCCACAAAAATTCACAGCAAATATTTGCCTAGGCCAATAGAATGCTCCTGCTTGAGTGCTCCAGTTCTGTGATTGGACTCTATTTTAATCATAATCCACCAAAGCAGCACGGCCCCATGTCATCAGATGAGTAAAATGTGTTATATTGAATATCGGCTGTGAAGCCTTCTTGTTTTGAAATAACTTTAGTGATGTAAAAGGAGGACTGATTGTGCTTAGAAGTAGCACTGCCTCCTACATGTATCTGTCCAGAAACCCAGTGCTAGCATAAGGGCTTCTATACTGAGGTGTTTAAGGTGCTCCCAAGCACTAATCTGTGCAAACTTACCATTCCTTGATCTTGTAGCCAGGTTCCTTTCCTTGATAGCACACATACTTTGGTGTAATATGGACTGAAACACAAAGGAATTGCAAATATGCAAGGTATAACTCTAAAGCTTTGGGATAATATAAAAGTGCGAGCCAGACTGGAGAGTCCAGGATTGACTAGGGGGACAATCCTAAGTACTGCTTAGAGTTCAAGGTGCCCTTCTGCATATATCATTTGTAATTAATTGTAATTTTTAATTTGATTAGTTTTGATTTGTGCCTGGTAAAATGGTTAACACTATTATAAGATAGGAAATCTATACTGTACCATTATAATGAATATTTTACCAATGGATAATTATTGTTTTAATAAGTGCAATATTAAAGAATGTTGCAATATTGCCATATACATAGCAGTAAATATTACCCCTTTATATCTTTTCCCTTGAGCCACTAATTTGTGATGTTCTGTATGTCACTCACTGATCACTTGACAGGAAAATAATGCAGTTCTGTAATAGAAAGTAAAGGACACAGCTCTGTTCATTCATTGGTTTATGTAACTTAGCATGTATGTGTGCCCTTGGTTTGTGTGTGAGAGATTGTGGCTACAGAGATTTTGTAGCACCGGTGAGTCTTTTGAGTTGGCTAATATAAGTAGAACTGTGGTGATAACAATCATGTAGACATTTCTATACTGATTTATATTTTTAAATTTTCCATTTGATGTTCTGAATTATTCTATTATGTATTTTGCTCATCTCTAACCCCACTAAGTCAGTGGAGCTGTAACAACCACATTGGAAGACACAAAGAAAACAAACCCCACAAAGAATACAAATTAAGACGTTAGAATAACATGGTCTACATTGTATTAAAATATAATTTACATTAAAGCAATTTTAACATGTACAGTGTGTGGAAAAGAATATTCACTAATGGCTCCCAGGGACTCTTGGGTAATCATATGCAAGATAGAGTCAATAATTGTCTCTCTTCTAATTTAGAATCTATTGACCTTAGGCCATGCTTATCATCACATATGTAAAGTTGACCTCTTCATGTTACAACCTTGAAAACATTTTCTGAATCCCTGTCCTTACCAGATTTGGATCACATACTGGGTTCAGTATTATTATAATTCACAGAATAATAAGAATTCTTAAGCTAATTGCACATTCAATTTGACCACTGCCGTACTCAGATACTTGTCACCACTTCCCATAGTGATATATAAGAATCCTTTGCCTATGGTAGATATGGAAATGGCAGGCAAAGGAAATTGGCATTGGACTATCATTGTTTTCCGGCTGAGCACAGTGATAGCCAAAAAACACCATAATGGGATGGGTGGGCCCAGCATGAAGTCCAAGAAAAATTATATTTTTGGTGAGTACCCAAAACCAATGCTCTATCCAACTGCAAAATCTGTTCCCAGACCACATACACCTCCCTAACCATACATTCTGTGCTAGTCCTCTCAACTATTCTCTATACTGTGTAACCTTATAGCTCAAGCCTAAAAAGGCATTCCAAAATGTTGCCCACCCTTCATTATCATTTTGTAAATGTACTTTAGCCATTGCTTCTTTTATCACCTCCTTTCATGCTTTCAAGTCTATTCTGTACATCAATGCATTTACACAGGGAAACCTACCCGTACATTTGTTAGCATTCTTACCACTCTTAAATAAACTTCAGCTGCCACCAGGTTTTGAGCACATATCTTACAGTCCAAAATGTAACTTTACCCT
The DNA here is from genome assembly GCF_000004195.4 of Xenopus tropicalis. Lineage (NCBI taxonomy): Eukaryota > Metazoa > Chordata > Amphibia > Anura > Pipidae > Xenopus > Xenopus tropicalis. The sequence goes on along the minus strand of NC_030679.2, from coordinate 43,876,308 downwards.
TAGTTGTACAATTGTACAGGCACCTGTGAAAAATAAAATTGAAATAACACATCTCTCTCTCTCTCTCTCTTGCTTTCTCTCTCCTGTTTAGAGCAAAAATAAAAAAAATATTTCCTTAATAAAACAAGAAGTGGGTACTGTCCAAGCCCAATTCATATAAGCAATGTTAAAAAGGAAGGGGGGGGGGAGGGCGCTATACCATCCCTTTAAGAAAGGATTTGCCTTCTCCATACAGATTTAGGGTACAACTTGAACCTAAAGTAAACATTTGCATTTATTTAAACAAATCATTTCCCACTATAATCACAGGTTTAGCAGTTATTTCTAATTGTATTTAGTTGTAAAGTAAATTTGTATTGCAAGTTATATGTATAGTGATTCAATACATAATTTATATTGTTACTGTCAGGACAAGCTATTTGTTTACAAATGATTTGAATAAGAAAGCCCAACATCATAACTCACTGAGTGGATTGCACAATGTCAGTCGGGCCCAGCCTGTCAATCTGTAGATTCTGGCAAATGCCAGAGGGGCTGCTATAGCTGAGTACCTGATATGCCAGGGCCTATATTGAGTCACAGTCCAGATCTATAGTCTATAGTGCAGGATTGACAAAGGGATACCTACATTATAATGACGGGACTATGAACCTTTAGAACAAGAGCCGCATCAATAAGCTGATGCAGTCCTTGATCTGATAGTAATATCAAACCTGCCCAATAGACATCTGCCCGATTTTGGTCATGAAGGCCAGTCGGAGGGCCCCATGCACAGGCCGATAAGCTGCTGAATCAGTCTGAGGGACCTGAATCGGCAGCTTAAATCTGCCCCTGTATGGCCACCTTTAAATCAGCCCGTCTACCCTCAGCAGTATTTGACTACAGCTTCCAGCACCACTGACAGCTGGTGCAACAGCAGCTGATAGGCTACTTGTTAGAAACCTAAGCATAAAAAAAAATCTAGTAGACAATAGAACAATATGCAACCTTAACTTATAATCTAGGCAAAGTGTCCCTTCTAAAGGCTGTGGGCCTAGGAAAATGCCTTCTTGACCTGCCTTCTTGTAGCCTAAAAATGACAGGCACCACAACCTTCACATTTGTTCATTTGTTAGAGCTAGACAGAGAATAATAAAATAACCTCTGACTCTGGATTCCTGCCTGCTCAGAACAAGTGAGCAGCAACCAAATCTGCTCAATTATGCAGCACTAAGTGCATTGTTACACTGGTAAAACATGTTGATTGTGAAGCAAATCTCTTGGCAAAGCCTGGATTTAACTTTATCACTGACTAAAAAAACAGGGCGCCTGGTCCCATAGGCACAATGACACTTGCCAAGTTCACAGTGACACTGGAAAGCAGATGTTTCCTATAAAACAAAGTATATCTGTAAAGAAGTGTTTCATTCACACCTGCCTCCTTATAGCCTCTCAACTGAGGCAGTAACAGCTTTGGTGCCTTAGAAGAGTCTAACCCATACAAAAGAATGAGAGGTCACACAGGCCTTGCACATAAAAAGAATGCCACTCAGTGTTGCAGACAGTTTAATAGTGTTCATTATGCTCAAAGGGACTGAAAATTATACTTTTTGTATTGCAGAAAATGGAGCAACAGGTAATGTATCATATAAAATAACATTTCATTTTTCTAAGAATACTGAAAAGTTCTTAAGTTGGTCACAAACACAGGATGATATTGGGTCAGATCTGTCATTATTATTAGGACAGGCATTGACCCATGTCTGGGGCTCTCAGTATGGCATTCATAAATCATTCTGAACTGATAATCCGACTGATCAGTGTCTTCTTTCATCTTGTGTGGGACATTATCTGTTGCCAGCAAATGTGAGCACTTGGCACTTCCCTAAGCCATTCAACCCATGTTACAGCCAATCTTTTAGCCATTCCAGGCTGAAGCTTTATACGGTGCAGGTGTCGGGCAGTTTAGACCTTTGTGCACTTTAAATACCAAGGCCTATTTTAAATCTAATTCTAAGGGGCCCATTTACTAAACAATTTTGAGATAATTTCGTATTTTTCTACGTTTTTTCTAACTTATAGAACATTTCGAAATGTATGCAAAAAGTTCGTCAAAATTCCAGTTTTTTGTGGTTCTTGTTAAATTTCCAAGAAAAAAATCATACTTTGCGCAAAGAATACGAACATTTCGGAATTCGCTTTGGTTACACTTTCCACGGGACTATCTTTTCACCAGGTTTGATCTGTCGAGTACCAATGAGTCCTATGAAAGGCTTCCATAGCCAGACATGGAAGGTATCAAAGCCAGTTTTCGTGGCATAACGAACTTTTCAGTATGAAAATATTGTGACTTTCGGAATGCAATTGTAATATTTTTGTACGAACGATAAAAGCATTTTCACCAAATTTTTTCCATATCGTGTTTTAAACCCAGAAAAAAATCTGATCGGACCTTAGTAAATGTGCCCCTTAGTGTGTGCAGGGGCAATTCCCACCCTGCTCCCCCTCGCCCCCAAGCGCAAGCGCTTACCTTCTCTACACTGGGGAGGTCTGGGGGGCCACATTTCTAGTGCAGAGATAGCAATTTCAACCTTCAAGCTATTCTCTCCTTTTATGTAGAGTAAAACAGTATAATCTGATGGACTTTGTTCCCACATTAAATAAAGGAAAGGTCCTGCTGAAATGAGTTATAATAAATACAAGATGTTGTAATGGAATATCCATCATTTTTATTGTGCTATTCCAGCACAGAGAATTTAAACAGCTTAGATACAGATAATTTGCAATGGGAGTGAGTCAGTACCATTCTGTAATACTGTAACTGTTGTATGGCTTGTTTAAATCATCACAAATAGAAAGTCCTTCAGGTCATTCACTCTACAGTCTCTGATTGTTTGCATTAGACATGGAACTTCCAGCTCAGACAGGGAAATACATATGTTATAAGCACTGTATGGGGATCTAGTGAGGGTGCCTCATGTAGCACAGAAGCTGAAGGTAAAAAATTTATGAGAGAATAAAAACTGCAAACCTGATTTAAAAGTGTATAGGAATTAAGTATTTCCTTCTTTACTATCTCCGCAGTTTAGTTGGCTCCTGTATAGTATTCTGTTATAGCGTTGCCAAGAAATGCATCTACAGTATATATAGTTGGAAAAAGATTTAGGGAACAGCAGTTTTTTTTTATATTCTGTTTAATATTCTGCACATGGATAAGTGGAGTGTTTTATTATTGTATTGAAAACTTTACAAGAAAATATATACATAAATCAGATCATCGTGCTGGCCAACAATAGTAAGGGATGGGGATGGTGGTTAAGGCATTACCATTCCTTATGTCTCATCCACATCTGTGTACAATAAAGGTGGTTTATTAAAGGGTTGATTCACCTGCAGGGTAACCTTTACAATGTTATAGAATGGCTTATTCAACTTTTCAATTGGTCTTTCAAATGGGGGTCACTGACCTCAGCAGCTAAAATAATTGACCTATGAGGCTACAATTGTAATTGCTACTGTTATTTTGTATTACTTATCTCTCTATTTATGCTCTATAAAAAAAAATAATTAAAAAAAAAAGCAAATAAAAAATGAAGAGCAATTGCAAATGACTAAAAGTTAATTTACAGTCACCTCAGTCATCATTAATTAATAAAGTTTAATCCAAATCTATGGACTTTTCTACAGTAGAGCCAGACCTAAAGCTCTGCCCACCTATGCCTGGAATTTTGATGTTCCAACAAACCTTAGCCAGCATATTTAGAGCTCTTTTGGCTCGGTGCGTTCCCTAAACAGTTTTTACAATACACCTTTGGGAAAACTTTGGATGCTGATATTTTGGCAGACATGTGGACTTTTAAATGGGTTTTTAACTTTGGATTCTATGCTGCACTTTTAGGTTTCTTTTCAATACAGCTTCTGGGGATTGCTGGGGTAATAAAAACGCAAAGAGTGCTATAGTTCTAGTCACTAATAGCATGACTAGAGGACTCCTCAATTGCCCTTCGCTTTCAACCGTCCCTCTGAACCCCATTGTTACATACCTTAATGAAACATAAGGAGCCAGAAATGGGTAAAAATGGCCACAGCATTTATTTACATTTTATCAAATAAATAGGACCTTGCCGACCTAACCCAAGGCAATATCCTAAAATCAGAATTCCATAAGAGATTGGTACTATGCTCTACCATTCTTTACCGAAGACTTGAGATCAGCACTGTCATTATATCCACCACTAAGTATTAGGCTGTTTCTACCAAACTCTTCTACCAGCAGGAGCTGCATGTCCCACCATGAGAAAAGTTCAGCAGCCCTGCTGCCGGTCCTGAATCTGCAGTGTCTCGATGATAGGAAATCCAAGCCAGATGTCATCTAGCACAAGCAGTAGTAGTGTCTGTATCTATCAACCCACCGTGCAGTCAAAGGAGAGAACTTCTTTACTCCCTCTTCTAAAATTACCTGTGCAGTACTCTGGCAAGGTCCTACCGCTGCTGTGACAAATAAAACTTAAAATACATTATCATATATCCACTGTTTTGATCCACAGGAAGGAAAAAAACCCAGCCTGAAGCCTGTGCCAATTATGCCTCAAGAGGGAAAAAATTTGTTCCTGACCCCGATGGCGATCGGAAACATTCCCTGGATCAAGGATTTGACATTCATTCTTATTCACATTTATATTGTATAACATTTCTGAAACCACAATATAACAGTGCATACAGGAAAACATCAACATTCTGTTATTAATAGATAATATGAGAGCATAAAGAAGAGAATCTCCTGGCATTTTACAAAATATGCAAAAAGAGGGAAGGGTGGGTGGGATGTTTCTACCTGCTCACAAGATAAGGAAGTGAACTGCTTCTCTTGTGACATCACATCCCTATCCTTCTCCACCCCCAGCCCAGCTTTCCCCCACCTGGACTCATTGTTTTTCACCCAATCACAGCTACATCTGCCAATCTTTAAACATAAACCAGTGCACATTTTGCAACATCTTACATGTCCCCATATGTTGTAATGCACAGTTCAAAGGACTTTATATAATCTTTCACGCATGGTCAACTATGAAATGCACTTTGGATAGAACAGGGGGTGGAGCAAATGGGGGAAGGGATGTTTTGCATCTTTTTACTTAAAAAACTATTTATACCTCTGGGTTTTAAAAACCGTGCACGGCCTTTTGGCACTGAGCAGGTTAATAAACTGACTGGAGTGGATGGATTAAATGTTAATCCATCCAGTGTGCTCAGAACATTAACCTGCTGAATGCAGATGGTTTTGAGGAAAAGGGGATAAAAAATATTGAATCCATCAACTCAAGTTAAAGTATTATCCTGTTAAGTCCCCAATGGCTGTATGTACTCATTTCAATAGGGATATATAGGGGTTATTTAAAAAGTGTTGAAGTAGTAATAATTACTTTTTCAGCACACAAATATAGTTTATAAATCTTTGAAGAGCAAGTGCTTAAGCTCCATAAATTAAGCAACTCTGTCCAAGGCACAGAGTACAACACATATTATATTTTGCATAGAACAGCTCATATTTAAAACCCTGCTTCATACAATAAACAATTTTCATAAAAATATACTGTGCTGATAGTATGTGCCATTGGGTAATCCTAAATAGAAAATTTCTATTTTAAGTACTACTTAATAGGCCACTTAGTATGACATAAACTGTTGGTTAAGTATTAATTCTGGAAGTATAGTTTTCTGGAAGTAATTGTCTCAGATGCAACTGTGTTCAATCCAATTAGAAGGCACAAATGGGTGGGCCAAACAGGGCAAAAGGGCAATGTAGTCATAAAACATAGTGATTGTGAACTTTCCATCGATGAACTCTGTATACAGTAGTTTCTATATATAGAGACCAGCACTTGAATTCTCATTCATAAATTATTTAGCTAGGAAGAAATATATATATATATATATATATAGTACTTTATGTAATACTTTATTCACCAGTCAGTGTTACAATATATGTCCACGTAAATCAAACAGCCTGTTCATCCACCATTAGAGGGTCACAATCTAGCCTCTAGAAGTTGACTTTATTTTACTTTGCTTTCCCAACTTTTTAGGGATAGGTCACAAGAGATTTCAGTTATATTTTTGCTTTCCCATTTGCCATTCTTTGAGCACTACAATGCCACCTTGTGCGGCTCTCTTCCTTTCCCAGCACTCTATCAACAGTGTTACAATGGATGCCAGTTTTCTTACTGCTAAACAAAGTCTTGACCTGACCCACCAGTTGCATACATAACAAAAGCAGTAGTGGTAGTTTTTCTTGTACATAAGAGCCAAGTTATTGCATTCTTACTAATCCTTCCAGGTTAAATGTTCAGTTAAAGGACATATTATTCCTAGCCAAAATAGAGCTATTGTACATACATATTTCAGTGAAAGTAACATTTTACAACCTTAGATTTCAGGTTTAAGGTTGGTCATGACAAAAAACAGGCCTGCAGTTGCACAAGTTAACGTTTACTATTCCCCAAGGCAGAAGCGGAAGAGCACTAAGGGGCATAATAAACATGGTGAGGGGTGCCTGTTTACATAATACACAATCTCCATGTTTTTACCCACATGTTAGTGTTTCCCCATAATCCCTGTGTTATTGTCTGGAACAGGGCACCTGTTGTGCTGACTGTAGCTCCTATCCTAGTAACATCTGAGAAGATAAGAGATAGTGTACACCTGAGAGAATCTGAAACATACGGGTATGTTGTGGGATTAGGTTTCAGCAATAAAGGGGCCCAGTAACAGAGCGAGGGAGGAGTTTAGGGCACGGGGCCATGATAAGGCTAGGAAGAGGGGCCCGGGAAAAAGTGTTAGGTGTGAGGGATTGTGGGAAATGTAGTCCCGAAAGGGATTGGCTACGAGGAGGAAGGAACAGGAGTAAGGGGGAGGTGTGCTGAGGAAAGGGGCCATTTTGTTTCCAGCAGCTCCCACCCTCCCGCCCTTATTTGAGTAAAAGGTGGGGGGGGGGAGGTGAATGAAATGACCATAGTCACAGCCGGGGGGATTACTTAGCAAAAGGTGACCAGGGCGGAAGGTTAGGCCTGAGGCTAGGGATTACAGCCATAGGTCTTGTAGATAATAAACTTGGCTGTAGCAAGCAATGCCAGGCAGCAGCTGCAAGGGCAAACAAGGTTTTGAGCTGTATTAAAAGGGGTATAGATTCACGGGAGGAGGGGGTTATTCTTCCCCTTTACAGAGCGCTGGTAAGGCCCCATCTAGAATATGCTGTTCAGTTTTGGTCTCCAGTGCTCAAACGGGACATTACTGAGTTAGAGAGGGTCCAGAGAAGGGCAACTAAGCTGGTAAAGGGTATGGAAAGTCGCAGTTATGAAGAAAGACTGGCCAAGTTGGGTCTGTTTACACTGGAGAAGAGGCGCTTAAGAGGTGACATGATAACTATGTATAAATATATAAAGGGATCATATAATAACCTTTCTAATGTTTTATTTACCAGTAGGTCCTTCCAACGGACACGAGGGCACCCACTCCGTTTAGAAGAAGGGAGGTTCCATTTAAACATTCGGAAAGGATTTTTTACAGTGAGAGCTGTGAGGTTCTGGAATTCCCTCCCCGAATCAGTCGTGCTGGCTGATACATTATATAACTTTAAGAAGGGGCTGGATGGATTCTTAGCAAGTGAGGGAATACAGGGTTATGGGAGATAGCTCTTAGTACTAGTTGATCCAGGGACTGGTCCGATTGCCATCTTGGAGTCAGGAAGGAATTTTTTCCCCTCTGTGGCAAATTAGAGAGGCTTCAGATGGGGTTTTTTGCCTTCCTCTGGATCAACTTGTAGTTAGGCAGGTTATATATAGGCATTATGGTTGAACTTGATGGACGTATGTCTTTTTTCAACCCAACTTACTATGTTACTATGTTACTATGTAAATGGGGCTGTGGTGGCTAGAGAAGGGGGTTTCTAACCTCTTTGCGTTGGGGGTAGTTACAGCTTCCACAAAGCAGCCTTCAGCGGCTTACTTTTATTATGTTACCAAGAGAATAAGTTATGGTATTTAATGACATTAATATGTTATTGTTAAATAGGGTTGTTTGGAATAATGGCAAATTTGATACTGTTGCAAATAAACGGGCTGCGCCCTTTTCTACCCAAAAAGGTGGCGTGTGAGTGTTTTCTTTGTCGGGAGCAGAAGAGGTAAGCATAAGGGGATGGGTTGGCTGGGAGGGCCGCAAAATTGACGCTGCCCTTATCAAGGAGTTAAGAACCACTGGTGCCCAAGTTATTGTGGTGCACTACAAATCAATGTGAAATCCCTTTGTTCAACTATATAGCAAGGGTCCAGCTGACATGAGTCATAGAGGTCTGGATTGGGATCCAAAATAGGCCCTGGCATTATAAGTACAAAGAGGCCCAAACAGCCCCCACAGGCCCAATAAATAGTGACTGTCTGTGGCATCTTACAGCAGCCCCTCTGGCATTTGCCAGAATCCACAGATTTCCAGTCTGAGCCTGGTACCCTATGTAATATGTGCTCTGCTGGGAGTAGCAGGGCTGGTCTGAAGAGCCCTACAAATATTATCCAGTATAGCAGCAAAGGTTCTTTAACATGTATTGCTATATGTAATGTTAACTAATGAAAACTAAAGTGCCCCAGTAGAGATTAAAAATAGAAAAACATTTATTGTAACCAGGTTAATACTTGCCTTATTGAACTATGCTTAATAAAAGAATGTTGACTGGGAGGATAAAATGGGAGAAAATGTTTTTTCTTATTTGCTGCACTTTACACTAGAGCAGCATATACAATTTGCATTTCCATGAGTATTTTTTCATTTCTTACTGCCAAATTTAAGTGCCAGCATTGACATTAGTGTGCAGTAATGTATATTTTTAGATGGCTGATGGTCCCTTATTTGCCTCAAACATTTTTTGTAATCATAAGGGGGTACTGCAGATTCTGCAGATTCAAACACACAATTTATACAAATATGCTATCCGTTATCCAGAAAGCTGTTATTCAGAAAGCCCCAAATTATGGGAAGCCCATCTCCCATAGACTCCATTTTAATTAAATAATACTGATTTTTAACTTGATTGCCTTTTTTCTCTTTAATAATAAAAAAGTACCTAGTAGTTGATCCCAACTAAGATATAATTAATTCTTATTGGAGACAAAACAATCCTATTGGGTTTATTTAATGGTTACATGATTTTCTAGTAGACTCAAGGGCAGATTTATCACCCAAATTCTATTCATTCTTATAGGATTTTTTAGAATCATATTTATTTAATGGTAAACGGTACCTATCTATTCACCCAGTGATAGATAGAATAAATAGAATGTGCACGGAAAACCCCAGGTCGCATACCTGTACAAATACTAGGCAACAGTACTTTATATTTCAATGTCCATGGATCTCTCTCTTTGTTTTGGGTAATACAGGCCCTTTATTTCATTGCCCCCATACCATTTTATGTTGGTTCTGTATATCTTTGTGGTTATCCAGATTAATTATTTATCATTTACTGAATCCTTTTCGTCTGTGATGCATTATCACAAAGAATGTCCCCTCATGGTTCGTTGGGCTGCACATTACAGAGCTATGGTTGCTGGGCGAAAACTACAAATCCATCTGTGCTCAGAATGTGGGAGGACAGACCTCACGTACCTGTGACGTTAACAGTCAAAAGTAAATTATATAACTGAACACAATATTTGCCTGAGCGAGTCCTGCGCTGTGCTTGCATGGAATCTTTCTGTTCCCTGGATATTATCACCAGACACTAAAAGCAATAAAATGCCAAATGAACATCAGTGTTTCCGAGCATGTGTTATACTGTTAGGCAAGCAGATAAATCCCACTGCAAAACAGGATGGGACCTTTGATGCTTCCTGTAGGGATATTTGTCTATGTACATTAGTTCCATTAGCCTAGCTTACATGTATCTATCATGGTGTTTACTATTGCTTCCAGAAACGTGGCCCAATACTCTACATCTTTATCATGTTAATGATACTGAACCCATAACCTTTTTTTTTAAAAAAAAAACAGTATAAATATTCTTTTACTTTTGTTAGAAGCCCCTTTCCCTGGTTCTCCATGCCTGGAATTAACCGAGGGTATGGCTGCAGATCATTATACGCTAAGAGCAGATCCTATTAATCCCCTCCAAGCTGGATTTAACAGTATGAGCACCCATGACATTTTGTCTGGCATTTGTTTACTTTATTCCTGTTGCCACAGGGATATAATTACATCCAAATACATAAAATGAAACATGTTTTTAAACAACAGCATATTCATAATGAGTAAATGAACAACAATAATTAAACAATTCTTTATTTGTATGTAAAACAGCAAGTAATCTGAAAATGAAGTCATGGGTTCTTTTTCAAGGTTTTGCATTTTCACAGAATACCTTATAAGTCATATAGCTTGCATGTGTACTGGCGTAGTTGGGATCTTATCAGCAGTTACCTCTAGCTATGTTTTTCAGTATATAAAGAAAAGCTACACCTTGTCTAGCATACTGTAGATCTAATATGATGAGCTTTTTCTTGGAAACATGAGCAAAGATAGGGAAGGTTCATTGTACATTGTACCTTAATATGAAATAAAGGAAAAAGTCTGCTTTTTAACAGAATGAAGTGCCTTACTATACTTTCCTAAATTACAGTGACAGAACTGGGCACTTACAGGGCACCCAGATCACACAGATACACACTGGTGGGAGCACAATTATTTTTATGGTCATTAATATGCTGAACACCAGCACAATATCCCTTATACGTACTGTTGCCACCTTTGCCAGTTAATAGGTAGCAACACTACTTGCACTATACTGTTTAGTACACAGATTGCATGGTCTGGAACCGTGAAGCAAGTAATAGAAGTAATGTATTGTCCACCACAAATAGAATAACGTGCACTTCTTTAAGGCATTATTATGCATAAAGTTATTTTTTCTGGTGAAAAAAACACAAGAAATTTATATCAATGTAAAATTCCATAAGTATGGCTTTTATTAAATAAAATATCATTGTATAATCACCAACAATAATCTATTGGAAATCCTTCTATTTTTTATCATATGTGTTGATACACACAATACTCAAAATAGGTAATCTATCATAAGGCTTAAGCAGCTGCAGTTCTCCTTTGCATTGTATATGTGATCCACCTGGAGAATCTTGTATTGGTTACTGCCACAGAAGGGCAGGTTTAAGGTTAGTCCAGACAAAAAGCAGGCCTGCAGATACACAAGGCACCACATAACGTTTATTCTACCATGTGAAAGAGGCCCATCATATGTTCCTGAAAATTCTGCTTTAAATAGATCTATGTCTAGATGCCGGAGAATAACATGAAGTTTATTGCCCTCCTTTTGTGTATGTGCCATGTGCAGGCAATCCCTCCTCTCTCATAAAGCAAGGCCAGCTGCACACCATGTCCAGGAGACAGGAGCTACAAGGACAGCTTGTGCTTACATGACCTGTGACCCGCATTCCACCAAGCCTGGCAGGAGATCAAGGGGCCCATGCGATGAAGCAAGGGGGACCTGCTGCTGTCACTCACTATGGCATTCCCCGCACAGTCCTACAAGCTACAGCTGGGTTCCAGTGCTGTAGTTATCAAGGGGCTTTATAAATGACACTCATACTGTGACACATTACACTGAGTGCCGATAACACTCATAGCAAATGGTGGGAGCCTAATTTTATCAGTGATTTTGGTGATGGAATGTCAACTTCAAATCAGTAACAAGCTGCAAGCAATGTAGGTAGAAACCTATCAGCAACCAAGAGAGGAGCCCTACCAGCAGACTATAGCTGGAAATTAGCTTCCCTAGAAGTACTGGATTTTATGAACAAGCAAATATTTGAAGTATATATTTAAAAATGTGATATATTCAATAATATATATTGATCCATAACAAGCTTGGATCTATCATGGAAAAAATTATCTTATTGAATTAGACTGAATTGGAATGAATGGTTTTGAATTGATCTCATTCTGATTGATCAGCTAGGTAAACTTATATTCAATCAAAATTAATCAATATAGATTAACTTAACAGGAAAACTGCACGATTCATGAATATGCCCTATAGTGTTTTGCTAAAATATTCTGGTCCTTGACTAAGAGGCTCATCTATGAGCACAGGTTTATTGTGCAAAGTCCAACTTCGGATGCAAGTCAGAAAGTTTTCCAGTCACATGGGGTAGTGCACCTGGTACAATTGCACCTAAAGCCTCAAAATGTATGTATTAATCAGTGCATTTCACACTTTAATGAGCCACACTTTAAAGTGGAGTTAATTCACACAACCACTGCAGCAAATTTTGTGTAGGATTGGGTCATTACTGAACACTGTTGTCCGAGTTTCAGTGCTTTGAATATAATATAATAATAAAATCAAAATAGGAATATTATTTGATTAGTGTGGGATTAGTTATTTGTGCAACATGCAATGTGCCTATGCCATGTAGCATGGATTGTACCTTGCCATGTGTGCGTAAAAGCAACTGGCCAAATTATTCTAAACTTTTTAGTGAAGAGAAGTCACTGTGGGTAAAAAATATGATGCATAGACCATGTTAATAAATCAGGCCAATAACATTGTTCAATATTTAAAAAAAAAATACTAAATTTAGGGGGAGGGAATCATAACCAATGACTTTTGATTTTTTGGGCCTAAAACTTAATATTGCTTGTATATAGCACAATATGATCTTCAGTCTTGCCATTCTCTCCTGCAGTTATTGCGGTTGTGCATCTAGGCTGAGTATCGACACATGCAAGCTATATGACTTTATTTCTGAGACCAGTTCTATTGACTATACCTGTAATTTGTGGAAGTGCCAGTATGACCTTCAGGCTGAGAGCACAATGTTACTGCTCTGGAAAAGTCCCAGCTCCTCCTTTTAGACTTAATGTCCTGAGGGCTTTGCCAGAGAATGGGCCTCGGCAAGCACATGATCCACAAATAGCCATGTAACTGTACCTTTATGCACACAAGGCAATGGGGTGAAAGGGAAATCCCAACAAACATTTTTTTTAGAACTGGGACCATACTACATAGTATGTGAATAAAATCTTGTATGCCTTTGTGTAATAGAATTATGAGACATTGTTTGGCCATTTGTCTCAGTTTAAAATGTTAACTATTATTCTTTCTCTATGTTTTGCAGAAATGTTATACTTGTTTGTATGTTAACATACCTCATGCAAACAGATATTAGCTTTTCCAGAATATCGCAATGGTATTATCATATTAATGCCATGTTATAGTTTCCCTACATCCTTCAAGGGGTGGTTCACCTTTAAATTAACTTTTAGTATGTTATAGAATAACTGATTTGTAGCAACTTTTATATTAGTCTTCATTTTTAATTTCTTATTACAGCTTTTCCCCAGCAGCCAAAACCTATTGCTCTGTGAGGCTACAATTGTATTGGTATTACTTATCTTTCTATTCAGCCCCTCTCCTATTCATAATCATAATTATTCTAACCACTGCCTGATTGCTAGGCTAATTTGAACTCTAAATCTAAATCATTTAGAAAACACAGAAAATAAAAAGTGAAGACCAATTGCAAATTGTCTCAGAATAGCAAGCTTTACATCATACTAAAAGTTAATTGTATAGTAAACCACCCTTTTAATATCACCCTCATTTGCTTTAATTGGCATAGCCTGACAATGACCAGTGCAGTTTAGTTCAGGCGATTATCACTGGAAAAGCTTACGGATGCATTCTCCAACAATAATCACCTGTGTCAAACTGCAGTGGGTGCTGCAAGTGAATGATTTCAAGCATTGTGACCTCTCTGCAAACTGCCAGGGCGACAAAACTATTGCCCTTAGAAAGAGATTGAGGCACTATTTTGGCTGGGGTTACAAGGAGCAGACCTTGTGGTTTCTAAGAAGATTAGCAGACTTAACTTATAAATCACATAGGTTCAGTTTGACTTAGTAGGTTAACTGAGGCAACACCATTCAAATAAGTAGCTCTATCATGATAATTTGATTATTGATAATTTGTGCATACAATTATTCTCCTTGACCTAAGGCTAATGCCAGACGAGGCGTAGGGCAGATAGTTTCGGCAAGCGGAAAAGCGCTTGATGAAAATTCCGCCCTAATGAATGAGATACGCTTGGGTGTAGGCACATGTAGCCGATATATGCATTAAAAACGCGAGATAATGCAAAGTCTGGATGAACCCAATAGGATTGCTTTGCCAACAATATACACTGAAGATTCAGGCAGCTTAGTTACAATAAATTGCAAGGTAATGTTTTATTATTACAGAGAAAAAGGAAATTGTTTTTAAAAATTTTAAGTATTTGCTGTTAGAGATGGTCTTACTTCTGGATAAGGGATTCCATGCCTGTATCTGTACCTGTTTTTGTATCCCAAATCTATACATATCTATAGACAGATACAGGTAATAATAAAATAAATAACATAGTTCATTAGTGGGCAACAAGGTGCTCTTATTTTTAGCTGTACCCACAATAGCAGCCCCTTTGACCTCCCAATCATGGGATAAACTGATCCTCAGTTCCAGACAGGCAAGTGGCCCACCGGGTGCCCCACCGGCCTATTCCGATGCTGATAGCCTGTGGTTATTTTATATTTATGATTGATTAATAAGGAACTGTCAGCATATTAAATTATAGTATATTATATAAATAAATCAGGATGCTCTGAATCCATAATTTTAGGATTTGGCCAACCATAATCATATGAAAATTAGCAAAATCATTGGACAAATCAGGTCAAAATTTATGTGATCATTCCAAAAGTTCCTTTTGCAGAAGGAAACTTTGGAAAACGAAGCAACGTGTATCCCGCAGTCCTAATGACCAGATAGCATACAATGCATTTCTATTTTCTGATTATTTGGGCATACAGCCGAATAATCAAAACAACAGGAAGTAAAGAGGTGGCTTCCTCATCCGCAGATGCACCAATTCTGCCTCCATTTTACATTTGCATTTGAAAATCCAGGAGTATGAAATCCACCCACAAATGTAAATTGGTATTTGTGTTAGTAGAAAAAAAGCCAACTCCTGACTGCTGGTTAGTTGTGTAATGCAATTCTTGCCACTGTTACGAGACTATAGTCCCATGGTAGAAAGTGCCTTGAAAATAGGACGTATTGCAGTCAGTGAGCAATAAAAATGCAGTTCTAGATTACTCCCAGCCCAGGGACGTATCAGAAATGATAGCGTGTAGCGCTCACAGATATGTCAGGGCAGCCTGCCAATAACATCAATTAGGGCACATAGATGAACTTTGGCCCAGTTCTTGCTCAGCGTGTCATCAGCCAGAGGGAAAAGAGTTCAAACAAAATAGTGACAAACAGTTTGTGCTTGCAACACTCTCCAGCAACAGCAGCTACGCATGGTGTGCCCATATCTCGCCAGCACCACATAAGGTGGCGCTATATCGCCATAAGGCCCCATTATTATACCTATAGTGTTGTAAGTAAAGGAAAGCCCTGGAGCTATAAGCGCAGGGGCTGCATGACAAGGGATCCGAATGACCAGCAGCCAGATTTCACTGGTTTATGTTTAGAGATTGGCAGAGGCCGAGAATCAGACCCTACACTTGAATAAACCTAAGACTGTGACTGCACAGATGCAAGCACACAGAGCAAGAGAGGTGCAAGTATGCATTTCAGTGCCAAAATCCACTATATGTGCCTGCAGGCTGAAGCAATGGCTCCAGGTACAGTCACAGAGTTAGACTGATTCAAGTATAGGGGCTGATTCTCAGGCAGCGTTATCTGCTGGCAGAGAATTAGCCTTGTGTGGCATAGGCCTAAGGAAAAACATGGACTCAGTGAATTCATATACAAACTCACTGTACTATGTACTGATCTTAAAATGCCTGTGGATATTTCTCAGTCTTTACCCCTACAATTAGCATTTATTTTACCAATAAGCCCACTATATTTCTTCAGTGGACTGAAGCCACTATCTAGCCCTATCTGTAGCAATGGAGACTAGCTATCAAGTTCCATATTGCCTATTATAACTTGGACTTCTACTAGACCTATCCACGCAGAGACATTTTCTTACATTCCCTCCAACGATAGGCTGGGTTATGTGATCCTGCCAGTCACATGGGACAACAGATACTCCATGGAAAATGAGTGAGAGTTCTATTTATGTTGTCACTGCTCGAAGCTACAATGCAGAAGTGTGCAGTAGTGATAAAAAAGTAACAGATAAATATGAAAAATATCATAAAATCATCTTTAAAGGACTAAATTCATTCTGTTCATGTTCACAAATGTAGGTAAAAATCTCAGCCACTTTAATAATCCAGATCATCACTACATTTCCAATCATTGCTGCATTTCTGGCAGAAAGAATAGATAAGCTGGTGCATAGCCATCATATACAAACCACAATGAACCAGTAAAGCATTAGTTCTGTTAATGAATGGCTATATAATCATCTGGGCCTCACATGTGACCTTAAAGCCACAACAACTAAAAAGCCATTTATTCTAATGCACCTGCCAATAGCCAAAGGCTTTATAAATCGCCAGGCCTTTAATTAAGACATAACTGCTTTAAAGAAATATGGTGACATGGTGCAATTAAACCAGCTCGTTGGATAAGCAGGTTTGTTCTGTTTAATAATTGGCATTGTAAATAAGTAGCTAGGCTGAAATGATCACCCTGATTAGAACATGAGTAACACAACAAATTAAAATGTCAGTTATTCTTTCCACATTATCCCAAAATCGCTGGAAAAGAGATCACGTCTGAAATATGTTTTATAACCTTTTTAATGCTGGAAAAACCCTTAATGCAGCATAAACCTAAACAGCTAAGGCAACAAAACAAACCAATGCCTCTATACTAAATGTAGGCTGGCTGCATTCCTAGGCAAGTATAAACTTATGTACTTCGACAAATATTGCAGATGAGATTTTCTGTTACAGACAGTAATTTTAATTTGCTGCTACACAATATAAATGCACTCTCTTGTGTAAACCCAACCTTGTGTGGACTAATAGGTCCCATTCATGGGGAAAACTACAGTTTAAAATGAAGTAACATCATCAGACTTTGCAAATTTCTCCCGAGGTCACATTTTTTTGTTATATTGATATATTAGGTAATTTACAAATATTGGGGCAGGGTGCAAAAAAGGCACATTGCAAACAGCCCCACCTTGAGTACCCACAGGAGCAGGACTTTGTGACCACAATGACTCAAAAGAACCTTCAGTGGCAATCAACTGTGCTGTTTTCATGAGTTGAGGCATGTAGGCCTTGCTTCTTTCACCCATTACCCACCAGGAGGGTGCCAGCGGGAGCATGGTGGCTGCCTATGGCAAGCAGTTAGAAGTGATTTCCCTTTTCTCTGTAATAATGAAACAGTATGCTATACTTGATCCCAGCTAAGATATAATTAATCCTTATTGGAGGCAAAACAATTCTATTGGGTTTAATTAATGTTTAAATGATTTTTTTAGCAGACAAAGTATGGAGATCCATACAGAGAGACCCCTTATCTTGAAAACTCCAGGTCCTAAGCATTCTGGATAACAGGTCCCATACCTGTATAGGCTATTTGTAAATGCAATCACCACACTTAACAAATGGCCTGTCTGAAAAGCGGGAAGACAATTTGGGCAGATTGCAACAGCAGTGTCAACAGTAAGCCTATGGCTGCTGTGCTCAAGGGTCTCTTCAAATGTTTCTGGGAAAACACCAATGGTGCAGCACTTGCTGTACCTGCAATCCAACTTAAAGACCTAATTACTGTATGCACAGTGTACATTTTGTGCAAAACTGCATGCAGTTGAACACTGCAAAACTATTTGCATCTATACACATTCCATGCAACTTATACTGTGCCAATATGCTAGAACAGACTGTTTTTATGAATTGCATGCAAGGTACAAAGTAGAGTACGCTAGGTTGTCAGGGCACCCTGACATTTTCACCTTCCTGTCTTTCAGGGTCCCTCTGTGCATTGTACACAAGCAACTGACTTGCACCCACTGTATTTTACTTTAATAACATGTTTGTCACCATGCAGACAGCTTAAAGGCTTTGCTCAAGTGGTTAAAAAAAAATTCTTTGTCATGGTGACTTATGAATAGCTTAATCCCCTATAAGAATCCAAAGGTAAAGGTGAAGACTCAAGACTATAATGTAAAATATGATACTTGTCTCATTCTTTTAGCTTACGGGCTTGTAAAAAATAGTTCACGTGTCACAGTAAATTGTATCATATGCAGTCAATGTTCCATGAAGTCTAAGCTTGGGACATACTGTTCTTTTCTGTTCAGTCCAGTTGTGATACTGGTGAGAAAATATGCTATGTAATACCATGTACAATCAACAATCACTATAAATAGAGTATACCGTTTTAGGGTCAACTTTTTATAGATCAGTGGTTGCTTGTTTGCCATTATGGCTTAGGCTATATGGGTTAGTAGTTCTCCAGCGCCAGGGAATTGCACTTGGGGCAGAAAGCAAAGGTGAGCACTCAATGACATTGCTGGCTAATGTGGTGTAACCAAATGCCTGTGCAATTGACTACAGCACTGGCTGGACTGTGGCACACAGAATTTTTTTTACCTGTGCCAATGGGCATGGATTACACACATCTGCAGTCTCTGCTGATTAGAGAAGTGATCTGTGTGCTCTCATCATTCCAGGACTATGTTTCTTGAATTATAATGCACAGTAATACTTATTTATCAACACTGGGGAAATTTGCCCATAGTGACCAATCAGTGATTGGCTTTTTTCAGCCAGTTGCAGGTAGAACTATGAATGCAACAATCTGTGAAATCATGGGATACTCACACATTTTTAGGGCAAATCTGTCCAGTGTTGCTAAATGGCGCAAATCATCTCCTCAGCAACTAGTGCATGACACTAGACCATCTGGCTTCAGCAAAGCTTCGGCTACTGGGAAATCTAGCAAAAGTCTTCAAAAGGTTTTCTCTAGGCCTTGGCCTAAGCTGGCCCAACACATTCCAGTCATTTGTCATCAGTGTATAATATATTTTGTGTTATATAGGTGATTTGCCAAACCAAGAAATATAATTTTAGGTATTTTAGAGTTTGCCTTTAGGGTCAACAAACAGATAACATAGTCTAACCAATAGACCAGCATACAAAGGCTGATGGGAATATTATCTGGTTGAATTTATCCTCCTTGCCTGTTTAATAGCCAGGCCTATTGAGGAAAGTGTGTAACATCTGCCGAGCAAACTTGAATTTTATATTTTTGTGAATTTTGATTTTTTTTGGGTCTCTGTCGTATCTGACAGTCATGGGAATAGATAGGGTAATCCCAAGTCTCAGAGGAAGCAACATCATTAATGAGTTAATCAAAAAAGAAACCAGATGGATTTTTTATTTGGGTAAAAGACAACCGGATGGATTAAATTATGAATATGATATATTACAAATAAATACAAAATACAATTGCATTAATTAGAGACAAAAGGAAGAAGATCCCTGCCCTGTAGAGCTTACAGTCTAAGTGGTAAGTAAATTACAGACACAAATTGCTCCTTGCACTGGATTTTACTAGGAAATAGAAATGTGCTTTTTTTTTCTTTGCTTAGGAGTGGAATTTTTTGTATATATCCATGTTATTAGATATGTACATT
Organism: Xenopus tropicalis; assembly: GCF_000004195.4. Lineage (NCBI taxonomy): Eukaryota > Metazoa > Chordata > Amphibia > Anura > Pipidae > Xenopus > Xenopus tropicalis. Next base: position 43,856,680 of record NC_030679.2, on the reverse strand, counting down.
CTATAAAGTGTTGCAGCATGAAACACATCAGACCATGTTGCTGTTTTAATGGAAGCTCACGTTGCTGAGATTGCACAGCCTGGTAAAAGAAAGAAGCAAATATTAAATAGAGTACAATAGACTTACGGGTAAAATATGAGGAAAGGGCAAAGAGGGAAGCATAAAAAAGAGGCCATAGAAAATGTTTCCCCTTAATTTCATTAATGCATGTTTTGCATAATTTGTCATGAAGGAATATTGGCATTCTATCCCCTGAGTCACCCTAAGGTTGCCCCAGCGATGCCTCCCCTCGTTCCCCAGGACTTACCCTTCCTGTGAAGTATAGTGCAATTGTTATTAAACCAGGAATTTGGTTCTTAAAATTACCAGGAGAAGCTTTTTGCTGCCCCTGGTAACTTGTGGGGTGCTGCCACCTGGGTTGAGCTCTCAACTCGCCTTATGGCAGATGTGCCCTGCTGTCATAGAAAAACATATTTTTTTCAAAACGCATCAGTAAATGGGGCCGTTCCAGTAGAATCTGAAATCTGTTTTTCAAAAAAGAAAACAGATATTGTTTATATTTACTGTAAAATTTGACATGAGGCTAGACATGTTATTAGTTTCTCAGGTGCCTACTTCATGACAAGGGGACTCCTCAATTGACTCTTCGCCTTGAGGCACCTACCTTGAAACACCAGGAGACAGAGGTGGAGAAAATGGCCACAGCATTTATTCACATTTTATCAAATAAATAGGACCTTGCCAGCCTAACCCAAAGCAATATTCTAAAGCCAAAATTCCATAAGAGGTCCTACTATGCTCTGCCGTTCCTCGCTGAAGACTTGAATGAGTATTAGACTACCTCTGCCTATAGAGAGGATGGCCCCAAACTCTGCTACCAGCAGGAGCTGCATCACCAACCCTGAGAGAAGTTCAGCAGCCCTGCTGCCGGTCCTTGATCTGCAGTGTCTCGATGATAGGAAATCCAAGCAGGCTATCACCTAGCACAAGCAGTAGTAGTGTCTTTATCTATCAATCCACCGGGCAGTCACAGGAGAGTACCTCCTCTCTCCCTTTGCTAAAATTACCTGTGCAGTACTCTGGGAAGGTCCTCGTTTATACAATGAACCTAAACCCGCACTCCCTCAGCTCTCCAATAGAAATTCACCGCTCGGTGCACAATGCTAGAGAGGGATCGGCACCCTCCCCACAGACTCCTAACAAGCAAGCAGCAACGGCACTCAAGAGCTACATACGGGACTTGCCCTTAAAATATCCTTTATTGTGGAAATGCAACGTTTGTCAAGCATAAACCCCTTTGTCAAGCATAATAAACATACGTGAAAGTGACGGCAATATATAACCCACTCATAAACAATAATTAGCATCAATCAATTAGACAAATTAACAATGCAATAGTGATAATACTAATCATAAGGAAAAATTTTACACAAAACTACATAGTGTACAATAGCATAGTTTTAGTATAGCAGAAACATATTTTACAATGTAACAAAATTATTATTATTAGTGAACTTAAGCGAAATTCCCAATCATAAAAGTGACTGAGTGCTTACACAATAAACTTAAATAAGTTTCCAGTTTCAATAGTGACTCATTCAATAGTGCTGTAAAAAGGAGCAGACCCTGCCAAATACAAAATAAGAAAACAATGTTGCTGAATTAAAAATGTTACAATGATTAAAAACGTATATCAATAAAATACAAAGTTGCAGAAAAAGAAATGTATCTTACCCTATTCACAGGTGAAAGAGAATAACTATCCCTGCAGATTATTTATCTGAAATAAAACACACAAACAAGAATTTACCATTAATGGCCTATAAAAAAACAAGACATATTAAATTCATCATTTAACCTTTTTGGGTGGCGAGATTGTAAAAGCCAAATCCAATAACATTCTCTTTGTGACAGTACTTTCTTTTTTTCTTGTCCCTGGGTACATACTATTTTCTCTAAAATCTGCCACCGGACTTGTAATACCTGATACCTTAGCCTCGAAACATTGCATTTCCGCAATAAAGGATATTTTAAGGGCAAGTCCCGTATGTAGCTCTTGAGTGCCGTTGCTGCTTGCTTGTTTGGACTCTGGAAGGTCCTTCTCAAACATTAACTGAACCACCCCTTTAACATGGCAACTGTTGCTGTCCTGTAAGCAAAGATCTAACAGTGCTTCATTGAATTTCATGCATTTCTGTGCATGGCAAATGATAAAAATGAACAGAGAAGTAACATGGTATGTTGAGTAATAAATATGGAAGTACCCTTTGGGGGCAGTATACACCTCAACAATGGTGTAACTAGTTGTTAGAGCACTGGCACACAGAAAGATTAGTCATCTGTGATAAATCTTTGATTCTGTGGGTGACTATTCTCCCCAAGTTACCCGAAGTTGGTGACGAGGAAACTTTGGGCGACTTTGGAAAACTAAAGCAAATTGTATTTCATCCCACCAGCAATTCACAGTCTTGCTGGTAGGAAGGCATTTCATGGGGATTAGTTTCCCGTGTGTCAGTGCCCTTATTGGGCCCCACAGCAAATTCAGTTTAGGGCCCCAAAACATTGGTAAGTTGACCTATTCTACCGAGATAAAGTTGCTCATTAATTAAGGCTTTACTGGGCCCCCTACACTTTGGGGCCCCCCTGCTTCCTCAGTAGTAACACCTCTGCACCTCAGCCATCTGAGGATTTCTGGAGTCAATAAGTAATGTTTAAGGTCTTGAGGGTTAACAATGTTTTTCTGGCTGTACCAGGGATATGTCGTAGCACTGTTTTTCTCAATACCATATGGCACACCAAAATACTATGCAAGGATTTTCTGATCCATTTCTGAGCTACCATTGGGATGCCCTTCTGTGCAACTGAGCAGCAGGTGCTTAGGGGCAAGGGAGGGAGGTGAATGTTTACATAAAGGGCACTGAAATCCAATAAGGTCAGATTATAACCTTGCTCCTCCTCAAGTATGTTCTGTTAGTACCAAACATCACTTTTCTGCAGCCTCACACTAGTTGCCTGCTAACTTTATGGCCACAACTGAATACTGTTGAGCAAATGAAACTCACCAGATCAACCCTTTAAATGGAGGGAAGTTTCTGCAGCTGTCTACAGTGTGTTGAAGAAACACAATAGCATGGCAGATAAAAGCAAAACAGTTATATATGGCCAGGGCAAGCATAAATCAAAACATGAGGTCAGAGGGCGCTGTACATAAAACCTTTCCCTCTATAGGCTGGGGCAAAAATGATGCAAATTGGTAAGTGTACATGTTATAAATTACTTAAAAGCTGTGACAGATGCTCTAGGGCCTATTAATGAGCACAATACAATGTGCAATATGTGGGTGGCACTCTCTGCAGGTTGCTAACAGCATATATGAATTCAAGCACCTTTGTGAGAAGCATCAATACATGCTCAGTTTTGTGTATAGCGCTTAGAATTTCACTTATAAATGTGTAATCATACTATGCTAAAGTAAGGGCTGTAATGAGCATTGAAGCATTATGTTGAACACTGCAAGAAGTTACAGTATAGAGTCCTCTAAGAAGGTGAGCTTTACAGTGACCCTGACAACTGAACATGCACCATAATACACAAGTTAAAAACCATGTGACTGGTAAAATGTCCGAAGAGCAGTTATCAAGCAAAAAAAAAATAAATCAATGCAGCTCAGAAGCAGGTTGTTGTACCTTGAGTTTCCTGCTCTTAATCAGCTCAGGTGGGGAGGTTCCTACAAGTCAGTCCCGACCCTCAAAGAGCAAATATTGCCTACCCTATGCTATCAGGTGTATTTTCCTGAACCATGTGTCTCAAATGTATGGCAGTGTTAGTTTACAGCCATAAATCTGACACACAAGGCTCAGCGGAACACTTCAGTTACATTCCATGAAAGCAGTCCCTTTTGTAAGCTGAGTTTGCTTTGATTCTTCTAGACCTAACACACATAGCTGCTGAAGTAACGTAAGGCAACATTTGTCTTGCTTTTAATATACAGATCATCTAAACCAAAAATTTAAAGGACAAGGAAAGTCAAAATCTATTAAGCACACTATTAAATAGTACTACTATTGCTGTGTAAAAACGCTATATTCCTGGCTTGCCTAATGAAAGATTTACAGAGATACACATACTACAAACTACATACTTGTTTCAGTGAACGGCGCCGCCATCTTTAACAAGGGATGCCCAGTCCCTTTCCCTCACTGTCTCTACTGCGCACGCGTCCCCCCCTGCGGCCTGCCGGCTCACAAACTAACTCAGCACAGAATGTAATAAGCCATCAGCTGCCACACCCCCCCCCCCTTGCTCCGATGCACACTCAGCACAGAATTTAATAAGCCATCAGCCGCCCCCCCCCCCCCGCTCCGATGCACACTAAGCACAGAATTTAATAAGCCATCAGACGCCAACACCAAGCCCCCCCCCCCCCCGATCGCCACTGCTGACACAATCAGCACAGAATGTAATAATCCAGTCCAGCCATCAGCCTGTTTGGCTTCTGATCTTTTGAACAGGTGAAATATGGGGAGACTTAAGGGCACTATTGAGACAACTGAAGGTATGCCTGCAGCTTGAGATTAATTCTTTACTAGCCTTTTTTTCTTCTCTAATGCCCCTCTAAATCTGGTTGAGCAGTGGGTGCTCTGGTGCTCTGGTGTCAGCTAATTTTGCTATTTCCCAGTGCCATTTGGCAGCTGGTAATGATTGGGTTGCCTTGCACCCACTAATGCTGTATTCTTTAACTTGTGCTGGATTTTTATCCAATGCAGAGCACAGCAAGACCACAAACAAGCTATGGTGAACTTGTACTTATGTCTGGAATCTTATAAAAACCTATAAACAGTTTTTTGTGCACTTTTAAATGGTGCATAAATGGTGCACACTTGTTTAAAATAAAGTAAGTAATGCATTCCAAATGAGTTTTTAAAATAAACACAAGGAATTATGGGAACTAATCCCAAAGAGCTCCAAAAAATATCCTATTTACATGGGTTTATCTTATTGGCTGAAGCTAACCCACTGGGTTTTTAAACAAAAGCCAGGATAATAGCTGATCAGATTCCCAACTACTGACCGGTTTCGCCCATCTTGGGGCTCGTCAGTGTAGTGCAGGGTTTTCTGATCAGCTTAGGCATGAGGCGATCCCCTCAACCCTTATGATTTATTTGTGGATCCACACTCCTGGTTCTACCTAAGCCAAGTAGGCCGAAACTGGTCTGTAGTTGGGAATCTGATCAGCTAAAATTCAGTGGATGAGCTTTAGCCTATAGGATACACCTATGTAAATGAGATATTTTTGGAGCTCTTTGTGATTAGTTCCCAGAATTCCTTGTGTTTATTTGCAGGGCCGGATTTATAAGTCGGGTGCCCCGAGGCCGCCCCCTGTCCGTCGCCCTCCCCAACCCCCGGCCCACGCGCATGCGCAACTGGCACACGCACCCTCTGCGCATGCGCGAACTCGCGATCGCGCATGTGCGGTCTTTTCAATTGCATACGGAGCAATGGAGTTTTTTTACAAAAAGGGGATGAACTGCTATATCAAAGGCTGAAGTAACGTAATGAAGAATATCGATGGAAAATGCCAAACTAATAAACTACACAGCTCTGGAAATCATTGCTTGTAACAAATCATGGCAGTTCCTATTTTTACAAACACTCATGCTTAAAATTGTCCCGATCTCCCCATAGTTCCAGATGTGCACATCCCAAGCAAAGCAAATCTGTGGATTCTTGCAAATGCCAGAGGGGCTGCTGTAAGATGCCATAGACAGTCACTGTTTAGTGGGCCCATGGGGGGTTGTGTGGGCCTCTGTGTACTTGAAATGCCAGTGTCTGTTTTGAGTCCCAGTCCTGGCCTGCTAGGGAGGCATCAGGAAGCTGCATTGTGTGGCTAGACAGACAGACCAACAAAGATCTAATTGAACTACTCTGTAGCCTGTTGAATATGCTTACAAAAGGGTTGCCTAGAGCAGCAGCCAGGTAACAGAGCTTAAAATGTATGAATTGCTTAACAAAATTGCTCTGCGCATACCAACATTGCTATTCTCCAAAGTTATGGAGCTGTCCAATCAACTGTTGTTGAACTACACTTCCCAGTCTGAACTGGAGTTCATTGGTACTGGGGTGTTAAATGAAAAACAAATGATGGGTCACAGGATAAACAACTCATGCCTAGACTGGCAGTCCATCATTGCTTACATATTTACACCCTCCAGAAATATATTAATGAGCATTCTAAAGATAATATGAAACCCTTGTGTCTGTTATACTGTCCATGTATCTTGTTGTCTCTTCAGCTCTGGCCCTGAGAATGGCAAGTGATCCCTCTGCCAGAGCCTCTGCAGATTGCTTTTGTCCTGATCAATAGTTAAGTGCAAGAGAGCTCCATAAACAGCGGCTCTCATCCTGGAGAATAAATGAGCTCACATCGATTTCCCTTCAACCTGTTGAGGGGGTCCTCACAAACCCCTTTGTTTTTCAAAAGGCCTGCCTTGGTCCACAAAAACATACACATCACTGGCTCAGTTTCCTTTCAAAACATTTACCGCAAGATGCTGTTTGCTGCCTAACCTGTTATCTGCAGGAGGCAATTGCTCTCCTCCTGTTTTGTAAGCAACATCTATTTCCAAACTGCTAGTTATGTTTTGCTGTGCCGCCACCTAGTGGATAGTGCTACTTGATTGCATCTAAGTGTTAGCAAGCTTAAATCATATCAGTATCAGCATATAACACTTAGGGGGCATTCAGGGCTTTAAAATGCTTACTTGCGAAACATGTGATTATAAATGTGGAGAAATATATTGAATATAAAATGTTTATGTATGTATGTATGTATGTATGCATGTACAGTATATATGCTTGTTGTAAACTTTTGAAAGTAATATCATTATACATTATATTATCCCTCTCTAAAACTAAACTGCTTGAATAAAAAAAGTTGTGCTTACAATGCTACCAGAGTAGGGGTGTCAGATCTTGCAACTATACTGGTTAACAGTTAATACCTTATACCAACTGGAGGTGTCAACCTTTAACATGGTATGCCCTCTCCAGAGGCTCATGCTATTGAACTAACCCTTCCTAGAATAGTAGGTTGTTTACATAGGGGCAAGTTGCTTCAGAATAGTCAGTTGGGCTACCCATGGTCACTTTAAGGTACCAGTGGACCCAAAGCAAAGAGTTTGATCATGGACCCCCATAGCTGCCCTTCCTAAATGAGTAGGCTGTCTGCAGTGGGGAAAGTTACTTAAGAGTAGTAAACTGGACTACCAATGGTCACTTTAAGGTACCAGTCGACTCAGGGCAAAGATTCCTGGAACCACACAGCTGCCCTTTCTAAAACAGTAGACTGTCTTCATGGGGGGCAAGTTACTTAAGAGTAGTCAATTGGAACACCCATGATCAATTTAAGGTACCAGTGGACTCAGGGCAAGGATTTCAAGCCACCCTAAGAATAGCAGTACTACCTCAAAACAGGTGAAGTTATAACAGAAAGATCAGCTTGTCCTTATTGCTAGAAAATAAACAAGTAGGACCTTTATTCTGTATACATGATATTCTGTGTCAGACTTCCTTCTCTCAGAACCCCCCCCCCCTTTGCTGTGTGAGTTTAAAAGCTGTTCCAGGAGCAGTGTGCAGGCAGGAAAGTGAAGACTGTGCTAAAATGGCATCTTAAACAAGCAGAGGAAGCTTCTAGGGCTCTTTACTCAGGTATGGTAAAGCTTTATGCAGAATAATCATAGCGTTCTAGTTTGCACTATTGTGATGAATTTATTGGCAATAAAATGCCCAAATGCCTTTAAGATACCAACTATTTATAAGAAAGATCCCTGTTATTCCAGTAAATAAAAATACATGTATTGTATAGGTCCTTTACTTGATTAACATGAGGCTACAAGAGGTCAAAGCACACATGCAGATACATGGAAGATGGTAGCAATGAGCAGGAGAGCATGTATCCTATTGTATTCTGTTGGTCAAACCACCAAATTTATTTTATTTTCCCTAATAAGTCACTGGTTTGACCTAAGATTTGGTCAGGCCTGATATCCACTGGGATATACAGTATATTTGCTGAGAAACTTTAGACCCACTAAGCTCTATTTCATATTCTCATTATAAGCACAATACCATGCTTCTATAAAATACATGTGATGGTATTAGGTATGGCTGTGGGTTTGCACCCATTTATGTTTTTATGTTATGGATGACCTGGATCTTATCCTTCTATTTAGTGGCTGCTACCCTTTAGCACTAGTGGAGGATCTGGAGTATTTTTCTATAATTTGTGTCATTTTTATAATTCAGTCATCCATCATCCATATGAACAGTCATCTGCTTGAATGTGATTTGTTCCATTACCTAATATCCATCAATCAATTTATTATTTGGATTTTGTGAAAGGCTCTGTGAATTTGTGGCAATTCTTCTATTTTATCATTATATTATTATTATTTTCTTTCCCTCTTCTTCACCTCTTGTGTAATTGTTTACAATTTTCTATCTGGTTTATAGCAGATATGCCAACTCATGACAATCATCAGGGTGCCAAGGCAATAAAAATAAGGGAAACTGTCATATGTTAGTAAGACTAGTAGAAATATAAAATCATTATGATCATGGAATGCCCACTTGATCTTTGCAGGAAGAGTTTGAGAAACAGCAATATTGCTTAACAATATACCCTGCTCATCAGTGTAGTGCAGGGTTTTCTGATCAGCTTAGGTAGAGTCACCATGTGGTTCTACAAACAAATAAATAAGGTTGAGGAGACTGCCTCATACAGAAAACCCTGCACTACACTGATGAGCCTCAAGTAAGGTGAAACCGGTCTGTAGTTGGGAATCTGATCAGCTATTGTCCTGGCTTCAGCTTCAAACCCAGTGGGTGAGCTGTAGCCTAAAGGATAAACCCATGTAAATGGGATTTTTTTAAGAGTTTGGAATTCATTCCCAGAATTCCTTTTGTTTGCTTTTGTCTGTATGAGGCAGTCTCCTCAACCTTATTTATTTGTTTGTAGAACCACATGGTGACTCTACCTAAGCTGATCAGAAAACCCTGCACTACACTGATGAGCCTCAAGTAAGGCGAAACCGGTCTGTAGTTGGGAATCTGATCAGCTATTGTCCTGGCTTCAGCTTCAAACCCAGTGGGTGAGCAGTAGCCTATAGGATAAACCCATGTAAATGGGATTTTTTTTAAGAGTTTAGAATTCATTCCCAGGTACAAAGTAACCGTTTATCTGACCATGCAGGCAGTCTGCAGGTAACGCGTCAGGGTACCCAGCTAAGGTTCCCTCCCACCCTCTCCTGTGGATCACATGAGCCCAGCCCCTGCCATGTAATACAAAGGCAATGCAGTCAGCAGCAGTAGGTGTGAGTCCTCATGAGAAGGGTTTATTGTAATTAGCAGCAGTGTCAGGCATCTGTATACCAGTAAGCAAATAATTACAGTTAATTCATTCAACTTAATGGTTTGCACATTTAATTTTAGAACAATAGTCAGATATTAACAAGAAACCACAAGGCTCTATTACCTTTACCCCCCGCCCAAATAAATGGTTTAACCCTTTGCATGCTGTGCCCTTTTGATCTTGTTATTTAATATGAACATAGCTTAGATCAAAAAGAAAACAAGGAAACATAGAATTCACAGTACTGGCATGATGGCCCTTTCCAGTCAGCACTGTAGATTCAATGGCATGTAAAGAATTAAAAGGGAACCAAAACTAATTTTTATTATGACCCCCCCCCCCCAAATTAAATATATATTTATGACGGGTGACATATCATGACCTCTATCATCTACTTAGGTGGTGAAAGTTTCATCCTCTTAATCTCAAAATTCTGAAAATATTGCAACCATCCCAAGTGCACCAACATTGCATTATCTTAAAGGAGAAGGAAAGCTTTAGCAGAATGGTGTATGTAAATACAGCCATAAACACTTATATAACTGCTGCCCAGAGTCTCCAGTTTAAAGAAACACCACATTTCTTTCCTTTTCAGAAAAACCCTTCAGGGCATGGCATGAGGCTGCTCAGTTTGTTCTTCTCTCCCCCTTCCTTCTGCTCGTTCCTCTCCCATCTCTGCTTTCCCCCCCTCCCCTTTTGGCTGTAATCTGAGCTACCAGCAGCCACAGCAGCAGCATGTATTTATTTATTTTCAATTTAAGCAAAATTACTACCATTAGTGGTGAACTGATTCCTCTAACTAGTTTAATCCTAAAATGTTTTCCTTGGGTGCATGAATACTTGTATATCTGTTTCAATTTCATTTATTTCCATATCACAAAATAATTAATGTAATTCATATAATATGTTTACACTATTGTACAAGGATGTGACAATTCTGAAATGTGAATTCATTCTTGTGTTTCTGAAGGATCAGGTTTGGTAAATATGGGACATTAAGAGAATTAATTTTGTGCCAAGTCACAACAGGTCTAAAAATAACCATTTATGCTATACTGGACCAGAGACACATAGGGGCACATTTACTTACCCACGAACGGACCGAATGCGTCCGATTGCGTTTTTTTCGTAATGATCGGTATTTGGCGATTTTTCGGAAAATTATCGCGACTTTTTCGTTGCCATTCCGAATGTTGCGCAAAATCTGGCGATTTTTTTGTAGCGTTAAAACTTGCGCGAAAAGTCACGCCTTTTTCGTAGCCATTCCGAAAGTTGCGCAAAATGTTGCGATTTTTTCGTAGCCTTCGGATTCATTCAAGCTTCAGTATGGTGACTTTTCTTGGGCCAGGTTGGAGCTGCAGGGTGCCATTGAGTCCTATGGGAGGGCTTCCAAAATCATGCTAAGTCTGAAAGTTTCGTCCGCCGCTTACGAGCGCTCAATACGAAAAAGTTGCGACAAGATACAAGCGAATCGTAATGGCTACGAAAATTCGCGTTTTTTCGCGAAACTCGTATTGGTAACGAAAAAGTCGCGACAATTTCCGAAAAGTCGTAAAGGCGGCGAAAAAATCGCAAAAAATACGAAAAAGTCGCAAAATGTTCGTTTTCCAATCGGAATTTTTCCAATTCGGATTCGAATTCGTGTCTTAGTAAATCAGCCCCATAGAGTTACAGTAGATGACTGTGTCACAGATTCACAGTTTATAACTGCAGATTACAAAAAAAAACAAAACATTCTTCAAACACATCAAAAGGCATTTTGGCGGCAACAGAAAAATTCAAAATGATTTTATTGGCTACCAGTGGGTTATCTTATTTACAATAAACAGTGAATAGAATTAGTGTTCATCTGGTGAGCAGCCAAGGAATAATTGGGCACAGTGATCAGCTAGATTCATATTCCTTGCTGTCTCTGCACAACTAAGACAGAATTAGGTTAACAGATATTAGTCAGGTTTCATATATATTAATATAATATAAAAAAGTGAGAAACCATGAACTCCTTGGTCATGCTTTATATTTATATATATATATGCTAAATTAAAGCTCCAGTCTAACCAGATCATTCCCAGTTTCAGCTGGAAATACCCTCAATCCACCCAAACATCACACCCATGTTCCTGTACTCCTCGTCCCTTATCTGGAGTGTGAATCAGGCCTATCCTTCCAAAACGTGGGGCGTATGGATTATTAACATTGGTGAAACAGTACATCCAGTGAATTTATTTCGACACGGAATGATTTATGGCATTGCAAAGGAGGATTTGCTTTGCTTACAGTCAGCGGTGTTGTACAGTTTTGGTCTGTACTTTTGAGCTGCCACCCTGTGTGTTCTTGGCAGTTATGCCATTAGCAGATGAGTTTGCTGTACAGAGAATAATTACAATTTGCATGGAGTCCAGGAAAACTAAAATCCTACTTCCCAATAATCTCATGAAATCTGGAAAAGTTCATGTTGGCACAACCCAGCCATAGGTATTCTGCACAGGCACCCTCACAAGGTAGCTAGATGGCACATAGCCCCTCTGGCCTCGAACCTCCACAAGGCTCCACTCTGGGCTTCCCTTCTTGTCATGAGGTTCCAGTACAGTTATATGTTCTCCTGCTATTATAGTCGCCTCATAATCGCTGCGGGCAGTGAATCCATATCCTGCAATGACCTGCAACAATCAGAGCCAAATAGTTCAGAAAGGGAGAGGAGAGAATAATAAAACAGCCTTGGCTGCCACATATCCATGTTCCAATATAACTATGTTAACAGGAGAGAAAGTATCCGAACAGACAGAACTTCCCATCCTCCATTGAATAAATTGAACAAATGTACTACTATTTAACTTGTATGCATATTAAAGAACCAATAATACAAAAAAATGAAAATGTATCAAAGTAATTAAAATATTATGTTCTGTTGTCCTGCACTGCTAAAAAAATTGTGTTTGCTTCAGAATGACTGCTATAGTTTATATAAACAAAACTGCTGTGTAGACACAGGGGCAGCCATTTCCAGCTGAAATAGGGCAACATGGCACAGTTTACATAGCAGTTAAGCTTTCAAGAGCACAATTGTGCTCTACAGAGCTTATCTGTTATCTGCTATGTAACCTGTGCCTTTTCTCCTTTTTCCACACTGAATGGCTGCCCCATGGCTACACAGCAGCTTATGTATGTAAATTATAGTGTTTCTATAGAAAACACACTGGTTTTGCCAGTGCAGGGCAACTGTATACTATATTGTAATTACTTGAAAACACTTTCATTTTTTAATGTTACTCTTTCTTTAAAGTGAAAATCCTATCCCATGCAAGCAACGTATTATAAGCCAATTACCAGGGTACAAAGATAATAGTAACTAATAACCGACGTTGTAGCAACTTAAAATAGGAACCACACAGGGGTATATAGCTACAAAATAAAGTAACAAATACAATAATATTACAGAAAGGTCAGGCACGGTGCCCAGACAAACTGTAAGATAAGCCGTGCACAAAAAATCAAAAAGAAACAAATGCATTGACTGTGGGTCAGCAGCAATCCCACCAAAATTATATGGGTAAATATAATATCATGAGTAAGCCAAAAAAGGGTACGAATCAAGACTTGTTATTTCTAAAGGGGGAAAAAAAAGCTCTAGTTATACCTTTTTATAAATATGCCTCTAAAAGTCCTATTCAACTGCATAGAGAGTAGTGAAATTTCTCTCCTGTGAATTGCGGTCAGCTCTATTTTCACACTTTGATTACATGCCTCATTATGTGAACTAATGACTTAAGATTTTTACTAAAATTTTAGGGCAAGCAGCTACTTTATTATTATTTTTATACTCTCTATATGGTGCAAGCATAGTCTGCAATGCAGGGATTATACATCATTATCTGCCCTTACGGAGCTTACAGTCTAAGGTCCCTATCACACTCACACATACAAGTCCATTATAATCCACAGCTCAACTATGTCCCACTCTTGAGTCTCTTATTCTCTTTGTGCTTGTTAGAGTGTGGGAAAGACTATTATAAACTTTAGTCCATGTTACTACATGGCTTCTGTAAATCTCATAAACTAAAAAATTATTCAGAAAGGGGTCATTGAACTCATGCAACCAGACTGAAGAGACAGCTAAGAGGAAGTCAGATTGTGTTCCCTATTGTAACCATTTACTGACCCCGATTCCACCTACCTGGAAAATTGGAGTAGTATTCTGGGATTCTGTGTAGATGGGTTGTGGGCATTCTAGTGGATTCATTGAATGGCGCCTCTTTTCCACTGTTTCACTTAGGCCAAGGAAATTCTGGGACGGCTTTGGAGTGTTCACGGATTGGTAGGGCTGAAGTTTGTTACAGGGTACAAATCCTCTTGTCCCTGCCAGAAATATGCAAATGAAACAGTGCATATAGTGATCCTACATTACATATAGTGATCTTACAAAAAGCCAAAATATGCCCCATAGCAGTGTTGAGTAAATGACCCTATGCAGGGCAATTAAAATACAAACAATCCAAATATGAATACAAACAATCCAAATAGGATAAAGAAAGGTACATCAGTTTCAAATACCGTACTCTAATTCCCTGCAGGGGTGAATGTACTTTACCTCCCGCGGTGTCCACCAGCCATCTGTGTGTGTTCCCTTTGGTATCTGATTTCTGCAGCACGGCTACTATTTCAAAACGATGCAGAGTAAGATCCATATCCCGACTGCCGTTGATATTGCTCATTACTTGATAGATCTCCTTCTGGTGGCCATGACGTTTTATCAACTTCTGGACTTGTAGAACAATGGCTGGATCATGATCCTACAAAGAGAAGAAATTATGTCTCCCAATAAACACAAAATGTCACTGTAATAAATACAGTAGATATGGGCAACTCATTTTTTTTATTTAAAGATTAGGAGGCAAGCACTAGTTTGAGCGGGTATTCCAGTCTAATGAGTTTAACTTTAAATGACTGATGGAATTATGAAGAGGGAGGGTAATTTATTAACACTGGACAGTATCCCATTGCAACCAATCAGTGATTGGCTTTTTTTGGGCCAGCTGCAGGTAGAACAATGAATGCAACCATTTGATTGGTTGCCACGGGTCACTGCCCACAGGCAAACTTGCCTAATGTTGATAAATGACCCCGCGTAAGTTGTATCTACTCAGAAAACCCTATTGTCCACTTGCCTTATGAACTTCTGCTGCAGTACTTTTACAGCTTTCGTAGGGACCAGAGTCAATTGGCAAAAATAAACTTTCAACAACACAGAAGAACATATTGTTATTTGCAAACCTCACAGAGTGTATTAGGGTTAAGGTTAGATAGACTTTGTAATTAAAGGTATACTGGTTAAAAAGGGTATATATAGAAATATACAGAGTATAGTATATAGAAATAGGCCAGGAGATAATTTGAGTTTAAATAACATTAGGTGCCTCTAAGCATAGAGCAGTGCTCAAGCTATCCATCACCCCCTAAAAAATGCTGCCTTTTAAATGGGCATTGAGGGTACCATTTTTAGGTTTCATTACTTTCATTTGTCATATAATAGCAATTAGAAATCATAAACAGAGAGACAAGGGTTTTTTTCTTTAAATTTGTCGCATAAAGCAATGGGTTTACACTATGGGGTTATCAGGGGCCAAAACAATAATGTGTGACAAATTGTAACATCTGTGCACCCTGTTTAAAGAGCTCCAAGTAGATATCAGAATAGCACTCAATAGTAAGAAATCCAAGTCTGGCTTGGGACTCCTCCAGTTACATGGGAGTAGGTGAAACAATCGGTTACCTGAAAGCAGTTCTAATGTGTAGCGCTGGCTCCTTCTGAAAGCTCAGACTCAGGCACAATGCACTGAATACACAACAATATTACAACTAAGAAAAATACATTTGTTGGTTCAAGGATACAGTTTTAGTCCAGGAGGGCATGAGAAGATCTTTGCTTAAGCAGGGCAAGCCTATATACCTAAAAAATAACATATAGAACATATGACCTCAACTGAGATGTCCAACAAGTTTTTAACTAATAAGCAAACCTGTACTGCTGGAGAGGGCATCTGCTGCTCAAATTTCTTGGTGAGTTCAGTTAGCTGAGCAAGGGAGCTACTGATAATGTCCTCTGCCTGCCTCCTAAAGTTCACTTCCGCAAGCTTGCAGTTTGGGGTCTGTAATAAAAGAAAACACAAAACATTATAGTTTAGCAAGCTGCAGTCCTATTTGCCATGGTTTTTGTAATGTCTTGCAGAAAACAAGAAATTATCCCCAGTTTCATTTGCTGTCACATCCTGTTTCTTCGAAAACACAGTCTGAGGAGGAGCTTGAAAAACACATTAAGAACCCCTCTTTATTTCTGCAGATCTTATTGAAAAGGTGTGATTTGTTTGTACAGAGTTTATTATCTTTATTTTAATATATTACCTTGTTTACACGGGAAGACATGGAGTTCAGGGAAAAATCAACCAAATTCCTAGGAATGCTTTCTTATAAGAAAATACATGTTTCTATTTTTAATTTAAAGAATAGGCAGATTATATTTCCAACAAAAGTGTGATTTATTGTGCTCCTGTTGTTCAAAGTTAGACTGTATCGCTTCTGTAAGATGACAATCCTTGTCTGTATATATTACCTAACCTTGTGTCTCACTTATCCGTGCTCCCTTTAGACTGTAAGACCTCTCTTGGTTTGCTTGAATGTCACTTTATTTTCATTATCCGTATGTAATTTACTGCAGAATATAGAGCACTAATAAAAATGCACAGCACAATATTATTAGAGCCACATCATCCAACTGTACTTATGAGGCCCCATGTAGCATTTGGGTCTGTTGTTTCTAATGTTCTATCGATACTAGGCCCACCTCCATTTGGGATATCTTTGCCTGGCCACCTAGTCTTTCAGTAATGAATACTGGCATTTGTTTTCCTACTGATTAATAACTGAATAAAAGGGGGGTTAATTTATATTAATCTGTAGTAGAACTATAATACTGGAATAGGATATTTGCCCCAACCTATTTACATGCAACACAAGAGGCAATTTATCATTTTCAATACACCAAACAATTGGTTTTGACAGATTCACCTTAGAAGCTAAAGATTCTGCTGCTCGCCATCCTGCTTGTGCCAGTTCTTTCTGAAGACCAATGAAAGTGAGTAGGAGCTGATGAAGCAACTGGTGGGACAATGCAATACATCCAGGCAGTTCAGACAGCAGCCTTGAATGAAATCCTAAGTAAGCATTCTTGATGTCCTCCTCCTCATAAGTCATTTTCCCACCTGTCTCTTGTAATTTGCTTTCTAAATTTTCATAGTCAAGTAGCTTGTCCGTATGCTTTCGGATCAGGTTCTTGGGACCTTTAAGGCACTGTGACAGCTTGGTAAGAGGCTGCCAGACAAGCAGGTCCAGTCTTCTTTTCTGTGAAATGTAGACAGAACTTAGACAGTGATCTCCTTTAAAATCAAATACTGTATGTATACATGATATACAAAAGAGATGACCACTTACATATTCTGGGTACAGATTCTGAGAAAAATTCTGAAGCTCAAAGACTGAGAAATCTGGGATCTCCAAAGAAAAGAAATCAAGCTGAATGGTGCTGAAATCCTAAAAGCAACCAACATAACCAGGTTTTACATATAGGGCAATTGTCCAAAACAATGTTTAATTTGTAAAAGCATTTACAATCAGTATATTGAGACATTTTTATGTATTTCCTGATATTTATATATTGCTGACACATTTCTGCAGTAATTATACTAAGCAGAGATTATCCTTCATTCACATCAGTCCCTGCTCCAGTTGAGCTTACAGTCTAAGCATTCACACACACTATGCTCAATTTTATCAGGAGCCAATAAACCTGCCTGTATGTTTTTTGTGTGGGAGTAAACCAGAGTTTCCCGGGGAAACCAATGCAGACACAGCGTGAGCATACAAACTTCTTGAAGATAGGGGCCAAGCCAGAATTGAACACAGGACCCTAGTGCCGCAAGGCAGAAGTGCTCAGGGCACTGTGCTGCCTATATACCCAGACTCTTAATATAGCCCTGTTACTGGACTGCAATGTACGGTTTTGATTACTTTTTAGAAGTTTTCCTCCTTGGGTGTTCATACTATATGCAAACACTAAGGGAAATCTGTTAGAGATGACAGGCCCCACTACAAATTATACCTACAGTATGCAGAGTACAATGTCTAGGTCTTTGTGCTGTAGCTCTAATATAATCTTGATTTTATGTCAGAGGGTTCACAAGAATAGTAATCATGCCATTTTTGAATAAAATGTAATGCAACCAAGATACATATTCTGTGGATTGTGCATTTCATTGCATGCCCATAATTCTGGTAGCAAAAGCAACAAATTAGGGTCAATACAGTTTAACTCATTTGGCAATCTCACCTCAAGATTTTTCATATAACTTGCCATATTCTGCTTCATTAGTTTAACTGCCGCTTCAAGAATATGGAAATGTTCTACCAAACTATCAAATGCTTTGTCTTCTCTCTGTAAACACAATGAAAAAGGTTACCCAGTGCACATTTCTTATAGCATTAAACCATTTGAACCGAAGAACCCACTTGGATGAGTGGTGAAACGTTTTCAATAAAACTCAAAAAAGTCCAGTTGTTTGAGATTCAGTTCTACTAAATACTATTATCATGGCCAAGATGAATGAGAATCTTCATTAGGGATGTAGCGAACCTAAAAAAAAATGTTCGCGAACCCGTTCGCGAACTTTCGTCGGAAAGTGCGAACGTTCGCGAACTTTGCGAACCCCATAGACTTCAATGGGAAGGCGAACTTTAAAACCTAGAAAAGCCATCTCTGGCCAGAAAACTGATTTTAAAGTTGTTTAAAGGGTGCCATGACCTGGACAGTGGCATGCAGGAGGGGCATCAAGGGCAAAAATTTCTCTGAAAAATACGTTGTTGACACAGCGTTGCGTTTTGTGCTGTTAAGGGGAGAAAACATACTACATTCCTAAACTTATGTAATAAACTGCTTTAAAAAGTCCGGCATCTACATTCCAATCAAGTCGTGTAAAGGTTACGGCCGGTTCACACGCAAAGACAAAACGCCGCGTTTACTGCAACGAAAAAAAACGCAAAAAGCTTTAATGATACTGTCAAGTGTGCGAATATTAGTTTTTACTAGTTGCTTGTCACCTCCAGGACGTTCGTCCCGTCGGTGGGAATATTTCTGTAGTGGTGTGTTTAGCAGTCACCGTGCTTGTGCGCACGTGCATGGTCAGGCAGAGGTAATTCAATGTACAGTAACGTGAACCAAAAAACACTGATTCTGCAGTGTGGGCCCAGGTTTGTCCTACCTTTTCGATCACCTGTGGTGACCATAAAAGATACGATTTTGCCGCAGTTGCAGAACCCTGAAAAATCAGGAATGTGTACATTCCTAAAAAATTATGGGTTTTTTGTTGCAGCCACTGAAGCACAGAGGACAGAAAAAATATCTTAGATAGATGGTATCATAACCATGCCCCAGGCAAACCCTTTCAAAGAACTAAGATAGGGTGACAACAAGCACAGAAGACATTAAAAACATCAAAGCTAGATGGTATAATAACCATGCCCCAGCCAAACCCTTTCAAAGAACTCAGATAGGGTGACAAGCACAGAAGACATTAAAAACATCAAAGCTAGATGGTATCATAACCATGCCCCTTACATTTATCCACATTAAATCTCATCTGCCACTTAGCTGCCCAGATTGCCAGTTGGTCAAGATCCTGCTGCAGGGATGTCACATCCTGGATAGAATTGACTGGTCTGCAGAGTTTTGTGTCATCTGCAAACACTGATACATTACTCATAATACCCTCCCCTAAGTCATTTATGAACAAATTAAACAAAAGTGGACCCAGTACAGAACCCTGAGGGACCCCACTGAGAACCTTACTCCAAGTAGAGAATGTGCCATTAACAACCACCCTCTGTACCCGATCCTGTAGCCAGTTTTCTATCCATGTGCAAACGACTTCATTAAGACCAATAGACCTTAGCTTAGAAAGCAGTCGTTTGTGGGGAACGGTATCAAATGCTTTGGCAAAATCCAAATAGATTATATCTACTGCATCCCCACTGTCCAGCCTCTTACTTACCTCATCATAAAAAGCAATTAAATTGGTCTGACATGACCTGTCCTTCATAAAGCCATGCTGATTACTGCTCATAATGCCATTCTCCACTACATAATTTTGAATGTGATCCCTTAACAAGCCTTCAAATAACTTGCCCACCACGGATGTCAAACTTACAGGCCTATAATTGCCAGGCTGAGATCTTACTCCCTTTTTAAATATGGGAGTGACATTCGCCTTCTTCCAATCCCTAGGTACCATACCTGATGAAAGAGAGTCTGAGAATATCAGAAACAAGGGCCACTGCAATTCTGCCCCTAGCTCTCTCAGTACCCGAGGGTGTATTCCATCTGGCCCAGGTGCCTTGTTTACATTTATCGTGTGTAACCCTTTAAGCACCATATCCTGTGCCAACCACTGTGTAGTTGGAGCTGAGGCAACAGTGAAGCTATTGGGTGGGACTTGGCCCACTGGCTCCTCTACTGTATACACAGAAGAAAAGAACTGGTTAAGCACATCTGCCTTTTCTGTATCCGCTGTAACCATATTGTTATTATAACTCAATGGGGCCACACCCTCAACCTGCATCTTTTTACTATTAATATACTTAAAAAACTTTTTGGGGTTAGTCTTGGCCTCGGCCGCGATGCGCTCCTCATTTTCTATCTTTGCCTTCCGGATTGCTGTTTTACAACACTTGTTACAGTGTTTATAATCATTAAACGCAGCTACTGTCCCCTCTGACTTATATTTCTTAAAAGCTTTCCTTTTTTTCCCTATTAACTTCTTTACCTCAGAGTTAAGCCACATAGGGTGATTCTTAACACTTCTACTTTTTCTTATTAATGGAATGAATTGAGAACAGTAATGATTTAATATCATTTTAAATGACAACCATTTCTGCTCTGTATTTTTATCAGAAAACATAATGCCCCAATCTATGCCCTGAAGCGCTGCCCTTAAGGAGCTAAAATTTGCCTTCCTAAAATTCAGTGTCTTTGTTGCCCCCGTGTAAATTTGTTTCCTGCACCAAACATCAAATGAAATAACATTATGGTCACTATTACCCAGGGGTTCAACCACTTGCACATTTGCTATACGTTCTGGGTCATTAGAGAACACTAGATCTAGTATAGCATGGTTCCTGGTTGGCTCCTCAACAACCTGTGACATAAAGTTGTCGTGCAGCAAGTTTATAAACATGTTCCCATTTACTGTCCTGGCAGTACTATTGCCCCAGTCAATATCAGGGTAATTAAAATCCCCCATTATTATCACTTGCCCCAAACTAGCAGCCTTTTCTATTTGCAACAGGAGCTGGGCCTCCTCCTCTTCGCTTACATTAGGGGGTCTATAGCATACCCCTACAATTAGTTTGGTAGATTCTTTACTATCTGTGAGAAGCTCAACCCATAAGGATTCAGCTCCCTCTGTTCCCCCCATAACTTCCTCCTTAATATTTGCTTTTAAGTCGTGCTTAATGAACAGACACACTCCTCCTCCTTTTCTATTGCCCCTGTCCCTCCGAAACAATGTATACCCCCAATATTAACTGCCCAGTCATGAGACTCATTCAACCAAGTTTCAGCAACACCAATCACATCATATTTCACATCACATAACAACGGCGTACCTGGCACGTCGAATAGCCTATGTGGAGCTGGGGGTGCACAGGTGTGGAGGAGGACACAGCAGCAGAGGAGGAAGAAGCCTAGGAAGAAGCCAAGTTAGAAGACGAGTTAGAAGACGAGTTAGAAGACGAGTTAGAAGACGAGTTAGAGAGCAAAGGAGGAGTAGAGGTGGTGGCAGACCCGCATGCAACCCGTGGCGGTGACACCAACTCCACTGTTGTTGAACCACGCATTCCCTGCTTCCCAGCCATCACCAGGTTCACCCAGTGGGCAGTGTAGGTGACATACCTGCTCTGACCATGCTTGGAGGACCATGTGTCAGTAGTCATATGGACCTTTGCCCGAACACTAAATGACAGAGATGCGGTGATTTGGCTCTGCACATGCTGGTACAGGTGTGGTATTCCCTTCTGTGAAAAAAAATTGCGGCTGGGTACCTTCCACTGCGGTGTCCCAATTGCTACAAATTGGTGGAAAGCCTCAGAGTCCACCAGCTGGTATGGTAAAAGCTGGCGGGCTAAGATTGCAGACAATCCAGCTGTCAGACGCCGGGCAAGGGGATGACTCGGAGGCATTGGTTTCTTACGCTCAAACATGGCCCTCACAGAAACTTGGCTGGGGGCAGATGAGCAGGAACTGGAAGGCGGAGTGGAGGGTGGTTGAGACGGGTCAAGGACAGCAGAGGTAGAGCAGTAAGATGCTGGAGCAGAAGGAGGGTGGCTTAGCGTTTGGCTGCTGCCTTTGAGGTGTTGCTCCCATAGTGCTTTGTGTTTGGCGTTCATGTGCCTTCGCATAGCAGTTGTACCTAAGTGGGTGTTGGGCTTCCCAAGACTCAGTTTCTGACTGCACTCATTGCAAATTACAGCGCTTTTGTCAGAGGCACACACATTAAAAAAATGCCACACTGCTGAGCCTTTTGATGCGGGCTTTCTAGCAGTAACAGTAGAAGCTGGCGGGTGCGTTGGCTGGCTGACCACAGGTGCCGATTCATGTTGTTGCCCTACTGTTCCCTGGGAGCTGTCCCTGCTTCTTCTAAGTCTTAATCTCCTCCTGCCTCTCTGACTCTCCGTCTCTCCATCTGAACTATCCTCCTCTTGCTCTCTTCTTGTGGGCACCCACAAAATATCACTCTCCTCATCATCATTCTCCTCAGATGCATCAATTTCTTCTGACAGCTCACAGAAGACAGCAGCAGCGGGGACCTCATCACACCTTATGTCCATCTCTGTTGTGTTGCCTGCCTGAGTTATATCTGGTGTAACGTCCTCATCTCCTTCATCTTCTTCTGGCAATAATGGTTGCGCATCACTCATTTCAACAAACTCATGAGTAAATAACTCCTCTGACTCCAGTGAAGAAGGGGCGGCAGTGGTGGAGGAAGTGGTAGGTGGGGTGTCCATAGCAGAGGAGGATGAGGATGTTGTGGCAAAGTTAGAAACGGTAGAGGATGGGGTGTGCTGTGTAAGCCAGTCAACTACCTCTTCAGCATTTTGGGAGTTCAGGGTAAGTGCCTTCGGAACACTGGGCAATTTCCTAGGGCCACAGGATATCATAGCAGCACGGCCCCTAGTGCCTCTGCGTGGCGGCCTGCCTTGCCTGGCATTTTTTTTATTTTTACAAAACAACAACAACTTGGGTGATGTTTCTGGACACGGAATTATTATTGTTATTTAGACAAATTGTGAAAAAGATCACACAGCTAGGTGGCACTTGGTTGCAGACACCGGGCAACAAGGCCTGCAAGGGCAACGTATAAAGTAGTGGATACGGAATATTTTATTGCTGGTGGAAAACCGTCACTCAGGTGATGTTTCTGGACACGGAATTATTATTGTTATTTAGACAAATTGTGAAAAAGATCACACAGCTAGGTGGCACTTGGTTGCAGACACCGGGCAACAAGGCCTGCAAGGGCAACGTATACAGTAGTGGATACGGAATATATTATTGCTGGTGGAAAACCGTCACTCAAGTGATGTTTCTGGACACGGAATTATTATTGTTATTTAGACAAATTGTGAAAAAGCTCACACAGCTAGGTGGCACTTGGTTGCAGACACCGGGCAACAAGGCCTGCAAGGGCAACGTATACAGTAGTGGATACGGAATATTTTATTGCTGGTGCAAAATCCGTCACTCAAGTGATGTTTCTGGACACGGAATTATTATTGTTATTTAGACAAATTGTGAAAAAGATCACACAGCTAGGTGGCACTTGGTTGCAGACACCGGGCAACAAGGCCTGCAAGGGCAACGTATACAGTAGTGGATACGGAATATATTATTGCTGGTGGAAAACCGTCACTCAAGTGATGTTTCTGGACACGGAATTATTATTGTTATTTAGACAAATTGTGAAAAAGCTCACACAGCTAGGTGGCACTTGGTTGCAGACACCAGGCAACAAGGCCTGCAAGGGCAACGTATACAGTAGTGGATATGGAATATATTATTGCTGGTGGAAAACCGTCACTCAAGTGATGTTTCTGGACACGGAATTATTATTGTTATTTAGACAAATTGTGAAAAAGATCACACAGCTAGGTGGCACTTGGTTGCAGACACCGGGCAACAAGGCCTGCAAGGGCAACGTATACAGTAGTGGATACGGAATATTTTATTGCTGGTGGAAAACCGTCACTCAGGTGATGTTTCTGGACACGGAATTATTATTGTTATTTAGACAAATTGTGAAAAAGATCACACAGCTAGGTGGCACTTGGTTGCAGACACCGGGCAACAAGGCCTGCAAGGGCAACGTATACAGTAGTGGATACGGAATATATTATTGCTGGTGGAAAACCGTCACTCAAGTGATGTTTCTGGACACGGAATTATTATTGTTATTTAGACAAATTGTGAAAAAGCTCACACAGCTAGGTGGCACTTGGTTGCAGACACCGGGCAACAAGGCCTGCAAGGGCAACGTATACAGTAGTGGATACGGAATATATTATTGCTGGTGGAAAACCGTCACTCAAGTGAGGTTTCTGGACACGGAATTATTATTGTTATTTAGACAAATTGTTATTTAGACAAAAAATACAGAGCAGTAGAAAGTAGATTACTAGCCAGAAAACCTACTTAAACTCTACCTCAAATGAATACATACAGCTCCTATCCCCACACAAATACAGAGCAGTAGTAGATTACTAGCCAGAAATCCTACTTAAACTCTCCCTGAAATGAATGCACAGCTCCTATCCCCACACAAATACAGAGCAGTAGAAAGTAGATTACTAGCCAGAAATCCTACTTAAACTCTCCCTCAAATGAATGCACAGCTCCTATCCCCACACAAATACAGAGCAGTAGTAGATTACTAACCAGAAATCCTACTTAAACTCTCCCTGAAATGAATGCACAGCTCCTATCCCCACACAAATACAGAGCAGTAGAAAGTAGATTACTATCCAGAAATCCTACTTAAACTCTCCCTCAAATGAATGCACAGCTCCTATCCCCACACAAATACAGAGCAGTAGTAGATTACTAGCCAGAAATCCTACTTAAACTCTCCCTGAAATGAATGCACAGCTCCTATCCCCACACAAATACAGAGCAGTAGAAAGTAGATTACTAGCCAGAAATCCTACTTAAACTCTCCCTCAAATGAATGCACAGCTCCTATCCCCACACAAATACAGAGCAGTAGAAAGTAGATTACTAGCCAGAAATCCTACTTAAACTCTCCCTCAAATGAATGCACAGCTCCTATCCCCACACAAATACAGAGCAGTAGAAAGTAGATTACTAGCCAGAAATCCTACTTAAACTCTCCCTCAAATGAATGCACAGCTCCTATCCCCACACAAATACAGAGCAGTAGTAGATTACTAGCCAGAAATCCTACTTAAACTCTCCCTCAAATGAATGCACAGCTCCTATCCCCACACAAATACAGAGCAGTAGAAAGTAGATTACTTGCCAGAAATCCTACTTAAACTCTCCCTCAAATGAATGCACAGCTCCTATCCCCACACAAATACAGAGCAGTAGTAGATTACTAGCCAGAAATCCTACTTAAACTCTCCCTCAAATCAATCACAGCTTCTCTCCCTACACTATCTCTTCAAGCACACACAGGCAGAATGTAAAATGGCTGCTGGGCTTCGGTTTATATATGGAAGGGAGTGGTCCAAGGGGGGGGGGGTGGCCCAGGAGGGAGAGCTGCCTGATTGGCTGACATGTATCTGCTGGTCTGGGGTGAGAGGTCAAAATTTGGCGCCAGCTAAGGCGAACCCAAATGGCGAACATCGCCAAAAGTTCGCGAATTTGCGGACTTGCGAACACCCGATGTTCGCGCGAATTAGTTCGCCGGCGAACAGTTCGCTACATCCCTAATCTTCATAGACAGAATAGCACTCCATAGTAAGAAATCCAAATCTGGCTTGGGACTCCTCCAGTTACATGAGGGTAGGAGAAACAATAGGTTTCCTGAAAGCAGTTCTAATGTGTAGCACTGGCTCCTTCTGAGAGCTCAGACTCAGGCACAATGCACTGAGATGGTGCCTACACACCAATATTACAACTAAAAAAAATACAGTTGTTGGCTTAAGAATAACATTTTACATGGTAGAGTGAATTATTTGCAATGTAAACAGTGTTATTTAAAAATAAAAATATCACAAAAATCATGACAGAATCCCTTTAATCTATGCTTTCCACTTCAGTCAGTGTTTGCACTGGTCCATTTTTGCAGTTTAATATAGTGTCAATTTGCATTTAACCATACTGTGTCCTGTGCCACTGCTTGTTTTATTTTGAGCAATATCTTGTCCCCTCCACTGCTTTTTATAATATAATTAAAAAAATATTCCTTGAAACACTAACATTTGTGTCTTGAATTGTTTCTGACTTTGTCATGTAAACATGTGCAAGTCACCTCCATCTGACAAGATATAAGCCAGGCCTTTCCTTTAATAAATAACCAACCCTCTTTATCTATTAACCGTCAACACTCATCAAACGCTTATGTTTGAGGGAAAACAGAAAATCTTTGTTTTGCCAACTATGTCCCATTTATTTCTGCAGACAATGGTAACACAATGTGACAGTTAACTTTGAAACATATTAGGGCTGATTCACTATAGTGCGTTAAAACAAGCGCTATTTATAGAATGTGTTAAAATTTTTATTTAACTTAACGCACGATTCACTAAAAGGATATTTGCGTTAATTTAGACGCGATGCTGTTTGCGTTATTTAAGTCGCGAAGACCATTTTCGTGCGGTATTCGATGCACGTGTGCTACATATCACAGCACGCCATATTAGGCATACACACCATTATGTTTGTAAAACTACTTTTTTAGAAAATGCCCATTTCCCTGCAAACTGGAGGCTACATCACTCTAGGGCCAACACAGACTTGAATACATCACACTGCAAAGTCCTTATTGTATTGCCAAAAGCTCATGAACTGTACTTTTCTATAATCGATTGCCCCAAGTAGGTGTTAATTTTCGTATACTATAGACTAATGCGATATTTAGAGCATCTAAGGGGTATAGTTATCATGCTGTGTAAAAAATGGAGAGAAGCATTACCGGTGATGTTGCCCAGGGCAACCAATCAGCAATTAGATTTCAGCAGTTAGAAAGCCAAATCAAAGCATCTGATTGGCTGCTATGAACAACACCACCGGTGATGTTTTACTTCGCATTTTTACACAGCATGATAAATATACCTCTAAGTGTTTGTGAAGCATGCGTTAGTATTATTTCTGCGCGAGAATTAACGCAATGCGGTAAAATTAACGCATTCGGTTGCGCGCTATTTAATGCACGCGATATGCGACTTAACGCATGCGATAATAATTTAACAAATTGCGTGTTTTTTCGCGTCTATTTTAACGCAAAAAAGCATGCAATAACGCTTATCGCACTTTAGTGAATCAACCCTATTGTTTGTTGTTTCTGAAATGTTTGATTTTACACATGTTGAATATGCAAAGACTTGGCAAAGGAGACAACCCACACATAGGGGTTTTGTTTGGATGCCCAAAATGCTCTCCCTTTTTTAAATTTGGTCTTAGAATTTGTGCTACTGTATAAAGAAGATAGTTACTTCACAATAAGCAGCAACACTTTATACATAGCCACACATTCCCACAATAGCTGCTTCTGTTTGGGGGCTAATTAGGAAAGTACAAAATCTTTTATAGATATGTTAAGGATACATGCCCCCTATTTTTTATCCTTCTGTTTACTTCCATATCTGTAAGTCACCCAGGGCAATTACTTTTTACAGGAGTGTTTTTTCTTGCCAAAAGACTACTTTTGTAATACCATTTACACAAAACGTTAAAACCATTGGCACAAATATACAGGAAGCAGGCCCAGCTGTCATGGGGTAACCTAGGGGACAAGGGGGGCCTGGACCAGGGGGTCTGCTTTCTCTATAGTCTTTAGAATCCGCCCCCAGCTGCTCTCTTACATACACTGGCAAGAAAGCCGGCGAGCGGGGGAAGCAAGCGGACATGCAGGTGGAGGGACGGTGGGCAGGGACTGCTGTGCCCATCATGGGCCCATCAAGATTTTGGGGAGAGGGGCTTGGCATGCTGTTGTCACACCACTATTTAAAACCATTTAAAATGTTTAATGAAAGGGTATGTGAAAGTTTCTTAGGATTACAATTTCTTTCACTATGCAGAAACTGTTTTAATGAAGAGATCCCCTTTAAAAGCGACCACCGTGCCAAGGTAAGAGTTTGTGTTTGGGTTCTGTTACTACATATGTTAGCTACCTGTGGTACCTTACCTTTGGAATGATGCCTGCCTCATACATGATTCTGTGACTTAGACGTTTATATTTTTTAGTAATGGTACTGGTGTTCAGGGATGAGACTTTTTCAATCAGACTTTGCTGTTGCAAGCGGTGATATTTGCTGCCTACAGAAACAAGTACAGAAAGTTTACTATACTTTCCATTGATAGATAGATAGATAGATAGATAGAATAACATTGCTGAGGTTATGTCAGATTATTTCAGTCAGTAATAACAGAATGTTTTTTTTATAAAACTGGTATTTACATAAAGACTATGCCATTGCTTGAATTAATTCTTAATTTCTTAGGAATAATAATGCACTGGAGCAGAGGGCAGTACTGTCAGTTTACTTCTCTTTCCCAAGCATTCCTAGTGGAAACTCTTGCATGCACATTAGAGTAAAACTGAAAGTGCTACTCAGCTGCACATGTACCCCTCAATGAATACAGGTTTCTTTGTCCTTAATAATAATTAAAGGAGAAGAAAAGTGAAAAAACACAGGTTGGTGTAATCGATAACTGTAAACCCTGGCTGGCACATCTGGGGTACTTTCCTAGATGATAACATTGCCATGTTTTCCCTGTCCCCAGGTGGCCATTGATTTTAAAGACATACTATACTACACATATGTCCAGCCCAGGTTGGCATGAGGGATGCCCAGAAGGAGGGAAAAACATGGCAATGCTGCTGTCTGCAGGAAGGTACCCCAGGTCAGTTTGTTTCAGCAAGCTGGCACCCACAATCCAAGCTACGGTATATTGTCTGAACGTACACGGTGTAGTGACCCAACAGTTAAAGAGATACCAAGCACAAATAAGAAATATATGCACTGTGTTGACTTGCCGTTTATCTTGTTTTTAAAACACACATTAATAAAACATGTTATTGCACTCACATTTAAATTCACTTATCCCCCTCATTTGTTAATATAAGAAACATATTGCATTACTGACCCCAGAAGTGCATGGAAGAACCATTAGGAGTCACCTTCTCATATGAAACTGTTCAGTTTAAAAGTAGACAAGTAATAATCATAGCCTAAATGCTGAAAAGCTTTACATAATACTAGGCTTCCAGATCTCACCAGCTTCCTTGCATCTCTTGTATTCATTGATGTTCTGATTGACCTCCTGCATTGCAGAATATGCACTCTGCATGGTTGCATGGGCCTCGTCACCTGGGGGACAGCTTTTCAGGATGCTCAGCAACAACAGGGGGTACTTTGTGATGCGCTGCACAGGCATGACCAGGATGAAGCTGATTTCCCTACATTTAGATCCAGACCTGTGTACATACATATGGAATTTAGTTAGCATAGCAATAGAAACACATATCTTAGACAACTATAGAGAATGGTTATTTTGTACTTTTCTAATGCACAGATCTATGCCTGCATTGCACAAAGAAATCCCCCTGTTCCTATTGTAATCAGACAAATGCATCAAAGCATGAATCTAGACCTCACTACAATCTGTCAGTGGTGCACTTCTCCTCTCTGGACACTTTTGGATTTTTGAGTCCATATTAATTAATGGGTGAAAGTAAATAGAAAGCTGTGACATTTGCCTTTGCTGACCTATGGCAAGCTCTACTGTACATTACATTACATGGTTTGTTCTAAATGCAGAGCTCCTGCCATATTAATGGGATGGGTGTTTATCAAGTGTATAGAAACTGACATAGATGACATCTGTGTTTTCTTTGCCGGAGCTTGTGTAATTTAGCAGTTTCATTGCAGAAGGTAGAATTTGTTACAAATAATAACGTTTTTAATAATAATCTTTTCATTATGGGTTGGGTTTATATATAATAATGAAAGCAACTCTAAACATTGCTTATACGGTTATGGGATCCATTATCCAGAAACCCGAAATCTCAGAATTATGAGAAGGCCATCTCCCAAGAACTCCATTATAAGCAAATAATTCTTATTTTTAAAAATGACTTTTTCTCTGTAATAATAAAACAGTACCTTGTACTTGATCTCAAGTAAGATATAATTCATATTTTTCAGTAGAGTTAAAGTATTGAGACATAAATTATGTCCAGAAAACCCCAGGCCCTGAGCATTCTGGATAACAGATCCCATCCCTGTATAACCTAATGGCTAGTAGAACTTTTGTCTTAATGACCAACTGGATGTGGAAAGAGATGACCCACAGTTCCAGCTTTAACTAAAATAGTTACCCAGACCTTTGTAAACCACTGAATTGCTTATTGTGATTCAGATTTTATATTTATATGCAAGATTATGTTACAAATATTGTAGGTGACTTACAGTTCAGAATGCAGGAGCTCTTGAATATGCTGGTATGTACCACTCTCCTTGTATTGCTCCAGAAGGGAAAGGGATCGTTCATATTCCCAGCAGTATGTGCTATATATATTCTGCATTTCTTTACTGAAATCCAAGAACATTTCTCCTAAAAGCAGACATAACCACAACTAATTGTCAGACTTATTAAAGGGTACAGTGAGAAGCACAGATCAAGTAGTATATCATACTGTAAAATACAATAACACCATTTGAAATGGCTACTAGTGATGAGGGAATTTTTTCACCAGGCATGGATTCGCAGCGAATTTCCGCATTTCGCCATCGGCGAATTGTTTTGCGAAAGTTCCGTGAAAATTGGCTGTGGAAAAATTCATTGCGCAGATTTTTTTTTTGTCGCGCATCAAAAAAAGCGGGGGCGACCAAACAATAGTCGCGGGTGACAAAAAATATGCTGCCGACAAAAAAAAAGGCGCAACAAATGTGTTTCGTGAATTTTTCGCCGTTTCGCAAATTTTCTTGCGGTTTTGCGAATTTTAAGGACAGATTCGCTCATCACCAATGGCTACACACGCAGTGGCAGAACCCTCAGCAAATCCTATTTAGATCCTCCTAAAACTCCCAGAAGTGCACCTGTTTTACCAGTTTACTGTGTATTAAAATCAACTAGGGTCTCACTGTGTTCTCTACACTGCTGGCCCACACTGCAGCCTCAGATCTGCTTTATATATAATTAGGTACCTGCAGCATGTTGTATCTTTCTGATCAGCACATTTTCTTTATCATGTCCATTCTAATTCCTGTTGGAAGTAACAAGCCTAATATTTTCTCAGTCTTCATTTAGTCCAGCTCATTTATATTTTCAATATAATCTTACCAGTCATCACCAAGCTTATTAACTGCTTGCTCCTTCTGTTCCGTTTCCATTCTGCTTAGTATATCAACCCCTATGAATGTATTTCTCACAATCTCTTGCCTCTGCTTGTCTGTATTTAATTCCACGTATACTACCCTTAGGCTGGAGTGCATGCACTCAGGTGGCAATCAGTACCAGTGGTTGCAATTGCCGTTTAATGCTAAAGGAGGGGTAATGAAGCATTTTTCTACCTGCCAGATACACAGCAAGAAAATAATATTTACCTTGTGCGCCCTAGGTCTTTAGATAAGCTCTGTGGAGCATATAATGGCTAAAATTAGGTCTGAAATGTAATATCTAGGGGTGCCTCAAGCACCCTCACCCCCAAACACACACATACACTTTCCTCTTACCAGTTAGAATTCTCAGACCTGTACATGGGGAAGGGAAGATTACTAGCTTAGAAGTTATATTTGTGATGTTCTGCACTAAAAACTGATGAAAAATCAGCTACCTGGATGAACTGTAAACAGTCCAATAACGAGCGTCAAAATTAGTAGGTACTGGAAATGTCTAGGATAAGATTTGTACTGATTAGATATTATCAGAAAATAAAGTCAAAATAAACTACATTAGCCAATCATACACACCAATTTGTTTCAGATGGTACTGCCCATTGCACTCTGTCTTTTTCAACTCTGTCAAGAACAATTTTGCCACCTGAAGAATCTCATCCATATTGCAAAAAAGTGTCTTCACGTCGACTCCATTCTAGAATACAATACAGCGCAATAGGCACAGTTCACTAGTTTGGATGTCATGTTAAAGCTATTGCAGTTAAAACTAAATCACCCATCACAGAGGTCCCTAAACATTTTGATTGGCACTCCTGCCCTCTTTGGAGGGTTATCAGCATTCAAGTGTTTGCCAATAGTTGCTAATGTGTATAAATAATTGTGACACTGATTGGAAATATAACACAGTGGCTAATAATCATGTTTTATGTACCGGTAACTGTGACTTTGTTATGAGGACATGGGATAAAGTAGCTGCGATGTGTAAACAGTCCATTTAACTTCATCATAATCTCAATTTCCCATAAGTAATGGTCAAGGCTTTTATCAGTGGAGCTATGGGCATACATACAACTATATTTTATTGTACTCTGTTTTTCTACATGCCGTTCCTACACTACCTTACTGATTACAAAAAAGTTGCTGACCCATAATACGGTACTGGTTGCTTGCATCTAAGCAGCTAATTTTTTTCACTCACCTTCTCTAGTATTGGCCGGATGGTAGAAGTTAAATAGTATAAATGTTCAACATAATTTTCCTCAGATTGTATCAGTTCATCCAGTTCAGGCAGCATAGTTGTGCCTAGGCCCTCGGCATCATCATAAATTATGTTGGTATCCTCAGATAGATAAGGTGGTATATTTTTGGCGCTGTTTTGTCTGGGGAATGAGCTGTTTACATAATAACAGAGCAAAATAGACAGGCATGAGAAAATTATTTGTCTACAAAGTAGGGCTGATTTATTTATAAGCAAACTGTATATCAATATAGAAGGAGCATATAAAACTTCAAAGCGCTGTCGCACACAATGTGTTTTGATCACTGCAGTGACTTGCTTCCAATACACTGGAACAGTAGTCACCACTAGTAACCCTACATGTTAGTAACCCTACCACTACTTCAAAAAGTCAGCTGGTATGTTTTTAAACAATAAATACATGAAGTGGGCAACATATTGAAGTGAGTATGAAATGATCCACATTTTTTATTTTAGTACATATTGTTCATATTCTGTTAAAGACTAAACTGCCCCTATAATCTGCACAGTGTGTTTTAAACTTGCTCTCTATGTTTCAAGTTATTACAGGCCTACCAATACCCTTCAGTTATGCCCTGTTATTCCGACAATCTATTTCCAAACATGATTAATTTCCAGTAAACCAAGCCTCATTTTAGATGCTCAAATAAAGACTGTCCATTCATATACATGTAGGGGTTTGCTAAAATGGGCCTTTCAGGATGTATACCCCTAGGATAGGTCCCTGGGAGGGTAATGGTTAAGGTACAATGGGTATAGCCTGGTACATCTGTAGTTAATGGGGAGGACCCCTGTAGTTCGGGTTATGGCCACAGGGTGGTGCATAGGCTCATATAAGGGAAACAGCCATGTGCTGAGAGCCATCTTAGTTTGGGAGTCTCTAGAGAGAGGAGCTCCCCTGTTAGTAGAGATAGTAGTTTCTCTGTGTTAGGCCACTCCAGGAGTGCCATGTAGGGAGTGGTAGGTCAGAATGGGCCGCAATTGCCCCTCCAGGAGTGTAGAGGGATTAAGATCCCACCAGCATTACATCAGCTGGAAGATTAGGGCACACAGTGTTTAGGCAAGAGGGAGAAAGTCCCTATTAGAGAGGAGATTCCTGACAAAGAGGTCCTGGGCGTGAGTACCGGGGGGTGAGTCTTTGTGGAGGGTCTGCCTAGCGTGAGCCCTATGAAAGGGTCTCTTGGCGTGAGTACCGGGGGGACCTCTTAGATAAGATCATTCTTGGCGTGAGTACCGTGGGTACCCCTTTGGATAGAGGTTCTCTGGGTGCTGTGAGTTAACTGATGGATGTGCTTTAATCTGCCTGTACTACACTCCTGGAGAGGTCTGCCCAATAAAGATACAACTGTTTCAGCATGTACTTCGTTGTTCATCTGATTCATACCCAGGATCATCTAACTAAGCTGGTAAGGAGGTACCCCAGGGAGGGGTAATACTGCCAGGCATAGAGTGGATCCCTGGAAGGGTTGAACTACAACATTAAGTTCCCAGGGTGGGAGTTGTAGTCCCACAGAGTTATCCCTGGGTGGAGGCACGCCATTGCTGGGAAACACCTGTCCCCCAAAGTAAGCGGGGGCTCAGGGCTCCTGATAGCGCCAAAGAACACTGTAGCAGCACAGCATCCGCTAAAGTAGGCTACATACAGAACGGTTAAGAGCTAGGTAAACAAGTAGCTTAGATAGAACCAAACCAAGAGTACTAACATGAAGCTGATCCTTTGCTGCTATAACTTAGAATTATGCATGTTTAATTTTGCAAATCTTAAGCCCTGGAAATGTTATATGAGAATGAGTTAGGTATTATTCTGTGATATCTTATCCAAATGGCTTGAAATGTTCATTTTACTTGCCTTGGGGATTCATAATCTGTTGGTGGGGTTTCTTCATCTCTCAGTAAATCTGGGTCTTCATAGATTCCATCAGAACAGTCAGCCATGGCATAGAATGGGAGGGTTTCATAAATATGTTCTGGATTGTCTTGTACATGGCTGCGAGAACAATCCTGGGTAGAAATTAAATCACTAGTTGATGGTGTGGTATTTCCAGTGTGGATTGAAGTCCTATGAAGATAAGAAAAGTAATTGGATCTTCTAAGTGAACACAGAGCAGCAGGAACATAGGTTGTTGGAAAATGCAAATTTGTTGGATGAAATTCACTCTGTTCTCCTGTAAATGTCCATTTATTCACATCTGTGCTTGTAAGGTTTCTTATATTTATTTTATGCTGTTGCGGTATATTACATTGCACCGTATTTACAAGTAATGCCACACTTCTGCATTGTAATGATATTCTTCCTAAGCCCTACCTCAGTGTGTAAATGCTTATTTGAATATATTTGTAACCCTTTCTTGGCACATTCACTTAATATGGGCTGTATTTTCACAGGAGATGTGTGTTTTCAAAGAATATTGATACTGGGAACTGGGAACAGCGCAGTGCCTCCACCTAGTGGACACTGAGGAACACACCTCTAGGGGATTTCCACTAGGAATAATCACACATGGTTTGCAGCAATATTAAACTTTATATAACTTTTGGACATAAACAGTAGAACAGCTTTTGGGTGACTGAGGAAACCTTTCCTGAGGAAACTTGGGAGGGCTATCCACACTGGCACAGTCTCTGTACTTGCCCAGCCCAATTTAGATCCGGATAGACCCCCAACCCTTAAATCAGTTCAGTCCCTTTCCCAAGAGCTCTTTAGTCCCCCCAGGTAGCGCTACCTGCCCCAGAGTACCTTCCCTGTTGAAAGGGGTGGCTGCTCCCACGTAGCAGGTAATTGCAATACCTGTTCCTCCAGGGGACACACACACACAGAGTACCACAGAGGACTTTATATTCCCTGGCAGTCCAGCA
The DNA here is from genome assembly GCF_000004195.4 of Xenopus tropicalis. Lineage (NCBI taxonomy): Eukaryota > Metazoa > Chordata > Amphibia > Anura > Pipidae > Xenopus > Xenopus tropicalis. The sequence continues at coordinate 43,821,473 of NC_030679.2, read as the reverse complement.
GACTTTTATCCTTTTCAGTCTGAACACACACTGTTTGTGCTAACTGCTCACTCTGGGTCTTCCTCTGCACTGGCAAACAACAGCAGGGGCTCCCTTTATAAACTGCTGGGCCCGCCCCTAGATTTTTGGCTCCAAAGCTTAGGCACACCTCTCCCAGACGTGCACTGGGGCAGCCAGCCAACCGGATCCCTCCCCAGGCTGTAGCTAGGCTGGATGAGATCACAGACTGAGAAACAGGGGACAGGGTTCTCTGATCCCCTACATTCTCCCCTAGGAAAAACCGGCAACGGCCTCGCTTGCCTTACCTCCTTACACTCAGAAACAGTACAACACTCCACAGGGTTCTCCACAGCGGTCTCCCTTTGACTCAACCCCTCATCTCCTTCAGGGGAGTCACTTTCAGATATGGAAGGCTCATAGTAGGACTTCTGTACTGTTGGGCCTTTGTAAGTCTTACAGTTCCGGGCCTGATGACCCATCACATGGCACTAGTAACATTTTCCTGGAAGTCTCTTACGCCGCCGGCGCAGACTGAACCTGAACCTCATCAGGAACAGGGCAGTTTGGCTGTATGTGGCCTATCCTGCCACACCGGTAGCACGTTGGAGGTTTCCTCGTCTCAGTTGGGGTTTTGGCTCTCTCAGACAGTTGAGCTTTAAACTCTTCCAACTCTTTGCGAAGTCTCTTATTTTCCTCCAGCAGCTTTGCATCAGCAGGGGACCTCTCTGCATGCCCTTGGGTGGAACTCCTCTTCACCCTCACATAGGCATCAGCCTCCTCCCGCCGAACTCTTTCCATCAGAGCCATATAGCCAGGGGTTAGTGTATCCTGGTAGTAAGCTCTAATCGTCACGGCAACAGGGTCACTATTTAAAGTCCCTCTCCTCATTTGGCGAATCCTCAGGGAATCCATTTCAGAGCTTTGGCTTACCCCACGACTCACCAGCAGTCTCAGGCCTTGCTCCACCCGCACCAGATAGGCAGACAGGGCTTCCTTCTCCTTCTGGAAGGTAGAGTGGAAGTTGTGGAGCATCTCTGTAGTACTTGCTACAGGGCCAAACGTCACCTCCAGGACTTCAATCAGGTCGCCTGAAGTAGCATCAGGGTGACTAACTAGGTAGGATTTTACCACATCCACAGCAGGGCAGCGAAGGCTCTCAAGGATCTTCCTCCTCATGGTTGCCTCAGGGCCGGTCCAATCTCTCACGGACACCACAGTGCAGTCTCTCCAACTCTCAAAGGACTCCTCACCCGAGGGTACCGGATCTGCACCTGAAAACACTTTAAGTCTTTTAAAATTACCATTCCACGCCAGCTGAGTCAGTTGGTCAGTCAGTAGTCCCAGCGCCCTCACAATATCAGGGGTATCCAGCTGGCCTCCCGAGCTGGGTCGACTCCCCTTGGAGACCACGCTCTCACCGGATGGACCTTGCTTTACTTGACTCTGTTCAGCTGGCGAATCAAACAGTCTCTTACTGGGCAGCACACCTCCCGGTGCTGTAACTGCATACTGGGAAATAAGGGTGTCAACATGAGTAGTTAAATCATCTGCGTCATCAGACAGATCTGGCAGAACAACCCTCCATGGCCCTTCATCTCCCGCATCAATATCAGGGGGAACCCTCTCACGGTCTATCTCTCTGGGGCTCTCTATAAGGACATTCAGCAGAACCCCGGCAGAATCTCGCCGTGACGCAGCCACTCTTGGGCGGAAAAATATGGGCTCCCCATCAAGGATTTCATAAATAAAATCTTCTTTCACTCTTGGCATCATGGGCCCCACAACAGCAACCTTCCGGGGGTTAATTTCCAAAGCATTGCACCACTGGCGAACAGTTTGTGGGGTTTCATGTGCAGCCATGCTTTCATCCAACATTCCCAGCTTCCCAATAGAATCTCAGCAGTGCCTCCAAAAATGTAACCCTTTCTTGGCACATTCACTTAATATGGGCTGTATTTTCACAGGAGATGTGTGTTTTCAAAGAATATTGATACTGGGAACTGGGAACAGCGCAGTGCCCCCACCTAGTGGACACTGAGGAACACACCTCTAGGGGATTTCCACTAGGAATAATCACACATGGTTTGCAGCAATATTAAACTTTATATAACTTTTGGACATAAACAGTAGAACAGCTTTTGGGTGACTGATAAGCCTTTCCTGAGGAAACTTGGGAGGGCTATCCACACTGGCACAGTCTCTGTACTTGCCCAGCCCAATTTAGATCCGGATAGACCCCCAACCCTTAAATCAGTTCAGTCCCTTTCCCAAGAGCTCTTTAGTCCCCCCAGGTAGCGCTACCTGCTCCAGAGTACCTTCCCTGTTGAAAGGGGTGGCTGCTCCCACGTACAGTGGCGTAGCGAGGGGGGTGCCGAGGGGGCCATGGCCCCGGGCGGCGTATCAGAAGGGGCGGCGGCAATCACCATGATATTTAAATTTAAAAAAATATAGGTATATTTTAGGATTTGGTTCGGGATTCGGGCCGAAACCAGCCTTTTTTCAAGGTATTCGATTTCGGCCGAATCCGTGCTCTGAGCCGAACCGAATCCGGAAGTGCACCCAATTTACCCACAGCAAGTACCCCCCCCCATAGAAAGAAACCCCAATAGACCCAACAATCCCCTCCCCATCAACGTACCCCCAACAGACCATCGGCGGCGGTTCCTTCTCTCTTATGGCGCGGCAACAGGCGCTTTTATAAGGTTGCGCCCCTGCGAATGACGTCACACGTCAGCGACGAGGCGCAACCTTATAGAAGCGCCTGTTGCCTGTAAGAGAGAAGGAGCCGCCGCCGATGGTCTGTTGGGGGTATGTACTATGGGGGAAATTGGGGGCACTGTGTGGGGGCTACTGTCTATGGGGAAATTGGGGCACTTTCCATGGGGGGGCCAGGTCTTTGTGGGGTATTGTGTATGGGGGCACTTCCTATTGGGGGCACTGTGTATGGGGCAATTGGGGCTCTGTGTATGAAAAGTAATTTACGAAAAGTAAATTTTTAATCAATAAAAAAATGTAATGCTGCTTTTTTTATTTTGTCTATTTTTTTTAAGAATAACTAAATAGAGGGGCGGCAAATTTCCGGTCGGCCCCAGGCGACGAAAGCCCACGCTACGCCACTGCCCACGTAGCAGGTAATTGCAATACCTGTTCCTCCAGGGGACACACACACACAGAGTACCACAGAGGACTTTATATTCCCTGGCAGTCCAGCAGACTTTTATCCTTTCCAGTCTGAACACACACTGTTTGTGCTAACTGCTCACTCTGGGTCTTCCTCTGCACTGGCAAACAACAGCAGGGGCTCCCTTTATAAACTGCTGGGCCCGCCCCTAGATTTTTGGCTCCAAAGCTTAGGCACACCTCTCCCAGACGTACACTGGGGCAGCCAGCCAACCGGATCCCTCCCCAGGCTGTAGCTAGGCTGGATGAGATCACAGACTGAGAAACAGGGGACAGGGTTCTCTGATCCCCTACATATTATATACTTTGTGCACCCTTTTGTGAGGGAAATGTAGGGAGTTATTGCACAACACAGTAAAATCTATTTTCATTGCGTTATTATTAATTTAGTACAGCTTGATTTTGGCTGCTAAATACCATTTTTCTATTGTTGTTACTTCCTTTTAGAAACTGAAATCCGATCTCTAAAGAAGAAACCCTATCACGTTGGTTTTGGTTTCAGAGTGCAATTACAGTCAGCACAATGGTTCCAATAATCTCTGCATACTATACAGCTCTTAAGAAACCCTAAAACCCAAGGGAATCCTTGTTGTTGTTGTTATGACTTACCGGGCTGATAAATTGCCCACCGATGGCTGCAAATTGTACTTATGTCCATTATGAGGATCTGAATTTTCACAGAATCTCCTGCTATCCATTCTCATGTCACATTCCTCTGCCTTTCCAACATGACTTTCATTCTGTGCAACATCAACGTAGAAGTTACTTAAAGATAATTTTTCTTGCAGTCTGAGGATGCTGGGCTTTACATTAGCTGATGCAGGGGATGCAGAAGGGAGTGCATCTTTTGTGGGGGAAGTTTCTTTACCAAAAGCCCTGTAAATACATGAAACAGGAAAGGCTGAGAATGAGAGAAAGATAATTGTATTGCGTATGTTTTTTGAGGCTATTCCTATACATTCAGAATGGTATTATGATTCCATAACAGAAAGGATGCTATAATTTGGTATAATTTATAGTATCCAGGGCAACAGCAATCTCCACAGTTAGTTTAGAATATGTGTCTATGTATTTATATATCTATAATACACAAGAGCCATGATCATCCTGTAGATTATATCCTTATAACCGATGACATCACTAACTTGATGTACATATAACATTTACTTAGATTAAACTTTCATTTCCATAAAGCACATTTTTAAGTTCTGTTGAACAGTTGGGTTTGGCTGTGTTTATACGGCAAATAACAGATGGCTGACCGCACCTAACTTGATTATAAAAACACACACTGCAGTTAAAACTAGGACCTTATCTCTAAAGAAAACATTTTAAAATTACAATTACAGGTATAGGATCCCTGTATATGCATAACTGAAATCCCATTTAAATGAAAAACCTGAAGTATTGATATTCCAAAGTGAATAAAATGGTCTGTGCTTTCTGAAGTAGACATGATCTCCAGTTGGGCCACCCTGGACTAACAGCCATGGGAGCTGATAAATGACAAAATGGGGACACTACAAGAAAAAAAAAAGTACTTAAAATAACCCAAGCCGTAGACCTGTGAAAATACCCATTAATCAAAATGGCTGTGAGTATTTTTCGTGAGAACAAGAATGTTACTTTGAAGCAACTGCTAGCTGATGCTGTAGGAGGGCACTTTGCTGCGTGAAACAATTAGATATATTGACAGCTGCAGTTTTCTGCCAAGCTCCAGCTGTGAGAGTTCTTCATGCAGCCTGAAGTTCTGCTTTCTTACCCACAAATGAAGGATCTTGTGACTTTGAGGCAGCTCCCCACAACAGCCACACACAAGGGACAATTGTTTGCGTTGCTCAATAGAAATAAATAGGGCGAGTCTGACGCTCTGTGTTTATCACTAGAGTTTATGCTAATAAATCTGCTTCAGCACAACAAAGACACTCTGTTTTAAGAAAGTACATTGCCTTCTACAGTATAACTACTTCTCCTGTCTTAAAATTTTATAAAACATTGGATTTTATAACTGGTGCCGTTTGCCCTGGGTCTAGTAACCCATAGCAACTAATCAGAACATATTAAATATATAATGGTCTTCTTTTCTAAAGCAAATATCTGGTTGGTTACTAGACCTGAAGCAAAATCTAACACTGTCACTGCATTGGTCCTACAGACATCACTTTGTAACCTTAAAGCTTCAAGAGCAATCATTCTGTGTAGACAACATTTTTTAAATGTGTAAAATGTTGCTTCTGTAAACTTACAGTAAGATACATGGATGCCCTGCTAACTGTAAGTTTTCCTGGTATTTTTTGGGAGATTTGGGTATCACCTTGGCAGAGGTACCAAGTATAATTATAGTCAAGTATCTGATGCAATTACCTACCAAATCTATCACTACAGAAAAATAAAATGGGGGTTAAGGATACTGCAAGATAGGGAAGCCATTTGAGGATAAAGAGAGTATGAAATGATGTATAATGAAATCCAGATTTTAGTGTTGCACATTGGATGTGCATGAACCAGGTTAGTCTTCTAGTGTGTGCAGGTATGTGCCAAGGTTGGAGTATAGGAAGGAACCCAGCCCACAGATATCCTTAGGAAATTATGACCTGTTAAAGGAAGGAAGGGATTCCCCAGGAGAAAATTATATTTGGCAAAAAGAGAATAGAATAATCTTGCACAGAGTGCAAAAAGGGAAAGCAGGGCCTCTGTGCCAGCTGTAGGAACGGCTGTTAACTAAGATCAGGTGGTTCCCTTCCCACATTCTTTAATATGACAGTATCTCCCTATATTGAAGCAAGAAATGTTGTTCTGCAAGAAATTCCAGCTAAACTGCAGTTCCACACAGATAAACAAAACATAATGAAAGTGCCATCCCCTTTCCCATTTCACAATGCAAAGTAGTAAAATGCAGGTCATGCAAATAGGGAAATATTTTGTACTACTACCTCTTAAATGCCACAAAATAACCCACAGCCAACAACTGGACATTCCCTTTAGTTGTCTTATTTGCATTATTCAGTTCCAACCTAGTTTCTGTTTAGCTGCTATTGGTTAATGCACTGGTGTAGATTAGCACCAACGTACAGACTCTAAATAAACACTTTTGCATTTAAAAAAAAACATTTTGTATTTAAGTGCAATATAATAAAAATAAAAGTAATTATAAAACCTACACTTTCTGACCCAGGGGAATAGGTACATTTTCCTAATATACTATTGTTCAGGGGCATAACTACAGAGAAAGCAGACCTTGCAGCTGCAGGGGCACCAGGAGTGTAGAGGACCCAATAAGAACCTAATTAATAAGCAATTTCAATATATCTTGGTAGAACTTGTCAACTTACCTACATTTAATTTGCTGTGGGTCCCAGTAACATCTATGCCACTGCTATTGATATGCTCATGTCCCCCACGGAATTGCGTTAACTGCATTGCATTAGTGAGCACTCACATTTTGTGACTTGCTTTGTAACTGGATATGAGAGCTAACTATGAGATCCTGAGTCAGAACTCACAGACAGGAACAGGGCAAGAGAGTACAGGTATGGGATCCCTTATCTGGAAACCCGTTATCCAGAAAGTTCTGAATTACGGGAAGGCCATCTCCCATAGACTATATTATAAGCAAATAATTCTATTTTTTAAAAATAATCTCCTTTTTCTCTGTAATAATAAAACAGTACCTTGTACTTGATCCCAACTAAGATATAATTAATCCTTATTGGAGGCAAAACAATCCTATTGGGTTTATTCAATATTTAAATGATTTGTAGTAGACTTAAGTTATGGAGATCCAAATTATGGAAAGATCCCTTATCTTGAAAACCCCAGGTCCCAAGCATTCTGGATAACAGGTCCCATACCTGTATAAACAAGTACTATGTGGTGTGGCTGATCTGATTAGATTAGAACCTGAAGAGGAGGATCGGGGGACAATTATTCTTCCAACAATAAATTAAGACGGAACACTATTCATCAATAAAAGAAAAAAAATATTGGGCAGGTACCAATTTGAATTTATAGCAGTGTGTATAAGTTCAGTATTTGGTATCTATCAGAAATATTATTATTAAATGTAATTTTGAAAGCAATGTCTGTCTTTGCTATTCTCTGCACTGCTGGTCCTGACTACATGTACGAATAAAACAATATAGCAGGAGTCAGCTCTCTTCCAGTCAAGGCTCCATTCCCCAATAACTTGCGCACCATGATACTTCATCCCAGAACCTGCAAGGCTGGGAATGCATTGTTTTCAGTTTCACATGTATTCAGGGCACCAGTGCAGGGAATTGCACAAAATCAGAGAGGCATTGCTTTCAATAGCAATTATATTTACAAACAGGTGTATATTAGAGAAATGCTGAGAAATAAATTTGCTTTTATAATTCGGGTTTACAGCTGCTTTACTAGTCTGTTAGTAAAATGAAAGCAAACATCTGCATTTTGTATTTGTGCATCCATTAGCTGGCAAGGTGTCAGGGTGTGAGTGATAAATATAGACACTCCTTTATAAATAATTAAGCTACCACGTGGCAAAGTCATTGCATTTCTAGGAGTTGTTGCATCAGGTTTAAAGTGTGGACGACTAAAACCTGTCAACTATTTTTTTGACCGTGCATAGGGATGCTGTATGCATTTCCATGTACAGCAGTTTGCTGCGACACTACATAAAGAGAGTACAGGTATGGGGTCCCTTATCCGGAAACCCGTTATCCAGAAAGTTACGAATTACGGAAAGGCCATCTCCCATAGACTCCATTATAAGCAAATAATTTAATTTTTAAAAATGGTTTCCTTTTTTCTCTGTAATTATAAAACAGTACCTTGTACTTGATCCCAACTAATACATAATTAATCCCTATTGGAGGCAAAACAAGCCTATTGGGTTTATTCAAGCAGACTTTTAAGTTATGGAGATCTCAATTATGGAAAGATCCCTTATCCGGTCCCGAGCATTCTGGATAACAGGTCCCATAAGTGTACAATTTACAAAACTGGGCCCTTGCTCATGGCAGAGGGCAACTAGAGCCTGGCATGGGAAGCAGGGATAACAAGAAATTAAAGGAGTCACCCACACAAATACTGTTTTTTGCATCAAAAAATGTAATTCTGAGCAACTTTCCAGTGTCTGTCCATTAACATTCCAACGGCTTTTAAGTTACTTGCATATGCATGTATTAGTTTATCCCTTTGTGTTCTCTGGTTTAAACTCCTGAAATAATGTAGCAGAGGTAAGTCCTCCAGGCCTGTTAATCAGCTGCCTCCTGCTAATTGTCTTAGAAGTCAGAGCCAGGGATGCAAAGATTTAAAAGGACAGATACTGCTTATAATAACAAAATAACTATAAAACCACTGAAATGTTTAATAAACATGTGTTTATTAAATGTTCAATAAATCCATATTGGAAAGTTGCTCAGAATGACTTTTCTTCCACTGTGAAAAAAAAAATCTAAATCCATGCTATTTGGCTGCAAAGCATTGTAAGCAGTGAGTGTGCAGATCTCCCACAGGTGCCAATGCCAGCTGATTTTCAGACTACGCAGCACTGAATGCTGTGGCCATTAACTGTCAGATAAGGATATTTATATCACTAGGAGTATTGCTATGAGAAAATATTAGAATATCAAATGATTTCAATCAGGAAATGACATGCTTTGTGCATGTAACAGAACATGTGTGTTCCTTTTCTGTTCACACCTCCTCAATGCAACACAAGCCCTTTCTGACACCTGACTACTACAACACGTCTGTTTCTCCCCATGCAACACAGACCGTGAATAGGCAGAAATAAGATCTGTTAGTGCTGTTAAATCATGGAGGCTACGGTGCCAGTGGCAGGCAACACCGTAGTTGCTCCATAGTAGCAGGTGGCAGATGTAAACACCACTGCTTTGCATTTAGGTCATTTGGGGTATAAGAGCATTTGCTAGAGCCCTTACCTTTATACGTCTGGGGTTCCTAATGGTGTCTGTTGTAATCATTTTTTTTTTCAGCAGTTGTTCTGGAAGGTTAATTATACACCCGGTGACACAGCTACGCTCAGCAAGTGACAGCACTCCCTGCAAGCCTGGGAGTGACACACATTCTGTGGGACTGCCATTCCTACAATGAGCAGCAGGGAGGGGTGGGAGCTACAAGGCAACGTCACATCAGCAATCAGCAGCCTGTTAGCTGGAAAACCAGAATCCTGGCCTACTGGAGGATAGACGAGATAGCACAAGCACAGTTATATTATTATAAGCCTTACAAACTGTTATAGTGCAGTTTGAATTGTGAATATGAAATTATAGAACTATAAACTATTGAATTTCCATGAAAAAAATACTGCAATAAGCAATAAGAAATACTCATAAAGGGTAAGTTATAGTTTTCAAATGGAATGAGTAAATCATATTGATATAAGCATAAAAGTAGTGTTCGGAATGTTCCTATTAATAACCAACATATTTGATGGATTCACTGAATGGGTGATACAAAGCAGTCATCCAAACTATAAATATGATGGTATATATCTAAAGACCCACCCACTTCTGGAAACCTGTCGTCCAGAAAGCTTCAAATTACAAGAAGGCCAGCCTCCATTTTAAGCAAATCATTTACATTTTTAAAATGATTTCCCTTTTTTCAAGTTCAACCATAATGCCTATATATACCTGCCTAACTGCTAGTTGATCCAGAGGAACCAAAAAACCCCAAATGAAGCCTCTTTAATTTGCCTCAGAGAGGAAAAACTTCCTTCCTGACTCCAAGATGGCAATCGGACCAGTCCCTGGATCAACTTGTACTAAGTGCAATCTCCCATAACCCTGTATTCCCTCACTTGTACTAAGAGCTATCTCCCATAACCCTGTATTCCCTCACTTGTACTGAGAGCTATCTCCCATACCCCTGTATTCCCTCACTTGTACTGAGAGCTATCTCCCATACCCCTGTATTCCCTCACTTGTACTGAGAGCTATCTCCCCTACCCCTGTATTCCCTCACTTGTACTGAGAGCTATCTCCACTACCCCTGTATTCCCTCACTTGTACTGAGAGCTATCTCCCATAACCCTGTATTCCCTCACTTGTACTGAGAGCTATCCCCCCTACCCCTGTATTCCCTCACTTGTACTGAGAGCTATCCCCCCTACCCCTGTATTCCCTCACTTGTACTGAGAGCTATCTCCCATAACACTGTATTCCCTCACTTGTACTGAGAGCTATCCCCCCTACCCCTGTATTCCCTCACTTGTACTGAGAGCTATCTCCCATACCCCTGTATTCCCTCACTTGTACTGAGAGCTATCTCCCATACCCCTGTATTCCCTCACTTGTACTGAGAGCTATCTCCCATACCCCTGTATTCCCTCACTTGTACTGAGAGCTATCTCCCATAACCCTGTATTCCCTCACGTGCTAAAAAGCCATTCAACCCCTTTTTGAAGTTATATAATGTATCAGCCAGCACGACTGGTTCAAGGAGGGAATTCCACAACTTCACAGCTCTCACAGTAAAAAATCCTTTCCGAATATTTAAATGGAACCTCCCTTCTTCTAATCAGAGTGGGTGCCCTCGTGTGAGCTAGAAGGACCTACTGGTAAATAAAGCATTAGAGAGATTATATATTTAAACATAGTTATTATATGCCCCCTTAAGTGCCCCTTCCCCAGTGTAAACAACCCCAACCGGGCCAGTCTTTCTTTATAACTGAGACTTTCCATACCTGGTGATTAGTAAATCTGTCCAGTTTCCTTGAGCCGAAAAATTTGCAAAACGACAAAAAAAATAATGAAATGTGGGCGTTGTGTGTCTGTTTTGACGTGACCACGCAATGGCAACCCTTTTTTGACACGCAACTAATTCTTCCATGCAGAATTTTTTTTTGAAGTTTTGCAGAACAATGGCAAAATGCAGAAACTCGCTGCGAATCCATGCCTGGCTAAAAAAATTCACTCATCACTATCCATACCCTTTACCAGCTTAGTTGCCCTTCTCTGGACCCTCTCTAACTCAATAATGTCCCGTTTGAGCACTGGAGACAAAAATATACAGTACTTACTTAGAATATGGAGGTATACTTACCTCCTTACTTTAAAGCAGAATCTGCAGAGATATTAACACTATTCAAGCTAATAAAAGCTTTGCAACAAGAACAGTAGTGATTCTTATTATGTCAGATGGCATCTGACAGAGGGAAATAAAAATATAAAATTTGAAAATTCTCACTTTATTTTGCCCTTTATTATTATATTTGGCCTGAAATCCACCTGTTACCAGTGGAGATTACATCCCCAGTTGGCAGAACCAAATCTAGTATTGCAGGTTGTTATTCCTTTGGCCTATAAATGAGACTTATCAGCATTCCCTTTAATAACAGGGAAAGGTTCACTACTTAAAGTTGCTTCCAAGCTTTAATGGCCACTAATTAGAGGGTAACCGCCATAATTACTCCTTTTTAATACTCCTTATAACATTGCCTTACATTTTCTGACATACACTGACAACTATTAAATGGGGCCTGTCACTGTAGATACACACTAATAAAGCCTTCACTATGGTTGTTGGAAACAATCTTTTTTTTTAATTGCACCCCCCCCCCCAGCGGTAGGCCATCCAGACTGGGAGGGAGCCACTGGTGTGGGCAGAGAACTTTTAACTGCTTACACACATGCACATAACAAGTGTGCCACACAAATCGCTCGTTATGTACATGCCCATCACTTAACATGGCTGCCCACACCAGAGCTCCCTTCAGAGTGGGGGGCCTAGCGCTCGCAGGAGGCATTCCAACTGGAGTGTGGGCTTTAAAAGGGGGAAACAAATTTAGGGCAACAGGTGCCCTTTAAGCAACCTCCCAACTGTCCTGATTTTTGCAGGACAGTCCTGATTTAAAAAGCTCAGCCCTCATTTCCCTTTGATCTCATGCAGTGAACGCTAAAAAAGATACAATGTTTCTTAATTAAAAAAACAGGTTTTGGCAGAGAGCCCAGAAAACTTAACAAGCCACACCTGCACTTAGATACAATTGCAACTAATAAGCTAAACAGGTGTCTTTGGGGAACTGAGACTTGCAGCTTAAAGAGCAATTTCACCTTTTTTAGAAAAACTGTAATAACACATAAAACAAGATCCCCCCCCCCCCCCCCAATTTGCCATGCTATACACAGCATTTCTTTTTGTCCCAATTTGCATTTTTCAAATGTTGGGAGATATGCCTTTAAGCAGAATTTCAGATAAGGCTACTGCCACACAGGCAGGCCAAGAAACTGCCCCTCTGCATCTATCCATTTTGTTGTGTCTGCACCCCCAAGTACTGTGTCTGCCTGGGTGGCAAAATCTGCTCCATGTGTTTGGGTGTAGATGCATCAAAGAGCAGATAGGAGCGGAGGGACAGTTTCTTGTGCAGGTAAACTGCTCTGTGTGTCAGTAGCCTAAAGGCTTCATTTATTACTAAGAAAATGTTATGTATGGTTCACTATGTCCCACTATGTTACTCCATTTAATTAGATTGTTATCACATTCACAGAAAAGAAGGTGTACCTGCCTATAAATACAGTACTGCTTGTGTCTATAATGGCTGGATTGTGAACGGATGTGGTGCACCCTTGAATGCTGCCTAGCTTGTGGCAGGTATATATTACAGGGCTACCGTGCCACAACAGTGCTGTGCTTTGTTCTTTTCTGCAGATTCTTAATCCACAGCCAATGGGTATTGTAAATGAGCCTATAAATCCTTTAGGCCATAGTGATATAGAGAAGGCGTGACCAGAAGGGTCTCTCCCTTAAAGAGTCTGAAAAAACCTTTGCTTAAAGCTATATGGTTTACATGTTCCAACTTCTACAGCTAAAAACCAACCAGCAATTATCTTTAGGAGTCGTGCCAAAAAGGGACAAAAGTCACACAGAAGTCATAAATACTTAAACACCAATCTGTCAGGTTCAGCAAGTTAATCTTTAAGTGATGTATTAAAGAGCTTGTGTGCAGGTTCATTTGCTCTGTTTGATGATGCAACACAATCAAGGGCTCATTAATTTTATATACTGTTGCCTAGAATCTATTCCAGGAGAAAAATCTTTCTGCTAATTCCGTTTCAGATTTTCCCATAGATTTAAATAGGATTTTCATTAGAACAAACTATAAGTTTTTCTCAGCTAATTGAAGTTGTCCCTGTATCTGGTAGGTCATCTCTTATTTTCCTGTAATTTAGAGCACTAAACAAATAAGCCCAATAGGATTGTTTTGCCACCAATACAGATTCTTGCATCAAGTACAAGGTACTGTTTTATATTTATAGAGAATAAGCAAATCAGTCAAGAAATGTAAACTGACTTCCATGGGAATTGGCATTCCCATATTTCAGAGATATTTAGATATGTTTTTACAAATAATAGATCCTAGTATGAAGATTCCAGTAAGAAGATCCCAGTACAAACAGCCATTCTTCTTTGACTGATTGACCATAACCTTCCCTATGCCCCCCCAGAGCCCTCCTGTTGTGTTATAGCAGGGAGATGGTCAAGTGGTGTAGGTAGTGGTAATTTAAAATTTTATAGAAATGGGAAACTTAAAGAAAAACTATATTGTCAGAATGAATACTTACCCAACAGATAGTTTATATTATGTTAAGTGACCTATTAAAGAATCTCGCCAAACTGGAATATATCAGTAAATATAGGCCTTTTACATCCTTTTCCTTGACCCACCATTTAGTGATGGGCTGTGTGCTCCCTGAGGGATCACTTGACAGGAAATAATGCAAGAAGTAGTGTGGAAGCAGAAGACAGAACTCTGCCCATTAATTGGCTGATGGGGCCTAGCATGTATGTGTGCCTTGGCTTGTTTGTGTGCACTGTGATTCCTATGATCCCAGAGGGCGCCCATTAAGCCTTTAAAAGGCAATTTTCTATTTAGGATTACCCAACGGCACATACTACTAAAAAAGTATACTTTTATGAAAATGGTTTATTTAGATGAAGCAGGGTTTTACATATGAGCTTGTTTATGCAATATATTTTTATAGAGACCTACATTGTTTTGGGGTATAGTTTTCCTTTGATGGCACAGTAACAACAAAAAAAGTGTTAAATATAATGTTCTGTTGCCCTGCATTGGTAAGAATTGTGTGTTTGCATCAGAAATGCTGCTATAGTTTATATAAACAAAGCAGCTGTGTAGCCATTCAAGTAATGGGGCTAAGAAATAGTAAGAAATAGGGCTAAATGGCTCAGGTTACAAAACAGATGACCAATAAATCATGTAGGATCCCATTGTATTCTACAGAGCATATCTCTTATCTGTTATGGAACCTGTAACTTCTCCTTTTCAGCTTTGAATGGGTCCCACCATGGCTAAACAGCAACTTATTTTTATTAACTAGTAGTAGTTAAAAACGAGTAGCGTTTCTGAAGCAAACACACCAGTTTTACCAATACAGGTTAACACTACATTATATTTTAATTACTTTAAAACACTTTTATTTTATGTTTGATCTGTAATTAATAGATATTGAGACAGTTTAATAGCTTACTATTGGCAATGCAATAGCACTTCCAGTAATGCCCATCCTTGGTCAAATCAGAGTGTAGAGAGTGCAGGGCAGGCAACATGTGGCCACCAAAGCACCATAAGGTTAAACAAGGGAATCCAATATACATAATTACATAATTATACATAAATAATATGCACAATATACAGTAAACACATACATATGGCTGCATAATAGTGGGAAATGAGGAATGCACAAAACATTGCTAAAGCCATTCAAAAAAAAAAAAAATATATATAGATATATGTATATATATATAATTTCTGTCACGTATAAATAAATTGTGTGTACTGAATCAAACAATGCTTTCATTAGACACTGTGCATTCTGTTTGTGACATACTAGTAATTATAAGGTTATCAGACCCGTGCCTATTCTACTGCATACACCCAGTTCAAATATGTATTAGAATTCCTCTAGCTCTATAAATAATTCTAATTAGAATAATAGACAGCTTACTTCTCCATGGTAAACTCACAATCTATTCCTTTCTTCCAGGTCATGCTGCAGATGTTTGCACTACATGTGAAATCTCACAGCGCTGTGTACATAAGTAGCGCTGTATAAATAAAAACGTACATACTATAGTGCCAACACACTCCCCAGCACTGTATAAGAGATACATAGGGTGCAGTCATTCTATGTTCAGTATAATATAAGACAACCTTAGTGAAGGTTTTACCTCTCAAAAGCTGACAATCTAAGTGACAGTGGACCAGTGACTTTTTTACTGCTAAACATTCTTCAGCACCATGGTACCTGCATATGGATTATGGATTCACCCAAACTCTAGGGGGCACATTTACTATGGGTCGAATCCGAGTCCGAATTGGAAAAATCCGATTTGAAAACGAACATTTTGCGACTTTTTCGTATTTTTTGCGATTTTTTCGGCGCCTTTACGACTTTTTGGAAATTATCGCGACTTTTTCGTTACCAATACGATTTGCGCGAAAAAACGCGAGTTTTTCGTAGCCATTCCGAAAGTTGCGATTTTTTCGTAGCGTTAAAACTTGCGCGAAAAGTTGCGCTTTTTTCGTAGCGTTAAAACTTAAAAGGCGCAACGTTTCGCGCAAGTTTTAACACTACGAAAAAATCGCAACTTTTTGCGCAAGTTTTAACGCTACGAAAAAATCGCAACTTTCGGAATGGCTACGAAAAACTTGCGTTTTTTCGCAAAAATCGTATTGGTAACGAAAAAGTCGCGTAAATTTTCCGAAAAAATCGCAAAATACCGATCATTACGAAAAAAACGCAATTGGACGCATTCGGCCCGTTCGTGGGTTAGTAAATGTGCCCATAGTACTTTTACCTAACACCAAAAGATAAACTAATGTTCAAAACACCTTTTTGTTCCTTGAAGAGCACATCACCTAAAGGCGCTTTAACCAACAATCAAATAAAAGTGAATACAACTATAGTCTATAACTTTTTCTCTTTTTGTTTTATTGATTATGTTGAAACAGAAGTACAGCACTTTCATCCATAATCTACATGCACACGTCTGCACATATTTTTCTTCTAAATAAAACAGTTATAATAATAAAGCAAAGCAAAAAAAAGTGAAAAGTCTTTGAATTACACACACAAGGGGGGAAGTAACTCCTTCCAATGAGCTGTCTCTATAGTCATGGCACCTATACAGAGTCGTTTCACTACAAATGTACTTGTTTTTACAAATTAAGCACATGGCACTGTCCCCCCCATCTATAGATTCAGAGAACTATACCTACTTTTGTATGAATTTTCTTACAGAGTGACACAAGTATACTTTCAAGCCTGATAACTTTTTTTAACAAAGCTGTAGAGGTATGAAATTCTTTAAACACATGGAGCAAGTTCTTTAAGCAAGTCCCCAGTGCCCAAATGGGAAACGTATCCTATAATGCTGTGTCCATTCTCTTTTAAGCCCTACTAAGGTCAGCTTTATAAACAAAACCTGTTTATAGATAAGCAGATTCAGTTTGTTCAGCTTGCGGTAACTCAGTTTATATGTGTCAACTACAGTACACAGCCCAGAAGAGCTCCCCCTAGAGGAACACAATTGAATTTTTTATACAGTACCCTCTGAATATTTTTCTGTACTCAGTATATACACACTTGCATACTGGCATGTGTTTAATGGGCCAGTAAACAATTCCTTATTTGAGTTATTACTGGACTAGAAGGATTTGTTTTCAGCTGTACTGTCCTCTTCTTTAAATGTATCCTAACACACCCAGGAAAATACTGCTTTATTTTAACTACATGCAGATTCCAAGCCCAACAACTGAGAAGGAATTCACTTAATCAGAAACAGATGGTGTTGAGTAAGGAAAATCAATTTATATTTCTATAAAAGTGCTGGACTGCTCTGTATTAGTAGCATTTGTTTTTTTACATTTTGCCCCTACTTGCATTTTTATGCTGCTAAATAATGGTCACTATTACTGAACTGTACACTCACTTATAAATGTTTATTTATATAGCTTAAAGAAGCTTTTCATGTACCTACCTGGACTGTGTTGTTGGGTGCTGGATGCTGAGTTTTCTTGTGGCAGACATTGTCAGACTGCCAGTGGTTACAAATATCAGAGTAATTCATAGGGCCTTTCAGAAACAATGCAGGAAATGTGTTCCTCATTCTCGGAGACTGACTGAACTGGCTGGGCTGGATTTTATCTAAGCAAGAAGCCAAAGAACAATATGTAACCTACTAAAGTGTTGTGATGCTGAATATTTCACGTGGTGTTGTCTCTAAATTTAAAAGGAATAAGGGTGCCACCAGGAGTAAAAGATTCAGGGACTCACCTCTAGAATACAGCATTGACTGTGTTAGTGTTGAATTGGAGAGGGGCAGGAGGGGGAGGCATACAGGCATAATCCCTCGTACCTCCTACCTGTCCCCAAACACCCTAGGAAGTGTTAGGAGCCACAGCCTGCAATAGGGCCCTTAGCGCAGGCAGTAAAAAAAAGGGCTCTGCGCCACCTCCTGAAGCTGCTCTCTGCACCTAGCACAGGATAAATATCCAGTGCCATATATGACCCGGTACCAATCAAAAATATGTGCTATATATGACCTCCAATTTCCAAGTATGTATTTAAATGACAGTGGTTTTGCTTCCTTTGCTTCATCTAACCTGAACATAAAATCCTACCCTCTGCTATCTAGAACAATCAGCTTTATTATATAACCCACTAGACGGCATTGATATTTAATGTATCTTTTTTAACCAATTATTAGTTTTTTTTTCTTGCAGATGTTAATGTATAAACAGAATAAGATTCTTGCTTAGATAAAATCCAGCCCAGCCAGTTTAGTCAGTCTCCGAGAATGAGGAACACATTTTCTGCATTGTCATAAAAAGTCTTAAGTTTGCCCACATCTAGTAACCCATAAGATGCTTGTAGCTGACCAGTAAATGCTACCAGGGTTGGACTGGGGGGGGTGCAGGGCCAACAGGCGCCCCCGCTGGCTGCATCCCCTGCACCAACTAGGTGCCCCCGCTGCACCACCCTAACCGCCTCGCAGGGGCCCCCGCCTGACATCCTCCCCTGAGAGTGTGTACATTTAACACATCATGGGAGGAACACTGTTGGCCGGGGGTGTCCCAGCGGCCCAGTCCGACCCTGAATGCTACCTTTTGGTTTCTATGGGTTACTAGACAAATAGCAAATTAAGGCCATTTATACCATTATCCCTTTAATAATTTATTTGCGGCTGCAATTGAAATACTGATGCTGTGAGATAGCTGACAGATTCATCTGTTCTAGTGGCTTATTCCAGCCTGAGTCAGTTATTTGCAATGCACCACTCACAAACACCATAGCTGGCTTGTTTGCAGTTGGAAAAAATGCTAGGTTGAGGAACACATAAACCATTTATATCTCAATAACTATAAAAAATAATAATAAAAGAAATTTGAAAAAAATAATTATTAAAATCCTACTAGAGATTAGCAGATTTAGTTTATACAGGATCAGTGACCAGCTCCATGTTGTAGCCCCCACCCTTCCCAACTACAGTCAGGTGATCCCAGTGGAGCCAATAAAAAGGGCAATCATTTGGGGATTTTAACCTTGAAAGCAAGAAAGTTGTATATAAAACTCCTTCCCTTTATTAAATGTATAATGACGCAGTGAAATTCTTAATGAATCAGATAAAAATGAGTGTAGGACCGGGGGTGTAGTTGATGTAGAAAAAAGACCAGAGTCCATCAAGTTCAACCCTTCCAAGTACACTCAGCACACACAACCTATACTTACCAATCTATACTTACATACATAAACTATATATACAACCACTAATACTAACTGTAGATATTAGTATCACAGTAGCCTTGGATATTATATATGGGGAAACAATCCCTGTTTTGCTTAAAGGGGAGGGCATATCTTGGTAGCTTAATGCACAGAATGTCTTAATGTCCTATATTATACAGATAAAGACTAAGTGAAGAGGATGTCTTGGTGCTGCCTTTAAGATCTTTTTGTAACAGCAATAGTTTAAATGTCTCTAATGGGATGTTTCTGCTACATGTGATGATCGATCTTGCCATTAGTCTTGTGGGATTGTTGCCCTGTTTAAAACATAGCTAAGTTCTCTTCTCAGAACAGGACTGCTTGTTTTATATAAGAAAATAGTAGAGGGAATACCCATGACTACAACAAACTTACAACGTCTTAATGCATGACGTACCACTGGCTTAGATGATTCTCTGTGGTATTCATTCCATGGGCCCCAGAAACAAACAATTGGATTCTGTATGAGTGAGCATATACATTTGTTCTCCTTACCACTGTTCCATTGAACCTGAACAATCAGAGCCTCAGGAAGGGATTGCAGCTCCTCTTCATCTTCCTCATCTGCCAGTGCATGAGGTACTGATATTGTGCTTCAGCAGATGACATTTCAGATCAGATAGGTTTGCAGCATGGTCTTCTGAAAAATCCCCCAACTTAAAAAACATGCACAGATGGTCAAACTGTATGGTTAAAGTCAGCCAAAGTGCCCAACCAAAAATAGGAATATATGGCTGATGCTATTATATTTATGTCTAACATAGAGATGATGCCAGTAGGCACTAAAACACAGCTCCCATCTGTACATTTACCCCACAGATACTGCCTTGCTCCCAGGCTCTCTTATAAATGCCACACTTATTATTATATTTATCCCCTCACATTGGGTTTGTATCTGCACTCCAGCTTATGAGAGGTTCACACCACCCTGCCCAACACAAAGAGGAAAACTTCCGCCCGATTTAAATTTGCACCAAGAAAAAAAAAACACACAGATCAGCAGTGGTGCAGTGCCTAGTATCACTTTAATAAATACAGCAAAATATAAGTGCAATATTATTTTCCAAATATATGTAATGAGCATTGTGTAGAGGCTGATATATATATATATACACAAGTACCCACTATATGTGTGCTACTCAGCAAAAATGTCTCAACATCTCTTACGTATGAAAATATATTGACTATAGTGGATTCTGTTAACTTTTATCATAACAAATATACAACTAAGTTGTGGAATAATCCTGCAATCGATGTGGCCTGTTACTATGTGAAGGTGCAAGGAGTGGCTTTGAAAGCAAGTTTGAATAAAATAGAATTTTTCATGCAACAATTGCGGCAAACTTTGTGTGACTACAGCTGCACTTGCAGGAATTAAATGGCCATATATATATTTAGGGTACTGCCCATTAAAAACCCATGCAAAGGCATGCATCATCTGGCAAAAGTGTACAGTAAAAAATTACAGTAAAAATTACAGTAAATCCAGTCATATCCGGTCCTAGATGTTTTCTATACATTCCAAACTGGTTTGGTCATAATTACTTTCTAAGGCAAGACTTTAATATCTGAGAAATTAAAAGAAGGCAGTAAGGGACATAGACTTTCTATAGAAAGAGTATACAGAAAACATTTGCTGCTCCAGTTGTCATTAAGGCCTTTAACGTAAAGACACTGATTAACAAACATATAGGGTAAAATACACAGGGGCAGTTGCCAGCAGTAACCAATCAGCAATTTGTTTTGAATGGTTTACTAGAAGCTGGAAAATAAAAGCAAAGATCTGATTGGATGCTATTGGCAATTGCACTTGTGCAGATTACCCTCTATATTTGTAAATCTGCCCCCTGCGCCTGTCTTTGCAGCAACAGCTGTGTGCTATCATGGTTTTTGAAACCATGAATTATTTTCACTAATACCACCAATGTCTAGGAATGACCATGCTTCATGGATAGGAGCCCACTGACACCTGGTATCCCAGTGGGCAAGTCCGACACTGTCTCCAAGTCCCTTAAGTATACAGGGCAAGTCTGTTGTGTCCCCCAGGCATGTAAGGATGATATTCACTATGGGTTGCTGTTTTGCTTTATCCATTACCACCGTAACCCTACCTTTATCTGCACCTACCTTAAATTGCCAAATGAATTAAGGATACCAAAACAGACATTAGTAAGGTAATATGTAACTTTTTAGCAGCATTATCTTCCCAAAGTTTATTAACCTGATATCCAATAGAGGTAGATAAAGATACATTTGCAATAAATGTTTGTAATAAAAGTAATGGGTGTTTTAAAGGGACTCTTCCCTCTTATAAAATGTATAATAACAAGAGGCAGTATATAAAGCTGCTTAATAGTTTTGTGCAAGAAAAGCTCTGTTTAATGCTTGCAGCTGAGAAAAATTGGGATAAGGTATGGGCTAAGCAGCCTCCCCTAATTACTAACATGGAACCATAGGCTTGCACTGGCCCAGGGGAATTTGCATTAGACCCCCAAACCACTATCCTGTTCCATTTTCCCTTGTGCCACTGCCACTGCGTTGAAAAGTACTCAAGGCCGATGTACAAGCTCTCAGAAAAGTTCGCTGTGCGCATTTAATTTACTTTTAAATGTTTACATCCCCCTTAAATTCATAAATTCTTGGTGACTGTAGCTGATTAGGTTTGTTAAGTCATATGTCAAAGTTGGACCATAAGTTCTAGTTATTTCTCAGTACCAAACAAAAAGGTCTTCAAGCTCAGAGAAAAACTGCAAAATGCAAAGTGTAATGTGAGCTGTGCTCACAAGGGGGCAGCATATGCAAGGCAAATGCAGAATGCAGCACTGGAGAACTACAGAACAAGCCTTTTGTGTGGGGTTTTCTCTAAGGCCCAGCGTAAACTTTACATTGATATAAAGCCTCTTTTTATGTTCTGAGAGGAAAAACGGGAGCCGATATTGACAGTTAGTAAACTGCTAGAATTTGTTTTACTTATGTGGCAGTATAATGGTTATGTAGTGCTTATTATTATAACAGGGTCAAGCCATGCAGGCACCCTAGGCAACTCAGCTAACCACCTTTCTCATTGGTACGTTAGTTCACATGCGTTCATTCAAATACATTAGTTTGCACGCATGCACTCGTTTGTCCACAGTGTGTGAATGAACACACGCATGAACAAGCACAGTTGCAAGGGCACAGACTAAGCACAGGTGATAAAGACATAGCACCCCCACTATTGCATTTATGATCATAAAGTCAAAAGGTAATGGAACTCTATGGGAAGATATTCATATTTTAAATAATAGTAAAATATCATATGTTACAGTGGCGCACAGATAATAAATGATAACCAGGCCGTATTTTCTATATCAGTCCCTGAGTGTATGTGCCTAGGGCAGCAGCTTTTTTAGGAAACCCTGACAAATCCACCTAGGACATACACACACAGTTTACTCCTCCATAAGACTGGATGCTCAAGGAACAGCTGAGGATAAATTCACAATTTATTGAACATACAATTTTCTTTTACTACATTAATTAACCCTTTGCATTTGGAGAAAAGTAAAGTTTGTGGTTAACCACTCTATTCATTTGTTTTATTCAAAGGGGAACTCTGGCTTACGAACCAAAATTTGTTAAAGAGCCCCGCAAAACACAGAAACCCCTAATATACCTATCACTGTAATATGTTCCTTCAAAAAGTATGAATAAATACCATTGAATATGCTGAAATCTGCATGATTTGAAATCCTGGCAGGGGAGGAGGGACTAAAACACTGATGTTACAAATTGTAACAACTTCTCCACAGCTTACAGACAGCATGCAGGAACTACATAACCCACAATGCATTGCACTGTGATGTTCCTTTCCTTAACATCGCGTGTGCGGGGAATCATGGGATTTGGAGGATGCAGGCTGAAGGGAGGCCGAGGACAGTCAACTTTTGTTACATTATTTTTGTGTCTCAAAGTAGTCAGCCAGATCAGCATGAGAACAGGGGGCCAGGCTTAGGTAACCGTTTCAAACCATATTATTACATTAAAAATAATGAAATTATATTTACTTTTCAAAAAGTTGTGTTTGGGTGGAGTTCCCCTTTAATGTGGATCTTACCATGGGCTGAATGTGAGCAACAGAGCTGGCAAACCAAATATGACTAGTATATTCCCCTCAAGTGCAGAGGTGTCTATAATTTAGGGGATAGGATAGGAGGATAGGAGTCCTATGCTAGTAGCTGTATTTCAGGAGCATTTGAAGGGTTTCATTTTTTCACTTTCTGACCAGTTTGATCCTTGGCACCCGATTTCCTGCCAATGGATTTTTCTGATTAACCTGATGCAGTCCCACATCACTTAATCAGCCAAAATGAATGATAGGCTAAATGATAACATGGCACATACTGGTTGCATGGACATCATTATATGAGTGGCTAGACAAGTCACTGTTTCATATTATATATATATTTTTTTTATTTATTGTTACATTTTTTGTTAAAGTGAACAACATTACATTTCTCATGTTTGAAGACATCAGGTTTATATTTGATGACTTTTTTTACAGAAGTTTTCCAGCAGCCCAATTGCTCTAGCTGAGCCATTTTCCTTCTTTTTCTCCCATGCTGTGCTACCAGTTCTCCATCTGTATTTATGGCTGCATCCCTGCTTTAGCTGTTATTATTCTGGCTGCTAGCTTTTCAGACCTACACAAACAACATCGATTTCCAAAAACACAAGTCCGGCAGGTAATTCATTCTCTGCAAAGGGGATTTATGTGAAAACTGAGACAAAAATACAGTTAAATGTTAAAAAAAACTGCAGTAGAACATGTTACATTTGGGGGACCAGAATAAATTGGTGTAAAATCTGGGAAAATATAAAATCAGGGAAATTGTGGGGAGTGGAGGCACATAGGCAGATGGGGTGGGACCGGGTAGGGGTTGGTGTGCATGTTTGACCTCTCCAAAGATATTTTTGCAGGGGGGGGCATATAGTTATGCCACTGGGGAAATGCATTATGCATTAAAAATTTAGTGAGACCACAAAATAGGATACCGCCATGCCCAGGGTCAGAAAATTCCCAGTAGGCGACTGGTCTGGGTGGGTTACTGGTGGCCAGAAATATAACTCTTTACTACCTTTTACCATACCTTTGAACATTTTAAAAATGTAAAGAGAGACAAAAAGAAATGTTGCCTGTAGTGCAGTGAATTTTTTGGACCACGCCCATTTTTTTCTTTTTTAAAAGAATACAGTACCTTGTTCTTGGTAATACCTAAGCTATGCACATCCATATTGGTGCCAAAATAATTCAATTTTATTATGTTTACAAGTTTATTAGTTTCCCTAACATTCCAAACAACAGAACCTATACCTGTGCATAGGCAGGGAGGAATAACAAAGCCACACATGGTACAGATATATTTTATTATCTTTGATAATTTACCCCATATGGCCACTAGGGGTCCCCCAAAGTCTCTGTCAGCTTGTGGCTATATAGAGGAAACTTCCCAGGGACATCCCTTTGTACTGAACTTGTTTATACCGCTGATTAGAAGGACCACCCTCTATGACTGTCAGCCAGTATCCTTTTCTTACCTCCTTCAGCATCTTCCCCAGTTGCTGCCTGACTTGCACTTATCTGAGGGGTGAGAATTCATTCTAAACGCCTAGGAGCCTCAGCTTCTGCGGTGCTCATCCTCCTCCCTCTGTCAGCCAGGAGCAAGGTAATTATATGATCCTGTGTCTGATCCTGTGTCAGTGATAAGTTTGTGCTTTCTGCAGTTTCCCATTCATTCATGCTGTATTATACCGCACTTTTATTATTATTCTACACAGGGCGCCTGATTGCAGAGGGGTTAGTGCAGTAGTGCCCACAGCTTTCTGAACTTTTGCTACCTCTCTGTCTGTACCATGTAATGTGTTACTGTCCATACAAACACACAGCGGAGAGGTAAATGCAAC
This sequence comes from Xenopus tropicalis, assembly GCF_000004195.4. Lineage (NCBI taxonomy): Eukaryota > Metazoa > Chordata > Amphibia > Anura > Pipidae > Xenopus > Xenopus tropicalis. Next base: position 43,796,553 of record NC_030679.2, on the reverse strand, counting down.
AGAATTGCAATAGTAGTCCCAATTGTAAAGGAAACTGGGAGTTGTACTTCTGCAGTGTTTGCTGTGACAAAGGATGGATTCCCTGGGTCCCGTGTTATCCTTCAGGAAGCAATCATTAATAATATATGGAATGAATGAAAGAGCAGCCTGTGGATTGTCTGTCCTCTGTTGCTTCTCTATAGAAAGATGTTTCAGATGTTTAAAGATTTGACTTAACATTTACTTATCATTAGCTATTTATTTTATAAAGTGCCAGCACATTAGACAAAACTGTGTTTGTCGTATCCAAAAGCATCAAAAGCATCTGTATTGTCCTCACTGAAGTTCTTTGCTCAGTTTTAATACTAAAACCTGTCCCATCAGTTTTGTTGTAATGTAATGTTGTTTTCATTTAGTGAGACAAAACTGCAGCAATTTTAGGTGATTCTGCAAATGCTATATTATTTTCTGTGGAATGGCTTGCTATTCTAGATCTACATACTGTGTCCTGATAAATGTGAATGAGTAGTATCCGACGGGGGTTTTGTGCTAGGAAGTGCCTACAGCTACAGCAAATATCTCACAAATGATCAGGTTCATATATGAAGGTATCCTATAAGACTTGCATCATACATGAGTTTGTTGCTAAAGTGCTAAAAACATCAATAATTTCATCACTGTTCTGGCAGGAAACATATAATAATTAATATTAATTAGTACAGGTATGGGACCTATTATCCAGAATGCTTGGGACCTGGATAAGGGATCTTTCCGTAATTTGGATCTTCATAACTTAAGTCTGCTAAAAATCATTTAAATATTGAATAAACCAAATAGGCTTGTTTTGCCTCCAGTAGGGATTAATTATATTTTAGATGGGATTAAGTACAAGTACTGTTTTTTATTACAGGGAAAAGGGAAATCATTTTTAAAAATTAGAATTATTTGATAATAATGTAGTCTATGGGAGATGTCCTTTCTGTAATTCAGAACTTTCTTGATAACGGGATTCCAGATAAGGGATCCCATACCTGTACCTGCAGAACATTCTGTGCAGTCTTCCATGCAGCCTAACTTTATGTCTGTATGTAATAGTAGTCACCCATACATAGCTTTTTGCACTGTGCAAAATGGGTGAAAAAAATGACAGTTATGAAAATGAGCTCATTTAATATCTGTAGGAAATTATTTCCCTCCGGCGTTTCTCATTGCCGGTGTGATTTCTATAGCAAAATGAAATAAGTGTGAGGAGATAAAGCTCTCTTAGGGAGAAACGGCATTGTTTTGCTGTGAAGGGAAATCAATAGTTAGTGAGAAAGTAGTGGGAGAAGAATCCTCTTGATAACATGGTGTAAAAAGGACTATCCAAAGGGTATCAGATAAGCACAGGATAACCAGGAAATGACACATACCATGAAATATTAAAAACAACCTTGAGCAGCGAGCTCAAAAGTAATATGATTGCTCATTTATAAAAAAGGGCGACTTTTCATTTACAGGACACTGTCTGCATGAAGGACATGAAAATGAAAAAGATTTATTAATGTGTGAAATTATCTGAAAATAAATGTTTAAAGATTCTGCCAAAACCGATTATTTTTTAATCCTACAATTTAAACCTAATTCTGTATTTGCTGCATCTCAAAGTTCTCTTTAACAGGCTGACATGACATTTACATTGTATGTTGTCATTATAGTGATACTGACACTAAAAAACTACACTTCAATATATTTATGTATATTATGTATATTTATTCCCTATAGATCATGTTGATCATTTTTCACTGACAGGGCTGCGTTTGTATGTAATTGTTACTTGAAGTCCCTAAACCTGACTGTTTTGCCAACCTGACTGTCCCTTCCCAACCTGTCAGTTATAGCTTCTAATGCTAACGGCCTCCTGCTGGACAAATATGGCAGCCCCCTCATAGAGGGACATGGGGGATCAGATAGGTAATGTAAAAGCATTGGGCAGGTATGCACGGGTATGTTTTCCAGAATGTAAATGTACCTGGAGTTTTCTGGATAAGGGGTATTTCCATAATTTAGACCACCATATTTTACGTCTGATCAATAATCATTTAAACTTTAAATAAACCCAAAAGAATGATTTTGCCGCAACCATGGATTCATGCAGCTTAGTTACCATCAAGTACAAGGTATTGTTTAGTTATTACATAGAAAAAGAAAAAAAAAATATTTTACTAAAATGGAGTCTACGGGAGATGGTCTTCCTGTAATTTGGAGCTTTCTTGATAATGGGTTTATGGATAATGGATTCTATAGCTATACTTGGCAAAATTATAAATAGCATGCAAAGACAATGTTATAATAGATGTAAAATTGGTTTATTTTCTAATGTAATTATCTCTTAAGGAACGGCTGTGAATCACATATTTGTGGCCCAGTACCCTAGATATACACCACATACTGCAGCCACCAAATACTCCCTAATTCTGCTATACTGATACATAAAAAAGCCACTCCAACACAGAATCACAAAGTTTTAGGCAAGTGCTAATACACTTTGCTACACCTAATTAACATTGCACTTGTTCATTTGCCTTGTCACCAGCACAGAATGTACAAACTGCCTCTGACACTGAGTGGGTCTCAGCTATGGCCTTGCATTACATGGGTAAGAGGCATGCCACACCTAGAACACTTCTATATCCCCCCTAGTGCAGCCTAGAGGATGATTAGAAGAGAGCTGTACACTGACATTGGGCTTGCCTGGGATTTAGAACTGCTAGAATGTTACAATAACAGAAGCTGGGGATGAGGTTGGCATGAGTGGAAATTAAAGACATCTATCATGGCAAAACTAGGGTAGGAAATATGTAAACTAAACAGTGTCGAACTGGCCCACCACGATACCAGGAAAACTCCCGGTGGGCCCAGGGGTCAGTGGGCCCTCCTGCTCCTGACCATTTGGCCTACTTCATGGTCATTCCCTATTTTTGAATGGGAACAAGGGGGAGAAATAGATGGTAGAATAGAGGCTAGTATGTAAATAAAAGAGGCTAGGAGAATAAAGAGGTTGGGTCAGGAAAGGAGGAAAAATAGTTTGGGGATTGGGCCTAGGGTCTAAGGTTTTCTGGTGGGCGCCTGGGGTCCTAGTCCGACCCTGAAACTAAACACTGCTAAATGTGCTAAATGTGCTTTGGCTTTAGTTTTCCTATAAATGGATATTTTCTCTAGAAAATATTGCTTCCTAATGCCAACTCATTTGTATATATTACAGCAGTGCTGTGATTTCACCTTAAACACTCTTCCATTTGATTTTGGTTTCATTTGACATTAAAGCTGTGAAAAAAGTCCATTCTGAGCCAAAAATGTTATTAAGTTAATTTCCTGGACAAAAACTTTATCTTTATCTTTATTGAATGATCATGGCCACATTGTAAGAACTTCCTTCCTCTGTTCTCTGATGTCTACAGGCTGATAACCCCTGTAGCTTTCAAAGGCAGTTAGATGGACATTTTTGTGTGGAAAGGCACAAATGTTCCCTAGCTATGTCTCTCAGATAAATCAAAGGTTATTGTTAGCAGCAGTGCTATGTTCAATGCTGTATATTGTCTACAAGCATAAGTCCTTTTAAATGGATAGCACATCCCCTTTAAAGAGGGGCCTGTTTTATGCTTTTCTTATTTGCTCTCTGACATACATTTAACTACTGGGTGAGAGTTAATGTGAATCATTAGCTCCCAGTAAGGTTTTTTTTTAATAAACTTTAGTTTCCATTCTATAGTTCAAAGATTTATTTGGTTGATTTAGATGGTTCTCTACCACTTTGGAACAAACAGTTCCAGTGTGGAAAAGAAACTGTTCTCCACTTAGTACCAGTCATTTGCAATTACCCCCCCACCCATAGGGGCCGATTCACTAAAGGTCGATAACGCTTATTGCATGCTTTTTTGCATCAAAGCATGCGATAAATAAGTACCGATTCATCAAAGTCATTTCGCATGCATTAATCCACATATCGCGTGCGCAAAAAACCACATAATCGCTAAGCGTTATTTCTTAGCGAATAGAAATAGTACTAACACATGATTCACAAAAGCATATGAAGTGTTAAACGCGCAAAATATCGCTTTGATCTGTGCAAATATTAACACCTACTTGGGGCAGGCGGTACTTAAAGAAAATTGCGGTTCGTGAGCTTTTGGCAACACAACATGGAATTTGCAGTTGGATTTTTTTAAGTATGTGTTGGCCCCAGAGTGATGCATCCTCCAGTTTTCAGGGAAATGGTAATTTTCTGATCAGTAGTTTTCTGAAAGTAACTGCTACGTGCATAATATCGTGCGCTAAATATTGCATATATCGTGCACCACGGGAAATAAAGCACGCGGCGAGAAATAACACATCGCGAGTTAAATAACGCAAAGAACATCGCTTCTTAATTATGACAAATCAGGAGCTGTAATCCCTGTTCTTGACTTGGCACAGAGACAGCATGGATGGCTACCTATATCTGCTATGAATAAGGTTGCTGAAGTGAATCGAGTGTTAAGCCGCATGCTATAGATAGCGCTCGTTTTATCGACCTTTAGTGAATCGGCCCCATAGTGTTTAATGTAGTGACATACGTGGGCAGATTTGTCAAAAGGTGACATAATTTCCCTTTTCTTCCAGCTTTTTTTACCAGACAAATATAAAGATGTAGTAACTGAAAAAATTTGATTTACCTATGTTTAGGCAACTTTTTAGATAACAGACTTTTGACCCATAGGATAGAAGGCTAAAAGTATTATCATCTACTCAAAGATGCATAAGACTTTTAAGTGAAAAAAAAAAGAATCGCTGAATAAGGAAATGTGACGAGAACAGAGGGACATTCATGTGGGGTGAGAAGTCAGTGAAAGTTTTTAGAAATGTAAAAAAAAGACAACATTTTTATGGTTAAATCTGTTTGACCTTTAATAGATCTGCCTCCGTTGTTTGAGATCATTGTTTCCATATTTTCTTGATTCTTATTGCCTTTTTCTACACCATTACCTGCTGCCCTTACCTAATACAATCTTTCTTTTCCCATCCCATCTTCTTTTGTTCTCATACTGATTGTATGCTGTTCCTGTATGTGCTTGACCAAGTTCCCTTGTGATCATCAGATCCATGGTGGTAGTGTTTTCTTTGTCAATTAAATGACACCTATCACCCTAAGGAATAATTCCAAATGTATTTCTATTGTGTTTGCCAAGCAAAATAAACTTATACTATATAAATATAAATCTGGTTTCCTTTAGTCTTGGAATTAGACAGTCACAGTAAACAGGCAGGAGTCATGCTGTGGGTACTATTTTGCATCATTCCAAAATCTTGTTTATGTGATAAAATGGGGACCAGATGGCCATGCCCAGGCACTGGCTACACGAATAGATGGTGATGAGGCAGGGGGAAAATGGGGAATGCAGTGATATCTAGTAAGTGCTGATGGAGGCATAGAGGCTGGGCAGGCAATATATGATTGACAGCTGGGATTTTTAAATGCCTTTATAATGGGTATGGATGTGTTAATAAATAAAGCAATTTGGGTTTCATGTTTAATTTGAAATGGACTTTTATTATACAGGTTTTTATGTCTGGGTGAAGGATGATAGGTCCCCTTTAAAGCTGCATTAAAGTACCATTCAGGAGGTAGTGGAGATACAGTTAGTGGATATTTAAATCTCAATACATTAGCCCCTCCACCTGCAGCTTGTTTGGGTGGCTGCCCCATTAGTAGACCCAGTACAGCTATTTCTACAACAATCCTTTGTTTATCAGAAGTAGCAAGAACACTGCCACCACTTCAGTATAATTTACCCATGCCATCCTTGTCGTTACCTCTGCCTACACTATGTGCAACTTACTCATATACAGGAGCATACTTACACCAGGGGAGGGGAAGGATGACAGGGCACAACTATTGCAACAATTGCTGCATTCCATGTTGGCCAAAAATACACAATTTTACAGAAAATGTTCCCTTTCTCACTTAGAATGGATGCTGCCAATAATGGGTATCTTTGCCAATTGAGTAAAAACTGATCATCGGATCTATGGATTTTTGGAGAATGTAACTACAGAGCACAGAACTTGGAAGTTGTCACAATGGGAGCCAACAATTCAAGTAAAACCCCTGTGTGCGATGAAAATGAAGAAGGTAAGGAGGACACCATTTTAGCTTTACTAGCTCATTTACCTGAAATAAGTGAAAGAATATACAGTTTTCCTGTGAATGTACAGTGTGAAGGCCACCTTGATCTACTCTTCATGGGCTCAGGTAGTTAGCTCCTATACGGAGCTCTGTCTGGCCTCATGCCCTGCCTTTACTACGTGAGCTGTGGTATGCAAACATACAGTAAGAAGTCTACTGAGGGTTCCAATGAGAAAAATAGTTTTTCCAGGAAAAAGTGGTAAAATTAAATCTATATGTAATGATGCTTTTCTGTTTCCAATAGGGATACATTGAATCCCGGATTCGGTTTGGGATTAGGGCCTTTTTTTGATGGAATCGGTTTCATCCGAATCCACGGTCCCCAACCGTATCTGAATCCTAATTAGCATATGCTAATTAGCATTCAGAAAGGGTTAAATGGTAGGGGGAAAATGTTTTCGTGCAGCATATTTTTAATATTCGGCAGAATCCATTAGGGTGGGTTTGGGGATTCCAAAAAGCTCAAATGATGCCAAATTAAGATGGTGAACCTCAGTGAGGGCTGCTTTATTTGTAAGATGAGCCACATACAGTTAGAAGAATATAACGGCATATACACTAGTTAACGAACCTTTCTTCATTCATTATAAACTACATTTGCAAAGACAGCATTAATTCATTTTCTTATGCATTTTAACTCCAGTTAAAATGTTGCAGATATCGCTAAACAGGGCGGAGAGGGAAATGGAAGCCACGCTAAGTTTGGGCCTTGTGATGTCACAGCAGAGTTTAAATCCTTGCCCTTGACCTAGGTGGCAAAAAATATGTACATTACATGCCCATTGCTGTTGCAATGTACGGGAATTGGTTTATATTTAATGGTTATAAAATCCGTAAAATTCTGTTTGCATAAATATGGATTTGATGGGGCAAGATCCTTCTATAAACATGATAATTAAGCTGTAGCCGACCTCCACCCACAACCCAGTGGCCTCGCCTCTGTTTTCTCGGCACAACCATACAGGGGTGGGGGTGGGGGGTAGGGTATATATCCCCAGTCTCAGTATTACTAATAATTTATGTTTCTCTACATGAAAGTGATTTACAATGCCAAATGTGACACAGAAAGGTGCAGAAATACAAATACTGGGATGATTTGTTGGTATGATGATCATAGGAGATTGCTTCTCAACCACAATATTTTAGTACTGATACACAACATAACTGCTGTCAGTTCACTAGATCTGAAGCCAAGAAAGATAAGGCTTCCCTTACTCAGTGTACCCATCACCTACTGTTCTTTCACTAGGTGACTATCAGGTTCAGCTGAAGGACCATGCAGTTCTTTATTTCTGTATATAATATCAATAGGCACTGCAGGCTGCACTCCATTGTTCATTGAGCAGAAGCTCTTACCTTTGTTAATGGGTGAGTCTATACATTTGTTTGCTAATGACATAGCTTGAAGACTGAAATGTTTATTAAATTATTAGTTTATTGTTTATCACTTTAAATAACTTAACGATTGTTAAGTTCTAGCTGACCATCAGCATTGGGTGATTTATAGACAAATAGGAAAATATCAGTGCCCTAAAATCAACTAACAAATGGTGTTGTCATTGAATATCAGGCACAGATCTTACAATTACGTATGCAGGAACTCGATGTGTTCAACTTTCCAACATCAACATGTTTATTACTTGTTTCAAACAAGACCTCAGGACATAAAAAGACTACAAATATAATTATACTCCAATGAACTTAGATTTAATTGCACTCTTTAATGAGCGAAGTGGCAGTACAGAATGTTCCACTGAAACCTCATTTTGTACCTTAACTTTTTATTCAATTTTAGTTGAAAAAATAAGCCACAGGTCTTGGGTGACTGAAACCTATGTTTATTTGGAATAACAGTAACATATCACACATTAACAGAGTTTAGTACCTCAATACTGGGAAACCAAATGCATGTTACTGCAAAAAGCAAAATATAGCTTGGTGATGCAGACCAACAGGTTGGGATTTAAAGGGCCACAGCTAAATGATAAGCATATAACAAGATTGTTGCCAAGATATAATTATAACAAATCACAGATTTTTAGTATTTTTATTAGTAAAATCAACATTGTAAAAAAAGCATTTTGCATAAGACTTTTAATGAAATATCTGCCAGACAATACAGATGCCATGCTAGCCACCTTCTGCAGCTCTTCAGGAGAGCCCAAAAAGACTACTAAACACCATCAGCACCCTTGAACATTTTGCCTATGAGAATTACCCCCAACCCCCCTGGCAATCAAACCTACTACTAAGCTATAACAATTCAAACAAAAAAAACTAAAAGGACAGGTGGGAGCTCACTTTTTATCCTCCCTTTCCTGAACTTCCCTTTGGCCTGCTTCTTCACATCTTAACTCCCTGCACCTTATTATGCCCCCACATTCCTAAGCTGTCCCACCCCCCCTCAAGCTGCCTCATCCACCCCCACCCCCCTCAAGCTGTTCCTTCCTTCCAATCAATGTTCTTTCCTTATTTTCTGACCCATTATAAGCAACTTTCCAGTGCACTACAAAAAAAATGTAAAATAGTTGTAATATTTTTGTAAATGTAATGGCAGGTGAATGCAGTATATATTTACCCCTTTCTGTACCCTAGTTCTGACTCTCAATACAATGTGAGATCCCGTCCATGTTTCAGGAGTCAGGAGTGCAGAGAATATAAACAGTCAGAAAATGCTTTCACTCACACTCACAAATGTGTAAATGTGTAATTAATGATTATTGGAACATTCAGGCATGAGAGATTGGGTCATACAGGTTCATAATTGTGCAAAATTGTATGTCATCATTGCAGATCAGGCACATAGCCAAAAATCTTTCGAAATTCTTTCAAACGTTTTAACATCTCTTGTGCCTAATTTACTCACATTTTGTTGGGTGGAAGCCAGAAAAAAACTTAAACTTATGAACACACCAACTAAAAGCTAGTGTGGCTTCACCTGGTTTGTTAAAATATGTAAACATAAAATGGCACATTGGGAATATTTGTATACTTCCCTCTCATAGTTTTTAATTTACTTTGTTTCTATTCTCATTTATGACATATTGGCCTCATTGCCCTTCTCCTTTGCTGTCCTTAATTTGGCCATGCAAAATTGACTTCCAATCTAATTAAATAATTATCACTTTGTACGTGGGTCTCCTGACAAGGCAATTTGGCCTTTCAAACACTGATCAGAAATTAACTGAGTAGCTACAATAGAAAGCCATGCTAAAGGATTACCCCTATTAGTGTGCCCGTGAGGTCAAAATGTAACTTATAAACAGCCATTTATCTGCACCTTGATCATCATGTCCTTCAGCGTTCAGTAGCTACAAAAGGCTGCAAATTATGCATTACCCATAATCTTAGATTATACAGGTCTCTCTCTGTTTCATCCATTCTTTAACTTTATTATGAGAAACACAGTGCCAGTAATATATGTGCCTTAGGCCTCACTGCCAATTATTTCCCAAATTTGTTACATTTATTATAAATCATCTGACTGCTGCTTCCTCAGCTTGGCTTCCCCCAATTACCACTTAATGTGATTAAAAGCCGTTGCATTTTTGCTGATTCGGAGCTGGCACATTACACTTGATTTAAAAAAAACTGGTGTCTTATGATTACCATAAGGCTGAAAGCTACTGAAAGTTATGCCCTGTTATTGCTAGACAAAGAGATATGCTCGGATGCTACACCATAGTAGGATTCTGTGGATGATTTCTTAGGTAGCACTTTGAAATCATAAATCTCTGTAATATAGACCAGGGCTGCATTTAGAAATGGGCAAAAAGGGAAGTTGCCCAGTGCCCCACAGAACTGAGGGACCATCCGCAGCGAAGCATTTTCCAGCAGTGGCAGCACTTTATTTTAATGAGCTCAATAAGCTTATACTTGCATACTAAATAGCACTGCAGTGTAGTCCACTCTAATGGGGCATAAGCTGTGATCTAGAGGTTCTGAGAGAGCCAGAACCCCTTGTCTTGTTTCTATTGAGCATACACTGTGTTAATTAAGTACTAACAGTGCTGATTCTGAACTTTCACTATCATTAAATATGGTTAGGCCAATACTGTTCCACATTTCTTGGGGGTTGACCTACTGAAGGATTTATCCTAGGCTTACTAGTGTTATAATCGGGACATATACCCACCCATATAACTTAATATAAAATTGCTCAAAGTGCTTTTCTGAGCATTAATATTATTTTTTAGATTCAATGGTATAATCATGGTATTTCTATTGCATTACCTGTGGTTACTTCAGAAATTCACAATTCCTGCCAAGCTGACCAAAAGAAAGGCAGATCAGACTCTAAGATTGAATGAATAGTTTTCATTTCAGGTGTTTCAGGCTGTGTCTAGGCACAAATGGGTGTGATGTAGGGCACATTAAGGTTGTGGACTAAAATAACAGGTTTTTTAATGTTGTGAGGTTTGCAGGGTATGTTTTGTTGTGTGTGTGTTGAGGCAAACTCGCCTCAAGGCAAGCAATAGATTCATAGACTAATGACAAGTAATGCCACGCTCCTCAATAGGTGAATCTACATACTTGGAGGAAATTCTGCCACAAGCCAAAAAGATTGCCTCACACTTCATCTGGCACAGTGTGAACCACCCTCAGTGTATTAGGAATACATTAATATATTTTTTAATCTGGAGGCATCATTCCTGCAAAGGCTAGGACATTCTGACCATAACTCATGACATTCTATTGGATCCTGAAAACAGTTAAAGATTCTTGCACTATGATTATTAAAATAAAAAAACTAAATCATAATGCAAATAAATAAGAACTGTACAAGTATTTCCAGTTTTTAAAGAATCATTGCTTGGTGGGCTTCTAATGACCTTAAGGTATACTGCTCTCCGTGGCATCTTAGTTAAATTCGTGCTGAAGCATTGTATAAATTAGAATATCTTGTTTCTGCTCAGTGCTAGCAGTAAACGAATCTGTCCTGAAAAAGTTGAAAATGTTGTGCGTCCAAAAAATATGTTGCGTGTAACAATTTTTGGGGATTTTTGGTCATGCGGTGAATTTTTCCGTGCCAAATTTTGTCACACGTTTCGTGCCAATAAATTTTGCCCATCACTACTCAGTGCTTATTGATCACAGTGGCTGCTGACTCAATCATAGTCATTACAGGCTGTAATTATTTACATCTGACTGCTTTATGCAACAAGACATCTCCCTGAACTGAAACTGGCCCATTTGTTCTGATGGTATTTTTGCATGAATAGCTTTAATAGATTTAAAATATTCTATATATTATAAGAGTGAAAGACTAGCAGCCTCATAGTTGAAGACCTGACTGATGCTGATTTGCAGTATTAATACACACACACACACACACACACACATATCTATATTTAAAAAGAAACAGTAAAACTTTTTTCTGTTACTAAATTTCTTACACTCCTGCACTCCTTATAGGTGATAAATTGTACCATTCCCAAAACAGCCAATCAGAAATTAGTTTTGAATAGTTTACTACAATGTAGACATCTGCACATGTACAATTTAAGTTCATAAATAAGCCTGTTGGGAGCTATATTGCATTGAAGGAGCTCTGGGACTGAATGCTTTAGAAAATGTCAAAGCATTCACCACTCTACAATTTTTTTTAATAAATTCATAATTTTTTCTGTTATATAGTTAATTTGGGCTGATTAGTTCAACCCCTTCAAATGAACCCCAGTGCACATATATACAAACACTTAGACAGGCCTATCTATACACTCACATACATAAACTATATATACCAACATAGACTTGGATACTATGCTTTTTCAAGAACTCATCCAGGTCCCTCTTAAAGGCATTAACAGAATCTGCCATTACAACATCATAAGGAAGGGCATTCCCCAACCTTCACAGCCATGAAAAACCACCTTCATTTTGCTGTTGCCCAAGTGATGTTAGTTACATGAACCATCCAAACCCCATCCTTTTGTAAGTCCCATCCCTTTCTGTATTAATTGAGACCTGGGTCTAATGAAACACAGGACAGGGATAAACCTTCCTAAGCCACTCCATGCTCTATGCATCCTGGCCTGATGTTTACATCTGATTTTTTTGGTGCAAATCTGCTATGCATATTGACGCAACCCATTATGAAAACCTTGAAATTTCTGACATTTTTAGGGTGGCGGTAGCTCCAGGGTTTCACAGTATTAATAGGCTCAGTTGCACACAATTCAGCCTAAGAAGCAGGACAGACATAATGGCTCTTTTTTTAACTATACAAAGTGAATGACACCAATATGCACAACATTTGTGTCCATTTCAGCTCAACCACACCTGTGGCTTCATTTATAAATAAGCCTTATTAGCCTTATCCTAGCTGTACTCTCTATTACAGCTCCTGTTCTAGGATTCAACTAGAGGAACATAATGCATATTGTGGTAGATTGCTATAAAACAATTGAACCCTTTTGTTTTGTAAAAGAAGACATCCAAAAGGTCATTGTACCTTTAAGCTTAAAACCTGTCAAGGAGCTTGAGTCCCATTAAATTGTCAGTCTCATTGTAGCACATCAGCCTCTATATTAATGTACTGATTGCATGACAGATTGATTACAAAATCTGCCTAAGCAGTAATCAACATAGCTAATGCTAATCTGTCATTTCAGAGGCTGTTGCTAATTTTGCCCAAGGAAGCTAAGGCAGAAATACCTGTCTCGCACGCGTACGGGGCTTCCATTCTGAACACAATCATTTCTCACTCAACGATTTGTTTAAAGAATATTGGTAAATTAATACGAAAATATAACATTTTTCAAGGATGAATAACCCTAGAGACCATGTGGTATGCATTAATCAATCCACTCCAGGTATCATTTTGCAAATGGAAGGAAAAGGAATATAAAATATATTGTATATCTGGGTCTTGTAGGAAGCATTTTATTGCACCCCTGATGCTTTGGTTCACTGTCCTGTGGTTTATGAGTTTCTGTTTTAAAAGTTAATATAAGTTAATAACATTCAATGAATGCTTGGTAATGTAGCACTACAGAGTTTAGCATTTGGCTACCAAAAATAACTGCAAGATGGGGCAAAAGTAATATTACATTTAACTAAACAAATATTGAATGTGTGCTTATATAAAGGAAAATGGAAGATACAAAAGTAGTTTTATTCATGTAGATAGGCCATCTTATGATATAAAATCATAGTATTTTGCAGGAAATCTTTAAAATAATGGAGCGCCAATGTAGAGAATTATTATTCACTGACCAGCCCAACATTATGCTTACACTTTTTGGCACTTTCTTCTGCCTGTACTATGGCTCATGTGCCAAGTTCTCCTCATGCTGAGTAAGCTTTGCTCACACCAGGGAGCTGCAGTGCTATTGAGGCAGTGCTAGGAGGGTCAGTGATGAAGCACAGGTATCTCACATGACCTGCTCATCATCGGTGAACCACAAGAAACGAAGAAAGGACAGGACAGTTGCAATGGAGTGGTGCAGGGAGTTTTACATATGAATTGTACAGCACAATTTCTGATGGAGCTTACTTAAATTCTGCTTTTTCTTGTCTTTCATGAAAAAATAGGAAACTTGAAAACACAATCACTTTTTTTGCTGATTTTTTTAATAAAAGATTTGTTAGAGTTTCAGAAACTCAATTTCAAATTTACAATTGTTGCTGCAAAATTCTCAAATCATTGTAGAAACTTCACGCGTTCATAAATCTGCCCAATATGTAAAGTCTCAGTAGCAATCTCAATAAAGGGCTGCGGAACGTGACAGTGATATATAAAGAATAAACATAATGAGCTAACAGAGTGACAACTGGGCAATTGTTTTGATGGCTGGGTGTGGAGTGGGTTACCTTTTAAGTTTAATTTTAGTATGTTAAAGAATGGCCAATTCTAAGCAATCCTATGCAGCTGAGGCAAGCTAAACCACCCAGGGAACACATATATCTGCATCCATTACATTAACCAATAATAAAACTCCTTGCAACTACTATTGTCTGCACCCAGCCTACTGGGGTAATGTAATAAAAGGCACCTTGTTTTCCCAGGAGCAGTAACCGATAGCAGGAAATCATGGTACCCAGAGACACCACCTTCTGGAAATATAACTTAAGGTGCTGGAAAGAACTCTGTACTTAGATAAAGTATAAGTTGATGAACTGGTCAAACAAATACAATATTTACACTTTTGTAACATTAAAATCACAGGCAAAGGCTGTATTATAATACCCAAAGTTCATGCAGGCTGCTACTGGGCAAATTTAGTGCCTCATATTAAATAACCCCAATATCTGGTTGCTGGGCAGACTGTTCTTTTGCCAAGTAACAATTATAGCATTCATATGCATGTTACATAGACTTCTCAGCATTGTCAGTGTCAAATTTTGGTCCATAAGAAAAAAACACCAGATTTTTTTCTGATTTCTAACACCTTTCTCCAAAGCTACACAAAATGACAGTTAACTCAAAATCCACTATATTATAATTGAAATCATAGTCCACCATTGGTATAAGAACTACTGTTGTCTGCACCCAGCACATTGAGGTAATGTAATAAAAGGAACTAGTTACAAGTTATCAGCTTCAATTTACTGGTCACCTATTTAAAAGCAAACATATGATATGGGTTACTGCTACTTGGCAAATTTAGTGCCACTTATTACATAACCCCAATGTCTGGTTGCTAGGCAGACTATTCTTTTGCCAGGTAACATTCATTCATAATAGCATTCATATGCATGTTACATGGACTTGGCCTATGGCAGAAAAACAGATTTATTTATCTGAATTCTAACACCTTTCTCCAAAGCCACACAAAACAACAGGTCACTCAAAATTCACTGTATTATAATGCAAATCATAGTCCAGCATCAGTGTAAGAATTAGCGTTTGAACTTGATGGACGTATGTCTTTTTTCAACCCAACTTACTATGTTACTATGTTACTATGTTACTATGTTTGATATTAAAAGTTTGGCAACACTATACTAAAACCCATCTGACATTTAATTATTTCCTTCCTTGGTGGAACAGCGTGCTTCTTCAGTTTCTATAGATGAAAAATAAAACCATCATCCTTTCCTAAATGATAGGGAAGAAAAAAAACAACATAGCGCTTGGAGCTTAATCAGTACAATTCTGCACCGCAGTAGGAGTATTTAATTTCAGTTTCATTATAGGTTAGGCTGGGCCTGACACCCTTGGGAACTTACTTGTTCCTTGTTATTATTCTGTTTAAGTCCCTATTTTTGATCTGCCACAGTTGTTATTTTTCTACCTCCTTTTCCTGTGTTGCTGTTATAAACAGTAGTATGAAATCATGGTACCCAGAGACACCATCTCCTGGAAATATAACTTGAGGTGCTGGAAAAAAGATGTATTATAATACCAAAAGTTCATGTAGACAAACTTTAAATTGCCATATAATATCGGCACCCTGTGAACATGTCTTCTTTCTCTTGCACTCACAAAATACCTTCAGGTTTTAAGACTTATTATCCTGTTTTAAAGGGATTCTGTCATGGGAAAACACTTTTTTACCAAACACATCAGTTAATAGCGCCCCACCAGCAGAATTCTGCATTAAAATCTATTTTTTCAAAAGAGTAAACAGATTTTTTTTACATATAATTTTAACATTTGTTGTAAGGCTAGACATATTCTTAGTTTCCCAGGGTGCCACAGCCATGGGACTTGTGCTCTGATAAACTTCAGTCACACTGAAGCTGCAAATTGGAGTGATATCACCCTCTACCTTTTTCCAACAAGATAACAGCTCTCTGACACCTGTTGCTAAAAATTTTTTTGCAGCAAATGCAAAATGCCTCACCTCGAGGTAAGTATCTTAACAGCAATCAATAGCAAAAATCCAAGTCCGGCTCACCAAAGTCACGTTGCCTTCAGTTATAGGAAAACTCCATAACAGCCATGACAGAATGCCTTTAAAGGAGAAGGAAAGTCATTTTGGTATTTTACTGCCAATAGATTTGCCACCTAGAACAATATATTTATTCTGCAAAAACCATTACCATATCTGAGTAATCAGCTTTAGAAGCTTAAGATAGCAGCTGCCATTTTAAATAGCTTCTTACCTGCAGTCTAGCCGTTATAGCTCATATCACACATTCTTAAGGGAGGGGGAGGGAGTTCTTAGCATTCTGGTGGGAGGGGGGAGCAGGAGAGGGGAGAGAGGAGAGAACTGCCCAGACTCTGGCCCCGGGAATTAGGGATGTGTCTGAGAGAGGAAGTCAGACACTGCAACATCATGTTTACAAAAAAAGAGACAAGAAATCCTGTGTTTCTTTTGATAGAGGACTCAGTACAGCATTACTGTAAGTGCTTATGGTTGAATTTACATAGACCTTTCTGATAAAGCTTACTTAGTTATTACCTTTTTTCCCCTTTAAGTCCTGTTTACATATATATATATATATATATATATATATACACAGCTGTAGTAGAAAGCACTCACGGCTTCAATTGTTCAGAAATATCAAAAAAGTTTTATTGCTCCACACTCACATCGACGCGTTTCGATCCACAAGGGACCGTCATCCTGACGACGGTCCCTTGTGGATCGAAACGCGTCGATGTGAGTGTGGAGCAATAAAACTTTTTTGATATTTCTGAACAATTGAAGCCGTGAGTGCTTTCTACTACAGCTGTGTGAATATCTTTGGTGAGCACCCGGCGTGTGGCCTGTGATTGGTGAGTGCCGTCAGTGGAATAGATATATATATATATATATATATATATATATATATATATATATATATATATATATATATATATATATATAGAAAATAATCATCTGTGGCCAGCACACCCTTCAATGTTTTATCAAAAATGTATTGAAAATATATTGTTAAAACCGACGTTTCAGTCCCCATTAGGACCTTTCTCAAGGATCCTTGTAGTATATATTTTAATCCTGACAACAATAGAATTACTGTTATCAAATGATCAGCCAAAACAGAGCCCTACAGATTCCAGCATTTTCTGACTGTTGGGAGTCTGCAGAATGGGCATCTCTAAACTATAAAGTATTATACTTATAGGAACTGATATTCACATTTCTGGGAAGGAATCTCTTAACTTAGCAAATGTTATTAGTAATATAGGTTTTATGATAAAATACATTAGTAAGAAGTGACCCTATACATAGGTTATATCATGTTAAAAAATAGAAGCAACAAATGTAGTTTTAAAAACCTCTGAGAGAAGTGTAACTCATTTCATGCAAAAGTAGGATAGGACTGCGACTGCATTGTACAGTCCTGGTTGCACTTTTTCTCCTCTGTTTCCCATTCTTACTTTTCATTCAGACAGTAGATTCCTAGACTAGGAAGACTCCTATTTCGATTTGACACCTATTGAGACTACATACTTGCAGGTACAAGACATATGTTTGTGCTCCCATTATAGCCAATGTGATACCCCCCCCCCCCCACACACACACACACACACACACACACACACACACACACACACACACACACACACACACACACACACACACACACAGCTGATAATAAGCTAGCAAGCTGCAAACTCAAAAAAAACATTAATGAAGCCATCAGCAAACTACTCAGCCAGAACTTCAAATCTTGTGCAGTAGCCTTCACAGGCGTGATTGCATTACTAGTATGGACAAGCCCAGACTATCCTACTACTTCATAAAATGCTAATATCCAATCTTCTACAGTGGTGTCTTTGGCTGTGGGTCTTATGAGAAAAAAAGATTCATAAGAGTCATAAGTCATAAGAAAATACACATTTATGCAATATTTTTCCAGGTTAATAAACAAAAGATAGAGCTTTAGTTAGCTTTAACTGGTTGGCTTGTGCTAACTTGCATTATATTGTTGGTTAGCATCCCTGATTATTAAGAAGACAGGATATGATCTAAATAAATCAGTGATCTGTTATTTGGGTCAGGCTTTGTGGTTGGCTCCATGTGGATATTTAGTTGTTGTATTTACTTCTGATATTCATTGCATAGGTGCTTTTATCCTGCATGTTGAATATTTTATATTATCATATTTTGGATTTCAGCATATAGGTAACCATATAGTGACTGATTTATAGTGGGTGGTTCAATTGTTTGTGTATTTAGGTTTAGTAATTATTTAAATAGGATTTACTGTACACCAAGGGGCATATTTATTAGTGTGTAAGCCAATCTGACCAGAGATGTTGCACATAGTAACCAATCAGGTCTTTGCTTTTGTTTTCTAACATGTAGGTGGTTTCTCCAATCTAATTGCAGATAGGCTGCAATGGGCAACATAAATGGTGATGTTGGCTTACACTATATATTATATACGACCCCATATATCTATAAAATGGGTAATCACATAACAAATTTGTTCACAGTACTCCCATAGTAGTCAAGATGCTCAAATGTGTTAATCCAAACAATTATTATATCCTGTGGTTGGTTTTGAAGTGTAATCAATGTGTACTCATACTTTGCAGCAATCATTTTTGTATTATTCATGAGATCTTAATACAATAATACAATTAATACAATAACATGTATTTTACAATAAATGTATATATTTTGCAAAATCTGAGTCCTATTAGTCAACACTTATTACCTAGCTTTACCGTCTACTAAACCCGTGGACAGCTGCAGTGCATCCAGATTGCATCTTGCATTTCTAAGGAGTACATACTGTAGGAAGCACAAAGAGTGTTTATTGGTGCTTGAAATCGAATGTGTTTAATCAGAGTTGTTAGTGAGGCTTTTTGATCATTAGAGTTGAGGAGGACAACACCAGCCTTTTAGGTAACCAAGCATATAGCATTATGTTTTACTGCAACGCTAAGTAGTTTACTGTTAATATCTCTTCCATCGTGGACAATCCTGGGTTATATTTTCTTGAAAAGTGGACCAGTCAGTGTGCTTGTATTCCCACAGTAAAATACTGATTTTAGTGTATTGAGTTCAACCATTGTGACTTCCCTTAATTTCTTTCTAGTACTGTATTCTTCTGATAACATTTCCAGCTGTTAGCCTGTGCCTTGGAGATCTGTACAAGTGTGAATGTGCTGCTCAAGACAGTTTTAGAAATAGCAAGGGCAGGAACTGAGCACTACAAGGGTACAGAGTCATACAGGTCTCAAAATAGGCCCTGCCATTTTAAGTACACAGTGGCCCAAACATCTCCCCACAGGCCCAATAAACAGTGACTGTTTATGGCATCTTACAGCAGCCCCTCTGGCATTTGCCAGAATCCACAGATTGCCAGTCTGGGCATAGATAGTCATATGGATAGAGTGGGGCTAGAATGAGCAGTTCATATTCCTATAAAGATGAATAAAAGGGGCTAATGTCCCAATGTATTCAGCTACATGACATGCCTGAGTATATGCACACTTAATAATAGTAGGATGGTCACCAAAAATATCCCTTTTCCCTTACAGAGTTGGTATCTAATCATATCTGCTGTGTTATTTTTTGTTGAGCATACAATGCACTGTACATGACGACAAGCATGGGGGTGCTTTAGGCTTAGGAGTTCCACTCCAGCAATGGGCAATGGCAAGCAAGATGTTTCAAAGCATTTACAAAGTATTTTGGTGCAGTCATGGGAACACGAGAGTGACATTTGTGCTTGAGGAGGCTACCAATAAAAAGGCTTTCACTGGAGAACTTTAATAAAGTCACCAATGTTGTTGAGAAGAAAAAGTGTGCAGGTAATACTGCAGCAAAACGACAACACCTCCTAATAATGAGAAGGCAGATGCCAAGATTTTATTCTGTGACAATTTACAGAACATCACATCTATACAGAATCCTAGAATAATAACAAATAAAATATTTTTTTAATATGTTAAATAAATAAGGATAATTTGGGTGGCAGGTATTGACACATTTGTCTCATTTCGTTTCACCAAATAATTTGTGAAACAGCAAAAAAATGTAATGAAACATATTGAAGTCTATGGGGCAAATTTACTAAAGGTCGAATTAAAGACAATTCGCATCACATGTGTGTCAGCAGGTCATAGATCAGTAGGTGGGGTGGCAGATCAGTGGTGGGGGACCCCCCCAAGCTCTCATCAGGGTAACCCAATGGGCAGTGTATGATATGTACTGCCCATGCCTACTGGTCCACATGTCCATGGTACAGTGTACCCTGCGGCCGACAGGGACAGGGACACATTATCCACAACCTGCTGGTAGACGGCAGGGCATGCCTTCCTGGCCAAATAATGGTGGCTTAGGGGCAGCACAAGCCATCAACTAGTGGAAGGGGTCTGCATCGACCAGCTGGGGGAGAGACATGGCTTGCGGGCAAGAAACTGGAGAAGGGGAAATCTCGGGGGACAGGGGCCACACAGGAGATTACAGTGAGGAGGAGGAGGGGGCTGCAAGAGCGACAGAGCTGCAAAGTGGCCACCTCCAGCTGTGATCTAAATCCTCTTCCCTTGCTCCAGGGAAGCAAGAACCACTTCCCTGAGGAATAAGAGGTGGAGGTGGACAGGAAGCACTACTGCCCTGTGACCTACCACTTTGGTGCTGCTCCTAATTTCTTCCTCCTCCATAAGGAATGCACTCACCATCCCTGTCTGCTACTGAAAAATATCCTGGATATCCCAAGTCCCCCTCAGGATCAAACAATAATGGGGACAGGGTATCCCCCAGGACTGAGAGAAGGAGAAACAGGAATATATTCGCAAAGAGTTATCCCTATTATAGACTTCAGAACACTGCACCGTAAACCCTCATCGAAAAATAATTGTCAGGTAGTTTTATTGATCAGGAATAGTAGGGAAATTAAGACTTAGCTTTTATTACTGAATTTTAAAAAGAAATAATTTATCACGAACACAACCCAATTAAAAACGCGTAAAGTGAAGTGCAACTCCAAAGAGAACTGTAACACGATATGAGGCTGCTCAGAGTTAACCAATCTCCTTCAACACGCTACAAAGTTTCACCTTACAAAGTAGCCGTTATGCCTCAAATCTCCCAGCCATATAACATCAGTTGAAGAGAGAATGAGGTCTGATACTATTGTAGCAAAAATTGTTACCAAGAAGGAGAACGAAAGTCTAGTTTCTTTGTGATCTAAAATCACTGTTTAACCGAATGGGGGATTCCACCCCCTTATTATTAAGTAAAAAGTACAATTCTCTTTTAACATCAGGCTATCATAAAGTAATTGAAGTGTCCAACAGCCCTAAGTAAGGTGTAGGTAACCCTGTGTTTCAGCCCAGTCTCTTATTTCTAAATTGCAGCACCCCCGCTTCTTAAAATGCACATCAGTCGTGCAACCCTTATTAACCCGCCCTTCCAGCCACCGAGCCCCACATCAACACTCGCTCCTTCCCCCCTAACGTCTATAATAGGGATAACTCTTTGCGAATATATTCCTGTTTCTCCTTCTCTTGCTTCATAATTTTACTTCAGTTGCACGTTACCCCCATACTCAGTGTGGACGGTGCTAGCTCTCCCCAATTTTGTACTATATCCCCCAGGACTGAGCTGACAGGTGACACCACCTCCTACTGCTCACTTGTGTCTGCAGCAGATGAGGTATTCTGGATGAGTCTACCACTGCCTCTGCCTGCTGCATTTGTATTGGTTACATAATGGAGGCCAAACAATCTGGCACAGTCCTGCATGTGCAGGTGTCCCACTGTGACCCAAGTCTGCTGCTGTGGCTGCAGTTTCAGCTGTTTCTATGCAACATTGCCCAGACTAGGCACAGCACGTGGGCTGTTGTGGTGTAGCATGCCAAAGGGGGTTTTGAAAATTTGGGAGAAGGGAGGAATAATTAATAAAACACTAAACTACACTAAACCCCAAAAAATAGAAAATCAAAATCAGCAAAACAAAAAAAAGATCAGCAGTAGCATGCACCCACAAGGGATGAACACACAGACAGACAAACGTAGCCATGATGAGGACTCTTGGGTCTCACAGTGAGCAGGCAAGCAGGAGAGGGAAAGCAGTTAAACCCAAATCCACAACTTCCACTTATACTGACTCAAACTATTCACTCAACAAATGCCTGCCTGCCTAGCTTACTAAGTGACAACTCTCCTATGCTCCTTCTCCAACCTCTACCAACAATGCCCTGAGTAATGGCCGCCTCTGCACCTCCTTATATAGACAGATCTTATTGGTTGATGTGGAAGGGAAGGATAAAATGGCGTGGCATCTTTCTTCACTCTTTCTTCACGCTTTAAAATGCGTCTTTTTTTCTCACAAACTAAGCGCATGGTGAATATTTGCTGCAATTTCAGGAGATTTGTGCCGAAACTGTACACACCAGAATTTTTCGCTCATCACTAGTGGCAGGTTTTAAGCAAAGCAGAGGCAGGTCGTCTGATTAACAGAGACAGGGAATTGCAGTGACTTGAAATAGAATTTTTCCCTTTAATTATATCCCATCCAGTCCTCTTCCTCATTGGCACTGATTAATTTCTGTCATGCCTCAATTTTGCAGTAAGGAGAAATTATTTTTTTTTAGTATTTCGTCCTTGACCTTGATCATCCGAAACAAGTCTCTTCTTTTAACTGCTGTTCTTGGCAGTGACCTTTCCGGTGCTAACATGGCACTCATTTTATAATACAAAGAATTGCGGCAGTTCGTTCTTTAGTGCATGGTAATTAACCATCTATCAAACTTCAATATATTATTTGGATGCTGTCTTTCTAAGAGACTGCTTGATTAAAGTGCACCTTGTGCCTTCATCACCATTATTTATAACTCACCAGCAAGTTACACAGCGTTTTACAATAATGTATAACAGGGGTTTGGATTTAACAAACAAGGGTATTTTTATTGTATAATACATCTTACCTATTTATCTACTCTAAAATTATGGGCTGTTCAAGGAGACATTTGCATTCCTTCTAAATGGGTATTGTCTGCTAGAAAGGGGGGGGTGCTCAGAGCATTTAAGTGGCACAGCTGAATGGGTAGCAAATGAGTAGGGATTCATTTTTGGGCGTGGGTGTATTTTTTCTGAGTATATGCATAATTACATAGTAAAACAGTCACATTTGGATTTTTTTGGTATGAAGCAATGTGATGCTCCTCTGTCCAGAGGGGAGCATGTGAACTTTACATGATATTAAACTATTATGTTTTTAAAACAATGATATGTATGAATGTAAGGTAAAGGTATGGGATCCATTATCCAGAAACCCATTATCCAGTAAGCTCCATTTTAAGCAAATAATTCAAATTTTCAAGAATGATTTCCTTTTTCTCTGCAATAATAAAACAGTACCTTGTACTTGATCCTGACTATGATATAACTAATCATTAATGGAGGCAAAACAATCCTATTGTGTTTACTTCATGTTTAAACGATTTTATAACAGACTTAACTTATGGAAATCCAAATCATGGAAAGATACTATATATGAAAAACCCCAGGTCCCACGCATTCTGGATAACAGGTCCCATACATGTACTTGTTTGGAGGTCTGAATGAGCCATGGGGTCCACACTTGAGCATTTTTTATTTACCATGATCCAATTCAATTTAGTATGGGATGTTAAAATGGGGAATACTTTATTATTACCCAATACGTTATTATTATTTAGCAGGTACCATGTACTAACAACTTCCTACTTTTACTGTAATATTTAGTGCGCTAGGGTATTAATTGAACTTAGTTGTAGTTTCCCAAAATCTGTGACCATGCAGTTGCGTTAATAGTTACATTTAATTCCCTCTCACAGTATCTCCTGTCTCACAGTATCTCCTTTATATGGGTGGTGATGGTATGGGGATTCATTTTTAATAGACCAGTCACCCCCTTTATTCAACATGAGTTTAATGAATAAGGCTTGTGCTGAAACATGTTTTCTGCCTTGTGTTTTAGTTAAAGGGGTGGTTCACCTTTAAGTTAACTTTTCAATTAGTATTTTTTTTTTAGTTTAGAATTATTTGACTTCTTCTTCTGACTCTATCCAGCTTTCAAATGGGGGTCACCCCAGCAGCCAAATGACTATTGCTCTGTGAGGATACAGTTTTATTGTTATTATTACATTTTATTACTTATTTTTCTTTTTCGAGGTTCTCTCCTATTCATTTACCAGTCTCTTATTCAATCCACTTCCTGGTTGCTAAGGTACTATGAATCCTAGCAACCAAATAATTGCTGAAATTCCAAACTGAAGAGTTGATAAATAAAAAGTGAAATAATTAAAAAAACACATATAATAAAAAATGAAGACCAATTGCAAATTGTCTCAGAATATTACTCCCTGACCGAGCCCTTTCAGAAATATTTTTGTGCAAAAACTGAAAGTGAATCCTATTCAACCTAGTGTATAATGAGCAGCTCCTTATCTCCCAGCCTTACAATCACCTACGGGTGTTTGCCACTCACAAATTACAAATTTGAAAAAAAAAACCTCAAATGGGCAAATATCTCAATAATTGCCTTTCTTTACATAAGTAAACTTGCTGGGGAAAATAATTATTCTGAATAATCATGCTGAAGTTATTCATTCTGTTACTTGATTGTGTGATTGACCCCTGATATTCCCATAACAGGACTGTGGCAAGAGGCAGCCAACATTATTGAGAAAACCTACATCATAGGCAGAATCCTAAAAAGGATAACATGCTCGGTTCCAAACACACCCAGCAATCTTTTTCTGTTAAAATAAGTTAGCAATGACCTAGAAGAAGTGTAAAATAAAAACATGTCACTGCTTGTCACTTTGGATCTGTTATTTCTCTACTCTACATGCAGCTATGTACTGCCTGTGAGTGGTTTTTGGACAAAAACATGCCAAATGCCGTCATATTCCTCTATCTAATTGATTGGAAGTAAAACCACAGTGAAATGGGAATTAGCTAAGTAATATCTAGATCTGTCACACTGATGTTGGTCAGATTTATTGTCACATTAATTAGAGGTGATATCTTATTTAACAGTCTACTTTCTGTTTGAATAAACTTTATTTATGCATACACATACTTTATATGGAGGGCAATTAAGACAGGACTCTAAAATAGAGTGACCATAATATGTGTAGATAGGTGTTCTTCTCCACTGCTCAGCAATAATCCAGTGAAGCAAAAGAGATCTTGCCATCATCAGAGCAGAAGGAAAGAGTGGAGCAGTGGAGAAACAAATGGTACTGGGCTCCCTCCCTTGGGCTTCTGTGTCAACAGGAATTTCCTATAACTTGGTGTCTCTCCTAAAGAAGGGCACACTCTGGTCTTCCGTTACTAAATTACTTTTTAATATAGAAAGAATATTGACCAGCTTGGGGTTTGAAAAAAAAAGATGTTGATTTGATTCAAAAAGTTATTGTTCGGTAAGCTTAGCAGATATGTTTGTATGATCATTTTGCATTCGGAGGAACTGTATCGATCTTGTGATTTCTTAGGGCGTGCCAACAATTAACACATTTTATGTTCTGAGAAGGGTGTAGAAAATCCCTTACATATGAAGACAAACTAAAACTTTCTGGAAGACTTCCCTATTCCTATATAAATTTCCATAGAAAATGAAACGCTTTTTTATGGGTTAGTAACATCAGAGAAACAAAACCTTTTACGTAATTATTTCTCAAGATTCTTTTTTACCTTTTGGTGGAAAACAGAGATATATTAAACACCCACTAGTGAATTTTAGTAGATACTGAAGACAATTCCCCTTTAAGTGTCTTGGAATAATCTGGCTAACTAAATCAGAAGTCAGCAGCATTTATCTGTAAATACTGCACTGAAGCAAAATGTACTTTGTAAGGCATCAGCGACCATATCTGTCAGCCAGCCAATGCTTCTCTTTAAGTAATTGTATAGCTATAGCTTTTTACCAACAACTGGCAGATTTCCCTCCTATTTTCTTCTGTCAGGAACCACTTAGGGAGCTTTGTACAGATTAGCTATTGAATCGGGCAATGGAAGAGGGAAGCTGGGGATTTTTGGAAGTGGGCAGGTGGTATTCTGAGAGAAAAGCTCCTGGGATATAAATAATCAGTATGTGAAAAGCAATCGGCCAATCAACTGTTCTACATATTGTGAGTCCATTGTCTCAGATGGCACTTGCTCTTCTGCTGTGTCCCACAGGGATTACTTTTCTTATGTGATTTAATTGCTGTGGAACTGTGACTTTGTGATACAGCCTTCACCAGAATTGTTTCGGAAGCACAAGACCACATAACATAGGGCCCAACACTTTACTTGCAATCTGTTCAGGGTGCTATTTATCTGGGTAGAAAGTGCATGAAGGTTGTTAACATTTGTAAACATGTACTAGCAATATGTGATCCCACTACTGATGATATATACAGGAAACTTTAAACAATAGAGTTAGGTCCATAGAATAAAATGGACACATGGATCAGAAATCACAGGGTCCCATCAGTAGATTCATCTGTAGAAGTCAAACTGCCTGTTAATCATTATTGTACAGAGAAAGTACCTGGGGGACATTCTGTTCATGGTTAAGAACCACAGGTGAAAAAATAAAAAAAGAACCACAGGTGCCCAGTTTTTTAAGAGTTTCCCTTGAAACTGTAGAAAGTTACAATTTAGCTGTATCTCACTTTCCATCAACACTTAAGCAAGGGCTCAGCTGACTAAGAGGGTTGTATGTAACATGTGTTCTACTGGTAAAGCAGCCATGGCAAAAAATAATTTCACTTGAGAACTCTTGTTCGTTTAAGTTACACTAGTTAGTACAGGTATCGGACCCCTTATCCGGAAACCCGTTATCCAGAAAGCTCCGAATTACGGAAAGCCTGTCTCCCATAGACTCCATTTTAATCAAATAATTTAGAATTTTTAAACTGATTCCCTTTTTCTCTGTAATAATAAAACAGTACCTTGTAATTGATCCCAACTAAAGTATAAATAATCCTTATTGGATGCAAAACAATCCTATTGGGTTTAATTAATGTTTTATTGATTTTTTAGTAGACTTAAGGTATAGAGATCCAAATTACGGAAAGACCCCTTATCCGGAATACCCTTGGTCCCGAGCATTCTGGATAATGGGTCCTATACCTGTATTTGTTTTTTAAATTACTTGTGGCCTATCCAGGTGCCTTGTGTTGTTACACAAACCTGTTCAAATACTAAAGACCACAATGATTCCCAGAAAAAATAAATAAATCTTGCTTTAACAATATAGTCACATCAATATGATCTCGTTGGGCTATTTATGTCTTTACTAAGTAACTAGCCTGTCATATACAGTTAAACAGCATTGTATATGCAACTAAATCATTAAAACATTTTTTTTTAGATTAGTTATCATAAAGAACAAGCAAAAGACAGCATATGTTTATGTTTGGTAGCAAAGTCTCATGGGAAAAATCTTTAGGAGACACAGGAGATTCATCAGAACAGGCCCTTCTGGAACAATCGCATTTCCTATTTAAATTTTTCCCTGGCCAACAACTATTGCCTCTAAGTCAAATAGCATGTTTGCACAACTAAATGTACTTGTTTCAAGGTCAGATACCTCCTAATATTGATAGCAGACTGCTAGGACCAATACAGTATCCCATAATAACTTTATAATATTAAGCATATTACTTGCTTCCGAAAATTAGTATGATATGCACAGAATGTTGCAATACCCATTCCTAGGATTCTTATTAAACTGTATTGTTTTACTGCTCCTTTTTTAAGCCTATTGAAAGGGGGGGCGACCAAAAATCATCTTATATAGGTCCCAATTTTGCTCTGTAGATTTAGATCAGCAGATCCATGGCAGAAACAGTTTTCTGGTACCTACTACACTGCTGTTGGATCGAACCCATTACATCTGTTTGCTGCCTCTCTATTCTATATGGTGCTGTGAACAATGGCCACCAGGCTAGATTAGTAAGAGACGCACATTAAGTTGCCATAATATATCTTTCTGCTCTAACAAGGCAGTGTGGCCTCAGAAATAAGTACAGAAATAAATGCAACATAATTCTTTAAAATAAGTGCTCCCACTTACAACTGTTGTTATATATATATATATATATATATATATATATACACAACCTTGTTATAAGTAACTAGAGATTGTAGCTTACAGTTGATTGTAGCCATTGATAAAGACTAAAGTGGGTAGGGCAGCATCAGAATCAATATCCATCTATCAGTATTCTAATGCTTTAATGTCCTATTACTATAAATCCATATGCTTTACTCAGACAATTTCCATTGGTGAGTTAAATTGCAATCATTTATACAGGGTGTCATGGGCAAAGGAATTGAACATTATGGGTCATGTACAATCTTATTTTCCACTTTCTAAATGCTGGCAGGTATTCAATGTCAATTTTATTAAACTGCTATTTACACTTTGTGCATTTGTATTTTACCAGCAGTGTATGACACTGGCTTTCAAATCTTGGCAAGTGTTCAGCAAGTCAATAAAATACTCTTGCTTCTATGTAAATCACAAGCACAGGCCATGCTAGACATAAAATTAACACATTACTAATATCCTGCTATCATCTTCAGATAAATGTTAGTTTTGCGAATAAACAATTAGTGTTTCAAGGCTACACTTTATTCAGAAATAAGTACATACATGCAATGGCCTCAGGTTTCCAAAAGCATGTATGTGTAAAATTGCTAATACAACTCATAATACAGAGATGAGTGAAGGGTTAAATATGAAAATCATGTAGCTCAGAGACCTACGTGTGGCCCATGAATATGGCACTGCCTGCTTTTGGCTGGGAGAGCGGTTTCCAGGAGTTGCCCCCTCCCACCCACTACCTGCCATTCAGATATGCAGGTTAGGGAGCACCAGCAGGACCAGGCCTTAATGGAGACCTGTACTTACTGCCTGCCATATTCCTAATTTAAGTGGTTAACTTTGTAAAGATATTCCCCTTGCTTTCAGATTTATCTCTTATCCTCCCTGGAACAATTCAGTCCAGAACAGAAAAAGAGCTTGTCAGAACTGTAAATCTCCCTATTGACTTGCAACAGGCATTACCTTTATTAGAGTTCCAACATCCCATAACTAAAGGTACGAGCATAGGATCCGTTATTCAGGAAGTTCTGGGAAGGTTATGTCCCATAGACTCCAATTTAATCAAACAATTTCCATTTTTAAAAATGATATAATGAATCTTTATTGGAGGCAAAACAATCCTATTGGGGTAATTTAAAGTTTAAATTATGTTTTAGTAGACGTAAAGTATGGAGATACAAGGTATGCAAAGACCCCTTATCCGGAAAGCCTCAGTTTATATAATGTATGAGAAGCCTTATTTAACGTGTTTACTTCATTTATTACCCATCCTTTCAATGCAGCATTGGTTTATCACTGATTGCTTGTAATACAATTTGCTGCTGTACGCTGCATCAATATTTGGCTCTTAGATTACTGATGGGAGTGAGGCAGGGATGGTAAATAGGTTCAGAACTTCAGGCTCAAGATTTTATTTTAAAGTGACTTTTTAATAAACAGATTTGATTGGTATATATACATGTCACTAATATTTTTCATGTCAATTTCTTACAGTCAATTTTAATCATTTTGAAATTCTGCGAGCAATTGGAAAAGGCAGCTTTGGAAAGGTGAGTGCCCATTTGGTTTAGCAGTTTGGCCTTAGATAAAATACCATTTTCCAGTGTGATTAAAGAGCCTGGGACTTGAACACATCAGTCAATTAATGGGCATGTATATAAGTATATATATATAGACTGTAATTCTATTTTTGAAAAATTATTTCCTTTTTCTCTGTAATAATAAAACAGTGCCTTGTAAATGACCCTGACTAAGCTGGATGAATACATACTGGAGGTTAAACAATCCTAATCATGTTTACATGATTTTTAGTAGACATGGTATGGAAATACCATTATCCAGAAATCTCTTGATCCCAAGCATTCTGGATAATAAATCAAATACTTCTAATATATTGTAGTGTATTAAAGATACCCAGGAGACATTTATATGACAATGTTAGCAAACATGTGAGTGACACTGTTTGATGTAAACATTTCTGGTCCCTGAGCCGACTAAGGCACAGAAATTCAGCTCTTAAAGTTACCAGGAGCGGCTTGCCCTGAATGAAACTGAAAGTACTGTATAGAATTAAAATTAGTAAAGATGGTGGTAGAATGAAGAACTGTTTAAGATTTGAAGCATGAATTGGTTGTCAGTGTTAGTCTGCAGAATATGTAGATACCAGGGTTATCAACTGAATTTTTTCTGATGGGGTAGTGATTGACTGGATGCGTTAATTAAAGGAAAATTATACACCCAGAATGAATCCTTGACCAACCAATAGTTTATATTATATTAAGTGACCTATTAAAGACCAAACTGGAATATATATTTCAGTAAATATTGCCCTTTTACATCCTTTCCCTTGAGCCGCCATTTAGTGATGGGCTGGGTGCCCCCTCAGAGATCACATGGCAAGAAATAATGCAGCTCTAACTGTAACAGGAAGAAAGGCAGAACTCTGCCCATTAATTGGCTGATGGGGCCTCGCATGTATGTGTGCCTTGGCTTGTTTGTGTGCACTGTGATTCCTATGATCCCATGATGCAATTTTCTATTTAGGATTACAGAATATACTACTAAAAAGTATATATTTATGAAAATGTTTTATTTGATGAAGCAGGGTTTTACATATGAGCTTGTTTATGCAATATAATTTTATAAAGACCTACATTGTTTGGGGCTATAGTTTTCCTTCAATGGGATTGTGTCATAGTTTCTAATGTCTAGTTTTTAATATTATATTACACTGGGCGCATTGCAAATAATTCATTCTATCATTAACAATTGTACTTTTGAACCAATAAATTAATTGTTTTAGCGGGCAGCCACCTTAATCCATTATGCATGATCCTGTGCATGATCCTTTTCCTCCAGATGCAATAGAAATTATGTTTCTATTTCTCCTGCTATTCTCACATTTACCATAGGAATAGCATGGGCACATGTTTAGTAATGCAGATGATTGCTGAGTTAATTTTAAACTATGCAATGCTGAAACCTTCTCCAGCGTTCAGGTAACCTGATTTTTGGAAAGGTATGGCTATCAAGGTTATACCCACTGTAGTTTACCCATTTAAAAATTAAGTAAAAATCTTAATAGGAACTGAAGAAGTCACTCGGATGAGTGGTGAAACGTTTTCAAGAAAAACTCAGAAAAGTCCAGTTGTTTTAGACTTAATTCTTCTAGATACTGTATATCATGACCTGGATGAATGAGAATCTTCATAGACTTAATAGGAAAAGTAGGTAAAAAGGGGAGATGCCGTAACCAATCAGTTTGATATAATTCCCTCTGAGGTGATTGATGTTGAAGAAACATGAAAGTTTATTTGTGGCTGTGTGTGGCAAAATTACCCTGTTTGAGCTCTCGCAGTTACTGTGTGATTAATAATGTAAATTAATCATACAGGTATGGGATCTAGTAAACAAAAGCCCATCATCCAGAATGCTCCAAAATACAGCAACAACATTTTTCATAAAATTTTCAGCAAACAATTTTTCATGTTCTAATGCTTTTGTCTTTTCTCCTTCCAGGTCTGCATTGTTCAGAAAAATGATACAAAAAAAATGTATGCCATGAAATATATGAACAAACAGAAATGTGTGGAACGTAACGAGGTTCGAAATGTTTTCAAAGAACTGCAGATCATGCAGGGTCTGGAGCATCCATTCCTAGTGAACCTATGGTGAGTCAGTGTCAGCGCTGAAGGCAATGATGATTTCATGCACTTTGGTTTTACAGTTGCACTTGTTAGAGCCAGGTCAACAAAAAAACATGAAAGCCAGCAAACCCATGGTGTGCTCACAGCATAGGTTGATTTTCTGAAACAGAATCACTGAACCTGAAAAACGGAAAAGAGCCGAGAGGCATATTTATGAGCTTGTTTTGCGTTATCAGCAAAACATATAAAAAAAGTAAAAAAATGCACAAAGTAAATGTAATGTAAGTGCATATTACAAACTATATTGAGGGTTTGAAATCTCGTCACAGCTTCTATTAAATTTAACTTGAATGGCCTAAAAGTAACATGACCCACGCATCAACCTACACTCACTCACCTCACTTACCAATAAAAACTGCGTGACGATATCATTGTTGGAATGATAATGGCCACAGCTTTTTTATTGAAAAATACAACAGTGCAAAATTTATTAAATACAATACAAAATTGGTAAACATGTATAAACATAAACAGTACATCAATATAATAAGTGCAAAACATTACCATAACCAAAATTACTGACCCCGAGCCCCTTGCCAGCCTGCCCTTCCATAACCAGCCTGAGCCATGTTATCCTCCAGCCGCCCAATCCCTAGCTCGGAGGTTACCCGCTACCAATCCGTGACCTGTCTATTTAGCCATATCAGTACCCACCCAGCGCTTTTTAGCGCACCTTTCGTATTCCATCCACCAATGGTCACCCACCTTAGGGGTTAAACCATCCAATATACCTAATCTGGCATACCAGAACAAGCTTACCCCCTGACAAGGACTGACAAGGACCCGCCAAAGCTGTGACAACTACCATGACGCTGTTTATCTGCGCCACTTTACATGCATTTCACCCCCATTTTTTTTTTAACTAAACCCGTGTACCCCTAACCATCCATGGCCACATATGTGCCAACTAGGAAACAACCAACCCCCAAGCTAACCCCCCACTAAGGGAGGGTGGGTGGGGACCTTTCCTCTGCTGCTTCTTCCACAAAATGGTGGATAGCCAGCCCTCTCTGCACTACAATATACCCTTCTCCACCCCGCCTTCTTTCTCTCCCCCTTTCAATCAAGCTGCTCTATCCCCCGCTCGTGATGCTGGGCAAGGTCATGCAGCCCCTCCTCCGACCCTGCTGCTCCAGGGCTAACATTCTGCGCCACTGTACCTTGTACATGATGTTGACTACACTAGCGTAATTCAATATTGATGGCAAATGATCCAAGTTTCAATGCTTTTTAGAAATCCCGAGTTGCAAAACAACTGAAAAATCCCTCTTCTGGAAAACCCTAGGTCCCAACAGATACTGTATTTTAATATTATGCCTGAAAGTTAATGCAATACTGCCTTTAAAATGGGGACTTGTTAATATACATTGGTCTCTGATGTTTCATAAAATGATATTATTTGCCATAAAATAACACTACATGGCAGCAGTGGATTCTGAAATCAAAATGTTATATATGTTAGTAAAATGTTCCCAGAACCAGACACCCTCTAAAATTCTGGAAAGCCTTCAAAAAAAAGTTTAATAATGTGTATAAACAACAATAAAAATATATGGCTTACAGAAAATTGCTTTGAGACAAAGTATCAGACTTCCAAGATTTGCCTCTGCTGCCTCCCTGTGTGTTCAGTGGGAATCTGTTGAAAACACCAGGAATAATTCTTGATGGTTTTTAGACAACAACTGGTTGAAAAGCACAAGTGCTAGAATGAAGCAACAATATCAGGCGTTTCGTCATCACATTTTAAACAATGATTATGTAGCAAAACCCCTAAAAATCTAAGACAAGTATAGTTGAGCAGTGGTCTAGAAGCTAAGTTTGGCACGGTGCCACCAGATGACCTGCCCACAGATCTTCAGCATTCCCTTGCCATTTAATAAAGATATGGAAGAACTGGCAAACAGCTGAAATTAAATGGAGCTGCAAATTGATTCAGATTTTAAGATTTCCCTATTACTGATCCAAAGTTATATTCTTATGTGGCTTCTAAAATTGACAGCTTCTTTCCCAGAAGGTGCCAGCATCTTGCCTGGCTTGAAATTGGCAATTAGCGATGCAAGATTAATGCATGCAGCTCTAGCAGGCCCATTCATAATTCTGAGATGCAAGGTAGCATGTAGGTACTAATGTACTTACTTTCTGTTCAATTCTGGGAAAACGACCTTCTACTTCATTCTAAGAAACCCTGTCTCATAATGGAATCAATAATGGGAATAATTATAAACTGTGTTAATCTGCATTTTTCAAAGCACAATTACATCTGTTGTACCAGAAGTTTTTCTTTTTTTTTTTACTAATTGTTTCTTTTTTGTTTTACTCGTGTTTTTTTATTGATGTTTTAAATGTATTAACAAGAAAACATTAAATGAACATGTTCCTCAATTGATTTTAGGGTAGCTCCTTTACAAGAATAGAAATATGTCCACCAAAGGTAAAGTATTGGATAGTTAAACAGGGTGATGCCATTTCATGGGAAAAAGTTCCACCAGATATCCCATGTTTTTTGTAACCTTAATTATTGTAGCGTAAGTGTGAAATTTGGGGTTGTTTGTTTCCACATCCTGGCTATATCTAATCTATGTGAGGTTAGAGTTTCCAGGGATTGTATTTGAATATATATTAAAGGGGCACTGTCATGATTTAATGGTGTACTTTTTACTTATAAATTACACTGTTTACATAGCAAATAATTCACTCTACCATTTAAAATTGTATCCATGAACAAACCAATGTATTTTTTTTTTGTTGTAATATTGGTGTGTAGGCGCCATCTCATTGCATTGTGTCTGAGTCTGAGCTTTCAAAAGGAGCCAGCGCTACACATTAGAACTGCTTCAAGGTAACCTATTGTTTCTCCTACTCCCATGTAACTGGGGGAGTCCCAAGCCAGACTTGGATTTCTTACTATTAAGTGCTATTCTGATATCTATTGGGAGCTGCTATCTTGCTCCCCTCCCATTGCTCTGCTGATTGGCTGCTGGGAGGGGGGTGATATCACTCCAACTTGCAGCTCAGCAGTAAAGTGTGGCTAAAGTTTATCAGAGCACAGGTCACATCGCTGTGGCACCCTGGGAAATGGAGAATATGGCTAGCCCCATGTGAAATTTCAAAATTAAATATAAAAAAATCTGTTTGTGTTTTTGAAAAACAGATTTCAATGCAGCATTCTGCTGGAGAAGCTCTATTAACTGATGTGTTTTGAGATTGGCTTGATTTGAATGATTTTATGGCATCCTGTATTGTTCTTGATTAATTGTTTTTGCCCACTCAAATTTTGCAGGCAATATACAGTATTTTCATTTTACATGCCATGTACTGGCTGTCAAACTGGCATTCATTTTTAGGATGTTTGATCTGGGAGATAAGATACTATGAAGTGGGAGCACTGAGTAGATCTTCAAAAATGTCATTTAAAGGTTTAGCAAAGCTTTGCAATTTGGTAGGTTGGAACAGAAGGATGGCTTTACCAATCTTAGATTCAACAGAAGATGATCTTTACAAAATGATATGGTTTTCAGGGGTCCGTGTACGCTAATGACACATGGAATGAATATAGGGTGCTTATTTTGCAGCAATCAAAGTGTTAACCTTGAAAATCCGTATGCATTATTTTCATCTTAGGGCCTGAGCTGAGTTAAATTAGGACTGTCAAACACAGTGGAGAAATGTA
Source organism: Xenopus tropicalis (assembly GCF_000004195.4). Lineage (NCBI taxonomy): Eukaryota > Metazoa > Chordata > Amphibia > Anura > Pipidae > Xenopus > Xenopus tropicalis. The sequence continues at coordinate 43,761,051 of NC_030679.2, read as the reverse complement.
CTGTTGCTCCTTCTGTCCCTCTGCGACACCGACTTTATTCATTTCTCTTAATAACCCACTGAATTTCGCGCCTGGCATTCCCAGCAGAGCATTTCTACATTAACATGCTTTAGTCTATCTGTAACAGTAGATAATGAATCACTTTCATTTAGCGTTCCACTAGAACCTGTTCCTTAAATGTGTGAATGATACTTTGACTTATTGGTGCCAAAAAATAAAATAGAGAGAGTGCTAGAACTTTTTTTTTAGTTTAGTAGTCAAGAATTTAATCTTCCTGCGTGTGTAGAAGGGTGTGTAATATATCCATATCCTACAAATGTTAACTGAATAGATTAGTTGCCTATTATGCTCATACTCATAATGAAAATCATATCAGCAGCCATTGAAGTTGAAGTTTGGAATGATAGGGGAGTAGGGAGTGATTATGCTGCAGATAAAATATAAACTCTGTAGAATACAATAGTTTTACTTCTTACACAGGATAAGAACTATTATTGTGCTGTGGTTACACATTTGGTTTATTTATAATAGTTTTACTTATTTGAGGTTTATGTAACTACACAAATGGGTAACTACTATACATATGTTTATGTATAGGTTGCCATGACAATGTGGTGCCATTTTAATCGGTGAGGGCAATGTTTGATGGTTTTCCCTTGTTCAATTAGAGATCCATAAAAAAACAAAAAAACAAAGAAATACCCTTAATTATTTAATCAAGATAAAATAAAATCAAGACACTGTAAAAAGACATACACAATAGGGAGTGTGTAGACTTAAGTTTTTAGTAGACTTAAGGTATGGTGATCCAAATTAGGGAAATACCCCTAATCCAGAAAACCCCAGGTCCAAAGCATTCTGGATAACAGGCCCCATACCTGTTTATATTTATATATACATATATATAGATATATATACACTCAGGGAAGAAGCCACCAGGGTAGAAAGAGATGGAATGTTCAGAGGATTCCAATATAGACACCAAAGCTTTAGCAGTAGTTATCTGAGTATAGCACAGCTAGTGATTCTATACACATTGCCTACAGTTATTTTCTAAGCAATATTTGCCTTTGTTTTTGTGTATGCTAGGAAAAGTCTACATCCTTCTTATATTTTTCATCATTATATTCAGAGCCTAATTCCCTGAGAAAACAAAAAGGCATATGTGCCATAGTATTACAAAAACAAGTTGTGGGGAATACAACAGGGTTAGGAGTGATACGGGTGGGGGGCACTGGAGAATATCTGCCATTTAAGTTCATTACTTTTGCCTAGTCTAGGGTATTGTCGAAATATAATAATAAAGAATAGAAAGAAATGTGCTCCTGATTTTTTTTGCATAATTTTTTCACTCCTGTACTGTACTATACTGTAAATATTCCCACATATATTTTTGCCCATACATCCACAATATACCTATACTCACTTTAAATTAAACTAATTAGTCATAGATATATTATAATGCTCAGTGGGCCTTTCCCCAGGTGCAACAAGCAAGGCTGAAGTGTGAGTTCATGGGCACAAAAAGAGGCAGTGGCATTAACTACTGGTGAATGATAAGAATGGAACATCCATTGTACAATAGCAATTATAAATAAAGTAATATAGGTTTTTCTAAACAGTTTCTTGGAAAATAAATATTAAATGGCTGCACCTTTTATTGTTCTTAGGATGTATTGTACCAGCTCTATGCCTAGATTTTAACCACATATTAAAAGGAACATTTATTACATTTGTAGATAAGGTTTGTGCCAAGAGGTTTGATGAGCTGATTTTATGTGCTTGTATTATCTTGCTGTAATGCTCTTTAGTTTTTCTGGAGGAAAGTGCATCATCTACAGGAAATTTGTATCTAATCATGTCTCATGATCTAAACCCTTGCTCTGCTATTCCCTACACTATCATATGAATCTTTGTTTCTAAGAACCTATAATGAAAGTGTTTCATTTTTGTGTCTGGAAGTCATGTGGGGCTTGGAGATAAGCTATAACTTCTGACAATATTCCTTTTATATAACAAAGAGTTACAGCATGTAATAGCATATAAAGTCCCTGATCTCTAAAAAGATGGTTGTCTTGCAGTCATGATGATAGCAGCAAGGTATAAATTAGTGGTCTATATGTTTTGCCAGGCACTATCAGTGATCAACATTTTTAGGAACAGGTTCATAAAGGAACAGAAGGCCAATTTGTGAGTGAAATTTCAAATTTGTCGCATGTTTAGACTGTTATGATGGCCATACATGTTAAGATTTATCTCTCCCTAATGACCAATTTCAGTGCGATCTGACAAATCTGTCAAATTATCGTAAGCTTAGTGGGCACTGAACAATCACACATCTGGTGATTTTTTATCTGTCATTGGTCAGAAAATCGTTGAGGCAGGTTTGAAAATGTTCATCGTTAATGGTATTTGCCCAGTTTTAACTAGTTGATATCACTTGAAATGGTTGTTTTCATTGATGGCCGAATCATACTTTTAAAGATCATTTCAAAATAAGCTTGGCCCTATGATAATGAAAAGATATTTTTAAAATCTTAATGTGTATGGCCAGCTTTAGAGTTTGTTACAGACAGGGTTGGACTGAGCCAGTGGGACACCAGGCCCTGGCCCTTGTGGCCCCAGCTGACCCAGACCTGCTCCCTGGCAGTAACTTTGGCTGTGCCACCCCCACCTGGTTGCAAAGAGGAAGTAGGGTATATGCGGTGTACACGCTGTGGGGGCAGGGCAGTATTTAGGTCTGGCCCCACCCTAGGCACCGGATGTGGAAGTGACATCACACGCACATGACTTCCGCTATGGATGATGTCACTTCTGCCAGAACACTGGGTAACCTGGGAGACCAGATAAGTCTTCATAGAGAGTTTTTCTCCCAGACAGAATTGTTTGCTCCTGTTTTACAAGTGAAAGTGCTTTCAGAGTAATGATAGGTACAACGATGTAAAAAAGTAACTCTGTGCTCTTTTTAGCTTTCCAGTTTAATTATATTAGCTAAGGTATTAAAATAATTTAATTATCTCAAGTTCAAATAAACAGATAAATATAGATATATTATGATTACAATATATAAATAACAAATATAATATGGAAAATGATCATTATAGTAATAGAAAGGTTGTCACAAGGATTTGCTGGGCTCCTTACACCTGTACCTTAGCCAAACAAAATATATATCAACAAGTGTTTACCTTTTATTGAACCAATGCATTTTTGTTATTTGGCCACATGGTTATCTGTGCTAAGGCTTACCTCAGGCTTCACTGTTCTTTTAAATTAGAAGACTGGGGTTGCCATTCAGTGCATTCCAACTCCTGTCACCTCACTGAGAGTATACTCACATTATAATTGCGGTCAGAACTCTATTACCATCAATTGCTATCACCTAGATAATGTTTAACTATAGATCATGATAACTATATCTGTATCTGAGGTAAGCATCTGAGTTCTAGCAGAATTTTGGGCACCATTATAATGTAACCCTATAGTTTATCATCAGATTAAAAGATGACAAGGATAGCATGCCAAAAAACAAAACAAATTCCTTTGTGTGTATATTTCTCTTACACAGCTTGAGATTTCTTGCAAAGAATGGCATTACTTTGTGCTGTATGTCACATAAACATTAATAGTTTTGTAGGGACCCATAGGGTTGGGTTACAGTTTTATCAGTTTTAAGTCTGAAGAAATGAGCTCTTGAAATTCCTAGGTACCACAGACTTTACCCAATACAGTGTATGTCATATCATGCCAAATATATTGGTCATTTTCACTTTTCACTTCCTTATAAACAAAGAAGGAGATCTCCTTTAGAAACCACGGCTTTCTCTTATGAAGTTTAAATCATTCTATTTAACTTTTGTTACCTCTTTCAGTGATATTTCAAATCCATTCATTATTTTTATACCTCACATTTAGGTATTCCTTTCAAGATGAAGAGGACATGTTTATGGTTGTGGACCTCCTACTTGGTGGGGACTTACGATATCATCTTCAGCAAAATGTACGATTTACTGAAGCCTCGGTCAAGCTTTACATCTGTGAACTGGCCTTAGCCCTTGACTACCTTCAGAGCAAAAGTATCATTCACAGGTGAGTGATTTGTTGTAAATTATTATGCTTTTAAAGGGGAACTATATGGGACTAAATTATGGTCTGGCAAATATGTCTATTATATGCTTTTAAAAACAGAGGTCATGCTTAGTTTCTAATACAAATTATCATGGGTAAAGTAAAGGCTTAAAGGAACAGTAACACCAAAAAATTTAAGTGTATAAAAGTAACTAAAATATAATGTGCTGCTGCCCTGCACTGGTAAAAGTTGTGTGTTTGCTTCAGAAAGTCTACTATAATTTATATAAGTAAGCTGCTATGTAGCCATGGAGGCAGCCATTCAAAGGAGAAAAGGCACAGGCACATAGCAGATAACAGATAAAACACTATTGTATTCTACAGAACTTATCAGTTATCTGCTATGTAACCTGTGCCTTTTCTCCTTTTTTCCAGCTTGAATGGCTGCCCCCGTGGCTACACAGCAGCTTATTATATAAATTATAGTAGTGTTACTGTAGCAAACACACCAGTTTTACCAGTGCAGGGCAACAGTGCATTATATTTTATTACTTTAAAGCTCTTTCATTTTTTGGTGTTACTGTTCCTTTAACCAATCACAAATCTGTGTGCATGTTTAATAGAAATCTCTTGCAAGGCTCTGAGTCTGAATTCCCATTGATATTAATTGCCTGGTTTGATAACAGTTTCAGTGTGTGAGCAGGGGGACCCTATGCTTTTATCTTAAAGTTATTTTTTGCATTTGGCTGTGGCTATAACTGTTCCCCTTGATACATCTAATTTTGAAAAAGAATCCAAAGGAAAAGTACCTTTCTATCCCATCCTTTCCACTGGTTTAAATTAACTGATTTTGTGTGCTTAAACTCTCAGGAGGCCAGTTTACAATATTTTATAAAGTGTTCTGAATAATAAAGGACTGTTTTCCTATTAAAACATGATGAGAATCTAATGGTATGGTAGAATCAAGTGCATATAATATAACAAGGGATCCTCAATGGATAGCATATTAATGGATAATGCATTAGTACCAGTGCTTAGAGTCGGTTTGTAGCCTCTATTCATAGTTTGACAGCTAAACATAAAAGACCCATTCATCAAAATTTTATTTGTTCAGTTTGTGAAATTATCTTGATATTTCCTCATCTGTCATGCATGATTCATTCCATAGTAGCTACAGAGCCGGCCGCACAGACAATGAAATGTGAATATTTATGTGTATAATTCTGCAAACGTTTTCACCTGCTTCCACCTCAAGCGCTGCTAGTGGGAAAGACTAGACAATGGCGCAGAGGGAAAATATTTATTTTAATTAATAGGAAGCATTTACTGTATATGAGGGAATGCCAATAAATATTGACAACACACCCTGATTGTGCATTAGATATAATGTAATTTTACAAACCAGAAATTTCATGCCAGTGGATCCATCACATGTATGCATTCATGTCTTTCAAGAGTAATTGTTGTTATTGAACATAACGGCTTATATTGCAGAAGAACATAATACCTTCAGGGTATATACATTTTCCCACTCACCTTTGTGTTCCGCATGTCAAGCAAACAATGTAATTATTTATAGACACCCGGTGCATTTATAGATAATTGTTGAATCAAAGTGCGTCTCTCTCATTTACTTGATTGGCTTGCGGTAGCCATTAACAAGCTAATTTGAGTAAAGTTCATTGTTGCTCTGTATAAAACTTCTTATCAGTCTCAGGATGCAGATATGATGGAGATTGTATTAAAGCGTCATCTGCTTGATATTTATGTAATAGTTGAGTAAAACTGAATAATGAGCAAACATTATTTTGTTGATTGGTTTTATGGAAATACGTGCACACTCTGTATTATGTGTTATGGTCATACCATCATGAATTGCAGGGTTGAGCAGTGAAATTTTAGTAATGACATTAAATTACACATTTTCTGTAAAGGGAAAAAATACCCCAATCTTTCAAACTTAAGTTAAAAAAATATTCTGCAATAAATGAGGAAACAAACCGAAAAAGTTTTTGCGTTATTTAGCTTTCTTTTCAGCAGCTCTCCAGCTTGGAGTATCTGTTTGCTAGGGTTCAAATTACCTTACCAACCAGACAGTGGTTTGACTGAGAAACTGGAATATGAATAGGAGAGTGGCTGAATAGAAAGATATGTAATAAATAGTAACAATAAAATTGTATTGGCTTATTTATCAATTTTCGAGTTTGTGAATTTGAGTTTGTTTTTCTAAATCGAATAAACTTGCATATCCAATGCTTGCTTATTTATTAATAAGGACAACTCACTGGCATAAAAAACTCAAATACCTCGAACGTTTCAAGTTTACAAACTCGAAAAATTTGAGTTTGAAAATATTGCTTGACTTTGCCTAGGACAACGTCTATTGACTTCTATAGAAAATTAGACATTAGCGACAGATAGTGAATTTTTGCACTCAAGTTTTCAGTTTTGTTTTGCACTATTGAAGGTTTTTTGCAACTATTAAGTTTTAAAATGTTGGGCTAAGCACATGTAATATTGTGCTGACCCTCAGTTTTCGTGTAACTGACTGGTGCTCCTATTCCTATAGCAACTGGGTTTACTGTAACTATGTGACAACACACTAGTCAAACAGAACATGGCGCTACACAGATGAGGAAATTGTAAGAAATAGATCTTTATTTTTATAAAGGCAGTGCACGCCAGAAGAAGACGAGGGTCATGCATTTTCTAGTATTTAGGCTCTGTCTGTGGGAAATAATGACATATTAACATATATTACTTTCAAACAGACAGTAGTTCTTCAAAGTCAGGTGATCCCTCGACTTTATCCTTGTGCCTTTTTGTACCAATTCTACAGGGGACTCATTTAAGTGTCTGCAAAGCTCTGTCAAGATCATTAAATATTTTATCTCATGCTGTGAAATGCCTGGACATTTGCACTCTGATTTAACTACAAAAACTGTCTCAGATGTCACTGCTGCTATCCAGTCTAATTGTAATTTGTACAAATGTTTTGAATTATGAAGTTCGGGCCAGAATTACTTTCCCCAAAGCATGTCAGAAACCATTTAGTACAAAAATAACTTGTCAGTGGAAGAATTGTCTTAATAAAGAAGAAAACTTAATATGAAATTTGTTTTTTTACATTGTATATAATATGTTAAACTTCTTTCTAATTTTTAAGTCACTTTAAAGCCAGTATTTCATTTATACCTTACATGGCAGAATGTATATTGCCATATTCAGTATATTATACATATTGCAGTGACTGATGGACTAAAGATGTCACTGGCCTGTGTTTCCTTGGTTCATTATCGCTGCCATAATGTGCAATTTACATTTATGTAAACATGCTGTCTGGATTCCTCTTGTGGGTTTGGAGAACAGTACAGCTGTTCTGAAAGGATGTCTGATTCCCCATCAGCACAGTTGCTTTTTGTGCTTGTTTTATACCCCCTGGGCAAAGACATAATTATAGACTATTAAAGATGTTCACTTGCCGGAGCTATTTCATCATGTTGCCTGATCTCAGGCTACAAGTTATTCTGTAAGCCTTTCTCCTGTGTGACTCCCCCCCAGTTTTTTGGGTTTATATTCTTCTTACATTGGAATGGAAATGGTATGTTCCAAGGAATAGCAAAAGACATACACGTGATACATAGTAGGAAAACAAGAATAGAACTTCTGGCCAAGATGCCATAGACAGTCGCTATTTATTGGGGCCTTTTTTTGAACACCAGCCCAGGTGGTACATGAAAGAAATAGGACAAATTATTGTTTTCAGTATTTTAAATAAAGACATCCAAATAAATCTGTTTATTTATTGTTATGGATTAGACCATGGCAAGGCCAAAAAGATTGATTGAAAAATCAGAGATATTAAGTGGATTTGGCTGCAATGTTAGTGCTTTAAATTCAGCTTTCCAAAACCTATAGATCAGCGGTTCTCAACCTGTGGGTCGGGATCCCTTTGGGGGTCAAACCCCCTTTCACAGGGGTCGCCTAAGACCACATATTTCAGATAGTTTTAGGAATAATTTTATGGTTGGGGGTCACCACAACATGAGGAACTGTATTAAAGGTCGCAGCATTGAGAACCACTGCTACAGATAAAGCTGATACATTACTTTGTTTATACTTTGTCCTTTTTACGACTCCCTTTTACTACTGTACTTAATGTAGAACATCCAAATAAAAAGAATAAGCTTGTGAATGATGGTCCTAATAATGCATCATCAAGAGATGGTTGCAGGGCTACAAATATTGCAAGTTTAGATGACGTGAACAAGAACTATAGTTTTTGTCCATGTATCATCAAAACTTGAAACAACCAGCCAAACCTCAACAGTCTGCACTGTACGTCCCGTGTGTAACACACACTCATACATTATTTGTTACCCGGACAGCTGTTAGACCGAGGTCGCTAACTTGATCCCTTCATTACTACACTACATTTTGTATCTTGGTTAAATAACAGAATGGCAGAGTGAGCTTGAAAAGGCTGAGCAGTTTCAGCTGCAATTTTTTGCTACATTCTGAAAGAGATTTCTTAAAACATTTGTACTTACGTTGTAGCTGCAAATGGAAATGTTCCAAAGATTATTTCTAGATATTTTATAGCATTTTTGTAGGGGAAATGTGTTCTGAAATTTGTAGCAATCTTTAATCTTTCCTTTTTATATAGTTGAGAAGGAGAAGAAAATAATCTCTCAGTTTGTTTTTTTAAAATTCTATTAGTATACCCCATTTTCAATATTAGTGTAATGATTAGAGTTTGTATTGAACATACTTTTTGGCTATTTTTTAAAGCAGAAAAAATGTTTTTTTTTTGTTATTTCTGCACTTATGTAAGCTCTATGGGGCAGGGACATCCATCCTCTTGTGCCTTTGCTCTTAACTTATTGCAACTGTACCTTGTATTTATTTGTATTCATTGTTATACTTTGTATTTATCTATTATCTTAATAACCCCCTGTTTGTATTAATGTATTCTACTGTACAGCGCTGCGTACATAAGTAGCACTTTATAAATAAAGATATACATGCATACATACATACATACACTTAACAGGGCAAAATGTCAAAACAAAAATAAAGTCACATTTTACTTTCTGACTAGTACGGGCATAAGCAAAACAAATAAGCAATCTGAAAAGCTCTGTGTATAAACAAACCCCTCCCTAAGCTGCAGCCTGTGAGATAAAGTGGGGCTTATTATAAATATATTTATTAAATAATATTATTTCAATATTTAAGTGTTTTTATTCAGAATAAAGTTTTATTTTTTTTCACTTATAATATATTTCTAATTAGTTTTCTCCTTGTCTGTTATTCTGAAGGAGGGGAGGTGCTGTTGAGGTTTTTCTTGGATTGACTGAGGCATCGCCTCTTGACCTCTATTTAGGCTAGAATTGCAGAACGAACTCTCAATTCAGTGCATCTCTAATTTTTAAGAGCTTTTTTAAAGGGATCAAACTGATTTTATGTGCTTGTACAAACAAGTTGCAAGTAAAGAGCCGGTTCCCTATGGAGGATGAAAAAAGGAAGAGTGCTTTTGTATACCTCTTGGGATTTCCTCTCCCCAGTTCAGATTAATACCTCTAGGGATGCTGTCACTGAAGAACAAAGCTGCTGAAAACATCAAACATCACATTATTCTGCATCTTCTAGTTTAGTTCTCCTTTAAAGTGACTCTTAGAGGCAGATCTATTCATTTTCAAATCTGAATTTTTTAAAGCTTACATGTTTTTTTTTTTTATCTCAGTTGAAGTTTTTTTTTTGATTGCTAGTATATATACAAAAAAACTTGAAATAAAAAACTTTGCATCACGTCATGGAACAAAAACTGTATTGCAATGAAAATTGTGTGGTTCCATCTATTTTCACAAATTCAACTGTTTAAAAGAAACTTAGCGAGAATGCTGACTGCTGTTGGAAAGAAATAAAAAGGTCACCAGATTTTAGTTGCAGACTTATTTCATTTCAAGTTTTTTCAGTTTATAAATCTGGAAAACTCAAGTTTGGAAAGATTGATTTTGAAAAAGAAGCATATTCAGGTTCTTAGTGTGGTGCAAAACAAACTACACAGAAGGCTTGTGAGATGCTTGTGAACTGGTGGTTGAGAAGTGCATAGAATAAGGGGCTGATTTACTAACCCACGAATCCGACCCGAATTGGAAAAGTTCCGACTTGAAAACGAATATTTTGCGACTTTTTCGTATGTTTTGCGATTTTTTCGGATTCTGTACGAATTTTTCGGATCCAATACGATTTTTGCGTAAAAACGCGAGTTTTTCGTATCCATTACGAAAGTTGCGTAAAAAGTTGCGCATTTTGCGTAGCGTTAAAACTTACGCGAAAAGTTGCGCATTTTTCGTAGCGTTAAAACTTAAACATACGAAAAAATCGCAAAGTACCGATCATTACGAAAAAAACGCAATCGGACTCCATTCGACCCGTTCGTGGGTAAGTAAATCAGCCCCTTAGTGTAATGTATTTAGGGTTGCCATTTTCCTAGCAGTAAAAGCCAAACAAAGGTAGAAACCCATTGCAATCAAGCAGCAGGTAGCACTTACTGATCTGGTCTTTGAAAGCAAGCATCTGATTGGTTGGTGAGGGTTAATAAACCTGAAGCAAATTTAGCTATTTTTTATTTGAAAAATTCTTTCTCTTTCCACTGAAATCAGCTGTTCTGTCCCTGAACGTGTTACTGCTCTACAGGTTAGCTTGCACTAGCTTCTCTCTGCTGGTCTGTGCCTCCCTTTAACTAGTATTATGTTACGGCTAAGGTTCCAGAGGATCAAGTCATTAGCAGAAAAGTAGTGTAATTGGCCTATTTATACTGGGTAATGTTTTGTGAGGCTATTCAGGTGAAATGGAGCCTAGAAGACAGATCATATGTTGCTCCAGTCTGCTGAGCAAACAGTGTGGCCTATTCTTTGTAAGGGAATGCTGGTAAGTGTAAAACCAAAATATGAAATAATTTAGTCCTTCTTTTCCATTGGATATGCAGTCACAATCTGATTGTTTTTAACAGTTTTAATAGAATGATTCATTAAATAAATCATGTACCATATGAATTTTATAGCCAGTATTTAAATAGAAATTTGGTTTTAGCTATTTTTCTGCAAATGTATAGAAAAATGTAATTCTGCTGGTTTTAGTGCAAAGGAGTGGCTTACATGGCTGTGCCATCAGTAGCTTCAATATCTCTTATGTATCTCTGAGATAGATAGATATATATACGTTAGCATCTCCCCAAGTTTTTTTGAGCACAGCATGCACCCTACATTCTTAGAAGATTACTGGCAAGGGATTAATGCTCAAATCAAATTTTGTCTTATAGGGACATCAAACCAGACAATGTTTTACTTGACGAGCAAGGTGAGAGGATTTATTTTCTTTATACTGTATATATCTGTTTATTTAAATTCTGTACATATCTGCCTAATCTGTCCAACTGAAAGTTAACATTATGCTGTGAAGGAAATTCACACTCATCCGATTACACACACAGTACTTACAGTACAGCTCCACACAACCCAGCTTCTTCTAAATGCACAGCCAATAACACAACACCCTCTTCTCATTTACACTGCTGATTACTTGCTATCAGTGGGGTCAGAACCAAAAGGAATAAGTTTGGCCAAGTAAACAGAAAAAGTGACAGCCAAGTGGGTCAGGGAAAGCTGTGGCACTTGGAAAAGAAGGGGGTAGAGATGGTGCAAGCCTAAAACAAATGGAGTGAGTGTCAATTAATAAAGTGAGACCTAGTAAGGATTCAGACAGCAAAACTGTACTGTATTTCACACTGCAAATTATAATTAAAGTGGTGAAGGCACACACTACATGTTTTGGGCCTAGCCCTTTGTCAAGTGTAATTTAAATCTTAATCTGTAATTAAAACCTTTTAAATCCACCCTAGAACACAGTCTCCTCTTGCTCATTTTTTAGAAGCTGCACAATTTTGGTTTCTATTCCAGTGGGTCAGACTAACTGCAAAAGCTTGATAGTCCCTTGAACCCTGTAAAGAAAACAGCCATGCTTATAGTCTGAGACAGGTTCTGACAGCTGGGATTTGAACAAGTTAATCTTGCTAGCAGTCTATCAGAGCAAGGAAGGGAACAAACAAACATGTAACCTTCAGGGGTGTGTGATATATAGATTGTGACAGCAACTATGTTTTTCAAGAACCAGTTGCTTTAGAAATCTCTTGTGCTGCCTTCTGCTTGTCAGTGCCATAGTATTAAATATTTATAAATGGAGATGCTTAGAATCAGATGGAACTTTCAGCCACATAAGTCATTTTGTGAAGGAATACCAGTTTACCACAAGGAATTCTTAGATAAAAGGTCCCAGGAAAATGCTTAGAAATGTTATTATACAAATTAGCATATAATATGAAGGTAGGATGTTCTCTTTGCATGCATCACTTAACCACTACGGACAAGATCTGGCCACCCTGTTCTCCCATGCCTGATCCTGAGAGCTAAAAGAAAGTTTTCCAGTATACACCGACCTGTGGCTTTTCTCGTAAGGGAGTAATGTTGGCTTTGTGATATTGCACCCAAATGGTACAACTTCTACTGAAAGAACTTGCTTTCACCTATCATCTGTTGCTAAGAAAACACCATAGTAACGGTGCTTCTACGTAAATTGTAAATACCCAAGCACAGACTGATTTCGCTCCCTAGGGCTAATTTTTACCATTGGCCAAGTATTTTTTTTTTTTTTTTGCTGCAGGAAGCCATAGCAACCAGTCAGTGATTTCCTTTTATTATTCTACATGCTATGAACAGACAAATGCATATTGCTGATTAGTTGGTATTGGTTACTGCACAGGACAAATTTGGCCTGCATTAGTCAGTGGGTTCCTTTGTGTTCTATAAAGTGTTACTGACAGCTAGTTATGGGCGAAATGTTTCGCCAGGCATGGATTCGCAGCTAATTTCCGCGTTTCGCCATTGGCGGATTGTTTCACGAAACGGATGAAAAAATAAGAATAGCCGCGGGCGACAAAAGAATAGTCGTGGGCGACAAAAGAATAGCTGGGCGACAATTTTTTTGACGCGCAACATTTTTGCCGCTGCTTGACATTTTTGCCGATTCGCGAATCTTTTGAAAGATTCGCGAATTTCTCGGTGAAGCAAAGCGGGACAGATTCGCTCATCACTACTGACAGCCAATTAAAAAATTTTGATACACCTGCTGTTGTGTTTTAATTTGTATCAGCTTTAAATTCCTTATAAACTAAATCTGCAAAGTTTTTTCACATCATAATTATGGTAGCACGAATTACAGACCCACGGAGCAGCCATGTTTGTTCCCCTCTTCTGGGTTTTAATTGAAATGCCTCCCAAGTGAATAAATATGCCCAATCCCAAACCTGCAACGCCCCTTCTGCTTTCAGCCAGTGTGTGACAAACTCAGCTCCGTTGTCTGTGTGTAATGGGGGGGGGGAGGGAGAGCCCTTAGAAGCAGGCAGGCACTGGAGAGCTTAAGCTGGCCTGCTATTTAATTCTTTGTGGGAAGAGCAGAGGGGGGGCACAGCCCTTTGAAGTAGGCAGGCAATGGAAATATCAAGCCTGCCTGCTATCTAGTTCACAGCGCCATGCGATGCTATGCGAGGGAGGGAAGTGGGAGCTTTTGAGGCAAACGGCAAGCTGAATCCTCCCAGTTTATGACGTAGTCCTTTTGACAGATTGAGAAGCTACAGTCGGGCTGTCAGACAGTCAGGTTCAGGATCTTCAGTAGGATTTATGTAGAAAATAGGTCTTTTAGGAAAAAACAGTCAACATGACCTATAGGTAGGTTTGGAAGTAGGTTCATATTTTTAAAAGAAATTTTTTGGTGTCAGTATGACTATAAGGCACAGATTTTCCAGTAAAAGCCCACAGTAGCTAGAAAAGTAATAACTTAGAGGAAGTGTCTTATCTAACTGCACCAGTGGTTTTAACCTTTGATTTGACCACCAAGTACCCTAAGGGGACCTATCTAAAAACCTTAACTTTATATTTTATGGGTTCTGTAAAATCAGTTTCTGTTGAACACATTATTGGCATAAATGCAATGACTTTTTGCCATATAATCCAAACTGAAACTTCTATTTGCTCTAATAATAAAATTATCCATATAAAAAACTGGGGTTTCTTTTAAATATTAAATTCAGATTTTCAGAGTTTTTATTGTAAATTGCTCTCTTTATGTACTTCAGTATGTTTAATTAATAGAAATCCAGTATGAGTAGAAACACACACATACCAGAGTCGATTTACTTAGTAGGCTGTCAGGCTTACCGGGCAGGATCAAGTGCGTAGTTAGAGAGACCCACGAGCGCCCCACACAACCCCAAGCTCACCTGAGGATGGTACAGGGAGCTGAGAAAGTGACGGGTAGCCGGTGAGGCCAAAACGAAGTACAAGGAGGAGACGAAGGCTTGGTCAGGCAGATCCGGGTCGAGTCAGGCAGCAGAGGTTCATAAACGAGGAACAGGCCAAGGTCAGGAGTGGAGAGAAGTCGGAAGGTCAAGCGGAGCAGGATCAAACAAAGTATTCAGGTGCAGGAACAGGCTAGGTATCCAGGAGTAGACCGTGATAACCAGGCAATGATAGGCATAGTGATCAGCCTTATATAGGCCAGGGGGAATAGGCGTCAATACGCACGCACGCACCGGACGCGCGTCAAGACGCACGGCGCGTAGACGCTGAACGGGCGCGCGACACTTCGCTCGCGTGCGCTCGCGATAAGTCGCCCTGCATGTGCGCGCCTTGTCTCAATGTATGCGCGCGACTAAACGCGCACGCATCGAGACGTAGGCGCAAGGATGCGCACAATGCGACGCGACGTTTAGGTCGCGACACGCACTGAGCGCCGCAACCCATGCTGATGGCGGACCGAGCGGCGAACACAGTAAGTATCCTTACAGTAGGCAGTTATCCAGCCATTAAGGTTTGAAGGAGGACAGAGTAAATCCATGCAAATACAGCAAGAACAAGGGCATTTTCACCTATGGCAACCAATGGAATGTTAGTTAGTAATGTGCTACTAGAGTCTCCATAAAAATAGTGCTCTGGTCAAAACCAAACTCATAACCTTGTCAATCAAAGGCAGAATGCTAACCAGTTAACCTGATTATTCTAGAGCAATAACTGCTTTATCTTTAGGGCACCAGTAACTCTTAGGATATGCAATCACCATTTATATTACATGGGCACTTTTTGTAGTAACTAGATATATCTGCTCTCCTCCATTCAATATATCGAATGACTGTAATTACTTTGTAGTCCTATGTTAGTTCCACCAGTGAAATTAAAAAGATGGATGGTTTAAATCTAATTCCGAGTGGTTAATGTAACCTTGGATAAGTCACACTGGACCATGGACACAAAATGTTTCCTTGAAAAGGCTTGGAAATGTCTCTGTTCAACCAAATGTGTTGCATTTTAATTTGCTTAGAAAATTAGGATTTTTGCAATCGTGTATAAAATGACTTGGTCATTCTGTCCTTTCTATAGCATTAGATAGCACATTTCTTGGCTATGGTAAACCATTAAATTATACTATTACTGGGTTTTAATTTCACTCTTAGTCCGTTTGATGCACATGATGAAGCCTCTGCTTCTCAAACATGGCTTAGCAAGAATAATGAGTTATAATTCAAATGTTATTAAAAGTTTAAAGAAGTGCAGCAGAGATGGATTTTAAAGTATAAAGATTAGAAATTCAGCCCATTCTTAATGCAGCTTCTGTATGAAAGTGGTTGGCGTAAATTTCTCTTTTAAATCTGACAGTACAGGTGTGGGACCTGTTATCCAGAATGCTCAGGACCTGGGGGTTAAACATTAAATAAACCCAATAGGATTTTTTTGCCTCCAGTAAGGATTAATTATATCTTAGTTGCCATCTAGGACAAGGTACTGTTTAATTATTATATATAAAAATGTAGTCTACAGATGGCCTGTAATTTGTAGCTTTCTGGATAATGGATCCCATGCCTGTATATACCCAAGATACATCCATAGCTTGATAGCTTTAGATACCCCTTACAATAGGCTGTGAGGCTCTGTAAAACATAAACTCATCTAAAGAGGTAGGGCAAAATTGTTGTACATTATGTTTTGGGCTTATGTACCCTTTACAAAACCCCTTAGCAGGGAAGATCTGTGCCCCAAAGATGCCCCAGTAGCTCCCCATCTTCTTTTCTGTTAATTCCCTACACATGCTCTGTACTGCTGTCACTTACCTGAGCTTAGGGACCCACTCACAATATACTGTATATATAGAATATAAGTGTTGCTATATAAGGCTGAAAATAATTCACATAAGCACTGCAGCATCAGCTTCTATGACAGGCAAACCTCATTTTCTACTTGATGATTTGCAACAGCCCCTAAGCTTAGCTTCTCAACAGTTGCCCAAAGCTCACTGAGCCTGTGAGCGTTGCAGACACTTCTAACAGAATTCAAGACGGTAAGCTCCTGTGGCAACTTTGAAGTCCTGGATCATTCCTAATATAGAGTGGACCTTAAGGCTAGTGCAGTAAGTTCAGTATAAAAAATATGGCATTTCTAACCTGATTGATTTTTAGGATTTAATTCTTATTTGTAAAATTGTCCTTCAAGATCTACAACCTTAACAGCACTTGTCGGTGTGGTCAGGTTTATAAAACTTTTATGTTAAACTATTGTAAATATATATATATATATTTACACCACTATATTCAATATATATACTGAAGATGTCTCCCAATAAATATATTGGGAGGCAGGGTCACTAAAAAAGTAAAGGAGTAATGTTAGAACAAAAGTCATCAGGAGATGTAGCATTGTTTCATTAAGTCCTCAGAATATGAAAATGTTCTCATTAATTGGATCTAATCTTAAAGGAGTAGTAGGAGTAGTTGCACTGGGTTCTCTATTAAAAGAAACACAGAATTTTTTGTCTTCTTTTGTGTAAACATGTTATTCAGAATCAGAACCTCTTCTTTAGGGCTCCTTCAGGATAGGGGCACGAGTCTGCTCAGCTCTCTCCACTCTCCCTTCTCCTGCTCCCCCTTCCCATAAGAATTCACTTCCCTCTCATTAGAATGTGTTTCTGAGCTGCCAGGAGCTGTAGCAAGGAAGCTACTGAGACCGAGCTAAAATGGCAGTTGTCATCTTAAGCAAACAGAGAAATCTTCTAGGGCTCCTTACTCAGGTATGGTAAAGCTTTCTGCAGAATAAATATAGCGTTCTAGGTGGCACTAATGTGGCTTATCTATGGGCAATAAAATGCCAAAATGCGTTTCCTTCTCCTTTAAATCCATTTCTTGCTATAACTGGCTAAAATATTTATTTTTTTATTGGTATACTTATTTTATATTATTATCTATTTATATGGACCCTGGGGCAACACACTCTGTTTTATTGCTATATGTAAATGCTTTGTGAGTTTATGTAAAGCAGTCGATTTGAAATATACATAGAGGCCATAATCATTATAATGACTTATTTATATAAAGAGCATTACTGTATACAAAGGATCTTGCCACTTCTGTCTTTTTTCTGGTTTGCACTGAATTGGCATCTTATGTAATGCAGCAGAAGAAAAAACGCAACATCTTCTTTGAAAGTGGCACAGCAGGGATGAGGATAGCATTCATTTGCTCTGTAGAGACAAAGAATGGCTTTAAATTGTGTTCCTGTACAACAATCCAAGAAAAGATAAAAAAGCAAAACACTGTTGAGGTTGAAAGGAAAAACAAAGACATCAGGGACAATATTAAACCTAGCAATTGTTAGTGGGATGGACAAATATTGACTAAAGCCCTTGAAAAGTATACATAAAGTTTTGGTCTCCTGAATAATTCTCTCTGCTGTATAATACACTCTGTAAATAATAACCTATTGCACTTGTCTAAAATACAAGCCTGTAAAAAAAATAGGGCTAGAATTGATTTATTTTATATACCAAGCTTACTGTCCCAGCCCAGAGGTTTAGAATGTAACAGTAATGATTCTGGTTTTCAAAGTTGTCCATAGTAGCTCCCCATTATGTTAGCCCATCTTTAGAGTGTCAGTGACTCTGCCTATGCTCAGTGTACTCTGGGCTGCTGCTGGGAATCTATAAGGGGTCACCTGAAGTCATCAAACCATTAACAGTAAGAGAAGTTACTTTTAAGTACTGTACTGATCCGTATTCAATTCTTATGCAGAATGCAGTGAATTCTATGCAGGTAATGTAATGTGAATTTGGGAAAATAATACAGTGAATTTATATATTGTATACAGAGCACGTGCTATGAAATCAGCAGAAAAGAAGAGCAATCTTCAGTGGCTTAGATCTATGCTGAAATTAGCAGGAATAATTGGTTGCAAAGTGGTAGCATTTGAATCTACTCCATAATCATTTACCATTATGTCAGTCATATTAATATATATGTTTGATTAAAGGTCTATCATTGGTAGAAACCTGGAACTCACTGTTATCTCCTTTTACCCTTTTTATGTAGGACATGTACATATCACAGATTTCAATATCGCTACCTTGGTCAGTAAAGGAACAAAAATAACCACAGTGGCCGGAACAAAGCCTTACATGGGTAGGTACTGAATTTGTTTCTTGTACTACTTGTACTACGTCGCACTTAGTTGCCTAACTTGTGATATTTGTAGAGAATGAATAGTGCATCATTAACAAAGGTACTAGCACTTTTAGAATTGAACTTTTGGCTTTTGTCTCACATCTTAATTAAATCTAAAAGCCTTAAATAATTTTAAACAGTCATAACACTGTCAGACTCCTTATTGATGTTGAAGGCTTTTTTAATCATGCAGTCATTTCCAAAATTCTATTAAAATGCATCAGAACTTCATTTATGGCATTATCCTCATTACAGATCCAAAGCAGAAGCTGCAAATCAAATGTTCTGTTGCCAGCTCAGTACCTTAAACAATTTGTGTGGTGTCTGCAGTTGGCAAGCTCTCATGTGAGGTGCCTGATAGCTGGAAGAATGCTGCAGTGACCAGCATAAAGTAAAAGCCTAGCCATGAAGCCCTGCTTTTATTGTTGATATGCAAATAAAATCATAAAAGAAAACATTCTCAAAGAATCAGTCTTAAAAAACACAGAAATTGATCATGGGTAGCACTCTAGTAGTGGCAGAGTTGGAGTTAGACTTGAGGGGCTTAATGATTAGGCAGGAGAAATGTCTTAGTAGTAGTGAGAAAGAAATGGCTTGGGAGTTCTTGGGAAGGAAAGACTTAGTGCTAAGTAGAGAGAATAGTGAATAAAAGGTTCAGCGGTTATAGGGGACCTACCACCAAAACATAAAAATCTGTATAATAAAACTCCTTTGCAAAGTAACCATGAAATCTAAATTCAGATTTTTTTATTAAAACATCCATACCTGTCAATTATATATTGCCTGCCTTGCCTTTATGCAATAAAGGCAAAGGGGCAGGACAGGCAATTACTTTCACTTTCCATTCAGTACTTCTTAGTGCCCCTTCCCTTCTTATATGCCCCCTCCCAACTCAAGCTCTATATTTGTGTAACCTGTGTCTGGGCATGTACATTAGGTCCCCAATTAAGGTGCAAAAACAAGATTTTGTTTTTTGTAACAGTGTCCACAAAATGGTGCATTCATTGTGCATTATTGTTGCATTTCTTTTTTGTCCCCTGTTATGTTTATAAAGTCCTTAATAATCATGTTCCCTTTTCTCAAGAAACAACTCCAACCTCCATAATCTTCTTAAGTGTTCTGTTCCTCTTACCAGATGAGATGTGCACTTAGATGCACATTTCTGGACTCTCTCCAGCTCATTAAAGGAGAAGGAAAGGCTAGTAAAGAGTTCATCTCAAGCTGCAGGCATACCTTCAGTTCTCTCAATAGTGCCCTTAAGTCTCCCCATATTTCACCTGTTCAGAAGATCAGAAGCCAAACAGGAAGAAAAAATGCTGAGCTGTGTAAAGAAAGTTCCCATAATGCCTCACTCCTGCACAGACACCCAGACCAAGTGAACATGCTCACTTAGTAAGACTTTGGGGCATATTTACTAATCCACGAATGCTCCGAGCGTATTTTCGACAAATTTTTCGGCGCCCGCACAACTTTCTCGTACACTGCACCACTTTTTCGTACGCTTGCGCGACATTTTCATGCACTTGCGTGAAAAAATCAGAAAGGTTTTCCCACTGTTTACAATAGTTCGGTACGAAAATATTGTGACTTTAGCTAATACGATATTATCGTGACTAATACGATTTTTTTGTAAGCATTTTCATGATATTTGCGATCTTCAGAAATTTTCGTATCCAATCCGAATTTTTCCCATTCGGGATTCGAACTCATGTTTTAATGAATCGGCCCCTATGAGACAGCTTCCTGCTGATTGGCTCAGATCCACATTCCTAAGGAGGGAGAGTGAGTTCTTAGCATTCTTGAGGGAGGGGGGAGCAGGAGAAAGGAGAGAGCAGAAAGCTGCGTGTCTCTGGCACATGAATTACAGACACAAAAAATCTTTTCACAGAGAAGTCAGTGCAGCATTTCTGTGAGTGCTTATGGCTGTATTTACATAGACCTTTCTGATAAAGCTTACTTTTTTTTTTTAGTTTTTACCTTTCCTTCTCCTTTAATATCCTTCACTCATGCACTGCATACTCAAGGCAAGGCCTTAACTCTTGAGTTAGTGCCCTTTATATGCAAGACAACACTTTATTTAAGTAGCGAATGAGTGACACTTTAGTGTATAACTCAGAGTGGCAGCACTCTGCATGGAACTTATAATTTTGCACAATTTAGTATCATCAGCAAACAGTACTAGGCCAACTGCAAGGTCATTAATAAACAAGTGAAAAAGCAAAGGACCAAGGACTGACCCCTGCGGTACTCCACTAACCACACTGGTTCAATTAGAAAATGTTCCATTTACCACCACTCTCACCACACACCACAAATTGCAAAATTTGTCCTTCGGCCAGTTTTATATCCAAAGTACAAATATTATGTTCTAGGCCAATATTCCTTAATTAATCAGTAACCTTCTGTGTGGTACTGTATCAAATGCTTTAGATCTCATTCATCGCCACTCCAATGTGTAGGCTTCTGCTCACCTCCTCATAATTAAATATCTCTGGCAAGATCTAATACACATAAAATGATGTTGGCCCAACCTCATAGGAGTATATTTATCATACTGTGTAAAATGTGGAGTAAAACATTACCGGTGATGTTGTTTAGCAGCCATTCATATGCTTTGCTTTGGTTTTATAACTGTTGAAATCTAATTAATGATTGGTTGCCCTGGGCAACATCACAGATAATGCATCACTCCACCTTTTACACGGCATGATAAATATACCCCATAGTGTTGAAATTTGCAGTGTATTCAAGTTTCTTATTCCGTTTTACCCCCAGCAAAATCTTTCCTACTACTGATGTCAAATTAGCATTCCTGTAGTTTTCAGACTTTGTTGCATATTAGGGAGTTTGGAGTCAAATTGAAATGGGTCTTAGGGAGTAAGGGGAGAATGTTGCTAAAGGTTAATCAGGTGGGTAGTAATGGATAGTGGAAGTTGCCTACATCTTCCATTTTGGGGAATACAAGGTAAAAGCTTGTGGACCAAAGTACAGGGAGATTTGGTTTGTTTCCCAAGGCCACAAAAGGTATTAGCCAGGAATAAACCAAAACTAAGCCCCCTGAGAAATGTTTCCCCTATATTTGTATTAAATGTAAGATTTACAAAGCTGCAGTTTAGGAATGACTTTACCCCACAGCTCAGTGCTCAGAAGTTAGAGATCCCTGTGTAAAGTCAATGCCAGTGGAGGTGAACTATCCAATCTCGCATAAAAATCGCATAAAAAGTACTACTTTACTGCGGTCTTGCATTTTGCTTCTCATGCTGTTCTAACATAATTTGCTGATGTGACAATTTTCCAGGTCTATTAAATATCTTAAATATAATGTGCCTTCCAGTAATTTTTATTGATGTTAAAGAGTATTCCGACATTTATGCGAGGAACAAAACATGCATATTTATTAGAGCATGAAAGGAATTTGGGACTTTTAGCTAGTATTTAGCCAGTTTAATTTAGTGTCAAAACAATTAGCTGTAAGCATGTGTACCATGCAATTAGTCTGACGCATGTTTCCAGCAGGTGTTGTTGTATTTCCCTTCACTATCTAACATACATGGTAATTTCAGTCCTGCAGAGTCTCACAAAGGAGTTAAATAAGCACAGATCAAGGCAAGTGTTATTGCTGTCCTGCTGTTCTGAGTAAAATGTGTTGTTCAGCCTTATAAATAAAACAGGGATGAATCCAATATATTTTTATTTAGGATTTTATTTTAAATTAGTTTTACAAAAAGAGAAAGTAAAACAGGGAAGGAGGGGCAGCAGTTCAATTAGGGCTCTTCATCCAATTTTTTGGAAACATATCTGCCCTGGCATTAAAGTTCTGTATATGATATCATCAAAGCAGATAAATTAACAGATATAGGACAGTGAGTGATATATTACATTATTAATCTAATTGTCTTATAACCTCATCATTCATATTGTGGACAATATTGCATACGACCAACTGAGTATCTACAAGACTGCACTAGTTCCAGAATGACAAAGAAAAATTGGTCACAAATACTACTGTTTTTGATGACCTATGTTTACTTTTAGTAGCACCAACTCATGTAATGTCCCTGATTTATCTTATTCCACAAGTCCTAAACATGAAAACAAATGAATTCCCAGTTTTACAGGAAATAGGAAAAAGACCTAAACCGATCTTTGGTACTTCTTGGTCAAGAAGTTTCTTGGTGACACATACTATGGCAACAGCATGTAGGGCACAGGAAATAAATGAAAAAATAATTTCCTGCTGGTATAAATACCCTTCTATACTCCATAAAATATTCCCAAGGTGCTCAGAGCCTCAGATACATGCTGGAAATGTAATTTATATAAGGGTGATGTTACATATATGGTGGGACTGCTCCTTGTTGAAGGTATACTGGGTAATAGTTTTGCAATATATTTCAAATATATATTTCAAAGGTCCTAGCTTTAACCTTACCCAGCTACACCCCCTCTCACATAAGACCCTCTCTGGGGGACTGGACAATGGAACTAAATTCTATAATGCATATGGTAGAGTTGTCTTATACTAGTAAGCGACAAGATGCTTATACACTTAAATAGTCAGTGTGGATACTATATAAAGAAATTACAGAATGTAAAGACATGATAGTAATTTAAAGGTGTGGTTCACCTTCATAATAAAATTTGTATATGGCTTTCACGTGTTAAAAGATTTATTGTTGCAATATATATACATTGATGACAATAAAGATTTTAACAGATATTCATCTCGCTAATTCTCAGTTATCTACCAATACTCTGAAAGTGGAACAATAACCTGCATTGGTCAAGCACAATTAAAACAAATCAGCAGTCCACTATGAAACCTCTGTATAATAAGTATGTAACAACCTGCACTTGGGGGGAGAAAGGGGTTTGTTTATACAAAGGGCTTCTCGGTAGAATGCTGATTTATTTCGACTGTGCTTCTACAAGTCAGGAAGTAGAATGTGGCTTTAGTTTCAGTTTCTGAATTTGCCCTGG
Organism: Xenopus tropicalis; assembly: GCF_000004195.4. Classification (NCBI taxonomy): domain Eukaryota; kingdom Metazoa; phylum Chordata; class Amphibia; order Anura; family Pipidae; genus Xenopus; species Xenopus tropicalis. The sequence goes on along the minus strand of NC_030679.2, from coordinate 43,737,401 downwards.
GTAGTGCAAGAAAAAAAACAAAAGACATAGCTATTTCAAAATGAAAACAATAGCAATAAAGAATGTTCAGCTCAAGCCCCCTTCATTGTTCTAATGTTAAAAATGTGATCAACAGCCCTTTTAAGCTTTTACGATTACCCACCAAAGGTCCCTGTGACCTTGGAAAAATGATTAATTGCCCCAGAACCAGAGGTAAGAAACTACTAAGTCATATTGTTACTTTGCCCACATATATTCTCTTGTTACAGCTCCAGAGATGTTCTACCCCAGAGGGCAGATTTGCTATTCTTTTGGTGTAGACTGGTGGTCACTAGGGGTCACTGCCTATGAACTTCTTCGTGGCAGAGTAAGTATCATGGAATCTGTTGCACCGATGCTTGATGCAATATTACAGATGGATTGCATGCTAAGTAGTGTATAAGTGAGACTACGAGTGGGTAGGTGTACAGTATCTCTATACAGTATCTCTAACACTGCCTATGTTGATTGTACCTTTCTATATATCTTTTTTGCTTATCTTAAATTCCACAGCTTATCCAGGTACTATGACCTAACTGATATTTCTCTGGCAAGTTTTGCATACAGTATGTCAGCTCCCCCACGGAATAACAATAGCAGACATTTCCCAAATGAGCCTGACTCACACACAGACTTGGAATTCCTTGACATTCACGAAATGTTGGCATGTCTGAATCTGAGAGCAATGTTACATTTATTTTATAAATCTACTAAAATGTATTTTTTTGTGCATTTCCAGAGACCTTTTCATATTCATTCAAGTACTGCTGCCACAGACATTGTCCATGTGTTTCATACAGCCACTGTGACCTATCCCCCTGCCTGGTCCGAAGAAATTGTTTCCTTACTACACAAAGTAAGTCATAATGGTACAGAATATCATGAAATACAGTAGCCAAAACATTTGGAGCAAGTGTTAGCACCTGGCCAGTGGATTACCTAATGAAAATTATTCTTCAGGTCAATGTTTTTAATAGGGAAAAAAAATAACAGCTATTATTATTATCATGAATTAGGTTGCAAAGATATGGTTCTTTATTGACATCAGTCCCTGCCTCAGAGGAGCATGCAATTTAAACCCCCCTTCAAATTTACATGAAATACCCAATGTAGAGAAAATTTCATTTGGATCCAATTACCCTGCGTGTATGGAAACAGGACTACCTAGAAGATATTAGAAGGTCTGACACATATGGAGAAGTGGCTAATACAGCGTTCAGAGAATTAACTGTGTGTGCCATGGGCCTAATACTCAAGGATCCCTAAGGCTTCACAGCAAAAGTGCCACTGCACTGGTTAAACTGTGTATAGATCGACACTTGAGAGAGCCCCCACTCAGACTTGCCTTGAACAGACACCCAAAGTAGTCAAACAGTAATTGTGAGGCATTTGATGAAATGCAAGTCCCTGAGATATAATGTTCACGTTAATAAAACATGGAGCATTTATGTTTATCTTCCGATTTGTCAAAACAATGCCAGTATTTCAGGCTTCCCATGGATAATCTTTCAACAAATTTCAGTCATTATTCCCAGCTTTCTATTTCCAGGTTATTTTCTCCTAATATTTACAATAGATTCCAACTATCTGTGTAATCACATGGTCATAAAGCAAATCATTTAGGACAATTACCTGGGGAGCTTTTGATATTTACGGCTTCTATCTACATCTGTGTCATAATTCACAATGTGGCGGCAGTGTTGGTCACATCAATGCCTTTGACTAAACTAGGGCACATAGCTAAGTGACAACACGAATAATAGAACAAACAATGCGGTACAAAGAAAATTATTAGATAGTATTATGGATTTCATTTTCTCATATTTGCCTGACTTTTCTGCTTTCCTATGGAATTCTTGTACAGGCCAGTCAGTGAGAATCGAGTACATTGTTCTGCTTCTGGAAAAGGGGTTGGGGTGTACTGTGGCCATTGGGGGACACTGTCAATTTGGAAGAGTTTTAAAGCTTCAAGGGTGTCTCCCATCTTGCCCTGTTTTAATATTGCCTCTTAGTATTAGGTATTAATTTTAACCCAATTTCCAAGTCAGTCTCCCTACATAACTCCTCCTTAATTTTTGTCTGACACAGTTAATGCTGGGGTGGGGCCTAAAGGAGCTTTTAATCTATGCTTTCCATATTTATTATAATATGTTGATGGTTGATCTTTTATTGGTCCATTCTTCTTTATATGAAAGTGAGGGAGTACTGGTATCTGCTTTCTTCTCTTTGTGTATGTTGTTTGAGTTGGGAAGCTCCCTATATATTTTTGTTATTGAGTATATAGTGTGTGCTCGCCTTTTTTGCAGGTAGAATTGCAGGCTTTATTGCCTTGTTGCCAGTTCAAAGATGTTCTCATGAATAGCCTATACACCATTTTCTTTCATATACATCTATGCTTTTGTGACAATGACAAGTTATTGGCAAAACAGACATTTTCAGTTTTGCTTTTGTGTTACAGCTGTTAGATAGAAACCCAGAGGAGCGGTTTTCCTGCCTAGAACATATCCAAGACTTCCCTTATTTATCAGATGTCAACTGGGATGCTGCACTGCAGAAGAGGCTCTCACCACAATTTATCCCAACTGTAAGTTCTCAAAGCAACAAATCTCCTTAAAATGATTTCCTGACCATTCAATATTACATCCAAGAATAACCCAAGGGTATTAATACCCATACAGGAGAGGAAATTTCCTTTAGATTTGATGCATGTGCTTGTCCTTTGTAAAGAGACCGTTTTACCCACTAGATGAGTACTAATCCTTGCCCATCCTAGCTCTCTGTAACCAAGCGCTCACATGATCTAATTTTACTGCTGTCATTTTTAGTATTCTAGAAGGCAATCATAAAGAGGCAAGCACCCCCAAGTTATGGCTCACATTGCTGATTAACTGCTGTTCTTCTGAGGGCTACAAAAACAGATCTGCCAACAGAAATGTCTGTACCAAAAATCTATTGACAAAAATCTATACTTTACATTGTTTTGTGGGATCTTGTGTGGAGTCCTTCTAGCAAGACATCTGGGCTACCTGTATATTTGAACTCCATGTAGTAGGCTTATTTGGATCTGGCTACAGTAAATTGATTTGTGGCAGAATAAGGGGAAAGACAATGTTAAAAAGGCAGTATAGATCTATAGTTGGATATAGTTATAGCAATGGTTTTTTAGCTTTAAGTCCAAAGAAGAAATAGCCTTTATGTTGACTTTTTTTTTTTCTTTTTGACGACATCACCTTCCCCCACTGAAAATGATTTGTGCATGGAAAAAGAAAATGGCCTCATAGTTAAAAAGGAGCTTAAAACAACCAGTTCTTTATATATATATAAATATAATATTATTTTTTTATTAATCACACCGCACACTGGCTATGTACCACAGGATTGCCTTCTTGAGTGCAGTGACATCCGTTTACTGTGCTTTTCCAAACAGAAAGGCCGACTAAACTGTGATCCAACATTTGAGCTTGAAGAAATGATACTGGAATCTAAACCTCTCCACAAGAAAAAGAAGCGGCTAGCAAAGAAAGTGAAGGACACTGGGAAGTCTAACACAACTCTGGTAGGAAATTAGCCACAACATTCTTCTTTCTTTATTTGACATTAAATATTTTTTACAACATAAGGATGAAAATCAAAATGCAGTTTTATATTGTATTTTGTTGATTCATATAAAAACTCTCTAGTGACATATTTCAGCTGTCAAGGTTATCTCAGCAAAATGTCTGATCTCCTACCTTCATATTTTTTCCTGTCACTTGTGTCTGCCTTGCTCCCCCTTCCCCACTTACTGAATTCTCTTCAACCCTGTACAAGGGGTGGGGGACAATGAGGACCCAGGAAAATTAATGCCATAGCAACCTGATTATCTGAGTTAACTGATAATTGATTTTGGCCAGTTAGGTTGTTAACTAGCACAGTCCAGAAATTCTTCTCTCACAGTGTAAGTACAGGGCTACAAGTGTGACTGTCACACTAACTACAGGATATTTGACAAGTTTATGGAAGATAAGGATGCATGACTATGATAAATTGGGGTTTCATTGATCAAAATAGTGAGTACTAGATATGGGCACTCTCATTGAGCACTCTATGAGCACTCTCTTTTTGGAGCAGCCCCAGCTCATAATGCCACATATACTCTTACATGACTTGCAGCTTTTCAAGGTTTCTGTAATTTGCTTGCATGGCTGGTTCCAGAGATTATTATTCAACTCCTTATGATTCCCCTGTGTTTAACTGCCGTGAGAATGTTGTGTGGTTTGGCCCTAGCTAAGAGCTAATGAAAGTTAGACTGTAGAGTTGCTAGAAAGTTGTCTTCAAGGTCAATTCATTTATTGGCTGGAAAGTAGAAAATGACATTGTTTGAAGAAAGGGAAAATGTTAAATGTTTTATTCTCCTTCTGGCGATTTACGCTCCTTTGCTTGCAGATTATGGGATGTGATAGAAAGTTAATGTCTGTATTATTGGCCTACAGCTGACTCTGCCTTATTACAGAAGTTTTGTAGGTAAAGTTAATCCTTAGACACTCTTAATCACATAGAGATGTGAGACCATTCTCTGTGCTGTAAATATAATTCTTTCACAGTGAACAAATATAAAGGCTATCATTGACCACTATCCATGGTTTAATAATCCAGTTTATTTTGTTAGGCAGCAACTCTGTAGACTGGCAACAGTTTACACTAACTGCCAATCTGCTTTGCTCCCACCACATCTATAGGAACCATCATTACTCAATTAAATTCTATGTATTTGATCAATATTTATACACTACCCCGGGGGATCATACTGAAGTAAACTGTTATTTTCATGAATTAATGACACATTTGCATTAATAGAAGTCAATTAGTCCAAAACTGTACTTGATAAACGGCCCGCCCATTGTCTGTTGTATTTTGGTTCAAATGCTCTTATGGAGATTTAACAATCCTGCATACTTGTAAGTTTAAACTAACATTAAGGGGCTGATTTACTAATCCACGAATCTGAATGGGAAAAATTTGCATTGGAAACAAACATTTTGCTACTTTTTCGTATTATTTGAGATTTTTTCGTTGCCGTTACGTCTTTTTCGTAAATTGTCGCGACTTTTTCGTAGCCGTTACGACTTGCGCGAAATTCGTATTGAGCGCTCGTAAACGGCGGGCAAAACTTTCAGACTTTGCATGATTTTGGAAGCCTCCCATAGGGCTCAATGGCACTCTGCAGCTCCAACCTGGCCCAAGGAAAGTCTCCCATAGGGCTCAATGGCACTCTGCAGCTCCAACCTGGCCCAAGGAAAGTCTCCCATAGGGCTCAATGGCACTCTGCAGCTCCAACCTGGCCCAAGGAAAGTCTCCCATAGGGCTCAATGGCACTCTGCAGCTCCAACCCGGCCCAAGGAAAGTCTCCCATAGGGCTCAATGGCACTCTGCAGCTCCAACCCGGCCCAAGGAAAGTCTCCCATAGGGCTCAATGGCACTCTGCAGCTCCAACCCGGCCCAAGGAAAGTCTCCCATAGGGCTCAATGGCACTCTGCAGCTCCAACCCGGCCCAAGGAAAGTCTCCCATAGGGCTCAATGGCACTCTGCAGCTCCAACCTGGCCCAAGGAAAGTCTCCCATAGGGCTCAATGGCACTCTGCAGCTCCAACCTGGCCCAAGGAAAGTCTCCCATAGGGCTCAATGGCACTCTGCAGCTCCAACCCGGCCCAAGGAAAGTCTCCCATAGGGCTCAATGGCACTCTGCAGCTCCAACCCGGCCCAAGGAAAGTCTCCCATAGGGCTCAATGGCACTCTGCAGCTCCAACCCGGCCCAAGGAAAGTCTCCCATAGGGCTCAATGGCACTCTGCAGCTCCAACCCGGCCCAAGGAAAGTCTCCCATAGGGCTCAATGGCACTCTGCAGCTCCAACCTGGCCCAAGGAAAGTCTCCCATAGGGCTCAATGGCACTCTGCAGCTCCAACCCGGCCCAAGGAAAGTCTCTCATAGGGCTCAATGGCACTCTGCAGCTCCAACCTGGCCCAAGGAAAGTCTCCCATAGGGCTCAATGGCACTCTGCAGCTCCAACCTGGCCCAAGGAAAGTCTTCCATAGGGCTCAATGGCACTCTGCAGCTCCAACCTGGCCCAAGGAAAGTCTCCCATAGGGCTCAATGGCACTCTGCAGCTCCAACCCGGCCCAAGGAAAGTCTCCCATAGGGCTCAATGGCACTCTGCAGCTCCAACCTGGCCCAAGGAAAGTCACGATACTGAAGCTTGAATGAATCCGAAACTTTCGTACTCAGCGCGACGGCTATGAAAAAGTCGCAACAATTCGCGCAAGTCGTAACTCTGCGAAAAAGTCGCGACAATTTACGAAAAAATCGCAAAATACCGATCATTACGAAGAAAACGCATTCGGACATTTCTGATGTTCTAGGTATGGCCTCCTGACCCCCCACCCCACACACACATGATTTGCACATGCACAAGAATAACTTTTCCCTCTGTACATTCCTTTTGAATCCTGATGATGAGCAATCCTTTTCTCTGAGTAGAGAAACCACCATTTTTACGTAAGGTGCCCATCACAAGCCGATAAAAGCTGCTGACAGACCAAGTCAGCAGCTTACAGGCCCATATATGGGGGCCTCCAATGGGCCTCCCTGACCAATATCTCTCTCAAAATCAGCTAGATATTAACAGTTTTAAAAATCCCTTGGGGCAAGAAACGCATCAGCTCCTTGACACGGCCCTTGCCACCATGGCCTGCTTGTACTGTGTTATGATCTGATAGTTTGAATCAGGGCTTAACAATTAGATCAGCCCAATATTACCAAGCTCAAGGTGAGCATATAAGTAAAAGTTCTGCTTGTTTGGCAACCTTGCCAAATGAGTAAATCTCATGTATGGCCAGTTTATCATTTCTAGTCCCCTGCTAGGATCCACCCCTTGGTGTGGTGTTAGCGTCATTGCACTCCTTTTGCTGTACCACTAGCTGACGATTCTTACCATTATATATATGGCCAGACAGGGAGCCCTTTACTGTTAGAAATTAAAAAATAATACTGTTGTAAAGTATGAAGAGACACAAACTGGGGATGTTTAGCCACAACCTAGGTCCACTCAAGCCATGCCATTTCCACCCATAAACCAGTCCAATGTTCCAATCCCACTCCGGCTCAACCACTGATCTGCTCTCCCTGTTTTGAAGGATGTGTTTGAAGGGTGAGTTTCAATACTTTTCAATGTCAGTGGGAGTAAAATTAGGGTGAATAGTCTGACAGTGTTCCTGCTCCTGCGGGTTGCAGGGTGAGTGAGGGATAAATGAGGGTGACTTTCTAAAAATTACAAATGTCTGGTTGTGTGGAAAATAAAGTCTATTAATCCATGATTCTGCATCCCATTGGAATACACTGTAAAATAGTGTTAATTCAAGCAGGCCTCTGACAACTAGCAACAGGTTATTGATCAGAACCAATGCACAATGTTAGCTTACGTTCTGAAATTCTTAATGGATCTAAACTGAAGGAGCTCTCGTTAGTCAATAATTTGAATTGTTTCCGACTTGTTATATTTTGCCAAGAATGCTTTAAGCAATTGTAAATTGCACGTGCCCAGTTCTGCTCTAGCTTTCAGGCATCTCATTTTGATAGATGAAAATTACAAATGGCTGACAAAATGTAAAATCTTAAGTGATAGATTGCTAGCTCACTTAATTTAAGTGTTTTTTTAAGCGTGTGCTGTAACTGAGCATTAATTACATTATAAGCATTCAGCATCAATTGATCCATGGCAGTTCGTATTGCTGAGCAAAGCCTGAGCGCAGTATTTCCCCCAGCAGATGCAAGGGAAGCTTTCCTTTATTTGCAGATGCTAAGAAGTTCTGACCTGGAAAATTCACATACAAATCTCTCAGACCATTGATGCTTTAAGTGGAAAAACCATGGCAGTCAAAATGCTGTCACCTATTCTGGTAATAATAAATAAAAAGTGCAGTGTCTGACACACATGGAACAGTAATAGATGGAACTCGCACAAAACACTTGTGTAGAGTTGGAATCACCATTTGGAATGCCCAGCTTCAGTCCCGATACACTGCATGAATACTTTCTTCTAGCAGCCATCATAGAAACTGAAAGACAGTTGCATCCATTAAAATGCTGTTCACAAAGGTGTTTGCATCTATTTGTATTTCTTTATACTTTTCCTGCTTTGCTGCATTTTGCAACATCAATACATGATGTTCAGGCTGCTTCCAGGGCTCTCTTTGTGCTTTTCAGTTGACTTGCACCTAATCAATCACACTAATGCTGCCATGGACATGATCCAATCTGCACCCACTGATGCCAGCAAATTGCAACTTTGCAATACGCATATTGGTAAATTGTGCACAAATTGTGGTGCATGCTACTTGTGGTGCATGCTACTTTGTCCATCCTTCTAACTTCTATATTAACAATAATATTATTTTTTTTAATCACTGTTTTGTTGACAATATGGCCCAGTAATGGCAATATCAGACATATAGTACCTCATGTAAGTTAGTTGTTCAGAATAGTTGTCCTGGTAACAAGAGTATAAGTGTATGGAAAAATTGTGTCCCCCTGTAAGCACATATTTTAGATACAGTAGAAGACAAGTGACCTACATAGAGCAAAAAAAGGCGTGGGATGTGTTATCTGGAAACCTGTTATCCAGGAAGCTCTGAATTGCAGGAAGGCCATTTTCCATACAGTCCATTTTAATTATATGATTCTGATTTTTAAAACTGATTTCCTTTTTCTCTGTAATAATAAAACAGTACCTTGTACTTGATCCCAACTAAGATATAATTAACCCTTATTGGAGGCAAAACAAACCTACTGGGTTTATTTAATGTTTAAAAATTATTTTAGCAGACCACATAATTCTATATGTAATAAAAGTCACTTAGTTTGCCCAGGAGCAGTAACCCATAGCAACCAATATGATATTTGCTTTTAAACAGGTGACCACTAAATTATAGGTGCTGATGGGTTGATATAGGTTACTGCTCCTGGACAAACCTTATATTACATAACCCTATTAATGTAAGAAGATCCAAATTATAAAAAGAAAAAACCTGGAAAACCCCAGGTCCAAAGCATTTTGGATAACAGGTCCCGTAACACTAAACTAGAACTTTTAAAACATTTTCATTTTGACCTTCATAACGTTTGCCCTTTGTTCATTCCTTTTGCATCCTTATTCCATGATATATACATTACTGAAGAATGGCAATCTGCAGAAACACTTGGACTCCGTGGAGAGAGACTTCATTGTTTTCAATAGAGAAAAGTAAGTTTGACTTGTGCTTTTTTATATTAAAGAGGAATGTACAGCAATAAAAAAGAAAAGTCACCCAAATGTATAGGGATGTCTTATTAATCTGTCTACAAAACGTCTTTATTATTATCATTATTTCCTTATTATTTCTGATATATCCAATGTGGTATTGGTGGTTTCCTTCACTCTTACCATTTTTCTCCTGCTGTGAATCTCTCACTCATGCGGTGAGTCCCAGACTGATTGCAGGAGCAAGTGATTACGCTGGAAGAAAATTGGTAGGTTGAGAAGCAGGTATTATTGATTTTCCTGGTCTAACAAAGTGCTTTAAACTCATGTCAGTGATTTGGAATGCCCAACAATGTGATTGTATTATCTAAAAAGAATTCTGGGAGCACTGTAATTTAATTCATATACTGATATATAAAAAAATTAAAAATCTTTTTGCAAAAGAGATCTATTAAACGTCCCTTACATGTATGCATGCATTCTAGAGCTGTGATTGTTCCTATTTGCACAGCTGCAGAGCAAATGCATATAGGACTATCTTTAGTCATGGCAGGCATCTCACTGGGTATCCCATGGCAACCACTCAGATATTGGCTCTTTTTATTCTACCTGGAGTACACTGATAAAACCTAATTGCTGATTGGCTGCCTACTACATTAGGGCAAATTTTCCCATATACCAGGCATTATTCAAGTGCTATCCATGATACATAAACAGACAGGGATAAATGGATGGTGATATAAGGTGTTTTCCTTACCTCGTGGCAGAACCATCGTTGCATCTATAATGTGTCAATGGAATTTTAAATATTGTACTATTCAGGTTTTATTCAGCACAAAATTTTAGTGCATCTTTTTGATCATTTCACTGTATCCTTATTTCTCTTTGTCTCTCCTAAATAAAATATCTAATGATATACATTAAAAATTGAGGAGTCTGATTTACTAAAATTGCTGCAATCAGACCTGTGCTTGTCTTTTATAATTTGTAGCTGACCGATCAAAACTGGTTGCTATTGGTAACTGTACTGGCGCAATTTAGAACTTTTGTTAGTAAATTCTTGTGTAAGCATATCTATATTTATTTATTTTCCTACTTCCCTGCAGAACACACATGGGGCCCCGATTCACTAAAGTGCGATTTAACGTGCGCTATTTTTAGCGTGTGTTAAAAATTTTATCGCGTCTTAATTTTCGCGACTTTTCGCACGATTCACTATAAGCATACTCGTGCTATTTTACGCGCGGTATTTCATGCGATAATTTTGTCGCGATAAATAGCGCACGCGGTATTTTCCGCATGCGCTAATTATCGCGACTTATTTAACGCAAAAAAGCGTGCGATAATTTTTATCGCACTTTAGTGAATCGGGCCCATGGTTCCTTAAGAAATGTCATAAGAAGTCTTCATTACACATTGGGGGTCATTTACCAAGACCTGGGGCAGAAGTGCATTAGCATTAAGGGGAGCAAATAAATGGGTGAGGGGCAAAGCATAGCATCCGCAGTGTAAGGGAGCCCTATTCTTACCACCTACATATCTGAACCCCTTTATGAATACATTACTGTGGTACAAAAAAATGGCAGTTTAAGCCCTGTTTTTGCACTTTGCACCCTATCTTACTGCTTGTAAAAGAACCATATTATCTTATAGACCCTCCTATAAAGGATATGCCCAGTGTTGGCCAATGAACCCCAGTGTTTGTTAAAAATAGGGCACAGTCCTGTAGTCATTTTAAGGATGTACTTATCTTAAATGCCCCTCTATCCCTGTCGCTGAGTTTTAACTTGAAGCCACTTATTGCAGTAGTTACTGTACAACACCCCCAATTGCTTGACCCGCTCAGCAGAGTGCACCTTGGAGAATACTTGGGATTGGCTTGGCACATGAGCAATACAGTTTCTTTAGGTGTTTCCATTATTTTGTCTCCCACATTATGTATACATCTGTAAAGAATTACTAATGGATTGTCTTGAGCTACAAGTCAAGTCAATAGTTATATTTGTGTTTTTCAGGAGTCAACATGATCATAATGATAACCAAGAAAGCCTAACTGTGGTCCAGACCAAAGAAGAGGATGATGATGGAAAGAACAATAATCTGTCGATGTTATAATCTTCTCCTCCATATGCACTGAATATGTGGCCATTGCAATTCAGGATAGGCTCAGCCATTGCTTGAGATGAATACAATACACATATATATCTCTCAGGAGATCCAGAGCCAGAGTGCTTGGTGAAAGGAGGCTGCTTAAGGGCATAGTTGATATAGGTGTGTACACCAGAATCTTGAGATGCTTTGCTAGTTGGCAACCTGCTTATAGGCATTTTTTAGCAGATGGGTAAACAGTCAATAACTAGTTCAATTACTGCTACATATTACACGTCTGAGGCTTTTTGGTTAATAAGAGATAGATTTAAGAGCTACCTTAACATTCATGAAGTACTTTTTCTATGTAAAAACAGTTACAATATTTAATATTAATTACCATTTCATTATGTAGCAATGGTTTATTTCTTCAAAGAACAAGTGCACAGTACAATTTTGGACATCAGTTGCCATGTTTATACCCATAATGCAGATTTTTCCCCATAATTCTGTGCAGGGGGTTTCATTGTCCACTTCAGCAAAATGAATCCAGAGGCACACGCATGTGGTAGCACTTCAAGTGGTCAGCGTTAAAATGGCATTATCGTAGGATTTCTGTTGCTGTTGGAACCCTGGAATTAGTGCCATGTTCAGGGTGGCAGTAGCGCCAGGGTTCCACAGTGTCAAAAGGTGCTTTTAGCAGAAGAGGCACAATGGCAGTTGGCGCAGGTGTATGAAAGGACAAGGAGTGTGTTTGGATACAGTACTGTTAATGAATAGCAGCAATAAGATTTACCTTTGCACCCGTTTTTGCACCAGTGGCTGCATTCGTAAATGACCCCTCTGTTGTTGGGGGTGGAGATCTGGGAGTGTCAATTGTGTAAGATATTTTTGTCTGTCCTTGTGTTACAGTGAATGAGCAATATGCAAAGATAGGGGTATTTGTTGCCATATGTGGAAGAAGAGTTCTGCAAACCTCTCTGTTTTTAAGACCATCCTGTAGATCAAATGTCTGTGTTTCTTTGTCCTTTAAAGACGTACATTAATTATATGCACTGGAGTAAATCTCAGAGATGCTGTTTTATAGACATCAATACATTATTATGCAATGTCTCTTAGTATCTGGATAAACTTATTTGTTCTGTTGTCTTCACTTGTGAACCAGACCATTTGATTTGTTAAGAAAAGAGCCAAGGCATGTGTATTATAAAGGTATATTTGTTATTATGTCTCAGTCTCCTTTTTTTTAATACTGTACCTATCATAAAGGTACAAACTTTATTGTTTAGATTGTGTGATAAGTGTTTGCCTAGGTCTAGTAATCCATAGCAACCAATCAACCGAGCAGTAAATGATTCCTTCTGATGGGTTACTATGGCTTACTGTTTACAATATATTTGCAAACACAGCATACAGTAAATAGGGACCACCTATATTACAGGACACAAGTAGATTCATTCAGCATAGTCCCCATTCTGTATGTTTTAACCTTCTGGTGAGCATATATTTAAAAATTCAGCAAATGTGAATGTCTTCATGAGATTCCACTGCATTTATAACTCTCAAAAGATCTGAGAAAAATGTGTCAGACTTGGGTTCTAAGCCATTTACTGCTCATTGGGCAGCAATTAGATTTGATATACTAAGTAGGGTATGGCCTAAGGGCAATTAATCTAATACATAGTAATATAACCATATTCAGCATATTCCTAGTTCCTGATTTGAAATGTATGGCAAGATCTCTTTTCTTCCTTGACTGTCCCATGATTCCATGCACAACTGAGAAAATGCATGTACATATGTTGTTTGGCAGAAAAAGCATCATATTATTGACAGAGCTCATTGATTTACCCAAACACATACTGTAAGTGCCTGAGATATGTTCAGTCGCCATTTGGAACCCTAATCCCAAGTATCATATTACCAGCTAAATGAATGTATGTATGATGCCTCAGCACTCTTACCCTTTCAGAGGACCTTCTAATTATACCAAGGTATCCTTCTACACATACATTAACCTTTCCTTTATACGGATATATACAGATATATGTAATATACCTATGAAAACTATGCCGAGTACATTGTATTAATAAGGAAGGCTTTTGAGCCTTTTTCATTATTTGTGGTTATGCTATTTTTGTTTGACTCCCAACAGGCAGCAGTACAACCAGAAAAAGAGAAAGCTGTATTAAAATATGCATACTTCCCTTTCAAGCAGGCAGATTTGAACTGGGAGAAGAATAAGGCCTTCCTTCTGTGGGAATACAGATTTTATGCTCATTTATTCTACTCATTCATACATTTATTTTATTAGCCTGTATTTAAATAGCACTAAGACTTTGGGCTTTTAAAAATATAAGTTTATGTACACTGTAAGGAACCAATGATACTCACACACACACATAGGGGCTGATTTACTAATCCACGAATCCGAATCCCGAATGGCAAAAAATCGGATTGGAAACGAACATTTTGCGACTTTTTCGTATTTTTTTCGATTTTTTCGTCACCGTCGCGACTTTTTCGTAGCCGTTACGACTTGCGCGAATTGTTGCAACTTTTGCATAGCCATTATGACTTCCGTGAATTGTCGCAACTTTTGCATAGCCATTATGACTTCCTTGAATTGTCACGACTTTTGCATAGCCATTACGACTTTCGCGAATTGTCGCGTTTTTATCGCATTGAGCACTCGGAAAATTTGCGACAATTCACGAAAAAGTCGCAAAATACTGATCATTACGAAAAAAACTCATTCGGACGTTTTTCGGACGTTCGTGGATTAGTAAATGTGCCCCATAGGGTCAGTTTCATTGGGGGCCAATTAACCAATTGAAGGAAACTGGAGTACCTGGAGAAAACTCATGCAGTTATGGGTAATGCACACAAACTCCTTGCAGTTATGGAATTGAAATGATGACTCCGGTGCTTCAACACAGCAAAGCAAACAAGCAAGACCCCATGCTGCTCATGTAGCACTCACGTAGGTTCAGCATTGTCTCACATAGTTATGCAGCAACTCCCTTAGCCAAGACAGACAACAAAAATGGCAGCATACAGTAAATCAACAGCTGCTTCCCCTCGTCCACCTTTCTGCCACAATATCTAGAAATATCTTCTACACACACATCTACCCAAAGATTTCCTTTTTCAATATATAATACTTTGGCTTTACCTCTTTTGACTGTACAGTTATAGAAGATAAAACTAAGCCACTGGAAGCATTACATGTATGTTAACGGTTCAGTATATTTAGGGGCCGTACTGCAGCAGCAGGATACTATTTTACAATGCACACTGCAAGCCTTCTATGACATCATACTGTTTAATTCAGAAATGCTACTATTGACATTTCTCTGGAATCCCTGTTTTTGTTAATATTAATATTCTAACAAAAATCTGTATTTAATAAACTATCAGTTTTACTGGCAGTTTCAATTATCATAGGCACAGCAGAAGTATACATGCCCCATTTAACCCCCCCCCCAACTAAGTGTCAGCGAGACTCTCTGAGCAGATCACAAGTCTGTTTCCTAGAAAGGGTTGTCATTTTGACAGCACTTGGCAAAGAAACGCGAGCCATCTGCATGCCAGCAGGGAACAGCAATGAGCTGGAAGCTATTACACAGCTGGGGTGGGTCCTGGGTAGGTCATTAAGAAGAGCCAACATTGAAGAAGACTGAATATTTAAGGGAGTCCTGTTCTGTATTCTTTGACCGCTGTGGTGAGGAATACATGCTGGGCTTATATACATCCTAGAAGCTCTCTGGGAATATCAGTTCTTTACTAAGGGTTTTCAAAATAAATATAAAATGCAACCCATGAAAGGAATGCAATTTGCCTTTACTCTATGGTATATGAGATACATATTTATCTCAAAGGATAATAGTGATAGTGCTTTTCTTGGTGGAATATTATAAAAAAAAATCATTGAGAGTGCTCGGGACCTGGGGTTTTCAGGATAAAGGGTCTTTCTGTAATTTGGGTCTCCATACTATAAGGCTACTAAAAAATCATTTAAACATTAAATAAACCCAGTTTGATCTTTTGCCTTCAATAAACATTGATCATGTCTAACTGGGATCAAGGAATTCTTTTATTATTACAGAGAAAAAAAGAAGTCCTCTTTAAAAATGTTAATTATTTGCTTAAAATGCATCCCACAACTGTATTAAAAGGCAAGTAAGGCAACTATCACTAAGCCTTTTAGATTGACCTTATAGCAATGAGCTGCTGTGCCCCAGGCAGTCACTGGGCAATAATTTGACATTAAAAAGGAAGAAAGACAAAGGAGATAACAGGAAGGACAATATTATATTCATTAAGGTAACAAATCTCAATAAAGATATTTACACTAACCTATAACAGATCCCTTTTCAGACAGTGACTGCCATATGTAACTGGCACTTCCTACATGGGTGTTAACCTTTGGTCTATGTAACTATCACTGCGCTTTCAGGGAGAACAGTTGAATTCATTAAATTCATTTAAATAGGTGAAGGGCCTATAATAGATCCAACCTGTCAAGCACTCCGGGCTATGTATAAAAGAGAGCGTTCTTGTCTGATTACAGTCTGAAAGCATCTTCTTCAAATATATTGGACTGCAAAATGCCCCATGTCTCATCAGACTTCACTCAAGCAGATAACAAGGTTACATAACTGTCAAGTTTTGCAGAGCTTTAGTTTTCTTTAAATTACATCAATGCCATACAAACAAAATGACCACATAGGGGTCGAGCCCCTATGGTCCGAACAGCCTTTCCATGTGCCTGAACCCCAAGTCGCTGTGTTGGCGCAGGCACATGGAATGGATCTGGCACCAAAATGCATGTAGTGGCTTGGGGAGCAGGCACATCTGAAAGCTTTACTGGAGCATAGGGGCTGATACTCAGCTTCCATTTATCTGCAGGCCCATGTGCTTTAAGCCATAGGCAGAATACACACGAATTAGACTTCAGATTAAGTGCTTGGAGACATAATTAAAATATTTTCTTTTCATGTTATTACTCTTTTAACTCACTCTAACTGCACTTTTGGATATACAGTACATCCACTGAATATACAGCCCACTGTTTTGCTAAATATGGCAGCCTTTCCATGGGATTCATTAGAAGCAGTGATTCCTATGACAGCAGGGTATGACACTATACATATAGCATTTCAGAATCTATGTTCTGGCAATGTTAAAAACAGACACGAGTCGTTGTACTTTCAAATACATCCCTGCAGAGTCTGTTCAGCTTGAGACCATTCTGCATATAATTCATTCTATTAGCATAAAAAGGCATCTCATTTACATATTTGCCTATTCACTTTGAATTGTGACTTCCACAACTGTCAAAGCAACGTGTTCCGTGCACTTCCAACCTGTCTGTAGCACGCTGGGAGGCAGAGTGTGCATCAAGCCAAACCGTAACCAACGGCACCATTTCTTACGAAGTATTATTGTGCAGATGAGTTTCTATTGGGGACTTTTTCCAGTTTAGACATATATTAAATATCCTACTCCTCCTGGCAGTCTGCCTTCTGTGCACAGTGCTAAGAATTCACAGACATAAAAGTGTATCTATCAACCAATCATAAGGAATGTCTGAAGTCAGTGGGGTCATTTATAAATACAGGGCAAATTTGCACCTGGGCAGTAAAGGTGGCCACACACATGGCGATCTGACGATGTTTCGTGCGACCATCAGTCGCACGAAACATCGTCAGATCCGCCACACACCGTCAGGGCTGAAACAGCAGATAAGGAGGTAGAAACAATAGGATTTCTACCTCCTTCTGCCGATTCAGCCCTGACGGCATATTTTGGTCAGGGGCCTTTCTATGGCGCCGGATCAAAATCTTTTAACCGGTCCGATCGGCGAGTCGACCGATATCAGCAGCTTCCTGCGATATCGGTCGACTCGCCGACATGCCATACACGCACCGAATACCGATACGATAGTATCGGTGCGTGTATGGCCAGCTTAACTCTTGGCAACCAATCAGAGTCTGCTTTCATTGTTATACCTGCAGCTGGCTGGAAAAATGTAATCAATGGTTACTATGGGTTACTGCCCGGGTTCAAATATGCTCAGTGTTTATAAACGAGCCCTAGTGATTGGTATATATATGTTTATGCCAATTCAAATAAATATACTGCATTGTTATATTGTACTTCTTGTACACTATCCCGAGTTGCTAAATTGTATAAAGCTCATCAAAAATAGTATAGGTAACTCTAAGAGAATTAGTCACTGTGCCAATTTCTCAGCGTCTAAACGCATTCAGGTATTACAGGATGAACCGTAGTGGTGCAGGTATTATATTTGACATTTTCCCTTCCCCTGTTCAAAGTATATGCACTTTCAAGGTTCATACATTTGATCTGAAATCAAAGAGCATTCGAGAAAAAGAAAAATGAACAATGCAATCCTACTCACAGCTAAGCACATACTCTCTGAAACATTCAGAAACCTCTGTCTGCAAAATGAGCCCTTTGAGATTCCTTATTTGCTGATGCTTCAAACTCATCTGTATAAAAGTATAATAGTAAGTGTAGTTTCTGTTTAATTTTGATATGAAGTTGACAATATTCCGCCTAAATCAAAAAAAGCAAAAATGGATAAAAATTGGTCAAAATCAGAGGCAGTAGAGCAGAGCAGTTCTCTCTGAGTAAGGTAAGTTTCTCTCATAATAAATCTCTGATACAATAAATTCCCTTTTTTCTACTATTTAAAAACACTGGTCAGCTGATCTCTAGGGAAATGATTCTAACCAGTCCATGGGTTTCCATAAATGTGTTTATTCCTAATAAATGTGTTCTTCCCATGTGCATGAGTGCTTCCAGATTGCGTGACTTTGAGAACTGAATGGGAAGCACCCAGAATGTGCATATGACTTGGTGAATGCTGGTACTAGTCGTATATTTTATAAATACATAGGTATTGGATCCATTATCTGGAAACCCATTATCCAGAAAGCCCCAAATTA
Organism: Xenopus tropicalis; assembly: GCF_000004195.4. Lineage (NCBI taxonomy): Eukaryota > Metazoa > Chordata > Amphibia > Anura > Pipidae > Xenopus > Xenopus tropicalis. The sequence goes on along the minus strand of NC_030679.2, from coordinate 43,719,048 downwards.
CAGCAAGAAGACAAAAAGGAACACCAAGAGCTCCAATAGTGTAATAAGTTTTTACAAGGAGTAATGGTAGAATAAACAAATTAATACTCACAAGCCAGGGTTACCAATAGGCAACCACTGTATAGGCAGGTGGGGAGATTATCCTGACCCCACTCAGGAATAAGAAGTCGCTCTCTGTAGAAGGAAGAAAAATGGGGATAACACCCCTCCACTCGGGGTGGACTCGGTATAGTGATAAGACAAAACAGAGGCGCCAAAAGGATAAAATTAGCTAAAAACACTTAAAAACCCTATGGGTAATTCAGAGGAGGTAGTAGTAAGCTTACCTCCTCCAGGCAGACACCAACAAAAGTGGTAATTTTCAGTAATAGTTTATTCACAACAATATTGCAACCCGTTTCGCAGGCATTTCCTGCTTCATCAGGCAATGTAGAATAAGCGCAAAAAAAACAACAGTGTCTTTGTATAAACACACCAGGAGCCTCTGTGAGTACAAATTACAGTAAGGCCATCTTTAATAGACTTCATTTTAATCAAATAATTTGCATTTTTAAAAAGAATTTCCTTTTTATTCTGTAATAATAAAACAGTACCATGTGCTTGATCCCAAGGGTATAACTAATCCTTAATGGAGATAAAACAATATATTTATATATCATGTTCCATTCATTTTCCTAAAATTGTTTTTGGGTATTATTGTATGCATAAATATCCCTTCCCTACTAACATTGGATTTATAAATAGGTGACTATACATCCACCTGGTTCAACAGATGGAGCCAAAGAGAAAGATCCACCCCTTTGTGTGAAAGGGAGTGGTCTATCTATGAGCCAATAATACAGAACATGCTAATAGCAAAATAAATACATGTGCATTTGCGCAGTAACAGTGAAATAAGGAAAGTGGAGGGTTTAAAGCTATAGGGATTGTTAACCCTTTAGGTCTCTACACTCCCTTTCACCAAGAGTTATCAATCAAAGAGAATGGGATCTCTTTGGCCAATAGATGCTCTAATAAAGTTGATGGAAAATGTCTAAATCACTGACAAGGCTGTGCCACATACAGTTATATTAGGGGTGGCCATCAGGCTGGTATTTAATAAAATGCTTGCTGACAATGTTATTTAAAAAATAACAAGGCTGGTCATTTTTTTCCAGAAAGGATGATAATGCTACATCCAAATGTTGGGAAAACATGAGTGGGTCACTTCTGGGTAGGGAATCAAACTCCCCACATGCCAAGGAATGGAAGCACTAGAATGTTCTTAAGTAACCCTGACAGATCTCCTGTGTACTAGTGGAAATACAGAATAATGGTCTGGCAGCTCAATGGAGTATGGGCAATATGGCCAAATGTATTCTTCTTTGTCTAATCAGATTCACTGACTTTCTGCTCAATCAGAATAGAGACTTCTGGCAGTCTCTAGTGGTTATCTGAGGAGGCAGAGGGAGAGTAATGAAACAAACCTAAGCAGTGATGTAACATGGATCCCTGCCTCGGTGCCACTAGGTTTATACTCATAAAGGATTCAGGATGCCACGTGTGGTAGAAGGGGACCAGAAACTTTGTTTTTGCTGAGAAGACCCAGGGAAGTTAAGCCGCTGTACTTATGAGATACAGTATATACCTGTTACCATTTTGTGGATATAAACAGCACCAACATAATATAATTTTGGCAGTATCTCACATGCAAAAAAAGGCTATGAATATCTCATGGAAAACGTAGTGCCAAGTATTCCGTGATGAACTAAGTCTGACCTTTTTATCTTATTCTGCGTAAAAGGGCCCATTTATAGCATGTCACATGTAAAGGGTGAATGTTTAGAAAACATGACGTGGGGCCCTTTGTAAGGACGTATAAATAGGTATTAACATGATGTGTTGTCCTGATGAGTATTATGGTGATTTATAAATAAAGTATAATAACAGGGAAGATATAATAGAAACTAGTAATTTGACTACAGAACATTTGCCATATAGCCAGCAGGTAAACAAGAATGCTGACTGGGACCTTGTTGCCACCTAGTGGCTAATATGTAGTACTGCAATATACTGAAGGATTTTGGCCAAGGGTATTATGAATTAGTCATTTAATCCAATAAAGAGCCTTCCTGGCAGCCTGCTCAGAGGGGAGCATTGTAACTAATATCCAGCACATGCCTAGCTAAGATATCAGCAGATCCAGGTTGTTGCAGCACTGAACATTTTCACGGCACTGATTCAAATGGATTATAATACATGACAGCTTGGTAACTAGTGAGGGTTTTGGTGAGCTGTGCAAAGGAGGAAACCAAAAGTCCAGATTCTAAAAATGAAATAAAATACTTTTTATAACCAGCCAGTCCATAGGTTGCCTCTGAATATATGCTGAAATTAAGTTTTGTATAGTTTTGTATAGTGGTATATATTCTGCAGCTCTTTCCAAACATCATGCACAACAGCCCCTGCCCCAGTGGAGCTTATACTCTGTGGTCAATATCACACAGAATGTGGTGGGTGGAGACTGGAGTACCCGGAGGAAACCCATGCAGACATGGGGAGAACTAAATCCTGTAATGAAGCAGAGATAACCACTGTACCAAGTTCTCTATGGGTTTGTCATTAGGTCCCATGTTTGGAAACAGAACAAGACTCTTACAATAATACGGACAGTTTAAGTTCTCTCTGGGTAGCAAAAAACTCTTTTTAGTCAAATGTTTGGTGTCAGCTTTTAATGAATCAGTTCTGCATCTTGATAGTGACACAAAAAGAGAACATTATGCATGCCTTTTCTAGAAAAGATCATAAAATATATAAGGGAGCCTTTTTATCTGTATCACCAGCTATTTGCCATCCATAGCTTCTAATAATACAGTGGCCTCCGGTAATTCCAGCTGCAATTAAAACACCTTATAGAGCAGTATTTCTTTTCCAAGTTTCTTTTAAATGCAGTTTCTCCAAGCACAAAGGCTCTATGCACTTTACCATTCGGAACTGACCATTCTAGCACCCATTTACTGCAGATTGGAAAGGCTGTAATGGTGCATTTGGCTCCACCTAGTGTTCCTGTGGAACGTATTGCACCATGATTATCGGCCATAGCTTCATCTGTGTGTTGTTCTTGTTATTTGATATCTAAAGGGACTATTTTGCTAAATGCAAAAGTGGGGGTGCTGAATTGCACCTACTGAAATGCCATAAACTGTATGTTTCTACCTTTTAGTGCTTATCTACACTAGTTTTGTGGGCTAATTTGCTAGCTGTGTTTACATTAGGAAAGAGCAATCTAGGAAGTGCACGGCACATTTTTGCACATGAGGCCTATAGGTGCTAGATGTTGTTTCACCTTAATTATGTGCAATTCAGAGGTGCACCCATGTCCTGACTGCAGGGCACCCCTTTTATCGCAGACCTACATTACAGCCATGTGCTCACAATTACTAAATTAGCTCAAAACTCTGTGCATTCGGTGTCTGGAACAAAATGTAGTAAAACATGTTGGAATTATGTACTCGATATTGCACTGTGAGTGGAAATGAAGTGCGCTGCTTGCACTTTTGTAGTAAAGGAACCCTGCTGTTTTGCATGAATAGCACAGTTCTTGCCTATTGATGAACTATACAATATTCTTGTCCCTTGGAAATCCATGTACTCACCAGGATAGCCCCTCTCCCCTGTTCACATCAGAAGGACCCTCCCAAATCTTTAAAAGGCCAACCCCAGCCCCCACTGTTTTTTGGGGTTTTTTTGTCATTCTGATTCTGCTCTCATTGGAAGCAAGCTTTCTTTTTAACCTAAAGGCTAAAGTCAGACCAGGTGTATGGCATATATTTTTGGCAAGCTGAAAAACGTTTGCCGAAAATACCGCCATACGCCTCCTAACTGTGCCTGCACTCGAATGAATGGAAAACGCTCAGGTGCAGAAACATGTAGCCGATATATGCATTAAACGCGAGATAATGCAAAGTCTCGCTTGTCCCCCCCATACATGTGCCCTCCCAGCCTGCCCAAAAGGCATCTGGTGGCTGTAGTGCATGTGGCACCTACACCCCCTTTCATTTTATAGATGGGCAAGGGAGGTGGCAGTTAGTATGGGTTCAGTCAGTAATTAGGGGCCTTAGCTTCACTGCCTCCTGTTACTTTTTGTTTCTTTGTTCCCAATGCAGGGGATATATATATAATGCCTTTCGGCTAAATTTGCTATAGGCTGGGGTTTGTGGGCCCTTCCAGGTCTCCAATTATTCAGTTTGTCTCTGTGTAACCCCAGGGGATGGGATCCTTCTGATCAGTAAGCTTGGGAGGCTTGTCTTTCTGGGATATGAAGCTGGTGTCCTTCAATATGGTGACTTTTCGGCAGTCAGACAGGCCAAGAGGTACTTGCATTCAAGGCCAGCACCTGGAATATAGATCACCGGGCTTGCAGGCAATGTGTTCCTATTCTGTTCCATTCTCATTTTCAGTTAAAAAAAAAAATCAAAATCTGGCTACATACTTTTCAACATGGAGTTCCATGACCTGCATAAAAGCAAAGCACCTTTATATGACTATAGAAGTCCTTTGCAACTTATTTCCTTCTATTATACAACACTTATTCTAATAATATCATAAGTGCATAGTTATATTTCTGTCTATTGTGACTTTATGTATTTATGTGACTGGTATAAATTGATATTTATTTAATGGATGTATTAATAACTTACCCCCATTGCACACTGAAAATCAGCCTTTTGTATTTATACTAAGAACCTAATATCAATATAATGTACAGTATGGGTAAATTGAAAGTTTGACGACGTAGCCTATTTTGTGTACTCCAAGGTGGAGCCTTATCACTTAGTATAGTATACCATTAGTTTAGTATAGTATAGTATACCTGAAACTAAGCTTTACTCCAAACACCTAATGGTTGCTCTGTTGTTAAAAACACACACACAAGATTTTTTGGGACCTTCATTTTATTGCAATTCTTGTACAAAAACAGAAGAGCTTGTTTGACAGAAGACCCATTATTTTTCACAACTAATGAAGTCACCCACCAGAAATGTGTGTTCAATGCCTCACTTTGGAGAAAAGAAAATAATGTAATAGGCAAATGTAACCATTATCCAATGCCCCCCTGGGAACTGAACTGCATGCACGAGTTGAAAATGAAGGCTTTGCAATTATGGAAGAAAATGAAGCAACACTTTTAAAGCTAGGTAGCAAAAAGCATTTGTAAAACATAAGGCCTGAGGGTTAATAAAAGTCAAATCAAGTTCATTCTGAAGAATTAATCTGTTAACCTTTCCTTAAATACCAAATGTACCATTTTGGTTTTTTTCCCAGTTGTTCTCAATTTGGGACTTGGGTGTTTAGCTGAGAGATGTTATATTGGAGCGTCCACCGGGGGGAGCTACAATCCTTCTGCTGGCAGAGCGAACGCCACTTTCATCTCCCTGGTTTCCTGTGAGAAAAGAAGTTTCAGTCTGTTAACAATAAGCAAATGTACACGATTCAAGTAGAGTGGACAGATTCAAAAGGCAATTTAGGTTCAGTTATAGTCTACAAAGGCCTAGTCACTGGCAATTCTAGCAATTTGCAATACTAACAAACAGCAGCTTTTGCACTGGAACAGCAGGGAAATAGGGTTAGACTAGATGAAATTACCAGCTAGACTAAATCCAGAGTGGTGCAGGTTCCTGACTGGTGCGGTCTGCTTGGTTGGAGAACCTTTTGTAGAGCCAGCAGGAGTACCAGCTTTGGGAGTGGATGCCAAGTCATAGACGGGTCCGTCGTACATGCCCCTGGGCACCGCATGCAACTCTGCCATCTGTCATAAAAGTAGTGATGAGAAAAACATTTAAATAGGTAGAAGAAACCCAAATCATGACAAGACCTGTGTAAGTGTGAGTGCTCACATTGAACTTATGCAGTTACTTTTGCCTGTGGCTAGGATTATGGCAATGCCAATAGTAGCCAGGGCCACTTTAAGGTACCAGCAGGCCTAGGGCAAAATTTCATTGGTGGACCCCACTGCCTCAAGAAATTTGTGATCGAATAACCCTCAAGCACATGAGGTTCAATATAGTAAAGGAGGCAATGAAATAATTGGTCTGCTTTTACTAAAGTAGACATGATGCCCAAGTGTGCCTCCTGGACCATCTCTATAGGATGCTTCTGCCAAAAGTTATCCCAGATGAAATGTATGCTAGTGAGCTCCTTATCTTGGTGGGCCCTGGGCAAAAACCCCCTTTGCCTATTTATTAATATGGCCCTGATAACAGGGACATGTTTTTATTAATTCAGTCTTAGTGTAATGGTCTAAAGCAGTGATCCCCAACAAGTGGCTCGTGAGCAACATGTTGCTTGCCAACCCCTTTTGTGTTGCTCCCAGTGACTTCAAAGTTGGTGCCCATTTTTTAATTTCTGACTTGGAGGCATAAAGACCATATGTACTGCTAAACAGAGCCTCTAGTAGTCTGCCAGTCTACACTGGGCTACTAATTAACCATCCTTATCGGTCAAGTTTTTGTGTTTGTATTGCTCCCCAGCTTTTTCATTGAAATGTTGCTCACGGATAAAAGAAGGTTCGGGATCCCTGGCCTAAAGGGACCTCTGAGGTGCCCCTGAACCCTTTATTACAATATTTTTAATCAATAACTCTTCCTGTGCCCGGACTGTCCCCAGGGTACAAAAATAACAAGTAATATCAAATGAACACTAGATTTTAATGTGGCTGAACTCCACAAAATCATAATAAACAATAGACATCTGTGCTAGTACACAACCATATGCCGGCTCACCTTGGTCCTGGCCTTGATGCGTTTGTACACATAGTCTGGAAAGGGACTGCAAGGGATAAAGCGTCCTGTTCCCTGAGTCACATGAAGAGTCCCATCCTCCATCATGATCTTTCCCTGGCAAATCACCACCAGAGGTGCCCCACGAAGCTCCATTCCTTCAAAAATGTTGTATTCTGCTGCCTGAGAGAGCAGAAAGTAGGGGTTTGAATATGCAGAATGACATAACTGACATATCAACAATACAGATAATCTGTAATCTCCATAAATCCATAAAGACCATGCAAGATCATTATATTCATATGGCATCATAATGAGTAGTATTATAGATAGCAAATCTGTATGCTCCTGCTTGCCAGTCACCATCAAAAGCCTAGTACACAGGGAGACAAGTGATCAGACATTGAGGCTTCCAACCCTGCTGTACTACTCTGCCAGGTACGGGAGACTCCACACCCTTCTGCAATTCCAAAATGTTTGGGATATTTCTTTGTTAACTGTAAATACAGTTGGGCTATATTAAAAGCAACAAAGGAGAATCATGACCTCAAAGATCAAGGTAAGTTCTATACAAACAGTCACCGAGCATAGTTCTAACCAATGATGTTACTTAGCACAGCTTATAAGAATATATTAACAGGTTATTCATGTCTCCTATGTATTATATAGTCCTCTTGCTACATTATGCTCCCAGGAGCCTATCACCAGGCAATCTTCAGCTTTTGAGCCATAACTGTAAGCAGTTATAAGAGAATACTGGGGTTATATAACAACTCTGGCGCACATGCCCTCACTGTCCCGTGTAACTCTGTAATTGCTGGCACCTTACACTTAAGGTTCTCCAAGAGATGCTGTCATTCTGTTGGATCACTGACACTTGCTTAATAAGAAGTGTAGTTTTGTCTCTTGCTGGCTAAAGTTCTCCTCTGAGATAGTTTATAATGGCCACAATGCAAATCATTAAACTATTTAAAGGGACATGGACACAAATATAGTTCCAATCTAAATGATGCTGTTAGATTTGTTCTATGTAATAACATGTGCAACAATCCTGTTATATAATAAAATTTCAATGTTCAGGACTGATCAACAGTTACCGCAAATGTTTAGTTGCAGTTATTGCTGCACAAGAGGATCACACCAAATACTGAGAGATGATTCACTTACTTTTGCCACACACAAATAAATACATGACCGAATATAATACGTTTTGTTTCATTTGTTTAACTGGGTTTTCTAGGATTTATTTAGAATGTATTTGAATATCAGATGATGTTTCAGATCACATTCATATAAAAATATGTCACCTGTCACCCTAAGAAAAAACTCCAAATTATTTTCTATCATGCTAGTTGAGCAAAATAAACCTTATTTACACTATACAGATAGTATAAACCTTGTTTCCTTCAGTCTTGGAACTATTCAATTACAGCAAGCAGGCAGGTGCCATTTTGTGGACACTATTAGTAAGGCAAGCTTTGCATCACCCCAAAATCTTGTTGGAGGACCAGATGCCCATACCCATGCACTGGCTACATAATTAGGTGATGAGGAGGGAAGGGAAAAGTGTGAAGTGCAGTGACATCTAGGAAGTGCTGAATGGAAAGATAAAGGTATTGTCTGCCCCACGGGGGCGGGGCAGGCAATATATGATTGACAGCTGGGGTTTTTAAATGTCTTTATAATGGGTATTCATGTGTTAGTTAAAAAAAGGAATTTGGGTTTCATGTTTAATTTGAAAAGGACTTTTATTATTCAGCTTTTTATGTCTGGGTGACAGGTCCACTTTAAAGGGTTCACAAACTTTCAAGCACCACTGTATATGTGTATATGTATTATATATATATATATATTATATATATATATATATATATATATATATATATATATATATATATATATATTATATAGAACATAATGCTTGATACCTAAGACATGCAAAGCATTAGTATCCTGTAGACCACACAGTTGCCAATGTCTCTTCCAGCAGCATGCCATACTTACAGAATGGTGGCTTTTAGCTGAGACAATTTTCACTGCATCAGGATCCCAGATCACCAGATCACTGTCTGATCCGACTGCTATTCTTCCTTTCCTAGGATAAAGGTTAAATATCTTGGCAGCATTGGTGCTGGTCACAGCAACAAACTGGTTTTCATCCATTTTGCCTGTAGCCTGTAGGGATAAGGAATATGTTATTACTTCCCTGCCAGCATGGAATGAACACTGGAATACCTGCACATTTAGAAGCCCAGCGAGTGTGGATGCAAACAAATATTGTGGGATGTATAGTGATGATTGCCAATAGTTTCATCAAAATCCATTCATGCAGATCTGGGGTCCTAAACTGTCTGCCTTTATTTGTCATTTTATTTATAATTTATATAAAAGTCACTAAAAGTTTTCCCAATAATAATAAGGTCAAGTATGTTCTCATATAAAGAAAACTTCAGATTCATGTACAGATGGAGCCACACTCAGTGCACTAAATCAGAGGTAGCATTGCATTGCAGGAGGATAATCCTTACAATGTGCAAGTGCCATATAGAAGGCAGCTTTGAATTACTTAATTTCCAGTCTGCCACTGCCAAGTGAACCCACACCAGGAACATTAATCAGAAGCAAAGTATCGATGTACTTCTTGAATGGACACATCTACACTTTGAACTTATTTACAATACTGCACAAGGCAGTGGATCAGCTAACCCTACTGGTATGTGCACTGCTTATAAACATCCCATTCTGCACCATGTATAAAAATAAGCAGTTTATGGAGGGCGCCCTCCGTGAAAGACATGAAATAAATGGTGGTATCACTATAAGCAAAGAACACCTACCACTGCCTTGTCCCAGATTACAGACATTCTTTCTTCAATTCCATTTGTTCCCTCAGGGATAAGAGTGAAGTTGTCCTTTCCGATGGCCTTCTGGGCAGTACTAAATGTTGCATGTGCGCTTCCAGTGACCTGAAGATCCCCACTGCAAAACAAATGGCAATTTGGCAATTTTACTCTGAGAAACATCTCAGCCTATAATTTAATTATAAGAATTGTAATCTGCAAATACTAGAAATTCCTAGATCCCATTTATTATTATAATCCCTGTTAAGATTTTTTTACAGTAACCCTACACAAGTTGGTCAGGCTTGTAACCCAAAAGCAAGTTTCATGAATACATCACTAAGTACAATTATCTGTGCATTTTATGATTTGCTAATCTACTGCATCCAAGGCAGAGTATGAAGGAGGAAAGCTATGAGATTATATTTTTGTATGGTCTTATTGACTGTGTAAATGCTTTGTCCAATGTTCATTTTTACAATAATAGCAGTATAGTGGAGGGCTATGCAGAGTTATTTAGAGGGAACTGCAGGAACAAGGCCAACAAGGTCCTAGACCAACTGGAACTTCTAACCTGCCAACTGATATCTGGCTGACTTTCAGACATGCCCAGGTGTACAAGGAAGGGTGTACATGCATCAATCTGCAAATGATTTACGCACAATTGTCAAACACCACATATGTTTCATATCATGGCACAATGATTTTCTTTTTTTGCCAACAGTGACTGCTTACTCCCTGAAACTGGAGTTTAAAGGACATATTGGATAAATGGGAAAAACCCTAATTTTGTAGGCAATTATGAATAATATATGGTGCTGGTTTCACTTTGTGCTAAAAATGAATCCTCTCTGTAAAAATGGCCCCTTTATTGCAGCTCCCTATAGATTGTATCACTTCTCTGTCCAGTGTGAAATGAAGAGTGGGCGTGTCCTAACAGTCCCTGCCAGAAGCACAGGTAGAGGGGGACTAGCCAATCACAGCCCTGCACTCACACAAGCACAGACAGGCTTCAGTTCCCTATCAGGTCATACTAGCTGCTGATTGGTTCCTATCCTACAGTGCAGTGTACGGAGGGCCGCCGGCTCCCCAGCTCATCCAGAGAATTCAGCCAGCAGGAAGTGTAACAGATGGGCGGGGCTAGTGGGGTTTTTGTGGAATTTCTCAATAAATCAGTCTGAAACACAACTTTTTAAAGCACAATCCTTCTATATTTAGAGGAGTACAATTCACTGGTACATTCTTAATTTTTATAGGATATGTCTCCTTTAATGTCTCTTGACAACCAAAGGATTATTTCTCTAATGACTTGTGTTGTAGTAAACACTTCTGCCATTCCCTTGACATATAGCAGGGATCTACAACCTGTGGTTCTCCAGCTGTGGTTGAACTACAATTCCCAGAAGCCCCTGACAAGCAGCAGCTGTAGGGAGTTGTATTTTAGCCAGAGAAATGCAGGTTGCAGCTTTAGTCAAACAATAGCACTGCAGCATGTTTTTAACAGAACAATATACAATTGTTGATTAAAAATCTGGCAGTGATATATAGTGTCACTCAGGCTGATGGGAGAGGGGCACAGCTAGCAATCCTACAACATGACTAACTATGTGTACAGCCCAGTCCAATTCATGCAGCTGGACTCCAAGCTAACGATAAACCGTATCAGATGTCGGCTGACAAACAATAGATCACGCTGAGCTCCCACAGGACCATCCCGTCTGCCTGTTTTTCTCACTATGAATGACATTATACAGTGATGTCATTTACACTAAAGCCAAAGAACGAAGTAATTGCAGTTGACCCAAAACCACATGAGTTGCCTTTAACACAGTAAGAGGGAAAACACACTTTACATTGTGCTTTAATATTAATAGCAGAGAGGCAACATGGCAGTTACATACAAAGCAGTACTGGATAAGAAGGACTGCCTGTCTTAGCTATCAAGGCCCGCTGGGGCTCATTTAAAAGCACAGGTGATAAATGGTTACACGGCAGAGGCCCAGAGCAACCAATCAGGATTTATTTTTAATTCTCTACAGCTGAATATGTAAGGAACACAAGAGCCTCCAGTTTGGCCACTAGCAGCCAAACATTCAGAGCTTCAGGCTGTCGATGTCCCCTTCAACCCATTCATGCATTATTGTAGAATGATTCAATTCTTTACCAGTCCCATGAGAGCTGATTCCTCACAGTGGTACATGTATGTTGTCACAGTCCAGTGTAGTGTGCTGATGTCTCAGCTCTATAGTGATTTAATTTCTCTGCCCACCCTGACCATATACATAACTGAATTAATAGCCCAGTGGTCAATGTGTATGGTTAGGGTTATTAACTCAACTTTCAAGTAGGACACTCATTTAATACTCATGATGCAAGTTAGATGCAAGGTTCAAGGAATTATGTGAAGTTATGCATTGAACTTGCAAAATGTGTATTTAATAAAAGTGTGCTACTTTAAAGGTGTGAGATGACCATCTCCAGATTCAGTTGTTTGGCTAGGGTTCCCAACGAGCAGATCTTTGCCTAATATGGCCACCTTGTTTTGGATGGTATTGGGCTTATAGGGTCAAACTACTGGAACATATTAAGCGGCAGTGCTGACCAATGATGTTCCCATCCTTACATGATTTTTAAACCTGTCCGATAGATAAATGCCCAATTTTCGACTAGATACAATATTTATTGAACAGGGCCCATACACGGCAGATAAGCTGTCGACTCTGTTTGAAGAGGCTGAAATTTCGGTGGATCAACGAGATAACCAATATCAGCAAAAGCCTCAGATATCAGTCGTCTCGTCAACTGGGCAGGACTAAAGATTTTGATCGGGCGGTTGCGTTTAGGGCTGAATCATCAGATAGGGGTAGAATTCTTATTGTTTCTTCCTCCATATCTGACAATTCAGCCCTAAACGTCTATGGAGGGTACCAACGATCTTGTGGTCACAGGAAAGATTGTAATTGTAATGTGTATGGCCAGTTTAACTTTGCTGTGTGCTTTACACTAGTGAGATGAAAGCAAATTGCTGATTGGTGGTTACTATACTGATGCAACTAAAGGTGGCCATACACGGGCCGATTCTAGCTGCCGATATCGGTCCCTTAGACCAATTCAGCAGCCAATCGGCCCGTGTATGGGCACTACTAATGGGCCTGCCCGACCGATATCTGGCCTGAAATCGGTTGCTAGGGTTAATGTGATACTAGCAACTAGAATACAACAGAATGTATTTGAATGTGAATATACATTTTAATACAGTAAAACATAATCCCCTTTTTATATCTGTAAATAAAACTGCTAAAAGAAAAATACCTGTGTGTACTGGGCAGAGTGCACCTATGGGCCCTGCTTCCATCCTTCTTTGGAAGAAATATTTCTGCACATATTTAATCCTAACTGGTTAGCCCTGTGTGCTTTCAGTCTATCTTAGCCACTAATGGATAGAGACCATGCACAATAAAATGTGTCCACTAATCTGTACCAGATGGAGAGAAACTGCCAACAGCTGAGATTAAAAAACAGTTCCCCAGCACTCTACATAGATAAAGTTTAATATGAGTTTCAACATAACATGGCAATGTATGTACAACATAGCAGTGTCTGTACGGGAAAAAGAGAAACATTAAAGTGTCACTGGTCCTATGAATAGTAAAGGGCATTAACAGACAGGGTTGCATGACGGCTTGGGTTGCATTCACTGTATACACATATTACTGACCCATGGTTGCTATGAATTGATGAAAGCCCCTCTAATCAAGAGGAAAAATAGTTCTGAAGATTTAATGGTAGGACTTTTACAATGGTAGCAGCCCCTTTTACCTTGCCAAGAGGGAGTTAATGTAGTCAGGGGTTGTTGGGTCTGGACTCAGAGGTGGTGATGTCACAAATGCAGCTGCTTTAGCCCAGTTCTTGCTCCAATAGTGTGTTCCATCTGTGCCCAGGCTGGCAGTGATTGGTTCACCAAAAACAACATAGCCTGAAAATAAGAAAATGTAAATATTTTTTTTTTTTTACAAATGGAATTTACTCTCACCTCTAACATTTATTTGCCCAAATTCTACATGATTACAGCTGCAATTAAGACATTATGTGCCTTATTGGCTTAGTGCTTGTACATGCTGAATGGCATGAATGGCAATGCCAATGGCACAGATTGCTATTCTTTCAATAATTTTTAATATGGTCAGATGTCTTTCTTAAAAAGAGGTTTAGTTATTTTCCTTTTGATTTTAACTTGACTCCAGTGACTGATTATAACAGGGGCTTTTAGGGTAGTTGCCCAGGGTGTATTGGCTTCAGGAAGAACCATGGTTAAACAGCTCAACAAATGCTGAGCATACCTGTAACTCTCTACTCTTTTGTCTCTTACCACATGGCACAGTACATTTATATGTATTTATTGCGATGGTCATCCCACTGTTTGTACTCTTTTGCTGTTGTCATTTTGCAATATATAAAGTTATACATGCATATATGCATATTCACGTTGTTGAGAAACAGTTATAGAAACACAACTGGTTATACAGTATATTAAATAATGGGCTCTGTAGGAGTCATTCACCTTTTTTTCTGGCTTGGGAGATCAGATCTACAGAGCTTTTGCTCATCACTTTGGTGACATAGAGTGGGCAGTTAGTTTGGCTGGCAATGGTGATGGCACGGAAAACAGCTTCTGCTTCCAGCTAGAAGAACAAAGAGACAAGCAACGATAGTGAAGCACACAACACAGGACAGCCATTAGGATACAGTTCACAAGCAACAAGTAAAACCAGTTAGCAGAGTTTTTATTGACCCATGAGAGGACATGAAAAACCTACTTGTCTGCTATGGAACATGAAGATCCAACAAGAACAATGTAGCACCAGATTTCAAGCCCTCATCTAGAATTAACTTGAAAATCAAACTTTTCTCTGTCTCAGAACTCAACTGGAGCTGTCAGCTTTGTGCCACCAGGAGATTAGGGGCTTTTTGTTACCACATATGGTACTGGAACTGCTTCAAACATGGTACTGGAACTGCCTCAAATATGGTACTGGAACTGCCTCAAACATGGTACTGGAACTGCCTCAAATATGGTACTGGAACTGCCTCAAACATGGTACTGGAACTGCCTCAAATATGGTACTGGAACTGCCTCAAATATGGTACCGGAACTGCCTCAAACATGGTACTGGAACTGCCTCAAATATGGTACTGGAACTGCCTCAAACATGGTACTGGAACTGCCTCAAATATGGTACTGGAACTGCCTCAAATATGGTACTGGAACTGCCTCAAACATGGTACTGGAACTGCCTCAAACATGGTACTGGAACTGCCTCAAATATGGTACTGGAACTGCCTCAAATATGGTACTGGAACTGCCTCAAACATGGTACTGGAACTGCCTCAAACATGGTACTGGAACTGCCTCAAACATGGTACTGGAACTGCCTCAAATATGGTACTGGAACTGCCTCAAATATGGTACTGGAACTGCCTCAAATATGGTACTGGAACTGCCTCAAATATGGTACTGGAACTGCCTCAAATATGGTACTGGAACTGCCTCAAACATGGTACTGGAACTGCCTCAAACATGGTACTGGAACTGCCTCAAATATGGTACTGGAACTGCCTCAAATATGGTACTGGAACTGCCTCAAATATGGTACTGGAACTGCCTCAAACATGGTACTGGAACTGCCTCAAATATGGTACTGGAACTGCCTCAAATATGGTACTGGAACTGCCTCAAATATGGTACTGGAACTGCCTCAAATATGGTACTGGAACTGCCTCAAATATGGTACTGGAACTGCCTCAAATATGGTACTGGAACTGCCTCAAACATGGTACTGGAACTGCCTCAAATATGGTACTGGAACTGCCTCAAATATGGTACCGGAACTGCCTCAAATATGGTACTGGAACTGCTTCAAACATGGTAAAGGTGCACATTTTGCTGGTGCTCCTTACTTTTATTATTATTAACATATTCCGCAGCGCTGTACAATAAGTGGGTTTCATACATTGGACATACAGAGTAACATATAAAGCAATCAATAGAGAATAGGTAAACAGAGAGCCCTGGCCAAAAGAGCTTACAATCTAAAGCCCAACTGTCCACAATGGAAACCAACAGACAGCTATTATATGTTTCATCATTGCTTCCTATTAAGGGAAAGCTGCCAAATGCCTAGCATAGCACTAACCTTATGCCAAAGGCTAAGCTTATAATATAATGTTGATTAATAGTTAGGATACTATAGTTACAAATCCATGCCCCCCCCATTGTGCTAGGTATAAATGAATCTCAAGTAAAACAAAAAAGAACAGTACAGGTGTCGGACCACTTTTCCAAAAACCCATTATCCAGAAAGTTCCGAATTACGGAAAGGCCATCTCCCATAGACTCTATTGTAATCAAATAATTGATTAAAACTGGTTTCCTTTTTCTCTGTAATAATAAAACAGTACCTTGTATTGATCCTAATTAAGCTATAATTAATCCTTATTGGAGCCAAAAAAACCTATTGGGTTTAATTACCGTTTAAATAATTTTTTTAGTAGACTTAAGGTAGGAGATCCGAATTACAGAAAGACCCCTTATCAGGAAAACCCCAGGTCCCGAGCATTCTGGATAACGGATCCTATACATGTACACTATTCTGTACACAAACATGTAAGGGGGTGTTATCACCACTACCTGTGGCACCAGTCACTGAGTCACCAAAACATGGATCACTTAAATCATGCTGGTTTAATTAGTAACAATCAAAGTTAATGGCTTTCTATTGTCCATTATACTCTTCTGTACATTAATGTAATGCTACTGTACATATGCCCATAACATCCCTCAATATACTGTATAAATTAGCAACAATTTTCCATGATATTGTTTATAATCAAAACAAGTGCACTAAGAATCTAATTATGGCAGTGAATTAATACAGCTGGGGCCCTGTACATCATCTAAGCTGGTTTGTTTGGCTGTCTGTGAATGTGTTCTTCCACATTAGCTGCACCTGGTATGTAGAAGATCCATTCAAATATAAATAGTATCATTTATAGATCTGCTTCCTTTCACTGTGTTGATCGCTGGGTCCTTTTACTCCAGCCTAACTGCATCCTGCGCTTTTATGGTTTGTGCAGAGAACTGCAATGGTGGAAATCCTTCCTTCATTCCATCACAATCAGCCCAGAGCTCCAGCTTGGAATATTTCACTTCTTGGCAAACACACAAGGGAAAATGGTTTGATATGTGATAAGACTTCCTGTTAACTAAATAAACTGGTCCTAGCACCCTTTTGCTACATCGGAACATCTTTTCTTTATTAAACGTTCGCAGAAATAGCATTAAAGTAAAATGGGCTATTTCAATATTCCCTGAAAAGTAAAGCCTTCTAATATCCATGAACTATACAGACTATAGTTTAGTGATAAAAAGTAATAAATAAAGCTATTGATGAAAAGTAATAGATAAAGCTATTGCATTTGAAGGTAGGCTTATAAAAATATATATTGAAAATGTAATTAAATTAATTGATGATGATTCAGCAGCAGATATTTTATTATACAAAATGTAGATTTTGTTCTACTTCTCATACTAGGCAAGCTCCTCAGGACCCATACAAGTTTATATGCGCCTGTACAAGTGGAGAAAAGCAGCACTGTCTGAATGGCAACACATATGTGAATGGGGAAAGTTCACCTGTTTTTTGTACTTTGCTTGCACCATTTTTGTAAAAGGGTTTGAATGACCCCTTCACTATAAAGAAAAAGTTATTCCAAGAGGTTTCTAGGAATTTGTCTCTGGGTTTTCAGTGCTGAAATAGATTGACAGCCAGGACTCCATGGGTGACTAAGTACCTGATAAGGCTCCATTAATGTTTTGACCCGGACAGCCCGATTTTCAGAAGGGCTGCCCTGTGACCTCATGGTCCCGCCTCCTCCCCGACCCCACAACATCACTGCCCGCCTCCTCCCGCCCCCCATGACGGGAGAGTAGCCAACCCTATATTCCAGGTTGGCAGGCTTTCCGCCAAATTGGGCTACTAATTTAAAGCCCAGGTGGGTACAAATTTGGCCTAGTTTTTTGAGCCTTGGCAGGTTTGTAGTTTGGAAACTAGCCAAAGATTTTTTCCTCTGACATGCCTATCCCAGTGCATGCTGGGTAATGTAGTTGGTAGCTTACAATTAGCCTACAGCTAAGACTGATATAAAACTACAATACCCAGCATGCAATTAAAAACAGACGGTCCATTTTCTAGTCCTCTTTGCTGAAACTGAAGCAGCTAAACAACTATAATCTGCATGGGCTGGCACAGACGGCAGGGAATTATCAGCCATCCCAGTAACTGGAGCGGAGGTACACAGCAAGAGTGGTGATTATACACTTTAAAAAGGCATATTTTCCCATATATACTTTTATTTTTTGAATTTTTTTTCATTGTGCATATTAAGCTATTTTTGGGCTACTTTCAAAGTGGCTTTTAGCTAGTTTTGTGCTGGTTTTGGAACTAACTTTGCCTGGTTTGGAAAATTAAATCTGGCAACCCTGCTAGGCTCCATCCTCATTGTAATGAACTATACGGACAGATTTAACACACCATTTCAGAAGTTGGGGTTGAAAAAGGAGTGTGTCCACAGGCTAAACACCACATCACTGCTGACATTAGACTCAGATTGCGCACTTAAAGGCTACTTATGGCCACAGCAAGACATTGTAAAGCAATGTCAACAGCCTACTCGCTGTTTATTTGTCTTCCTTAGCAGGAAGAATAGATGCCAAATAACAAACACTAAACTATAAACAGAAAAGAACACAGCACTCTAACCTAGTGCAGGAAGCTAATAGGAAAAAACTATTTAACAGAAATCCATCAGGAGACACAGGGCCGGATGTGGCCCTACAGATGATCTTTATGGCTCCTGACTGATCCTGAGCTCCACTAAATGAAGTTATTATCTTAATAGCATCTGGCTGCAAACATGTGCATGTAAAAGATAAATGGCTCAGTACATGGAAGAAGCTGGACTTGGAATGCCTATTAACAGTCACACTAATGAGTTTTGTTTCCTGCATGTTTGTATAAAGACAAGAACAGGGGAATCTTCTGAACTGTTTTCTTCTAACTGTTAAACTTCTAATTCAAAGCTCACACGGATAACTATGTTCCCTAAAATAGTAAGTACTGGAGTTTCCTTTCATGTATTATTGCCTTCTCTGTACTCTAAATATAAGTATTTATAATGTTTGTAAGTGTTTCATGATGTTATAACATCACAAGAACTAATTAGTCCAATAAGCTACAGTATCGGGGGGAACTGCTAGTCATCTGTGGGTAAAAAAGGCTGTGGCCATGGATTAAATCACATTATCATGTGTTTGACCATATAAAATGGGTGATGGATGAGCAATAAAGGAGAATAAGAGCTACTCTCATGATAGTGCAAGCTAGAATGCTATATTTATTTTTTAGATAGCTTTACCATGTCTGAGTAAACAGCTCTAGATCTCCCTGTGATTGTTTAAGATAGCAGCAGCCATTTTAGCTTGGTATGACTTCACTTCTAGGCATCAGCAATCAGGCAGGGTACAGCTCTCAGCTCAGGTTACAGCAGAGAGGGGAGGGGGAGAGAGCAGAAGGGAGGGAGCAAACTCGTGCCATGCCCTGAAGGATTTTTCTGAGAGAAGAAAGTCTGACAGAAGATCATGCATACAGAATAGAAGGAAAGAAATCTGGTGTTTCTTTTCACTGAGGACTAAGATCAGCAGTTCTAGAATAATAAATGTGACACGGGGTGTATCATTAGTGACTAGCCTGTTGCTCTCCAGATGAACCACATAATTAGAATCTTACTAGGGAAGATGTTCAATATATCAATATGCTGACTACTTGATTTAAAATTTAGAGACATTTCAGTACTATTGGCACAAAAAACACATGTGGGCCTTGTATCTTTTCACTGTATACAGTATCTCACCCCTAGTTAAAAGCTTTTGTTGAAACAAATACAGCTGAAAATGAAGAAGGCTTCAAACAGTGAAACACACATAAATGGCAGGTATATTACTAATGTCAACCACTGAATAAGCACACATGGAATAAAACACACTGCTGGGGTGTTGGAACATCTGGTTGTGGTAACATAATTGAAGCTATTGCAAAGTATGAGTTTCTCTTAGGGTAAGAACCTACAGAGTGTTTGTGTCACGTATGAGGTCTCTACTCTCACTATCCGAAAAGACTTCTCACTGGCAACAATAGGAGTTGCTGGTGGAAAGCCCTTTACATCGCTTCGCTTTCCAAAGTTGTGCAAAGTTGCCTGCAAAAGGAAACTTTACACGACTTTGGATCACCGAATCAATGCAAAGGGCTTTCCACCAGCAACTCCTATTGTTGCCAGCAGAAAGCCTTTTTTGAGTGGTTAAAGATCTCGCCTGTGATAAAGATCTATCGAGGGTGACACAACTGCTCTGTGGGTTGTTACCCTTGGGTTTCCAGAGAGTTCAATGAGCCAAACAAGCGGATCACTCAGTGTATGGCTACCTTAAGGCATCATTGACAGAAGCTACAGCAACACTGGGAAATGCTACAGTTTCTGTTCTATTTGATTTCCCTTAAAGTTGTTTCCCTGCCAGCCTTTGAACTGATGGGACAAGTCACATATAGAGATTATGGCCACGCTTATCCTTTGCCCATTCTTTTATTAAGATGGTTATACTATAAGGCTGTTACAGTATATCTTACCTCCTCTGGTCGACTCAAAACATGACCCTCCGGTCCAGTAATTCCCAATTCTAGCATTCTGTTTTGCTCCTAGAAGAAAGAAAGATTTCAGTACAATTAAAAGGTGCCTTAAACCACTGTGTTACATTTATTCCAGGTATAGCAACCCTTAGCAACCATTCACATGTTGCCTTTAACAGCAGAACTAGTAAATATTATATGTTGGTTGGTTTCCATGGTTTACTAGTCCGGCAAGAAACTATGTTTTATAGTATTTCCCCCTACTTCACATAAACCCAAGTGCTGATGACTGTAAATCTAAGAAATTTTCCAGTATTTTGTACTTTTACTGAAAAATTTCAATTATGCTTAAGTTATTTGTAAACGGATTTACAACTGAATGCAGTATTTGTTTATCCCTCTCCAGGAT
This sequence comes from Xenopus tropicalis, assembly GCF_000004195.4. Taxonomy (NCBI): domain Eukaryota; kingdom Metazoa; phylum Chordata; class Amphibia; order Anura; family Pipidae; genus Xenopus; species Xenopus tropicalis. Next base: position 43,698,305 of record NC_030679.2, on the reverse strand, counting down.
GGCACACGCTGCGCAGGCGATTTCGGCAAATCGTCGAAAATGCCTTGCGAGGCAAGTTCGGCGATTTGCCAAAATCGCCTGCGCAGCGTGTGCCATCCCACCGGCGACTTACATTTTCACCAGTGGGATGGTAGTTGGGGGAGATTAGTCGCCCGTGACAAGGGAGATTTGTTGCAGGCGACTAATCTCCCCGTGTGCCAGAGCCCTAAAGGTCCCCATACACAGGCCAATTGTAGCTGCCGATATCGGTCCCTTGGACCAATTCGCCAGCTTATCGGCCTGTGTAGGGGCAGAAACGTTGGCCATACCCGTCCGATATCTGGCCTGAAATTGGCCAGATATCGATCAGGCAGGTTAAGAGATTCAGTCAGATCGGGACCCGTTGATCGGCTCGTTGATGCGGTCCCCAAACCGACTGCCCCATTGCCGCCACCCCACCCGTCGGGTGAAGATCCGCTTGCTTGGTGACCTCGCCAAGCAAGGGAATCTGCACGTGTATGGGGACCTTAACTCTTGAAAAAATGTGGCAGGAGTCAGTTGGCTTTCAACAATGCTTCAGGAGTCACAGCCAGAGGTGCAGCCACAAAAACTGTAAAAGACCTACTGCAAGCTTCTGTAGATTTTAACTTGAAATCCTTAGAATATACGTATGCCATACTGTCTGCACCAGGACTAATATTCCAGGCAATGGTGATACTTCTCCCTCTGATTGCTGTACACACCAGATTAGACACTTTCTAGAAAATTCTACGCTTTTATTTTCTCTTGATTTTTGGAAGTCTTACTAACTGACTTCATAATGCTTGCCTTTGCATTCTTGACCTCTCGCTAACATTTTGTATCAATTAGCAAGGATTCTGGAATACGAGCCAAGTCCTGCAGTTCGGAGGTTTGCATAGGACTGCGGTTCTGTTGACACTAAGGCAACTCAGCCAAAAGACACTCCTTTCATCAGTGCCGTTGCTCATTATGGAAATAGTATTTGAGCAGCCCATAGTAGTCTGGGGTTGGTACTTTAAAATAAGGTATCATTAACAGAAATGAATATTTAGTTGACTTTTTAAGTCATTAACCACATTAATATATTGTCTGTGTTTATAGATATATATTATCATGCTGGCCACACAGACAGAATAGTACGGCTCCAGTCGGTAAGCTAAATTGTAGGGCAATGTAACCTCTCCTTTTAATGCACCAAACACAGGCAGAATCAGGGTATTGGTTGTACTGCTTTAATTGTTTTTCATTCACACCACAGGTTGATCTTTCAAATCACTTGCTGTGATAAACTGGAGGGAACCAACTGCTTTACATGGGCTGTCAGCTATAATCTGAGACACAGGGAGCACTGTTCAGAAGGAAGCCTCAATGGAGCCATCAGTTCACAAAGAGAAAGTGACTTATAGAGTGGACAGAGTTTAGAATGAAGCATAGGTGGGGACATTTTTTTTTTTGTTGGGGTTCCATTGAACATGCGGGCAGGCCCACCACGCAGAGGGCCCATGTGACCACTAAGCTAATAACTGGAGGCCCTGTGGAGAGGGCCCTGCTAACTTACTAGTATTGGGATCCATGAGTAAAAATGGCAGCCTGTTTCAAAACATTTCTTCTTTGGAAACCTCTTTTTAGTGACTAACATTTTATGATATTTGTTCTCTACTCCAGAGGTGACAAAATGTCCTATTTTATAAGGTAAACCGAGCAATAAAACCACTGCATTTTCCCCACATGACCAAAATTTATGGTAAAGGCTTTAGAATACAATTTGACATACTTTTTATATATTTATTGTAAGTCAACATGCATTTCAACTTCAGTTTTACTTATTAAACTATTTTAGACCAACCTTCCAAATAAAACCATCCTCTTACCTGGGCAATGATATCCCCATTCTCAGCATGAACCTGAGCAATGGCACCTAGGCCTCCCAGGAAAGTGAAGACTTCATATAACTACAATACAAAAATACAAGATACCATAAAACCCCTGTTCCAGAGACCCTTCATCCTTTTTTCCACTATAGGCTGTAATATAATCGCACCATTAAAGTCTGCATTGTCTAGTTCTTCTCTAGGGGGGTGATTTATCAACATTCAAATTCAATTTTCTTTTCATAATTCACGTTTAGGTTTTTTTTAGCTAAAACTCCCAAAATTCGAATTGTGGTTCAAAAACTTGAATGTTCAATTTTTAAATGCAAAAAAACCTGAAAACTCAAATCTAAAAGCTTGCAAGTTTATGTAGAAGTCAGTGGGAGCTGTTGTGGGCAAAGTCAAGCCATATTTTTCAGTTTGAGATTTTCAAACTCTACGATTTACAAACTCGAAAACTGAAAAATAAGCCCATGGACGTTCATTTTGGCTGCAATATAACTACAGTGACACTTCTGGATAAATCCATAAAATATAACAGAAGTAGCACAAAGCTGTGTAAATCACCCATAGCAGTAAAAAAAAATGACTGAGCTTCTAACAGATATGTCTAAAAGGAGGGAAAAAGTTCACTTTGGATTTCTGCCCAGAAAGGAAGGAAATAGAAATTGACTTTACCTCAGTGTTTGACATCTGATACAAATCTTTATAGGCCATGTAAACCATGAAAGAGTTAACACCTGTAAAGCAGAATAAAAATGGAAATTCAGGAATGCGGTTTCCTTTAGAACAGAGACATGTGATAATTACTGCACACAGCTGGAATGAAAGGAGTTGGCTACTGAAGCTAAACATATATGGGGGTTTGGGGATGTCAGTCCAGCATTGATCTCTTAGGAAACAGTGTTGGCAAATGCTCAGATGAAGTTAAGGAAACATCCTGGATTGAACATTTTGCTGGTGAGACTCTTACAAATAAACTGAAACAAAATGCTCCCTTTAACCTGGCTAAAAATACCACATTTACAATAAAACACAGAACTCATTTTCACCTCATTAAGTGTTATGTTCTAGCAAAGGGCTGGGATTACTGGCAAAGGAAAAGCAGGTTCACTCTCTCCAAAACAAGTATTGCTAGGAGAGGCCCTCCATACAATATGATGTATTTGGCAGGAGGTCCCAGCAGGATGTGGGTTATAAGTGTTTCTATAAAACAGTAGTGGAAGGGCTTGAGCTGTCATGCAGAGGAATCATCATTGATGAAGTGTCTACAATTTGCATGAGCCCTATGGTACAACTGCCTGCAGTGCTATTAGGGTAGCCACCTTTTCTTAAAAAATAAGACTTCCTTATGGTTATCTTAAAGGAACAGTAACGAGAGATGAACGTTGTTGTAAAGTAAAATATAACATATTTTTGCCCTACATTGGTAAGTCATGCCTTTCAAAAAAAGACTACTATACTTTATATAAATAAGCTGCTGTGTAGCCACAGGGGCAAATATTCAAGTTGAAATAGGGCTAAATGGCACAGACAGCAGATAACAGGATAAGCTCTGTAGAATACAATGGTGTTTTAAAAAGCTTATCAGTTCTTTGCTATGTAACCTGTGCCATTTATAACTTATTTATATTTATTACTTATTGTCACTAATTTAAATTAACTGTACCCACTGTATAAAGCACTGTGTACATTTGTGGTGCTATATAACTAAATATATAAATACTATACAATGCAGCAGTAAAGCTTGATAGGACACATAAAACATATGATACCTTTCTGCTTGACAAGTGCCTCCACTTCTTGCTTTACACTGTCGTTCCAGTGAGTGATGTCAACATGAAGCGAGTAGTCACAGCATGTTTTTCCATCAGCCCATTCTCTCCATTTTTCGAAGGCCTCAGTCAGGCTGGCTTCTGGCTCTGGGATCACATGGTCAACTGGAAAATTGCATTAAAGAACAAATATTGGATATAATGCACCCCCATTACATAATAAGTCACTAAAGAGTTCAATGAGCACAGGTCACATACAATTACACAGGTTTTGGTCCTGGTTAATACTAATAGTTGTATATTTAACAGAAGAGAGTACAGTTTTAATGAACAGTTGGGCAACAATAATAATCACATGTTTATTCGAGGCTTATTTTTAATTATACACATAGGGGCCGATTCACTAAAGTGCGATACAACGTGCGCTATTTATAGCGTGCGGTAGAAATTTTATTGTGTCTTAATTTCCGCGACTTTTCGCACGATTCACTATAAGCATACTTGTGCTATTTTACGCGCGGTATTTCATGCAATATTTTTGTCGCGATAAATGTACGCGTGTACGGTATTTTTCGCATGCACGCTATTTATTGCATGCGCTAATTGTCGCGACATTACGCACGCGACAATCGGCAGCATAAAACTGGCAACATTTTGCCCTGGGAGAGCACAGAGTGCTAGAGAGGTGCTGTATAAATGTTTATTTGCAAAAAAAACCCCAAAAACCAATAAAAATATAAGTAAGAAAAAAAAAGAAGTGCTAGAGTTATCACACTCGGCAGAAAATACGCTACATACTAATTTTGAAAGATCCCCGAAACGGCAAAAATGTTGTGCGGGCAAAAAAATTGTTGCCCGCGACTATTATTTTTTTAATCCTGTGTCAATTTTTGGACGTGCGGGGAATTTTCGCGTGGCAAATTTTTTTATGCGTTTTGCGGCACGTCCAAAAATTCGCTGCAAATCCATGCCTGGCGAAACATTTCATCATTTGTAGCCGCATATAAATAGTCGCGCAAATGAACGCACGCCATGTTAGCCATACACGCCAATACTTTCGTAAAATGACTGTATTAAAAATGACCATTTCCCTGCAAACTGCCGGCTGCGTCACTCTAGGGGAAACACATACTTGAATAAATAGCACTGCAAAGTCCATATTTTATTGCCAAAAGCTAATTTACTGTACTTTTCTATAATTATTATACCTAGTAATGTATTTTGTGCGACTAAAGATTTACCGATATTGTACTGTATAAGATCACGACTAAATAGTTACCACTATTGTACTGTATAATATCGCGACTAAATATTTACCACTATTGTACTGTATATTTTGGCGACTAAATATTTACCACTATTGTACTGTATATTTTGGCGACTAAATATTTACCACTATTGTACTGTATATTTTGGCGACTAAATATTTACCGCTATAGTACTGTATATTTTGGCGACTAAATATTTACCGCTATTGTACTGTATATTTTGGCGACTAAATATTTACCACTATTGTACTGTATATTTTGGCGACTAAATATTTACCGCTATAGTACTGTATATTTTGGCGACTAAATATTTACCGCTATTGTACTGTATATTTTGGCGACTAAATATTTACCACTATAGTACTGTATATTTTGGCGACTAAATATTTACCACTATTGTACCGTATATTTTGGCGACTAAATATTTACCACTATTGTACTGTATATTTTGGCGACTAAATATTTACCACTATTGTACTGTATAATATCGCGACTAAATATTTACCACTATTGTACTGTATATTTTGGCGACTAAATATTTACCACTATAGTACTGTATATTTTGGCGACTAAATATTTACCACTATTGTACTGTATATTTTGGCGACTAAATATTTACCACTATTCTACTGTATATTTTGGCGACTAAATATTTACCGCTATAGTACTGTATATTTTGGCGACTAAATATTTACCGCTATTGTACTGTATATTTTGGCGACTAAATATTTACCACTATTGTACTGTATATTTTGGCGACTAAATTTTTACCGCTATAGTACTGTATATTAGTAGCGAAATTCCATACATGCCAAGACTTTAGTAAAATTGAGTAAAAAGACACATACTTGAATACATAACACTGTAAGTCCATATTTTATTGGCAAAAACTCATTTACTGTACTTTTCTATAATATTTCGCCTGCCTGTAGTAGGTGTTAATTTTCGCATAGCCGAATGTGATATTTAGCGCGCCTAAGTTATAGTGAATCATGCGATCGTATTCTTTTCAGCGCGGAAATTAGCGCATGCGTTAAAACTTGCGCGAAAAATACTGCATGCGTAAATGGCGACTTAGCGCATGCGATAATACTATGGTGAATCGCGCGCTAATTATCGCGACTTATTTAACGCAAAAATTATTTAATCGCAATTTAGTGAATCAGGCCCATAAATTGTTTCCGCTACAAGATTCCTAATCTATAAAAAATAGAACAAATTGCTGTTCTGACTGGCCTGCCACAGAAAATCACCAGGCATACTCACCTATCATGGTGGTTCCCCCAGCCAGAGCTGCCTTTGTACCCTGGAAAAAATCATCCACAGTGGTCATCCCTCTGTAAGGCATCTGTAAGTGGGTGTGTACATCTATGCCTCCAGGAATAACCATTTTCCCATTGGCCTCAATGGTTTTTACTCCACCAGGAACAATCAAGTTATCTCCAATCTGCCTGAAATATCATCAGATGTGTCATGACCTAAACAGTGGTTCTCACAAATATTCATAGGGGACCATGCCAACAAATCCAAGTCATGGCACACAAGTTTGAGTTGCTTGTGACCTTCTTCTCCTACTCTTTACAATAACATTTATTTTCATTAGATAACATTTTTACTTTTTAACCCCTTTTATTTGAACCCTAGACCAACTTCAATAAAGGACAAGAAGTTCATCAGCAAAACTGGATAAATCTGAAACAGTGTTTGCATTATTTTCAGAAAAGTCCATTCCACTTGCTTTTTACTAAACCTCTAAATCTTCCCTGTGGTCCAGTTGGGAATTCTCAGCCAACAACCAGATGCAGGACAGTTAGTTGGATGAGATCCTCAGGAGCATTCACTTGTGACACTTTACAACTATATATATTTCCTTCTCATCAGAATCTGAAGATGTGAAAAGCAGAAAAGAAAGGGGCTTTTTACATCCCTTGGAATGCTGGGCTTCAACTGAAAACTTCTGTTCCAATCCAGTCTGGTGCTGAAAAACACAAAATTCAGCTGTGCAGCTGCTAAGCTGCTCTTGGCTGCCAGTACAAGGGATCATACCTATATCCTATAGGACTTAGTCAGGTTTATGGAGCATTGAGCTATTTTCACTGTTTGGAATATAGATAACACAGAACATTGAAACTGGCTGAGCTTAACCTTCCGTAAAGTTTTTTTTTTTTCAAGAAGAAAGCAATTTCTTCCTTCCATCCCTTCCATCCATTTGTTTAGATTGTTTAGACTAAAGGATAGTGATGATGTAATAAAAGTCTGTATCAAGTGTGGTAACCCACAGCAACTAGTCAACATGGCAGATGCCATGTCTGTCAGTGCTCAGGGGGCATCACATGTGACATTAGCCTTAGCCCAGAGTCTAGAAAGTGTAGGCGCACTTCAATGGAACGCTGGTAACAAAAATGGAGATATGTTTTCCAGACAGTAGATAACCAAAGCTGTTTAATAAAAAAGATGGTCTTTTGGACTGAGTTTAAAGTTAGAGAAGAAGAAGAAAAAGGTGGTGCCTGATATGTATTACGTGTAAGAAATTTCAGATAAGAGACAGGAGAAAGGTGTAAGATGAGAGAAGTGGAATGGTGGGAGAACATGATCAAGGGCCCCTTTGTTCAAATGTAAACTGTCTTCTTGGTATTACTAGTAAACAATCATTTGAACAAAACTCTTCATAAACAGTTGTATAAAATGCATCTTAAAAGTGTGCCAAGAACCTCCATGATGTCCCCTTTATAAACTGGCAAGGCTTCCCATCCTAGACTGCCAAAGGGCAGCACAGTCTGGAATTATACATCTCTTTATGAAAGGACTGACACACATTACTTTTCCAAATCATGGAGATGGCTACTAAAATAGCTCTGCATCATACTGGATTTGCAGCCATAATAAAACTATATTGTTTTCAGGCAAAGTTTGTAACCACACGGTGTGTCATTTTATGTTCCATTATGTATATGGGTAGCAGATTTCAGCTTCAACCCTGCAAGATTCCTTCACTAACTAACTCACTCTCTAGGGGCTACAGCCCATGAAGGCCCATGGCCTCTACTACAACAATAGTCCCTAAATTAGCCTATTATATAGCAAGACATCATTTATAGTCATATGGGATATATATATATTCAGTACAACACAGGAAGCTAGCAGCGGAATGGGGGCTGGAATAGGCTGTGCTTGGGTTGAACTTCTCCAGTAAAAAGCATAAAACAGTGTATCAATGTAAATGCTGTAACAGCAATAGGGCAAAAATAGGATATAAATGCAAATATCTTTTTTTGCTTCTATTTTTCTAGCTAAATAAGGCAAAAATAGAGGCAAAAGTTTCAAAACATTTGCTCTGGTTTTGTGTACTATCTTTTACATTACTGCTGTTTAGTACAATGTCCTTATATTAGTAATGGAAATGTAATTGGAAATGTTTGGGTTCATGGCCTGGTTATTAGCATTGACTCTTCTTCTTATAAAGGTTACACATACAATATTATATGTAAGGCATACAGTATCTAGGGTGTAAAATAAGTGTAAGAGACTAAAATTGACAGTCAGGCTGTAGAACAGCAAATAAACGTTCTCCCCAAATCACACCGTACCTATCCTTCAGGTTTGGTTCTATCCATCTGTCATTGTTTTGGTTCCCGTAAATGAGTCCACAGTTTGTTAACCTCTCCTTCTAATATGAATATCACCCACAGAGAAAAAAATGTTTTGCGGTCCCCCATAATAATAACCAGCCAGCAGTCTGGTAAGTCTGTTTTTGTTGCAGGTAAGTCTTTTTTGTTTCTGCAAACTTCATGAACTGGCTTTATTTTTGTATATCAGGGGGCCTAAATCTGTTTTGGTAACATACTTTGATCTAAGGACAATATTTTTCGAATTGTCACTCATTAGATTTTGCAATTTCAAATCCAATATTAAAGATAACACTAACACAGGAATAATATAATAGAAAATAAAATTGTATTGAACCTTTATAACACTTACTTGATAAGGCCATCTTCCATGTAAATATCAGCATAGAAAGACTGGTCATCATTTACTATCCGGCCTCCTTTGATTAAAAGTCGGTCACTCTGTAGAAACAAATACAACATCATTATTTTTCATAATATTCAATTCCCAAAATAGTTTGCAATCTAAAATAAATAAATCTGAAAAATGATACATACACACAGTGTAAGTGTGTATACATGAAACAATAAACCTGTTTATTAGAGTGTTTACATGATAAAATAAACATTTCAATTAAAATAAAAGCAAGTATCTAATCCCTGTCAGGGCTATCTAGTTGTGAAATGTGAATATGTTGAATTGATTTCTCATTCGCTAACTAAAGCAAAATAAATCATTGTAGTGGAAGCTCAAGAACAGGCTTTACAGAAGCTACAAGAGTTATATTTATGTCCCACTGCTGAAGGAAGGTGTTTATTACCTTCGCTTTCAAAGTAAACCTGCCATGTTGACCACTTTCAACATTGATCATGGTGACCACTTTCAACGTTTCTTTCCAAAACAGTCCAACCCTAGATTGTAAACTGCAGGCTTCCTCTATAAATGCAACTAGTAGCTGGAAGAATACTGGAAATACTGAGGACAATAAGCCTGAGAGGACAATACAAAAAAGACAGACTGTCACAGTCACTGGATAACTGTGGTCATAAATATAAAAGTTTGTAGAAAATCACAAAGTTGCTGGTTATTATACAAAATAAACCCTGTCCAGTGTCCTGCATCTTATTACACTGATATATTAATAGAACAGTTTGGTGTAAAAATGAAACTGGGTAAAATAGATAGAAAAATATAAAATATTTATAATATAGTTAGTTAGGCAAATATGTAATCTATAAGGGCTGGAGTGAGGAGATGTCTAACATACATGGCCGGAACTAGGGGTAGGTGCAACGATTGGGGGGCGCCAGGCAGGAACCTCTCCTGCCTACCCTAGCCTGTGCTCCCTTCTCATTTCCATTGTCATTACGCGGTAGGAGCAATGACTCCCATCCCCCCTTCCACTTGACGGAAGTGCACCCGCTAGGGGGGGGAGGTGCAGGGGTGAAGTGCGTGACCGTGTTGCCTAGGGAACCTGGTCGGCTTGGCCTGCCCATGCTAACATAATAGCCAGAACACTACTTCCTGCTTTCAGCTCTCTAACCTCATAGTTAGTCAGTGACTTTAGGGGGCCACATGGTACATAACTGTTCAGTTAGTTTGTGAGCACGCAAGTCATATTCAAATGCAAACTAACTGAACAGTTATGACACATATGGCCCCCCCTCAAGTCACTGATTGGCTACTGACTGCTAACAGCTTAGAGAGCTACAGACGTTATAGATTACATTTTTGCCTAACTATATTGATAAGATTTTTTATTTTGCAAAGTCTATTTTACCCAGTTTCATTTTTACACTGAACTGTTCCTTTTAAAAAAAGTAACACTAAAAATTTTTCACTAAAAAATCTATTCTACCCTCCCCCAATAATTGCCCTATCCGGAAAACCATTTGTTATTTTGAATGCTTTAGTAGAAAATACCTATTAAATTCGGCTTCCTGTCATTTGAACAAAGGCGATAGGGCGATGCCGGGGAAAGTATCAGGAGATGCATCAACTATGCAGCGATCAATTGATCGAGCCTAGCCTGACTCCTTCCTATATAGAAGTCAGGCTAGGCTCGATCAATCGATCGCCGCATAGTTGATGCATCTCCTGATACTTTCCCCCGCATCGCCCTATCGCCTTTGTTCAAATGACCAGAAGCCAAGTTTTTTACAGGTATTTTCTACTAAAGCATTCAAAATAACAAATGGTTTTCAGGATAGGGCAATTATTGGGGGAGGGTAGGATAGATTTTTTAGTTAAAAATTTTTAGTGTTAATTTTCCTTTAAAGGTAGTAAGTTTGTCCAAGTCAGGGGCGGCTATTTCAAGGCCATAAATATGAGATGACTGCTTACAATCAGTCTGTATGCAAACTTTTCATTTATCTGACCCCCAGTTTTATCAAAGTTTAGGCTAGAGCCTTGACAGCGCCGAGAACATCATAGTCTTAATGGACAGCCAAAGAAAAAGATTTCTTCATTTTATGAAAACATGAAACATGAAAGGCCAACAAAGTTTTGAGAACTAACTTCCTCCATGTCCTGTATCAAATTAAAGGCTGACAGATGGTTATGTGTAAACCCTTAAAATTAATAATCGAAAGCCCCTATCTCAATCATCCGTTCCATTTCCTGCGGCACTATGCTATTAACTTAAGTTGGAAAAAGTAATGGAAACATGCCATTTTTCTACAATTCAAACCTTTTCCTCTTACAATGTGATCTAATCACATTCTTCATACTGCCTTAACGGCTAATTAGAGCACTATACTAAACAAAGGAAATGGTGAAGCCGCAATATCAAATTTACAGTGGTTTCAGCTTCATATAATGAAAATGCATCAATGAGATTAACAACATCTCATTTATTTTTCTGAATACTTCTAGTCACTCAATGACCTAGCACCAATAACATCCCCCTAGGTAATATTCCAGTTACCTCATTACAGAGTGGGAATATGAAAACCAAATGGATCTTCTTTATTTAGACAAAAGCCCATTAATCAAATATGTAATTCACATCTGTAGATAAGTGGCATCATAATCATGATAATCATGGCCCTCAAAGCAGGAAAAAACCACAACAACCCACTATCGTTTTTATCCCATTTTTATTTGTATGGGGCCCCCAATGGGCCTCTCCGATCGATACCTGGCCAAAAATTGGCAAGGTGTTGATCATGAAGGTGTGATCGCACCGGCTCATTGATGTGGTGTTCAGTCAACGGCTCTTATGCCAGTTGTTGCAATTTAATCATTTGGCCCTAGGGCCGAATTAGCCTGAAATCGCCCACCTTAGGTGAGCCTATCAGAAGAAGACCTCGAATGAGCAGATCTTGTCATGTATGGCCACCTTAAGTTTGCACTGCAGTTGCAAATGTTTCCAATGACCAGAGATACAAAAAGGGAGCGCACACAAAAAACTGCAGCCGCTGCAATAACGTAATTTTAGAAATGAAAAGGGGCCCCAAATATTGTGAAGTGCAAAAAAAAAATGACACGCCACCAATTTTACTATTTTGTAAAAAGCAAAAATCCTCAATTTGTTGTCTTGCAATGTACTGAAGCTCCCAACCATCTGGGTTGTATAAAGCACATCTGGTGCAAAACCCTGCATTTGTACTTTTCCTAGCTGAACTTGTTTTGTGTTCCCTGAACAAACTGGAAATTGTGCACACACAACAGACGGAGAGTTTCTTTCCACAGATTTCATCTGCCTTATGACTCAGGGCCCAGGGAAAACACTTGAACGATTGCCAGAAAATCACATAATTACAAATGTAAAAGCCTGCAAGTTTTAAAGCACTGCAGACTTAGGGCCATCTTTTTGTTGTGTAGAGTAAGATACAAAATGTCACCTTAATGTCACCCTAAATCAGGGGTCCCCAACCTTCAACATTTAAATATAAAAAAAAAGTTGGGGAGGATGAAACAAGTTTGGGATTGGTTATTTTGTAGCCACTATGTGGATTGGCAGCCTACAGGCGGCTCTGGTAGTATCCATGGTCTTTATGCAACTAAAACTTGCCTCCAAGATAGAGATTCAAGAATGAAGACCTGCTTTGAGGCCACTGGGAGCAACACCAAGGGGGGTGGCGGGTAACATGTTGCTCATAATCCACTGGTTGGGGATCACTGCCCTAAATGAACACTGATTTCTTCATGCATGCAAATGTGTATAAGTTACCCACAGGGTTGTCTAGGCAAGCATGGGTTTAACTGCTTTTCAGCGCCGGATTTCAAAAGCAGCCGCCCCTAGGCCGTCCCCCATTCGCGCCCCCTGCGCATGCGCGAACAAGCCCCCCCTCCCTCCATGCCGCGCCGTGTCGACTCAAGTGCGCATGCGCAGGCATTTAACTCCCATACGGAGCAGTGAGGAGAAATCCCCACTGCTCCGTATCGGAGCAAAATTTCAAAATTTCGTTGCGCCCCTAAATTTGTGCCGCCCTAGGCCCGGGCCTTTGCGGCCTCTCCGCAAATCCGGGCCTGCTGCTTTTGCAAGATGGCCCTGATAGGTTAGTCACATGCAGTACCACTGTACCAGTGATGTGGGAGTCTTTTCCTTTTTCTGAAATCCAAGAACAAGTTTTCTTACAAATTATTCTACATGTTTTAAAGGAATGACAATATCATGAACTCTTGCCCTGCACTGGTAAAACTGTATATACAGTTGTATGTATACAAAACTTATACTGTATGTTATCAGCTGTGTAACCTGTGCCTTTTCTCCTCTATCAACTTTGAATGACTGCCCCCATTGCTACACAGCAGCTTGTTAATATACACTATAGTGGTGTTAGTAGTGTTTCTGAAGCACATACTAGTTTTACTGGTGAAGGGCAACAGTACATTATATTTCAATTACTTTTAAAACTCTACAATCTAATTTTTTGGTGTTACTGTTTCTGTAAGATAAACCTTTAAGTTAAACCTTAAGACCTGTCTGACAGACAGCTGAGGAAAACTCCTTCTGGCTTACTTAGGTTACATACTCCTCCTTCAGTGTACAAAGAGAAATGCCTTTTATCACATTAAAGAGGTGGTTCACATTCAGGTTAACTTTAAGTATGTTATAGAATTCATAGCAATGTTATAATTGGTCTACATTTTTTATCTGTTCTCTTCTCACACTTTCCAACTTTCAAATGGGGGGGGGGTCAGTGAGCCAGTCAGTAAAAAATCTATTGCCCTGTGACAAAGTCCTGTGGCTTTATTGTAATTTTTTATTCCTTATCTTTCCCTTATTCATATTCCTATCTCTCTTTCAAACCACTGCTCAGTTGCTAGGTTAAATTGGACCCTAGCAACCAGATAGCTTCTGAAATTCCAGGGAAGAGCTGCTGTAAAACTGTAAAGAATACAAAAATGAAGACCAATTGCTAATTGTCTCAAAATAGCACTCCCTACATCACACTAAAAGCTAATTTAAAGTTAACAACTCCTTCTGTCTTTGTTGTTTGTTGATGTATCTTTTTCAATGTTGCCGTGTTTAAAACCAATAATGATGTTAATACATGGGCAGATTGTGTATAGTTTCTCTATAGAATCTGAATCATGTATTGTTTTGTAATGGATCATCTCTAGGACCCAAGTTTTTGTAAATTGAGGAAAATATTTGTCTTTATTAACTAAATTATTGGTCAGTAGGCTTTATCCTCAGAACTGTGGTTGGAATAAAGCTTCAATTCACAACAAGAGAATTCTAAGTTATGGCAAATAGAAACATATGGAAGATATGAGGGAGGTATAAAGATATGGAAAGTTAAAAAGTTAAAGTAAGGCAAAACAAATTAAATATATGAGAGAAGAAGGCTGGCGTGGAAGATATGAGGTACAGAACTAAGACAGAGCTGTGGCATTTAGTTGCTAGGGAAAAAGACACAACATTTGCTACATTTCCTGCCTTGGGGAACGACTTACGGAAAGTCAAAAGTTTTACATTGCTTACAGGTGCATAAAATGACAGTTTGAATTTACAGGAATGTTACTAAACATATTTTATGGTCTCTCCTGTCAAGCGTGTTTTAAGCCTTGCCAATGTATTTCTTGGAAACATCAAACACTGCTAAATGGACCTTAAATATTAGGAGCAAGTGCAGCCCAGAATACAAATAGCATTGTTTCGCTAGTCTTACAGCACAGGGGTGTTATACTGCTTCTCACAGCCACCAGCCCTATGTCCCTACTTAACTTTAGAAATAGTGCAGCCCTCCCTCTTCAGACTCTGTGTAGGGCAACAGCAATACTGCATAGTGAAGTGTTAATACTTGATTTGCATTCATTCTACCAGCTTGCACCCCAGGAGCATACTACTTATGTGATAGATATATCTCTCACTATATTATCCTTCCATTCTTCTAATACAGAAGCTGCCACACTATGGGCTAGAATCCTATAGGTCCCAAAACAGTAGCTGGGAAGGGAAGCAGCTTAAAGGCCCAGCAGGGTAGGTATGTGGAGAATATTTATATGATCATATTTTGGTCTCCTTGCTAATCATGGATGCCCAGCCTAAAAGTCTGTTAAAGCGAGAGCTGGGGTGAGGACTTATTTGTTTCCCTAGATGGCATGACGCTATGTCAAATGCTTACATATATCTAAGGTGCTAAGATGAGCCCTGAACAAATCCTTAACCACCTCAACAGGAGCCTTGAAGTGAATTCTGAATTATCAATTATCAAAGCCTAAATTCTGAATTATGTGGCACACTGTGACACATCTATAATACACACCAAATCTTTTGTTAAATAAGAATTGCACAAGGGATTCAAGGGACCTAAAGAACAAAAGGGCTGCACACTTTGGTTATGTAGATTTAAGGTCTATAGGCTTGAGAAATAACGAAAAAAAAATAGATTATTTACAAGAATAGGCAAAATATATCTTCAGCAAAAACTCTCTTCATTGAACTCATTTTAAACACAGGGGTATATTGTCCCTTTAAACCAGGATATGCCTGGGAAGTTGCTGCTAATGTAAGTAAGATGGCAACCCTGATTACACTTTATGTTACAGGTATGGGACCTGTAATCCAGAATGCTCAGGGCTGGAGTTTTCTGGATAAGGGATCTTTCTTTAATTTAAAGCTCAATACCATAAGGGCTAAAACACATGGAGCTACTTGTAGCTAGCTACCTGTCGCGAATTGTCTCTGCTAAAACACACGTAGGGGCTGATTTACTAATCCACAAATCCGAATGGGAAAAATTCGGATTGGAAAACGAACATTTTGCGACTTTTTCGTATTTTTTGCGTTTTTTTCGTCGCCGTTACGACTTTTTAGTAAATTGTCGCAACTTTTTTGTAACCATTACGACTTGCGCAAATTGTCGCAACTTTTTCGTAGCCATTACGATTTGCTTGTATATTGTCGCGACTTTTTCGTATTGAACGCTCGTAATCGGCGGGCAAAACTTTCAGACTTTGCATGATTTTGGAAGCCTCCCATAGGACTCAATGGCACTTTGCAGCTCCAACCTGGCCCAAGAAAAGTCACAATACTGAAGCTTGAATGAATCCGAAACTTTCGTACTCGGCGCGAAGGCTACGAAAAAGTCGCGACAATTTGCGCAAATCGTAATGGCTATGAAAAAGTCGCGACAATTTACGAAAAAATCGCAAAATACTGATCATTACGAAAAAAACGCATTCAGACGCCTTCGGAGCGTTCGTGGATTAGTAAATGTGCCCCGTAGAGTCAATTATCAGTATTTTCTATTCTGTAGCCGCAACAAGTAGCTCTGTGTGTCATTGCCCTAAGTCTACTTAAAAATCATTTAAACATTAATTAAACCCAATGGGATTTTTTTGCCTCCAATAAGAAATAATTATAGCTTAGTTACCACCAAGTACAAGGATCTTATTATAGAGAAGGAAATCATTTTTAAAAATTCTAATTATTTGCTAATAATTAAAGTCTATTATGCCCTTAACATAATTCAGAACTTTCTGGATAATGGTTTTCCAGATAACAGATCCCATACCTGTATATTACAAAACTACAATAAATATATATTCCTTTAAAATAGAGTGTTCCCCTTTGGGACCACCTAAGGCAAATGTGGTTCTAAATTGTAACCCGCAGCTGAGAATGCAGGGAAAACAGAACCCACAGATAGGATGTACAGTATGTATGTAGCTTATATCTAATGATGCCTCCATGCAGCATAATAAGTAAAGAGAACATATGTGTCTTAGCTTTCCAACATAACTACAAATGGAAGGGGAACAGCTTCTTCATGCAACTGCCCGAACTGGATTTAATTCTTTCTTTATCACTATAAACAATTGCTGCTTTCATTCCCCCAATAGACTTAATACGCAAACGATTGAAGCCATTGAGTTGGATTATGTGCAGCCTGTATGCAGACCTGCAGTGATCCGGATACTTCTTTAAAAAAAATAAAAAAAGAATAACAAAGTTGCTTTTTTTGAACGGCTTTGATGTTTTGGCAAACCACCCAAGTAATGAATTCCTTTACATAAAACCCTTGATAGCAGGCCAACGCTCTTAGTGCGAGTGGGCCGATGGCAGAGTGCAGTCTGAGGCGATTAGTGTCCTTTCTGAAAAAAATTCAAGCTCCACATGAGAGAGGCTAGCAGATGATTGTCAGTTGACAGAGAAATTCTGTTGAACATATGTGCCAAAATGAGTAGTACCAAATAAAAGGACTTTTTTATAGCAGCACGTGGTGCGTGGTTTACCACAGAACTCATTTCTTTCTTTGAATCATGTGGCTCTCGAGTCTCAAGTTTATCTTCCAATCTTTTTCAACATTCATTATCAGAGGCATATATAGACTCAGCAATATTTTATTGTTTACTCACATCAGTCCCTTCCCTAGCAGTGCTAAAAATCAAATTTCTCTACCACAACAAACACATACAGGTATGGTTCAGAATTTTAAAACTGGTTTCCTTTTTTCTCTGTAATACTAAAGCAGCACCTTGTACTTGATCCCAAGATATAAGCAAAACAATCCAAATTGATTTATGAAATATTTAAATAATTTTTACTAGACTTAAAGTATGGAGATCTAAACTACAGAATGATCCCTTATCAGGAAAACCCTGGGTCCCAAGCATTCTGGATAACAGGTCCCATACCTGTACTATATGATATATTATGTGCATCTGTTCTCCACCAGATACATCTGCCAATGCACATGTTTTCTTCCAAACTCTCGTTATATGCCTTCCATCAGCCACAGGGCATTCAAGCAAGTCTGTGCGGCTGCCATTTACAATATTATTTTATATTTTATAACTGCAACTTTGTTTTCTGCTGTTTTTGGGAAAGGTTGAGTGAGGCAGAAGATTGCTTTTTAGGTGAGGCAGACAATGCTTACTAAATATACAATTCCAGGTAAATAATCACGCAGATGCTTGGAAGAAGCTCTCATAAGAAAAAACAGTTTAGGAAATTACAGTTCTGAATTAAAACAAATTAGGTTGATGCAAATAGTGTAATCGAGGCACAGATCTTGTTTATCAGCCAGCAATTATCTCCTGACAACATTTTATACAGAAAGAAATTTGCAGCTTTTCCATCTGAGCTAATTATCTTTAGTCAGTTTGTTAGTTGCAGAGATATCAAAGCTTTTATGGTACATGGTCTTCCAGTAATTTGGAGTTTTCTGGATAGTGTGTCCCATGCCTTTAATAACTATGATGTACAAACATTTTTTCTCATGTCTCATTTTCTCCCTTTTCATTTTTTTTCCTTAGCAGGTTTTATATTCTTTTATCACATCTCACAGTGATTACCCCCTAATAACAGCAAGGGGAACCTATAATCCTTGCCTAAAATCTAAAACTGCCCAGAAATACTAGCCACAATGGTATATATTTACTTATATATTCAATAAATCAGTGTTAATTGTCACATTTGGAATCTAATATCTACATCTCCTCCTAGTCTAAAATATCCCAGCACCGACCCAGATATTGCTTGGCATTCTGCACATTAAATTTGATACATTTGCTATGATCGTGAAAAATACTGGATTTGAAACACATTAGAGCTGTGAGTGAAACAAACTTAATGCAGTAAATAGCACATTAATCTTTCTATGTTGGCCCTTGAGTCTTCCAAGAGTGTTGGCTACACAGTAAGGATATGGGTCCCCAATATAAAGGCTTCTATGTGTCAACAAAAGTTACAAGAAGAAAATTATTTTAATCAAATCAAGGCACACATATACTGTATGGAAAGCAAGTGTCACACATCAAAGGTCACATCTGTAAATCACCAAATGTACCTAAACTGCCTGTATAATGACACATATAATTATCAGTGTTATATAAGAATTGACATTACTTCTAGGGGAATGCATGAAAATGGCCCACTGCCGAAAGGCTGGACAGAAGACTTAATTACCCTTATTTCAGAACATGACTTCATATCTATTTTGGGATTGGAATTTCCATAGCCGGGCCTGAATATGTTCAACATGGATCCAGATGCAGGCCAGGAAAAATGAGAGCTTCTGAGTAAATAGATTAGCAATGGTGAAGTTCCCCAATACATTCACTCACTACAGCAAAAGAGTACAATGCACATAGTGTGTGAGGAGCCAAACCTCATTTGTATGCTGAATGGCCAAGGGGCTGAAAGCCAAAAAATCTTGTGATCACAGTACTTAAAGTCTCTTGCCTTAATTTTCCTCACCTGGCAACATGTTCTTGGCCACCTCTCTTTCACATAAACGTTGGCGGCATAGCTCTTAAATTCCTGAGTCGAGCTACCTAGCTATTATCCCTGATGGACAACCAACTGCAAAATTCCCTCTCAGTCCTTTGCTATCTGTAAAGGAATCCAGCACAAATCAAGTCTTCCCTGAAACCCCACATACAGTAACTATGGGGGTCTTTTTCATGCAAAATCTTTCCCAAGGCACCCAGGAATCCCTATACCAGAAACATGTAACAATTTCTAAATTTTTTCAAAAAGTCTAGAAAACTATAGCAACCGATGTTTGCTTTTGAACACTTAATCAGTAAATGCCACTTGCTAATTTGTTGCTCTGCATTAGTAGACTAATGTAATGTAACTTACATATATCCCTTAGTATTGAAAGGCACAAGGTTTGCCCCGGTGCAGTAACCAATAACAACCAATTAAATGCTTTAAAGGAGGAAGCTAGTAAATGCTATTTGCTGACTGGATGCTAAACATCACTATACCTGTATCTTTGCACTTTGCCCCTTTTTATTACAGAACCCCAAAATAATCTTATCATTTTGCTATCTGTATCGTTATAAACTATGAGGGAAGAGATGCACTTATACACACAGCTTTATGGTAATCACACACAGGAGTATTTCAGGCACTACAACCAGCATGAATTTAAGTCACCCAAAACAAGATGTTAAAGCACCTCATACAGTCCCCCAACAGTCTATCATTGAAATAGTTGCTTGAAAAAAGTGTAGGGATGCATTTTTAGACAAGTATCACCTGACAGGTGCTGCTATGAGTGCTTTTCAATCAATTTCAATGTTATGGGGGCTGTTTTGGGTGATTTAATGCTGCATTTTTGGGCTACTTAAAGATGTGTTTAATTCTCCCTGTATGTCTTTATGCTTACAATGCCAAACAAGTTATCCATATACAAATGCTTGTAGGCAAATAATCCAACCAATTTTCATCCAGTTAGCGCTAATCTGGATTCAAGAAGTCACATCAACCTTACCCGAATAAATAGTAGCACTATAAAAACGAGGACCTACATTCCGGTTGTTCTCGGTGAACCTAGTAGATAGCTACTCCATTCCAGCTGTTCTCAGTGAACTTTCTCCCCTCTTTTCTTATTTTAACTTACCCTTTCTATAAAGTGCTAAAAACCTTTAATATACAAAGTGCCTAAAGAGCCTCACTACAGGGTTCATATGCATCAATATCCATGCAAATAACAATGAGCCCTAGACTGACTGCCAGCTTGTGGTCTCAGCATGCCATATATGTGACGCAAGCATACTGTAACTTTTATGCCCAACATATATATCCTTTCAGTTTTGATGTAGCTTCTTAAGCAATATACAAAGACAAGGGAGTAAATATTATAACAGGTACATTTGTATTTGGGTAAAGCCTAAAACAGCTATAAAATACAATGTAACATGAAATGTCTTCATTTATAAATAGGTTTCCATAATTGGAACAGCAGACCGTAAGCTGCATGCCATTGCAATAGTTCCCGTAATACTTCTTATGCACAATGCAGGGTTTCAGGATATCATCAATCCTAAAGCAACTGTTACCCACCCCCATAAGTGGTGCAACAAGATCTTGGTTGTAATGTGCTATCCTTTTCTTTACAATTTTAATAACAACACTCACTTTACTTAAAAAGCAGCTTTAACAAACACTGTATTAACATATTTGAGAAACCTAAATGAAGAATAAAAAAAAAAATAATAAGGGGCACTGCTGCAGGTCTACCTGTGCATGCTGAAGATACTATAAAAATACCTCATGGGGTTTTACACAGGTCTGTAGGGGCCAAACATGTTTATGCAAAATCCTAAAATATTCTCATAAAGCATATCTATTCACTAAAGGCTTACAGGGCAATAGAAGGGATTGAGTGCACTTCTCAGCAGTAAAAAGCATGCTGTTACTATTTCTTCAATGTTTTCTCTTAAACACATTACAGGCTAATTTATATATCATATTAAGTGATAAATATCCCAAAGTGACAGTTTAATATCAATTCTGCAGCTTACCATACGCATATAAATTTACAATTTGTTAAAAGTGACTCATAATACAGCTAATTACTACCTCTCGAAGCTACTGCATCATGCTGCTCCACCCTGTTGCATCTTCCCAAATATAACTTGGCACTAAGAGATTGGGTGAAGTACCAAACACTATTTTAAAATATAGTAGAAAATGCACTATTATGAGGCAGGATTTAAGAATATACACTATACCTGATCACCAATTCTGGTGGAGGTGAAAGATGCCTATATTCCCTGGGCATGAAAATACAGGTATGGGATCCCTTATTCAAAAACCTGTTATCCAGAAAGTTCCCAATTACAGAAAGGCCATCTCCCATAGACTCCATTATAAGAAAATAATTCTAATTTTTAAAATTGATTTCCTTTTTCTCTATAATAATAATAAAAGAGAACCTTGTCCCAGCTAATATATAATTAATCCTTATTAGAGGCAAACTAGCCTATTGGGTTTATTCAATATTTAAATAATTTTTAGCAGACTTAAGTTATGGAGATCCAAATTATGGAAAGATCCCTTATCTGGAAAACCCCAGGTCCCGAGCATTCTGGATAACAGGTCCCATACCTGTACCATTATATGTACCACAGTACACACCATAGTGTGTTTGTTATCTAGGATTCTACACTACTCAGCAGTGGCGTAACAAGATGTTATCAAGCACCACAACAAATTCAATTTGGGGCCCCAAAACATTGCTAAATTGACCAATCTCACAAAGACATTTTGAAAGTGCTCATTAACTAGGGCCTTCCTGGCCCCACTGCAACTGCAGGGTCTGCTTCCCCTGTAGTTATGCCTCAGCTACTTAGCCTCATTCTTTTCTGTAATAATTCATTGTATCAGCCCTGGAATAGTAATCTGTGGATTCTGGCAAATGCCAGAAAGGCTGCTATAAGATGTCATAGTTTTTTTATTGATTTGGCCTGTTGAAGGCTATTTGTGCCTCTGTGTACTTGAAATGCCAGGGCCTATTTTGCATGCCAGTGTGGACCTGCATTGTATGTTTTAGAATTTGTTAAAGGTAAGGACATTTTCCTTCCCTCCTACTCCCAGCAGCTCCATATCTTCTTTTCTGCTGATTCACGCACAAGCTCTAGGCGGCCGTCAGTTACCTGAGCTTAGACATTGATTCACAATATACTGTACACACAATAAAACAATGTATGGCACAAAGCCATAGTAACAGTAGTAATTATATTATTATATGGCAGCATATAAACCATTGCATTCTGCAACTGTAGCACTGGCTTCTGTGACAGATATGACTTCTCTTTCTGCTAATGATTTAATAATTTCTCAAGATCCCCAAGCTTGATTTAACAACAGCGGCCCTGGGCGGCCTGTCTGACACACAATTCACATGTGCAGTCTTACAGTAGCCTAACAAGATTCAAGATGGGGAGCTGCTGTTGAGACATTTTAATGCATTTTTAATGCATAAATCATTTCTGTAAAAGTGAATGAACCTGCTAGTGAACATCAGGGCTTGTATAGAGAGTTAACTTTATACCATGCAGCATTTTTTTAATGACTTTTTTAGCTTCTGGTTCCCCTTTAATGAACCCTACCCCCTTTAGTCAATTTAACATTTATCATAGAATACATAGATCCAAATTGGTCATGGGATGGATATTTGGATGTATAGTGTAAAATATTAGGTAGTGCTGGGCGGTATGACCAAAAATTTATATCACGGTATTTTTCAAAATTATATCGGTATCACGGTATTTGACGGTATTTTTTTTTCCCCATGCATGATTAGGTGACCACCCCAAACACCCGCCACCCGCACCCCCCCCGCCACCCCAAACACCCCCCATCCGCACGCAGCCCCCCCACCCCCCCATCCGCACGCACCCCCCCATCCGCACGCAGCCCCCCACCCCCCCATCCGCACGCACCCCCCCATCCGCACGCAACCCCCCCACCCCCCCATCCGCACGCAACCCCCCCACCCCAAACACCCCCCCATCCGCACGCACCCCCCCACCCCAAACACCCCCCATCCGCACACCCCCCCCACCCCCCCATCCCCTTCACATAAATATAACCCCCCACCCCACCCCCCCCAAACACAACCCCATCCCCTTCACATAAGTATAACCCACCCACCCCCACCCCAAACACCCCCCCATCCCCTTCACATAAATATAACCCCCCTCCCCACCCCCCCAAACACCCCCCCATCCCCTTCACATAAATATAACCCCCCACCCCACCCCCCCCAAACACAACCCCATCCCCTTCACATAAAATATAATTACTGGCCAGGCACCCCCCGACAGCTCACATTGGTATCCGACTCTGAATGCGTCCTAGCGATGGCGCTTTTGTAGAGTGTGCGCGCTGACGTCACGTGCGCACCCGGAAGTATTCAGCACACCGGTATGTAGAAAATTCATATCGGTTTCAAAAAAAAAACCGGTGATCGGTTTTTACCGGTATACCGCCCAGCACTAATATTAGGGTCCTTCTAGTTACCAGCACATGAATGTGCATCACAGGATGTAGTTCCTCCCTTTAAGCCATTATGGAATGCTCTTTGGGAACTAATGACTAATGTACCGCCCTTTAATGGTGAAGACCACCCTAGAAAATACCCTGCCATAGACAATACTGAGAATTGCCTCTGTTAAAACACACATAGAGAACCAGGAGTTCACCAAATACTGCTTTCAATAGCAATTAAATTTACAAATAACTTTTAAAGCACTACAAATTTTTAATTATTTCATATTGGAAAGTTGCTTAGAATTAGGTTTTCTTTTATGTTGCAAAAAATTATTTTTGGGGTTGACATGCCCTTTAAAGGGCGACAAAGTATGTACTATGATTACTATCCAAATTTATTAAACAAATTTAGCAGATGTTTAATGGATATTAATCCATATTAAATGGTTTATTACTCAGCTTCTTTAGCCAAACATTTATCCTAGCATTTATCCTAGCTGAGGCTGCTTAATTCACCTGCTCTGATTGGCTGATTCCAGCATGACCCAGCAATTTGCAATTTACTACTTACAAACAGCATGGTTGGCTTTTCTGCCATACAATCAATATTTAGTTGAGAAACTAGTTGGAATTCCAGCTCCCTTTTAGCAAGATCCAAACAGGTATATTTAAAAATTAGAAACACATACACCAAATCCAAGTTAAAAAGCACAATCCTTTCCACTGTTATGTTGTTATTCCATCATGCCTCCAAAGATCTCTCAGAATATTGAGATTAGTGCTATATTAGGCCCTATTTCTGCTGGATCAGAATATCACCATATTACCTGCAGATCCAGTACCTTCCAATACTCCTAGAAGTGGGACTATTTAGACCATGTACACACTGGCCACACCTCATTACACCCATAATCATTTGCCTTAATCCATGCCCACTTTTCTGGTCTGCAAATGGCATAGTCCATCCTGAATAAGGGCAATCAGGAGGTATGAGCCAAAAGAAGAATTGTAGACTAATAGAAAGCTCTAGGAATGCAGTTTACAATTAGGATAAGAAAATGGTTAAGGGAGATTTGCGGTGGTCCCACATCTGAAACCTACATTCTATATACAGAAAACTGCAGGACATGAGCAGAAGATTGTCTCACTTGGTTATCCCAGGGAACAGCAAAATGCATATAACCATAACTTTCTGTATTTACACATTTGCTGCTGGTTTCTTATTCCTTACAACCTTAACAAGCCCTTAACCCAAAACCATTCAGCAGAATGCTAAATGCAAAACCTAAAATTCACTTAATTAATTTCAGTCTTTTATTATTATCCAGCTAGAAACTGTGGGGAATTTGCAATGCAGCCACTCAGCTTTTCAGCACGCAGCCCCCTAGACATTTTGCACCAGCTGCACCAAAGGAGGAGCCTCCCTTGCTCCTCACCAGATGAGTTGCCATGGTAACTTCTCTGTATTTAGCTCTCACTGATGCTCTCAACAGGCATCTTGTGAACAGAACTATAATAATATATATAATATGCATGCATAATTACATGGGCATCAATATTATCATTTTACCTCTACATATCTGAGTATTTCATGGAGCCAGATTAAAAGGAAAAAGGTGTATTACAGCTTCCAACCACCAAGAGCTGAATGTGCCCGGTAGGGTGTGGCAAGCAAGATGCACCTTTAAAAACATGATTTCTCAGCAACTATAATGCCTTCCAATTAGCAGTAAATGGATTCCTCTCTCCCCATGGGACATAGCACAAAGGAACTGGGATGGTACTACTCAAAACGTATAAAAAAAATGATTTTATTTATACAAAGAAACTGTAACGTAAGAAAGGCTTTCATGCTGTATATACTACTGTACTGTATTTACTATTGTACTTTTTATAAACATTTTATATATATATCATTAAAAAACTAAAGATGTGACTCCCCATCTAGTTGCCCCCTATGTAATATTTGAATTATAGCACAAAAAATGGCAAACAAGGCTACTGATAATGCTTATTATAGGAGCGTGATCCATATGTAGAATAGGAAGCGGCCTGTGGCAACTCCCAGCACCTTGGCAGCCTCATTTCCATATTGCTAACCAGAGCGTGCCACATCTGATGCCAATGTGATTATTTGGTAGTGAGGTGGACATGGGACAGAACTGTGTGCCTATAGCCCCATATAATGCCTTGCTGCCATATTTAATTTATTTTTTTCTAAAATGCCCAGGATTTATTATGTTATGGTGCCAGCACCACCTGCCTTTCTAGGAACAGGAGGGTGTATTTGGCAGCCTACTATGGATGCTTTTGAGAAAATCTGATTATTGTGCCTTGCACATACCTTGCCCTCTCTAATTTATAAATGCAAAAGGCAATGGTGACTACTGCAGTGTTACATGGCTGCTGCTGCACCTGCTTAGCTTTCCCACGAGCGGCACAAATATCCTTTACACCAATGGAAGCCAGTATCAGCACAACATGCATCAGTAGATAATACCAAGCCACAGCATAGGTAGGGAGAGGCTGTATTTCTGGGTTTTGGGGTGCAACTGTACTGCAGAGAGGGATCCAGTGCATGTCTGGAGTTTTAATGAGCACAATCTCCATATCTCTGCATGAACTGGATCAATAAAGATGCATGTACTGCTATGCCTGCATTATTCCCACTATGTATTTATTTGGGATTCACAAGATACTATTTGGGAATCTGTATATTAGATTAATCAGTTTCCCCCCCATCTACCTTGACAGGAAAAAGAAAACTAATAAAAAAGGCAATGATAATCTGCTAAATGGAGACTCCAATAAAGGAAAAAATATAATCCCATTGTGGATAAGGCAGTAAATCAGGGAACTACTCCCCCCCCCCAAACCCCCTGTCAGTCCATGCTCCCTTTGTCTGATGTGCAGAGATGGAGTAGCCTCCTGTTCCACTGCCTGTGCATCCCCCCACCCTACAAAAGGTCTAATTAAATTCAGCAGAGACAAAGCCCAGCTGCACATCTTGCATCTGACAATAAAGGGCAGGCCTGGCACAGGGCTTAAAGGTTCTACGACCCTTCCTGCAGAGTATTGCATTGCCCCTGTGCTAAATCACTGCAAATGGCCAGGGTAGCAGCAGCAGAGGAGAGTAAAACACCCTTATCCATAGAAATGTAATGCAGCCCTGTGTTTCTTTGGGTGGTGCATGGAGGACCAGCCCCCTTACCAGCTGTAGATCTGTCATGTTTTACTAGAGCCAGGGCAAGCCTAGTTTTAACACTGACTGCCTATACTCTCAATAGCCTCCATTTAGGTGCCCGGCACTACCCACAGGACAGGGCACTAGGCAGTAACAACCCCACCAATGCCCAAGCCTTATACAGAGCATTGCACCTGCTCAGCGCCCTGGAACCCCAGTGTGTGATTCTCCGGCTGCAGGACCACAATTCCCAGCATCCCCGGCAGTCGGCGATCAGGTGGAGAGCTACTGAATGGCGATTCACGGATTAAAAGCAATAAAGAGCTATTTCACCTTTTTAGGCTAATCCCTATAAATCTGGGCTAAACGGGCCGGTATGAGGGAACGATCTTGCCCTTGTTAAGCTGCCAGACAGATTTAATGCCAGACTGGCAAAAAAGCAAAAAAATCGTGCGTATGCCTTTGGCTGTAAAAAAAATCGCACTACACAAAGCCCTTATTTCCCATTGCGACTCCCATGCATTCTGTTCATGCACCGTCATTCTTTAAACCGGTGCAGCGGGGCAGTGATGGTAAATAGCTGGCTGGATGGGTCCCTACATAGAAAGGATGGGGACTTACTGTTATCCTAGGAATGTTCTTCTTTCCCTGGTAAGACATGTTCTTTCTTGCCAATGTCCCTCTGCCTCCTCAGCCTGCTTGCGTCCTCTGGATCTGCTTCCTCTGTCTGATTTACAGCAGATCAGGTACAGGGAATTTATTTTTTTTTTTTTCTTAGCTGCCTTAGACAATAGTAAATCCCTTTTTGCAGTGCCAGCTGGGACTCTGAAAACAGAAGAGCGAGAGCCGATCCGAGCTCCTCCCTCAGCAATCTCCAGCCGCTGCTTGCCTCACCCACTCCGCTCTGCACCTGCACTGCGCGTCTGCGGACACCAGGGGGCGATACGTACCCTGCACAGGAGCCCAGCGCCGAGCTACGTGTTAGACTTGGTTACATTTCATAGGGAAAAGATCCTTGGGATTTCTCTCATTGATAAGGAATACAATGTTACATTGCAACACGCAAGTTGCTTCCTGTGTGCAAGCGTTCTTTTGTCACTGAATAGCTACATTTAAAAGTAAAAAAAAATGATTTAATCATTCACCCTGGCATGGTGCTGGTATTCAAGGCGGGGAGCGACTGCAACAGTTGCAGAGAGTTGCAGATGGGCGCGTTGTGATTGTTCTTGTGCTGTGACCAAGCAATTCCTTTGTGGCAATTTGAGTACAGCCACTCGCAACTGAAGCATCATGTTTACTTCTGTTAAACTACATTTACAACACGTTGCAGTTGAATGCGCTGAATGCCAGGTGGCCCTGGGCCCTGTATGTCCATAAAGTGATCCAATCATGGGGCCTTGGGGCCACAATTGGGTCAATTTTTAGTATGTTATAGAATGGTCTATTTTTAGCAACTTTTCAATTGATCTTCATTTTTATAGATTTTGAATTATTTGCCTTCCTGCTCTGATTCCAGCAGCTAAAAACCTATTGCTCTGTGAGGCTACAATTTTATTGTTATTGTTACTTATTACTAATCTTTATACATATTCTTGTCTGTCTTTCAAACCACTGCCTGGTTGCTAGGTTAAATTGGGCCCTAGCAACCAAAAATTCCAACCTGAAGAGCTGCTGAACAAAAAGCTAAACGCTTCAACTGTCTCAGAATAGCAATTACTACATTTCACTAAAAGTTAATTTAAATATCAGTGCATATTCTCTGACAATCACAGCCATGGAGCTTCATATAGCATGTGACACAGCCAAACATGGCAGCCACCAACCCCACAGCACAGCTCTGCATTTGGTACACTAGATAGGGGCAAGAGGTGGGGGTCCTCTTTTGGCAATGTGGTCATTGTAATTGGAAAAAGGGTATTTTGCAGCATATTATTGTTTAAAATGGCTTAAGTCGGACTTCAAGAGATGATTATAAAATGGAGTATGGTGAGCAGTCAGGCTGTTTCTTGGCCTGCATTTATCCACAGGCCAAGAGACAGCCTGGTCTGACCGTAGTCTTAGGGCTGTGACAGACAGGGAGATTAGTCTCCCGATTAATCTCCCTTGTCGCGGGTGATTTTCCGAAGTTGCCTTGAGAGGAAACTTCCGCAATTTTGGGAAATTGCGGCGCCTCGTATGCCATCCCACCGGCGATTTACATTCTAGCCGGTGGGATGGCATTTCAGGGAGATTAGTAGCCTGCGACAAGGGAGATTTGTCGCGGGCGACTAATCTCTCCGTCTGTCACAGCCCTTAGCCTTATTTAGCCTTAGCCAATTTCAGGCCAGATATCGGTCGGCCAGGCTGCTCTGCTCTCCCCATACACGGGCCGATTAGCTGCCGAAACGGTCCAAGGGACCGATATCAGCAGCTATAGTCGGCCCGTGTATGGGGACCTTTAGTCTTAAAGGTGCATTTTCATTTCCTACGCTTTGGCCTTGGCTGGTCTTTGTCTGTTTCAGCCATGAGATTAGAAGTGAAAAGTGCTCTGCCTCAGGCAGGACTAACAAAGAACAAACTGTTTTCTAGCCTTGGGCTAGTGACACACAGGGCTGCTTCTGCACAGGCATAGGAAAACCAATGTGCTCCCATCTGCTTCTTCTTCCAAGTGAACTCAGAGGCGCATTTTCAGCCTGTGAGTACGCACACCAAGCAGATTTTGGTGGAAAGGGCAAATCTCAACCTCAAATGCAAAAGATCACTAGGATGGGAATCATAGCAACAAAGAGAAAATCCTTTGTGTTACCCTCGTCCAACGACAAAGAAGCAACAGCAGGGTTCTCAGGGACCATACTCATTACCTCTGTCATTAGCGATGGCAGTTCACAATTATAACTGCAGTAGGTGTCAAAACATCATTAGTGGCTGCTCCTTAAAGGGGCTTATAAGCAAGGGGGCGGAAAAGCTGAAGGAACCAGTGACGAGGTACAGCACCCTGGACAGCAGATTGTTAAGAAAAAAAATTCCCAAGGGAAAATTTTTGTAATATTATTTCTCGGCTGGCAATACCCACACTTACATTATGGAACAGTAATGTTAAATACAAGAGTCACACATACACACAGTATTAACTGGGGTTCTGGGGTTTCTTTTTTATCACCTGCTTTCAATTACTGTGCCCAAAGCCAATCAGGGTAGCTCCAAGCTGAGTTTCTTCTCATCAAAGAAGAAGATCAAGCAAGAATACATTGACGACTTCAGTATTTGGCTACCATGTTACACTGTGAGACGGAACAAGCTTTTAGGCAGTGACCCCTACAATGTATTTTAGAACTGTTTGCCTGTATAGGCACCAAACTGATTCCCAAGGAACAAGAGACAAAGTTTTGCCCCATTTTGTAAAATTCCAATATTGATTTTTGAAGGGTTTATTGACTTTTTAAAAGTAGACATCTGTTTTTGTGTTTTCAAAGACAATCAATATTGCAAAGGAAAATTATCTCTAGGCTATTATTTTAAGGCATGCGTTAATTGCAAATTCTACATAAATTACTAATTAGCTTTTATAGCACATTACTAAACTGTTGCATAATTAGCAGTCAGTTGGGTTGAAGTTACACAAGATCATCATGGCCTTGCCCAAGGAAAATCACAGCCTGAGAACACTTGGGGTGTATATGAAAACTAGCATTTAACCCACACAGGCATATTGTAATAGTAGTTAGCAGGGGCGTTTGGGCATCCTGGATGCCGCCCCCCTCCCGCTCCCCAGCGCTTACCTCTCCAGCGCAGGAGCGGGTCCGGGGGCGGTCTGATCGCTAGCGCAGAGAGCGCAATTGCGCTCTCTGCACTAGAAGAGCCGAATTTCCGGTTTAAAAACCAGAAATTCGGCTCTTAAAGTTACCAGGAGCGGCTTTTTGCCGCCCCTTGTAACTGGGGCGCTTCTGCCGCCTGAGGCGAGTTTCTCAACTCGCCTCATGGCAGAAGCGCCCCTGGTAGTTAGTACTGCAAGATGCTAATAGCTGCATTTTGTGACGATCACTATTGATGAGCACATTTTTTCGGCAGGCATGGATTCGCAGCGAATTTCCGCATTTCGCCATTGGCGAATTGTTTTGCAAAACTTCCGTAAAATTTGCAGCGGAAAAATTCTGCGGCCGTCATTAAAAGTTGTGGGTGCATCAAATTGGGTGTGGTTGTTTAAAAAACAAATCGCAAATTTTTCGTCATTTCACGAATTTTCTTGCCGTTTCGTGAATTTTATGACAAAGCGAAATGGGACAGATTCGCTTATCACTAGCAATTCCTACCGTTACATTATTCTTCCCATAGACTGTATGGAAGTATTTTTTGAGGTTTTATTAAGTAACAGATAAATCCTAATATATAACAAAAGGCATTTCTAAAAAAGTGCCCCAGTCCATGTAAGTCATGTCAACTAATACCAAGCCAGGATTCCATTCTGCCTAAAACCCATCCCCTTCCCATTAATCACCACCCTTTTCCGTCTCACCTTTAGGGACTGTAACACTTAGATAGGTTAACTGATAAGGAAATGGGTATGATAGCATAACATAGGCAAAGTTTACTGTAAGTCTGTATTTCATTATATAGCCTTTTATAATTCAACTTAAATAATGCCATCTGGCATGAAACCTAGGTAACCTAGTGAGAGGTCAGATGTCAAATGTCAAAACCTACTGACATTTATAACATTTAATGACAAAAAAATCATTTATAATATTTGGAAGTTCAGATAATGATTATGTGCCTTTTCTACATAAGCCCAACTGAATGTGATTGTGTCAAAATAGGGGGATATTTTCTGTTTAATGGCTATTGGCTCCCTTCTCACTCTTTTGTTTGCCCTGATAAGCAGGACCATTCCCTTGGAATAACTTCAGCAGATGAGTGTTTGATTTTGGAATTATTATTATTTTTTTTTTTTTTTTTTTTTTTAAAGCCACTAGACTGAAGTCCATAAAGAAAACTTTGCTTCCCGAATGGCCTGTCTATGTACGATGATGATGATCAGTCTCACACTGAGGGGATGTCTCATGGTCATAAGCACATAATGCTCCAAAGAATACTATAACTCTTCAAATGTGATTATTTATACTCAGCCAGGATTTATAACAGGCTTTTTTCACTAAATTTATTAACCATGATCCCATCAGCCCGATTCCCAACCTCATCTAATCCCTAAAAGCCCCAAATAAAGTTAAAGCAAATTTATAGTCAACCCCTGAGCTGTATGACTAAAAAAGAATATCATTACACTGAATAATATATTAGATCTACCCTTTGCCAAATCTGGACATTTAACAGCAACATCCATGATTAATGGATTCCCTCTTAAAGCTATTATAAGTATATAGCACATTTAGAAAGCAGATGTTACAGAGAGCCATAGCATGGGGAATCCCATTGTTGTACTTTAAGTACCAAAATGACCTGAACCTTACACAATAGTGTTAATAATGTCTTTGCAGTCAGTTACTTTTTCAACAGCTAGGACTGCAGTTTAGCGTTAAGGATCAACATTATAAATTACTGTATCTTGTAATTACAGTACTGTATTACTGTATCTTGTTGACAGAACATATTCACCTCCTGTATTTTAAGCCCTTAGGGGTTTCTCCCTTGATAGTACCAAAAATTCTTCAAGAAAGGGAATCCATACATAGTACATAGGCATTATATATATATTTATATATATTAAAGATCAGCACTCCTATGAACTAGGGGAGCTGAACTATGTACTACTGAATATGACTGTGGTGATATTCATGGAAAATGTATATCCAGTGCCAGACTGAGCTGGCAGGGGCCCACCAGAAAACCCTGGACAATAGGCCCATTCTCAAAACTTTAATTCTGACTCTCCACCCTCAAACTCTTTATTATCCTAGTCTCTTTTCTCTACATACTATACTATACTATACTATATACTATATTCCATCTATCAAGCTTCCTTGTTCCAATACAGCAGTGATCCCCAGCCATTGGTTGGTGAGCAACATGTTGCTCTCCAACCCCTTGGATGTTGCTCCCAGTGGCCTCAAAGTAGGTGCATATTTTTTAATTCTTGACTTGTAGGCAAGTTTTGGTTGCATAAAAACCAGCTGTACTGCCAAACAGAACATCCTGTAGTCTTCCAGTACAAATAGGGTCTACCAAATACCCAATCACAGCCCTTATTTGGTACCCCAGGAACATGTTTTATGCTTGTGTTGCTCCTCAAGTCTTTTTACATTTGAATGTGGCTCACGGGTAAAAAAGGTTGGGGACCCCTGCCATATGGAAATAGGGAATGACCATGAAATAGACTAAATAGATAGAAGCAAGAGGGCCCACTGACACCTTGGCCCACTTTGAGTTTTCCTGGTATCCTGGTGGGTCAGTCAGACACTGTGTATTTCCCCATATACATTAGGAATGCCCCATATCCAAGATTTAGCCAAATGTTAGTACTGTCACTTGACTGAAGGTGACAAATTTTTATAAATGGTATAATTTTGGAGTTATTCTTCTTATATATGTAATTAGGGTTGATGCATTATGGTATTTCACCAAATATTTGGTGTACAACATAGTATCCATTTGAATCCAAAAATGATTGCTTCAGTGCATCCCTAATAAATGTATATAAATATTGTGGGGATTGACTCAAATGGCAGATGCATCAGTATCTTTCTTATAGGAAGAGACAATGCATCCGGTGTAACTTCAAATAGGTCAGTACCTGTGTTTTATTCACAACGGGTTTTTTCCCACGAAAGGGTACTTTTTATAATTACATACAGAATACACAAACAAATAAACTTCATTCTTCTAATACCATGACAGACAAGTCCCTTGGTAATCTAAATACTAAAAATCCTGGACCCTGGACCCAAATTTGGGTCCCAACCCTAGAACACTGCTATAAGAACACTCCAGTGCATATAAAGTTTACTTAACATAATCCTTTTCATTGGGTCCATAAATAAACTCACAAACAGACTTCTGGCAATTCACCACCCCATAAAACCACCATTGGCATTTAGTATTTGTAATGGAATGCCCTTCTATCATTTGCTCTACTCTCCATTTGCTCTGCTCCTGACCTGTTCCATTGTAACACAGTGTAGAACTACCTTGTACCTGCTTGTATTATAACAATAATAACACAAATATTTCTCATTTAGCGATCAGTGTGTAATGATATATTTTTCCCATAGTATGTCTTGCCTGCCTACTCTACACTGCATTCATAATAGATCCCATTGCTATTATTTTTCTAACAGCAATAAAATAAGCAGATACTAGTAAATGTTTTCGAGTGTATTTGTGCTTCAGTGTGGCTTCATGTCGGCAACAATTTACATTCCTTAATATGTGTTTTGGCTCATTATTTCATCACTACTGCCAATTGGCCTTTACTTTGGGAATCTTATCCCTTGATTAAAATAAAGCCATGCATTTTAGTATACACAAGAGCCTACATTTAATTATTCTTGGTATGAACAAATACATTGTTTAACAGCACAAGTAACTAATTTATGATGTGCCTTGACCATCTCACAGCAAGAGTCTGGAAACCTGAAAGACCTTCCAAATAATACTTTACCTTGAATTTTACAAATATGATATAATTCTCTCATTTAAAGAAATACTGTACTTGGTAACATTTCATTAAAAGAAACACTATTCACTTGTAAAGTGAAACTACTCCTCTGGCTTTTGTACCTTATTTATTAAAAAGATTATACCTTGCATTTTAAATATATTGGAATTACCTTTTAATAAGTAATTACTGATGTTTATTTGTATTAATATAGATGAAGCTAAGTTTGTTTTGACATAACATGGTTTGCACAGTGCAAAAAGTGCAACATGGCCCATATTTGGGTTTGCTTTATTACTCAAGTATTGACATGGCAAGCTAATAGCTTTACTGCTTAAAAGGGTTATTCACCTTAAAATTAGCATGATTTAGAGTGATATTCTAAGACAATTTGCAACCGGTCTTCATTTTTTGTGTTTTTTGTGCAGCAACTCTTCCGTTTGGAATTTCAGCACCTATCTGATTGCTTGGGTCTAAATTACCCTATTAAAAGACTAAAATATGAATAGGAGAGGCCTGAATAGAAATATTAGTAAAGGCAAAATATTAGCAGTCAGGTTTTGAAGTACATGTAAACTATGGAGAAGAAAAATGAAAAGGATGGGAGAGAAGGAATGGGAGTTATAATGAAGTCTGTGGAACATATAAAACATATAAAGAGAAGACTGCCATAAAGACAGCCGTGAAGTAGAATATCAATCATTAATGTAGATATTTGATTTTTTTATTTAAAAAATACATTATAAAATACATGATATATTTCATAAACTATTGAAATTAAATGAAAAAAGCCTTTAGTATTCCATTATCACTACAGAGCAGCAGCTGGCTTTTTACCAGTGGTGGTGCTTAATGATGTACATCTGAAGACCCTTTCCTAGTTTACAATAATATCAAATAATGCACATCATCAACATCATAATCATCATCAGTATGTGAGACCATCAAAAGCAGTGCATAGTATTAGGGTTGTCCAAGAAGCAGGAGGAATGACTGGTTAAGTCACATAGCCTTGACACAGGGAGACCTTTATTTGATGCCTGATGATGAATCTTGTGGCTTTACAATAAGCAGTACTATGTAAGAATAATTATAATAATGAACTGCCCTTTAACTATTATATAAAAGCAGCTCTCAGTATGGTTGCCCACAAACTGGGCATCCCTGTGACTTTTCTCTGTAATTATTGGGGTTCCCTGCGCATTCATTCGCATGGAATGAAAGAGTGGGTGGATGCAGTTTGGGATAGTTAGTGGGTTAGCCTTGTGTAGGGATAGTTTAGCAACTGAGCGTGTAGCTTAGAAGGAACAACAAGTCTGAGGGTGAACACACAGTCACTAAGGATTTGGAACAGTCTGTAACCTTAAATTATCTTTGAACTTTTTCTCTGCTTCTGTCCACTTGTTTAAATAAACACTGAAGGTTGCAGCTTAGTTCCGTGGTTTGAACGTTTTTCTACTCACTTTGTTTGAATTGTTTAAATCTGAGGATATTGCTGTCACCAGGAGCTGGGCCGTGCTATATTTAAGCTTCCTAGAAGTACATAAGTGGCCAGAAACTGGGCACACATGAAACAAAACGGTTTATGTAGATATATGTGCAGTACTAGTATAAATTACTACCAATATTAATATAATACCATAACCCAAAACCGCTATCCCAGGTGCTTCTTTAAATGCAAACCTTATTTTCTGCTTTATTATTTACAACAATCTAAAGCACAGCTTCACAACAGCTGCTCAAAGCTCACTGAGCATGCAAGTGTCGCTGAGAATTTTAACATCCAAGATAGGGAGCTCCTGTGACAACTTTGATGACTTGGGTCACTGCTCCCATCAATCTTCTGTTTCAGGCTGTCTGTCAAACATTCCTTCTGTTTGTATCTATAGTGGTGTTAAACGCAACCCACTGTCTAAACTGTTTATAATCTTGGGTTTGTGAGAAGGAAACTGGTTCTCAATTGACCATGGGTATAAAAAATGTAAAGTACAATTTAAAGTGGATGGCGTATAGCCCCCCTTTGCCAAGTATGAAGTTGTCTAAATAATAAAGGTAAAATGTGCCAGAAAAAAAGTATGCTTGGACTCTAGCAGGACATTGTTGTGCAGATACATATTGGTGAGGTGCCAGAAACCACTCTTTCTCCCCCTTTAGAAGTTCCACATACTTTCCTCTGAAATGCACTCCAGAGCTTGGGTTGGGAAAACAACAAGAAGGGCTGACAAAGCCTAAGGCCAAATAACTTGCATAATTTGCCTGTGCCCCTTACAGATTAACCTTCAGCCTGATAAGACCCAGGTTACTGTATGCAGTACACTGTACAGTAAAATGTCCTGGATCTTTGAAAAAAAAAAAACAACGGTTCTGTAAGCAGAGGACTGCTTTTTCCTTTATATTTCACTTTATAATGCTACAAAAATATGTAAGTTTGTTAAAAATTGCTAAAGACGTCCAGCCTTTCTCTCCCTATGTTCCGAACTATTTTGTTCTTTTATTTTTCACCAAAAGCTAGTTCCGTTTAAGCTGTGTGCGGGCCCAGAACACATATCATTTAGTAGTTACTTGGAGACCACCACCATGCTGGGCACATTGTTGTTAAAAAGTGCACACATCAATTATTCTGTACTAAGAGGGTTACGTTAATACGAGTTGAAGCCCCCCCTTTCCCGAAACTGCAACCCTAGGCATAGGCACTCAATGTCTATATAGAGAATTTGGTCATATTCTAGGGTTAGTAGTTACTAAGAAGAATCAAGGACACTTTTAGGGCACATCCTCCTGATCACAAAACTCTGAACAGTTATTCTGCGACAGCTTCTCCCTGGGATATAAATTTTACAGAACACCTTGTATAATAGGCAAAGAGGATCTCCTATTTTTAACAACTTTTCAGTATAGTCTAAGTTTAGATTATTTAAATTATCTGCCTTGCTATTCTACCTTTTTCACGATTTATTATGCAACAAGAATTCCCCAGCTAAAACCTGTTGAGATCAGGTAGAAGTCAATGGCAAATGCGCCTTTGACAACTGGAGGATCTTCTTTGCTTCGAGGTTTTGGAGGTTTTCGGGGTTTTTGATGGAGTTTTTGGAGTTTTCACCAAAAAGTTTTAGTAAATTCCCCCTTTTAATTCTTTACAAAGACCCTCTACTATACTTCTTCCAGTGTGTCATTCAAAGAACTTCCTGGTTACTTGGACCCTAGCAACAAGATAGCTGCTTTCATCCCAAACTGGAAAGCTGCTGAACCAAAAGCTAAATAGCTTTAAAACCAACATTGTACATTGTACTAAAAGTTAATTCAAAGGTTAATTCAAAGGCCAAAGTTTCAGTACTGTAGATGTACTACAATTCCCAATATCCCCTCAGTGCTAAATGCTGTGTACAACTCTGTTTGCACATTTATTTGTTTGAGGCTGTTTTTTCCTGACTGAATGTCAGTTGTCTGAAATCTAATGGC
Source organism: Xenopus tropicalis (assembly GCF_000004195.4). Taxonomy (NCBI): domain Eukaryota; kingdom Metazoa; phylum Chordata; class Amphibia; order Anura; family Pipidae; genus Xenopus; species Xenopus tropicalis. Next base: position 43,660,367 of record NC_030679.2, on the reverse strand, counting down.
AATGGGCTGTGCATTTCCCCCACAAAGCTATTTCCGTTTTAAGCAGAGTGGAACACTGTGAATATAGTTTGTTTTCTTCCCAGCCCTATTCCCAGCTGAGGGGATTTTAGTCAATCCCTGAAAAACAAGCCTGCAAGCTTGGAAGAGTTGATTTACCCTGCACAGAGAAATGCTGGATACTGTCTCTGTCCAGGATGGGAGTTTGTCATGTGTTTATTTTAATTGCCTCGTTTTGTGCTATCCGTCCATAGCAACAGTTGTAATGTGTCTATGTTACATGATTGCGATGGTTACCTCATAACTAATCCGTGCACTGAAAGAGGAACAAATGTGACATGCTGGCTGCAAAATGTCTCACTTCCCCCCTAAAATCACCAGAAAAATGTGTTTGTTGTTGCCTATAAACAACGTGTAATTTTGTGTCAAAATTACACTATATTCTGCCACAGGCTTATTTCAGTCCCCTGTGTAGATGTGCTAGAAAACTGCCACTGAATGGGGAACGCCTGTGAGCACTGGTTATTATTGGTATTGCTAAAAGTTTGGCCTGTGTTTACAGAATGAGTGATTTGTTGCTGTGTGTTGATAGCCCACTTTATATAAACTGGATATGTATGTATATATATATATATATATATGTATATATATATATATATATATATATATATATATATATATATATATACACATTAAAAATCTCTCTAGCCTTACAAGAAGGTCAGCAGATGAACTCTCAGTCGCAGAAAAGTTCGCAAAAAGATTTATTTTATTCTTATCTTCATATTCATAAACAGCAATGTACATTTCTAGTAATTTCAAAAAATGCAGTTTTACTGTCGTTGTAAAATAGCAGTTAATGCCCCTTCTTAAAACGCCCATCTGGATAAAGCCCTTACACAAAGGCAATTAGAAAGAGCAGATAGTATGATAGAAGTCAGCCCCAAAGGTGCAACCTTCTGGCACTGAGTGTTCTAAAGCATTCCATTGTCAGACAACACACTCCCTGTTACAAAGCAATCTAGCTTGCCCCTTATCTAACAGCCGACAAGGAACTGGCATTCATACAATAATGCATGCCATGCTGTTTCTGAGAAGTCTTTTACTTAATGGTCCAAGCATAATTTTCATTTTAAACACAAACACAGAAATAAAAGCAGATATGTGCTTATCTGAAGCCATGATCCAAAATCCTTTTGGTAGGGACTGTGGGATAGCAGGTACAGGAAGCTGAGACTATTATTGTAGTAGTGAGGATAATAGCCTCTGGGAAGGGACTGTGGCTGTGGGATATCAGGTATAGTAGGGAGAGATGGTGCCTATAGTAGCAGTGGGGATAATAGCCTCTGGGGAGGGACTGTGGCTGTGGGATAGCAGGTATAGTAGGGAGAGATGGTGCCTATAGTAGCAGTGGGATAATAGCCTCTGGGAAGGGACTTATGGCAGTGTGATAGCAGGTATAGTAGGGAGAGATGGTGCCTATAGTAGCAGTGGGATAATAGCCTCTTCGAAGGGACTGGGGCTGTGGGATAGCAGGTATAGTAGGGACAGATGGTGCCTATAGTAGCAGTGGGATAATAACCTCTGGGAAGGGACTTGTGGCTGTGGATAGCAGGTATAGTAGGGAGAGATGGTGCCTATAGTAGCAGTGGGATAATAGCCTCTGGGAAGGGACTGGGGCTGTGGGATAGCAGGTATAGTAGAGAGAGATGGTGCCTATAGTAGCAGTGGCATAATAGCCTCTGGGAAGGGACTGTGGCTGTGGATAGCAGGTATAGTAGGGAGAGATGGTGCCTATAGTAGCAGTGGGATAATAGCCTCTTCGAAGGGACTGGGGCTGTGGGATAGCAGGTATAGTAGGGACAGATGGTGCCTATAGTAGCAGTGGGATAATAGCCTCTGGGAAGGGACTGGGGCTGTGGGATAGCAGGTATAGTAGAGAGAGATGGTGCCTATAGTAGCAGTGGCATAATAGCCTCTGGGAAGTGACTGTGGCTGTGGGATAGCAGGTATAGTAGGGAGAGATGGTGCCTATAGTAGCAGTGGGGGGATAATAGCCTCTGGGAAGGGACTGTGGCTGTGGGATAGCAGGTATAGTAGGGAGAGATGGTGCCTATAGTAGCAGTGGGGGGATAATAGCCTCTGGGAAGGGACTGTGGCTGTGGGATAGGAGGTATAGTAGGGAGAGAAGGTGCCTATAGTAGCAGATTTCTTTTCTGGCATGTCTTGTCCACTGTCTATTATGTTCTGACCGTGTCAATTTGCCAGTTGTGTCCACTGCTGTCTGTTTCTGATGTATATTTAGGTGCATTTTAAGCCTTTTCAAAGGTGGGGAGTTAACTTGAAAAATTGAAAAATTGAAAAATGATAGGGAATGTGAGATCGAGCTGTTACCGTGGGTGAAGACGAGTGAATGGAAAATAAGGTGATGGCCCCAAAATTCTGTGTTGACATGTCTGGTGTTTGTCTGCGGACTTGACATTGACATTTGTTGCTACTATGCACATTATGCTATTATGCACTACACTGATTGAATCTTCATAGCTATCGCTGGGTAGCAAGTGCAATTATCATTCTTACCATACAATACATAAACGTATATAAGGCTGTAAATGGATGCTAGGAAATTAAGGGCAATGGCATGCAGAAGGATAGCAGGCTAACCAAATAATCAAAGGCAGTACATTAAACTGAGAGCCACCCCTTTCACTCTGCATGACACAGATAAGTGTAAATGCACACAAAAGTGTTTTCAGCTACGATGACTGTTGTTATAAATGCACAAGCTGTGGATAACTTAATATCAGGAACCTGATGCAATATTCTGTTATACTGTAGGTGTCAGCATCATTAAGCATAAATACAAGAACCCCCACTTATAAAAGCAGCTTTGAATGCCTGAGACCAGAACTCCCTGGAAATAAATATGCTTGGTAGGGTTAATATATTGCATATGATTCATAGAAATTTTAAAGAAAATTATCTATCATGCATGCCACATTACATCATTACAAAATAATACCCTGCCAGCATTACGGCCAGCTTCCTGAATGTCTTCCCATCTATGGATATACACAGGAAGTAACCAGATGTTTGGTTTCTATGATGCTTGCACTAACAGTTCTGGAGATCTCATTAGACTTTATTTTCTCTGAAATAGGAGCAAGAATACAGTATATCACTGCCCTCTGTATCCTATGAGTCACACTAACAAAATACAATCCTTACTATGCAGTGGTACATACAGAAAAACATCACTAAAATATTAAAGGGGAACTAAATCTTTCAAGGTAACATAAAATGAATATGCAGTGAAGTTTACTTTCTTCAGCTATATATATATATATGTATATATATATATTTATATATATTTGAGAAAAATGTTATTAATATTGTTAATGGTCTGCAAGGAAACAGCTGGTTGGTTTCTATGTGTTAATAGGCCTGACACAGGCTTCACATCTGTTATTACATTACCCCCCACTACATCAGCAGCTTTTGCTAAAAGGGTACTGTAACAAAAGTTTTCAGGAAACCCATAGCAACAAATCAGCAAACAACACCTGCCTGTCATTTGTTTGAAACCAGGTATCTGATTGGTTGTTATAGGTTACAAGACCTGGTGCAGTTTGCCCCTTTTATTTCAGTATTCCCCCCCCTTAAGCAGCTGAAACAGCACAACCAGCAGTTGCAATGAGTGCAAGGGGTATAGTTTCCAGTGTCCAATTTTAAAATTTAGGTGCAAAACTCTTCCTCTTAAGAATATATCATTCTTGTACCACCAATCAAATTAATGGTAATAAATGATCTGTAGAGTTTTTATGCTGCATTTTGTTTTACTCCTCCATATAAGAGCTCCATATAGTTTGACACATCTCAGACACTGTAAATTGAAGCCAATCAGACAGACCCATAATGACACACAGCCTTAGCTCATAGACACAGGTACAAATGCCACACATATATTGCTCCTCTCTTTGTCAGGCCTAACATGGTCTAGAATAGAACTCTAGCTGTTTTAGGACATACCTGTTAAGAATAACAAATGTATTTCCCATCATATTTACATACCAGCAAGTCCTGGACTTTTCTCTCATATTTTTGTATTTTACCCATCACTGAAAGTGTCTGCATGTTTATATGTGAAACAGCAGTTAGCCCACTGGCAAACGGGGCATCTGCCCAGGGCCCACTATGTCTTTTCTTATTTCCCTCTCTCTTAGCTCTACCCCCCATGCTTATACACTGCCGCTACTGCTCTCTTCCCCCTACAATAGCTGTTCTTCTCTGCTCCCTGCTCTTTTAGAAAAAATCAAAGATGACTGTTGCTCATTGGCTTATTTCAGTGATTTTACTGGCATGTGTGGAGTAGTGCTTAGTGGACATTTTTTAGTGATCTTACTGGCATGTGTGGAGTTAATGAAGTGCTTAATTGACATTTTTCAGTGATATTACTGGCTTGTCTGGGATTAATGGAGTGCTCATTGGCCATTTCTACATGATTATACCGGAACAGATGGTGTATATATGGTGATTATACCGGAACATGCTGACTATCCATTCTATAATCATAATGCTGGCAAGCCTGGGGTTAATATGCTGGTTATCCATTTTCTGTAGTAGAATGTCTCGGTTTGGAATGCCCGTGATCCATTTGATTTAGGGATTATATTGGCATGTCTGGGATTAATATATTCATTATCCTTTTTTTGTAGTAATTATACTGGCATGTCTGGGTTATGTCTTGGTAAAATAGGCATGGCTTTAAGGAGTATGGCCACAAAATGGGCTTGGTCATATTTTTTGCCACATTGCACGTAGTAGGATGATAGGGGCCCATCATATGGATGTTTGCCCAGGGCCAACCAAAGCTTTAAAGACTGCAGTAATTGTGTTAAGTGGCAGAATTGTCTAGAGTTTAAACAGAAACAGGGTCAGCACACGATACAAACACATGGCCATTATACCTCAATATCTAAATGATGTTTAAATTTTCAGAGGGAAATGAAAGAGGAAATCGTTAAGTGGTGCATGAGGGAGCATTTTTCTGCAAACCTAATTGCTGTACCACATGCCAAATTTCAGCCTTAAGCTGCATACACGTGGTTCAGCTGCTTCTGTACACAACATGATCATCCCGTCTACTAACACAGGCTGGACCACATTCACATAATGTGTAATACAAAGCTAAGGAGGCTCTCAAGATGGGGTGGAGTCCCAAGACTCCTAGTTGGAACACCTGGGGCTGTATGATCAGCTGGCAGAGAAACCAAAGTGCTAATATAGCGTTTTCTAAGCTGACTATGGAGAATGACCCAGATAAGACAAACAATACCAAAACCAGCTCCCACTCAGGTCTGTCATTTCTAACATGCAGAATAAGTACAGCTGTGCATAATGTCACTTAGCCCAGGTTGTTGGATTGCAGTGTTTGGAAACTTTTGACCCTTAGCCAAGAGTACCATTTTTATTTAAAATATTTTCTTCCCTTAATGTCTTCTGCAAATCACTACTACAGGATATTGGAGGCTGGTCCCAGGGGAATGGGTAGCTCTTGTTAGGGGTCTGATGCCCAGGTTTTCTAGAAGATACACCCATTTATGAAGCATATTACTAGTAAAGTTTAGTAATACTACTAAATTAGTATACTAGTATATTATTATTAGTAGCACATTATAATATAAGTCATAAAATGACACAACTTTATCAAATTAATTGCTGTATGTTTAATCTCTGGTGATCTCAGGCAGCGCTTAACAAGGGGACCCACAGCCTTGGCTAGTTATCCCAACTGCATAGACAGTTAGGGTGACATTATTCTGATGTTACTCTGCTCAGGAAAGAGATAGTAAAGTTCCTCTGAAGCTCCTATCTTGAGGAAATCCTTCTTGAGCAGAGCAACATTTCTTTGTTTTCCTAATGAATGTAGCACTCTGACCGTACAGTTACAGGACCTGACCAGCAGGTGGTGCTTCTGTCACAAAATTAATTACATTGAGAGTTAATAAAACCTTAAATATCTGTACAGCTAAAAATAAAACACTTAGGGGCACTTAGGGGAGTACGATTGTTTCTGGATTTAGGATTAGGATTTTTAAGTTTTCGTACTGTGCGTATTTTTTGCAACATTTTCGTACTTTGCGACAATTTGTACGAAAGTTTGTCAGAAGTTTCGCAAAACAATTCGCCAATGGTGAAATGCGGAAATTCGCTGCAAATCTATGCCTGGCAAAAAAATTTGCTCATCACTATTCACTAACATTTAGGGCTAAATCATGAGATATGGAGGTAAAAACTTTAGGAATTCTATCTCCATCTGCCGATTCAGCTCTAAGCGCTTGCCTTTGCTTTGGCGCCTTCAATGGCACCTGGTCAAAAAAAATTTTCCCACCCGATCGCCGAGACAACCAGGCTTTTGCAATATCGGTCACCTCATCAATCTACCATACTCACGCCGAAAAAAACTATATGTCCCTTGAGCATCTGCTCAGTTCTGAGCACATTCCATTTCGGAATCCGTCCCATTCCCAGCCCCAAATGGGTAGATTTCTAAACAGATTTTTAAAATTTGGACAAAATGTCTTAGATGTTCCCCAAGTGCAGGCACCTTTAGGGAAGTGGCAGACGGTGAGATTAGTGGCCCCGCATGGGATGGCATAAACGTTGTTGCGATGTCCCGGTTGCCCAAAGTTTCCTCTCAAGACAACTTCGGGCAACTTCGGGACATCGCAGCGACGTGCATGCCATCTCACCGGTGATTTACATTCTAGCCGGTGGCATGGCATTGCGGGGAGATTAGTCGCCCGTGACAACGAAGATTTTACGTGGGCGGGCTAATCTCCCCGTCTGCCACTGCCCTTAAACAAATACCCAAAGATTTAAACGCCCATGTACATATCTTGGTAGTATTAGCAGATAAAGTAGAGTAAGGGCTCTGGCACACGGGGAGATTAGTCGCCCGCGACAAATCTCCTTTGTCGGGGGCGACTAATCTCCCCGTGTGCCAGAGCCCTAAAGGTGGTCATACACGTTAAGATCTTCTCCCGATATCCCCTCCTACGGGTGGTCGATACCAGGCTAATTCAGGCTAATTCGGTCGTTTGGCCCTAAATATGCTGCTTGTGGCATACAAGCCTGTTTATATTATATATTAAGTACAACAAGAGAAATTCAACCACCCAGACTTATTCTGAAAGTAGTATGCACTAAAAGCAGTAGATATTCTCGCTGGGAACAGAAATGAACTAAAACTAAAGGTATACTTCCTACAAAAGCAACAACAAAAAAAGGTATAATTGGCTCCCTGCCGTGGGTCCAGCTGTCAGCCTTCCTATTCTTCTCGAGGGACAATAAAACGTATGTTGCTTAAGAACAAATTTGGGGGTTGGGAGAAAAGGGTGGCTGAATTTAAATTTAAAAATGGGGAAAATTAAGGGAATATTTCACACTTCCTGGCCGATTAGTACTCGCACCACCATCACACACCTGGGAAAGGAACACTTTATTAACACTCACCATTACAATTTCTTGAGTGACTGTTCCACACAAACTCCCCATCCCCACTAAACATGACAACACCCCCCACTGTTACCCAAACCTCAAATATCAATACAAATACTACTGTATATCTGCTTCAACAAGCTCCTCCATAAGCTGCCTGGGTACACTGGGTGCTGCAAAGTTAGGGGTTAATGCATATTATAAAATTTAACTACACATACGCATACCCAAACATACTTATAGCTAACACTAATCTCTAATTGCACTACAAAAATCACATTTTTATTGTATAACCTCTTCTGAGTTCCCCAGCTGGCCTCACTCTGGACAATGGCTCGCTGCAAAGAAAACAACACCATAAGGCTAATGTCCCACGGAGAGATTAGTCGCTGCAATTTTTAAAAAGCGAGTTCCAGCAACAAGTCGCTCGTTCTGTCTCTAAATAAAAAACAATAAGATCTCCAGTACCTAAACCAATGATACTACTTTGAATCGCAAATTGCTCCAAATCGCTATGAGACCCTTTTTCAAAAGAAAGCATTGCCATTCTATTATTATTCAACGATTGGAATCACTTAAAGGAAAACCTATTGAGCGGTAAGTTGCTGCGATTGTTTGCAAATTTCCCCACTGGAAATTCTAGGAATTATGAAGCGATGCCAACCTGGGGGATATAATGCGCTCATGCAAAAACTACAATTTTGCCAGGGGAAAGTTGACAGGCGTTAATGTAAAGCAAAATACATTACACCTGAGCAGTGTACATACATGATTTGGCATTTGATAACATTATAAAATCAGTGTTCCTAACACTGACCACTTTTGACTTCTTTTATATTGCGGAGTCCTTTCAAACAAGGGATCTGCTGGTTATTAATCATTATCAGTGGAAAAATTATAATTTGCCTATTTTATGTGCAGTGGCATAATGAGATAGCACCGCTCCCCCCCTGCAAACAAGTCTTTGGAGGGGTCCAGTGCGGACAGGTACCTAGCCACTGTGAGTTATGCGTGCCCTCTGCATATACTAAGCCTCAGGCGAGCATAATTTGGGGAAGAGACCAGCTGTCTGCCCCCCCGTATGACCATGGAGTCTGCTTCTTCTATAGTCAAGCCACTGTTTATGTCTTTATAACCCATAGAACAGTGGATCTCAACCTCCCTAATGCCGCGACTCGTTTATATAGTTCCTCATGTTGTGGTGACCCCCAACCATAAAATTATTCCTAAAACCAACGGAAATATGTGTTTTCTGATGGTCTTAGGCGACCCCTGTGAAAGGGTTGTTTGATCCCCAAAGGGGTCCTGACCCACAGGTTGAGAACCGCTGCCATAGAAAGTAATATAAGTATACGTATAAGTCTTGCTACTAATGACGTGCTGCAATGTTCTGGTTTGTGGATGGTGCAATCCTTTAGCAGCCTGGACTACTGTATACATTGGTACATCAGCCTGTGGAAGGATTACATTGCCCCTGGCCAACATGACCTACAGAAGCGGCTCCCACTTTATATCACTTGCTTAGGGCACAGTCACATGTGGTGGATGATCCACTTCTCTTCACCCGTCTGGCATTTGACCAACTTATTGGCAATTACATTACAAGTAGGGTTTCCACCCAGCTGGAATTTCATCAGCCATGGGTTTTCTTATGTAAACTGTTTGGGTAGTCAGGGAAGAACCCTAGCAGGGTCAGAACTAGGGGTAGGCGGAAGAGGCATAAGTAGTGCTATGTTAGTAAAACTATACATGAATACATACATTATGGCTAACATAAATGCAATCCCACAGTTTTAGTTCTGCCTGTTTCTTGCCCTACAATGCAGCCTGTATTGTGGTGTTTTAACCACTAGGGGGGGAAGTGACATATAGGTCAGAGCACAGAGCACAGGGCACAGGGTCAAGACTATGTGCATGATTAATCTCAATTGTTTAAGTGTCATAAACATGCAAGGCTTCAGTTCACAGTGAAAAAAAAATCAGCATTAACAGTAAGAATTAATATAATGTAAATCCTGAAGCATGAGAACATTATATGCTGGACTACAGTTGATTATGGAGCACTTTTAAATAGCTGGAAAGATCTGTATTCTGATGTGTGAGGGAGTCTGTGTAAGAGTGACTCTGCATAAAAGACTTTTGTGTCTCTATGCTAATGTGCCTATATTTGGGGGAAAGAACCTCCCTGAGAATGTAGGATGTCTGTATTCACTAACTATGGAGATTTGTCAGCCTTTGTGATACTGAATGCAAGTGCTTGCATTTGAAATGAACAGTGAAAAGAAATGGACCCCCATTAATAAATAGGGGTAACCTTCCCCTTATTCTTCTCCAAATGTTCAGAAAAATGTGTTAGCTTGGCTATTCAATCCAGGCATCCTTATTTATCCCCATATCTATTTTTCTTCTTCTAAGTAGGAGCTGCCATACTGACCTTCATCAGATTAGCTAATGGAATCATACCTACTGAAGAGGAAGAGTGGCCTCTGGTGGTCATATTATCATTAAAATCAATATGATGTTTGCTTAACTTTTAGTATGCTGTTAATTATTAATGTAGCATCTATACTGTATAGCAGAGCCCCCTTTATTTAATGCAAGTAATATCCATCACAACATTGTTATTTTGATTTTACCCTTCTTCAAGAGCCTGCAACCAAATGTAAATTCAAAAAATTTAAAAAGCAATTAATTTCAGGGCTGTGAAATACTGGAAAGTGCAGCATCCTTTTGCCCTTTGTATGTGCCAAAATATATTTGATCAGGGCCAGGATGGAAAAGCCTGGAAAATGACATTAGATGAGCACTGCATTAAGCCAAGAATGTGGTTCTTTGCCAACAGTTTGGGGTGATGCCATAATCAGCCAGTGTTCCAGACAATTAATGCAATTTGGCCCTCTGCCTGGCTGACCAAAGTAGACAAAGACCCACTTCTTTGGCACTCTCACCAAAAGAAAGTATCTGCCCATGTATGGCCAGTGTTAGTAAGACTTGTTATTAGTGAGACATTTTATACTTATTCACTATAGTACAGAGCATATGATGTATGTGATTTTCTGTATCTATGTTGATACCTGCTCTAGCTGTCACCCAATGAATAGCACATCAGTAAGCAGCATGCAAGTAGGTGTCTATGGGAGGCTTAAGGTGGCCATACACGCACCGATATTATCGTACGAAACCTCGTTTCGTACGATAATCGGTGCGTGTATGGCATGTCGGCGAGTCGACCGATATCGCAGGAAGCTGCCGATATCGGACGACTCGCCGATCGGACAAGTTTGAAAATTTTGATCGGGCGCCATAGAAGGCGCCTGACCAAAATTCTCCCTTCAGAGCTGAATCGGCAGAAGGAGGTAGAAATCCTATTGTTTCTACCTCCTTACCTGCCGATTCAGCCCTGAATGGTGTGTGGCGGATCTTACGATGTTTCGTGCGACCGATGGTCGTACGAAACATCGTCGGATCGCCACGTGTATGGCCACCTTTACAAGCCGCCCCTTACATATGAGCGCAACCTACCTGAAATTGGCCTCCAGAATCAGTGTCAAAGATATGTGCTGGATAGTGGCTTGCATAATCACTGTAACAAAACATAGTAATTTCAGCTGTTTTTTGTTCCAGATGCAATTGTGCTGCGTCTGACTCAAACATGCTGCATCCAGCGCAACTGCATCTGAGTGGTTAAAATGGATGCAAATGTGCATACACTTTGCCGTAAATCAGACCAGGTGCCAGTTCCAAGGTTTGCACACATCAGTTATGGTGTTCAGCATATGAATGATGCTCAATTCTTCAGTGGCAAGTGTGCTGCATCTATTGACACTGGATGCTGAGGGAACCCTGGAACTATAGCCTGGTCGGGAGTGATGAAAGTTCCAGGGTGCACACATCACCATGCATCAAAATTCAAAATGGAAGGCAGGAAGGACTGATTGGAGCTGAGCGCAACTATACAGAAGTGCACAAAGGATTAAAGTACCTTTAATGGAAGCGGTTTTAGACACAACTCACAGTAAAAGAGCAAGTTTCCCACTGCATCTGTGGAATGTAAATGAACCATTTGGTTTCAGGTACATGTTTATGTCCAGGTTATGGTTTCCTAAAATATACAGAACAAACTGAAGATGGAACAGAACCCTCAGATTAAAAAAAAATGACCAATGTACTGCCAGCCATTATTTTATATTAAATCCAGTAATTATCAACAGCTATGTCAATTGCATAACACAAATATGCCCGTAAGCTGATTTATTGACTCCAAATAACTGGCATTACATTTATGGACTCTTATAGATCTATCAAGGCAAGCTTTCTTACCAAACTGGCATAGTGAGTTGGATGCCAAGTGGCAAGTAAAATATTGCAGCAACCTGCTGCAGTCAGACAGTTAAGCGGACAGCCCGTCCAGACCAAGTTGGCAAATTATTGTCTTGTTTATGGGGCCCTTACCAAGCTGAAAAAACTGCCAGGTATATATCGCACAGGTTTGAAAATCCTGATGTGTGAAGACAGAATCAGCCCCTTGGTGTGGTCCAACAGGTCTCTGTAGGCATCGTGTATTATCTCAGTGTTGTCCCCCAGGCCAATGATAAGGTTAACCCAATTTGACTTAGCACAAGGCTGGCCAAATCAGACAACCTGGCCAAACAATCAGATCTCACAGTGTATGAGCAACTTAAGGGCAGGTGAAATATGTCAATGACTTACAGTATTCAGCAGCTAGAGAAAACATTTTTGGTTGTGGAGCTCACAAATAAATCATGAACTATATTAACAATAATAAGAAACAAACAATAAATACTATGGGGCATATTTATTATGGTGTGTAAGCCAACATCACCGGTGATCATTAAGCAATCATTAAATTTAGACGATTAGACTGATTGGCTGCTATGGGTAATGTTGGCTTACACACCATAATAAATATACCCCTATTTGTAATAGACTTATTTAACATCCACAGTTCAATGTTTTTTACAGTTGCAACCATTTCCCCTTTAATTGTTCTGCTATTGGAGCAATCCAATTGTTTCACTTGCAACTTGCAACTTTTTCATTGTCCTAGGAAATATGTGTTCTGCAGCTGGCCTGTGCCTGAAATAGTTCTGACCTTCACTTATGTTTCTGAATCAATAACACAGCCTGTTGTCTGTCATTTTTGCAACTAAACCCTCTCTAACCCCTATATTTTCCACTGAACTCCACCATACGCACTGAAAAAAATGCTCAAGGCATAAAGAGCCTCTGGTTTAGAGCAGACATGTAACTTGTTGAAAAACTAGGCCACAGATTTCACTGTGCTGTTGTGTAATATCAAGCAGCTTCCCACCTTAAGGTGGCCATACGCCGGCAGGGAACCGATGTGGTTCCCTAACAATGAATAAGTGTATGGAATGGATATGGTTCTATAATACTTGAATTCAGATTAAACAAAGCTGTAGTTTCTACAAAGCTGTGATGTGTTGTAAATGGCAATATCTTGTGTGTACACCCTAAGGTTTTGGTTGGGCAGTAATAATAATATGACACTGTGGATAGATATGTATCTTTGTTTTCTTTGCCTAACAATATGCTCACACCCCAGAAGTACTGCCCAAAAATCTGTCACTACCCCTGGCTGCAAAACGTATCACTTCCTACCACTCACAAGCAAAAAGGAAACTTCTAATTATTGCCGATAAAGGCATCTAGCCAAACACTGTGACAAACTTCCACTGTATGCCTGGGAAAATAATAACTTCATGGCATAGTAAACTGCATTTTATACAGTTGGGGCAGTTGTGCAAGCTGTGTAAAATAAAGCCATTACATCTCCTCACGTTGCCCCTTGAATGCCACAGTACATAGTGTAAAATCATGTGTAGATATACACTTTGGTGTTATATTCTGGTATATAAAGAGGTTTCTTGCAAAATCCATGTATTAACCGGTGGTGAATGCCACCATTCTTTACCGCACTGTAAGACCATTTTTCATGCCAGAAATTCTTTGCCACATAAATTTGCCCCATTGACTTAAAAAAGTTTCATTAATGGCATTAGTCTGGAGTAGAACAAAAGGCGCTCCTTTATAAATAGGATAAACCTGCTAAAAGTGAAAGTCTAATTAGGCTTCCCTCATGCATCTTGTGCTTTTGATAAAGAGTCAAGAACTCTGACTGCAAATAGCCCAGAAAGTACAGTAGGAGGCACCAAGGAGAACATTTTTTAGAACTGACACTGAAATGGTCTGTTTCAGATTAGTGAAGGCAGTGTCAGGCCAAAAGCCTTGGAGCTTAATGTCTATGTTTAAAGGCCTAGGTCTGGTCACCAACATATTTCTCACTAAGGTGCAACTCACACTTCAGTCATAGTTTTGGCAACGTTTCCAGTCCTTCGTGCTGCCCTAAACCTTCACTAATAGCTTGCACACACTGTGTTTATTAAACATTCTTCTGAACCTGCTCTGCTGTCAGATACCCCTTTACTGATACTGTAAGGGATATGTAAAAAGAGCATAACCCTAGGTGGTATGTAATATAATGTCTGCCTTTCTAACACCACTTTGTCCCAAATGAGTCCAGTAATAATTATACCCTGCTACCTGTTCATATCATATATGGTGGGCAACTGTACATGTACATGAGGAAATTATGGAAGGTTAAGTTTAAATATATTAAATCACAATAAGGCATGTTGCAAATACAATTTAGCTTGATTTGTGTATGAGAAAAAATTAATATTTTAAACATAAAAGAAACGCTTAAAACTAGGAAGTCATTTAAGAACATAAAAATAAAATTTTATTTTATTTATTACTTACATTGTAAAATTGAAGATTTTTTGTTTTGTTTCATGCAACAAACCGAAAAAGTACATTTTTCAGTGACTTTTCTTCGTTCTGATTTTGCTTTTTCTGTTTGGATCTTTTGATAAATGACTGCCATTCGTGCAAATTAGTTTATTCTTGGTTTAAAAAACTATAAAACCACAAAAATCTGAATGTTAGTAATCTCCCCTATACACACCCAACAACTAGGGAAGTATTGGCAAACACAAGTGTAAGCTCCTGCCATGCATAAATTGTCGTATAGCACAATATAGTTGCACCAACATTAAGTGGAAGACTTAAGTTCTTCACTTCTTCATCTCTTCTGTCATAAAAAGTAGATGTCAATTAAAAATACAATATTTAAGTTACTCTCCATTTAAATTCCAATGGAATATGGGCTGCCAAAACCCTGAAAATGTGGCAATTTCAAGGACATGGTAACCTTGGAATTGCAACAGAAGGAATGTCAAAATTATGTAAGTAACCCTTAATATTACAAGTAATCATAATAAATTCAAAATAGCTTTTTCAAATTATAATGCAACTACATGTGTTTAATAAAGCCTTCCTTACTATAAACTACACATGTATTGGTTTAGATGAAATTAATGCAAAGCAGCAGACTTCATGCAAAAATGTTTTTAGAAAGAGTACTTTTGCCCAGGGTTGCTGTAAATTACCCCTAAGGTATAGTTTTTACAGCCAAAGGGGGTGATATGCAATAAAAGGCACTACTTTTGCCCAGGGGCAGTAACCTATAGCAACCAATCAGCAGGTAGAATTTACTGGTCGCCTGTTTACAAGCAGACATTTTATTGGTTGCTCTGGGTTACTGCACATGGGCAAACTTAGCTTGGTACCCACTATTCCTCCACATTTTTAGCACAGTAGAGTAAGAATTCCTGGCCAGAAAATATGCACTTATTAATAGTAGCATTTATAAAAATATAATGTTATTCTACTGAATTTTATTAGTATAACCAGGACTTTATGGGTTGCTTAGTAAACTAATAACAAGGATGACTGAACACTGACAAATGAAAATGGCTGAAATCTTAGTTTGAGCCAAAATGTACAGACAGTATCCATATGGTTTTATTTAGTAACTATAAATACAGTGCAGTAAAGAGAGGTAATATTTTTCTATATCTCAGCAGATCAGCACACAATATCCACTAAAAAAAAAAGACTAAAGTAGTTAAGCACTCTATAAAAGATATTTATAGGCTTACTTAATTTTAGACCACATGGTTACTTTAAACAATGGAACACAGTCAAGGCACTTGAATATACTCCTGGGCAAATGATAATTCTCAGAATCCGTACTGTGTAATGAATGTCATGTACTGACTGCCTCATTCTGCCTTCCATACCCTAACATCCTACTCACTCCGGCTTTTTGTTGAAACCATAGCTGAGAGATAGCCCACAAAGGAAATTAAAGGCTTATTCGACCTTTGAAACAAACAGCAATTCTGGTAATTGCTGTGTTTATAGTGATAGCCTTTCAGTATAATCACTGTACATTAGGTTCCTAAAGTTTACATTATGGGGAGTTTTTTGGGAGATGGTTTGAGTCGGTGATGAGGCCATGGAGCAAATATGTGCCTTCTCCATGGTTACGGTGAATTCCAATTGGGAATCCATTTTTATACTAAGTGACCTCAAATTGATTCACATCCACACTTTAGCTGTGGTTGTTGAGCATTTAAAGGTACACTATCTCCAAAGTAACGAGTATCTGTTTTTACTTGAAAAAAATATAGATGGTTTTGCAAATTATAATACAGGGCTCATTTATGAACACCAGAGCAAACTGACTGATCACCAAAATGATCTGACACTGAAGCATAAGAAGTACTTATGCAACATGTCTGACTATTTGCGCTCAATTGCGCACATGGATGCGAGAGAACCCTGGAACTTATTCAAGCCTTGATAAGACAGTAATTCCAGTGTTCCCCCCATGAGTTGCATCCATGGACATAGCTGACAGGTATCAAATAAATTTGATACAAACACCAGTGTTGATGTTAAATGCATTGGTGTGCCAGAAGTGCTATACCCACCATAGAACTGTGCACTACAACTTGCACTTGGTTTAATAAAAGTGCGCACCACTTTGGGTCCATATTGGACCTGCAAGTTGCATTAAAGATAAAAAAAAAAATGGAGATGTACTTATAAATGTTACACTTAGCACTTACAAAATCCTATTTAAAGTTTTCCCTGAAGAAGGAAATTTTTTCACAATATGTGGTCAGGTTTTAAAAAACTAAGGTTAACAAATTCTGTATGTGGGGCTCATTACGAAACACTGGGCAAATTTGCCCATGGGCAGTACTCCATAGCAACCAATTAGTGATTGGCTTTTTTAGCTAGCTGCAGGGTGAATAAGGAATGTAAACATTTGATTGGTTGCCATAAGTAACTGACCAGGTTGAACTTTGCCTGGTGTTTATAAATAAGCCCCTTTTATGGCTTCTATGGATAAACATCTACTAAAATGCAAAATCAGGCCCTTAGACCAGATATATACTGCAGTATATGTACAGTAATGTAGCAACTCAGGTCCCAACTTCTGCCCCAGGGGCTCTGCAGATGCCCCCACCGGCCGTGTCCCCTAATTCCCTCCTCCCCCCCCTTGCAGGGGCCCCCCTGACCCTGACGCGTTGGGGGCAGGAGTGGTCGGGCAGGGGGAGCATAGGTAAGGGCGGCCCAGTCCGACCCTGGGCACTGTACTAATCCCATCATGGCTACATTGGCTTTATACATTCTGTTTTAATTGGTATATTTCAGATTTCTTAGCTTTTGCCATTACAATGTCCACCCCCACATCCTTTATTTTTTGGTGCTTTCTAGGTAGCACTGAAAATCTTTTCTCATCCGCCTGTTCATTGGCCAATGTTATCTATATTCCTGCTTCTTATTATACTTTAAAATAACACCATGTATCATAGAGCAAGATGTCAGTGAATGAATAAACACAATACATAAAATCAGGATCCAGGTCATTAAATGGCTTCCATAAAATTAGATTTTTTTTAAATGGATTTTTTATAATAGGACACTCCTGGTCTAGACTCATTGCCTCTCAGAACTCAGCAGAAAAAATATAATTTAGTACCAGTTTAAACCTTCCATTGACCTGATGCCGTTCCTTAACTACCGTTCCTCAGGCCTTTGGGACTGAATCCAATGAATATGCAAGTCTATATTTACATATCAGTGCTTCTTATTTGCATCTGAATTGATCCGTGAACCCCTGTAAAAGTTTAATAACCCTCTCATCTTACAGCTTAACAGAATCCAGACTTGGACATCATTCTCCTTTAAACGGACTTCATAAATTATCCTTAACTTACACTCTATAGATGTTGACATTCTAAACTTATGGATACAATGAACTCAGTAATAAACGTAACTGGAAACATCTGAGGCCATGGGCTAAACAATAGCTTTTAGAAAAAAATAACAAAAAAAATAGGCATATGCACAGCCAAGACTGCTTGGAACGCAGCTCCGTTTTATATTTATAGAAAGCAGTGAAAGTTGGTTATACAAATGGTCTTAAAGGAGAACTAAAGCTCAACAAAGACTTAGGTTCGTATTGCTATACCACAGGGCTCATTTACGATCACAGCCACAAGTTGTGCATATTCAAATAATTAATTAACGGTAATTCTCTCCAAAAACACCCGCACATCTGATAATTGCAGCATGTACTATGCTTCTCTTCTACTGAATCGTGTACAAGCACCATCATGACCAGGGTCCGACTGGGGGGTGCAGGGTCCACCAGGGCTGCCAACCCAGGGGCCCCGCACCCACCAAGGTGCCACCCCTCTGGCCCCGTCTCCCGCAGGGGCACCAGCCGTCCTCCACTGATTGCGTGTAAGTAAAACACATCAGGGGAGAAACCGGTGGCCGGGGGAGTACAAACAGGGATCGGGTCTGGGCTGCCGGGGCAGTGTCCCAGCAGCCCGGTCTGACCCTGTCTGACTTTTGGGAACCCTGCAGCTACTGCTGCCCTGAATGTAGCAGGAAATTAGGGTTCCCCCTGAAAGCTGCATCAATAGACATAATAGACTTAAGATCACCAAGAGAGCCGATCTTCACCCGATATCCCCACCTACGGGTAGGCGATATCGAGGAACATGTAGGCTAATTCGATTGTTTGGCCCTGGGGCCAAAATCAAGTTATAATGGCGGCAATGGGGCAGTCGGTTTGGGGACCTTATCAACGAGCTGAAGGGGTCCCTGATCCGACTGAATCTTTTAACCTGCTCGATCGATATCTGGCCAATTTCAGGCCAGATATCAGTCAGGTATGGCCGTCATTTCTGCCCCTACACAGGCCAATAAGCTGCCGAATCGGTCCAAGGGACCGATATTAGTAGCTACAATTGGCCTGTGTATGGGGACCTTTACACTCAAAGAATGATGAGTGTCAAATGCCGGAAATAGCGCAAAAATAACATTTTTATAAAGCTCATTTATGTAGCCCCCAGGCATGTAGCACAGTACTTTGTTTCTGTCCGGTGAGTGGCTACCCTCTGCACCTCGCACAGGCCTGCCCTATTGAATGGCAGAATGACATGCAATTTCGGGTATGGGAAGGGGAAAGCAGGCAGCAATATATTCATGGGGGCAGCCACAGGTCTCTGCACTCCCCTGTGCAAAGTGCAAAACAATGGTGGATTGCACCCAGTTTTTGCACTTTGCCTTTCCTTTGGTTAATGACCCCTTATATGTTTTGGGCTTCTTTACAAACCCAGAACCACAACAGGCCCTTTGTATTAAAGCTCTGTGCCTCCAAACAGATCCCCATCAGGTTCTTCTGCTGAATATATGCTCTAGGCTGCTTTGAGTTTACTGAACTTACAAAAAAGGCTGATAAAGGAATAAATCGGTACGCATTAAAGGAACAGTAACACCAAAAAATGAAAGTGTTTTAAAGTAATTAAAATATAATGTACTATTGCCCTGCACTGGTAAAACTGGGGTGCTTGCTCCAGAAATGCTACTATAGTTTAATTCAAAGATGAAAAAGGAGAAAAGGCACAGGTTACATAGCAGATAACAGATAAGCTCTATAGAATACAATGGAGTTTTATCTGCTAGGTAACCTGTGCCTTTTCTCCTTTGAATGGCTGCCCCCGTAGTTACACAGCAGCTTTGGTTATTATTATTATTATTATTTATATAGCGTCATCAAATTACACAATAAACACAATAGTTATATAAACTATAGTAGGGTTTCTGAGGCAAACACACCAGTTGGACCAGTGCAGGGCAACATTGCGTTATATTGTAATTACTTTTATACACTTACTGTTCCTTTAAAGGGTCCATTCAAAATGTGTAAAGAAAAATTAATACACACATTTGAACACTAAGGGGGCAATTTATTAAAATTCAAATTTGAGTTTTTACCATGATTTCAGTTTTTTTGCACTAAAACTTCGAAACTCAAATTTTTGGAGATTTCAAGAAAAATAACAATGCAAAAATTCCACATCTAAAAGCATGTAAGTTCATGCAGAATCAATGGTTGTCCTAGCTAAATTCAAGCAATTTTTTCAGTTCAAGTTTTTCAAGTTTTTTTGAAAGTTGGTAGACTTGCAAATGATGAGTAGACTGCTACTGACCTGTGTTTGAGTCTTTTTTTTCACTTTTTTGTTTGGAAATCAAGTTTTTCAATAAATTAGGAAACATTACAATTGAATGAGCTTTCAAGTTTTTTCCAATTTTTAAAAAAATTGAAACAAGTGCAGTTGTTATTGAACTTGGCCACCGATCTGACTGATCTGGTTTCTCTTCTGTACCTCTGATACCATCCTGCTTGCGCCAGGCGGTCTGCCAATAAATGTGGGCACCAAAATCCAGGCTGCTGTTGGTTCACAATCATACAATGGGTTTGCAGACATCCTGGGCCAATCAAAGCTCAGCCCTCATGCTATGAGCAACTTTACATCAGCTGTGTAGGCTTCTCAGGGGGATATCAGAGATCAATGCCAACCCTTCCGTGAGAAATGTAGTGCTTACATACAGAGTTTGCAATAAGTACATCACACTTCATTAGTATTTTTAGCACTGCCCATTGGCACGCCTGATATGATTTAAAGCAGTGTCAGACTGGGAGCCCAGGGGCCCACCAGAATACCTTACGCCAGTGCTGTCCAACTTCTGTTGTACCGAGGGCCGGAATTTTTCCGACCTACGTGGTGGAGGGCCGATAATGGAAGCCAGTTTTGACCACTCCCCTTTTTGAAACCGCACCCACTTGAAACCACACCCATGTTATCACATGACCATACCCATATTAATGGTTGTAGTACAACAAAAACCTGCCATACTCTGCCTGCCCTACCCTGCCTGTGTGTGCCATACTCTGCTTCCCTACCCTGCCTGTGTGTGCCATACTCTGCCTTCCCTACCCTGCCTGTGTGTGCCCTACTCTGCCTTCCCTACCCTGCCTGTGTGTGCCATACTCTGCCTTCCCTACCCTGCCTGTGTGCCATACTTGGCTGGTTTGTGCCATACTTGGCCTGTGTGTGCCATACTCTGCCTGCCCTACCCTGCCTGTGTGTGCCATACTCTGCCTGCCCTACCCTGCCTGTGTGCCATTCTTGGCTGGTTTGTGCCATACTCTGCCTGTGTGTGCCATACTCTGCCTTTCTCTACCCTGCCTGTGTGTGCCATACTCTGCTTGCCCTATGATGCCTGTGTGTATGGCACACACAGGCAGCCTACAGTGACACAATGCTGGCACTGCTCCTACAGTCTGCAAAATAACTATATATTAAAAAACTTTTTAATTGCAGTACCGCCTCAGTATATGTTCTTTTTGTAGTGTGCAGGGATTATTTGTGGGTTTCTACTGCTCCTGAGGTGTGAACAGGGGAACAATGTGGGTGATTACAGCCTGAGCCTGAGGTGTGAACACTGCAGGGGGTGAACAATGCAGAGATTAAAAGGTGTGAACAACACAGGGGATTACATATTTAAACAATACAGCCTGATTACAGCCTGAATCTGAGGTGAGAACCATGCAGGGGGGGCAGTTAATCAAAGTACTGATACCATTTAAAGCTTACACAAGAGTAAGCCATCAAAGCAGCCAGACAGGTGGGGGGCCACACAGAGGGGGCCCGCGGGCCGCAGTTGGACAGCACTGCCTTACGCCATGGGTCCATATTCCAAACTATTTTTCCTCTGTTCCTCACTCAACCATCTTATTCTCCAAGTCTCTTTTATTTACATGCTATTGTAGGCACCAATAGGGTTAAGCGCCCTATGGCTTTACAACCCTACCTCTTCACATCTCAAATGTTATTGGGCAAAGCCCTTTTACTCAGGTTACAGTTAGACCACTGTTCCCTATTGGTTTAGTGAGGTTGTTCACACCCCCTGCAGACTGATATAGTGTCTAGCAGGAGGGTGTGACTTCCTCTTGGCTGCCTCTGCTTTCCAGTGCAAAGCTCCACTGAGCCTGGGAGCAGAACTTAGGCCCTAGAAGCCATTTTACCCCAGAGTGTCACCATCCACTCTGGTGAAGTCGGGGACAGGGCCCCATGAACGAGGAGAAGTAAGCATAGCAGACTTTGTAATAGCACTCTCTAGGAGAAGTAAGATAGTAAGACTTAGCAAGCAAGGGCAGTTTAATAGCCCCATCAAAGGAGAATTAGTTTCTGTAAGTACCCTTCCATCCGTCAGTGTTGCCTCAGCAGTAGGGCCACGGAGTAGAGATAGGAGACAGGCTACAATAAATCCCTACACACACGGAGGACTCTCAAGCTAGGGGTTATCAACCTGAGTCATAAGGTATCTATCCAAAGGGGTATCAAGCTGATAGGTACATTTACCCTGCCCAGACTCTACCAAGAGGTGGGATAAACAGGTGTGTACCCTCCATTGTTTTTCCGCAAGGGATATTGTCATCTAGCCTCTTTATCTGCATGCATTGTGAGTATCTGATAACCCTGCCTCTATATGTGTCTTGGACAATAAACTTGTACTATAGTTAAACAGAAAGAACCTCTCTGGCGTCCATATTTCTACACCTGCTATTTCTACAACTACACAACTACACAGCGCTACAGTGAGTTGTAGTTTAACTACACCCTCAGCTCCATTCATGTATCTTCCACCTAAGCGAAGGCCCATCCTAAGAAAGGGAGTCGCATGTAACACATGCTCTCATATAACTACTAGCCTGGTTTTAACCATAATATAGCCAAAACAGTGTTACACTATCATCTATCCTTTTATCTATGTCTCCTCTTTGTTATTTTTCAGAAATAGGGAATGACCATGAAGTAGGGCCCCACAGGAATTTTCCTGGTATCCTGGTGCGCCAGTCCAACACTGATTTAAAGAAATGGTTAACCTGGATGGGGTTGGACAAGCTCTTGTTCTCTGAAATGAAAGTGTCCCTTTAATTTGCAATATAAACATAATTATGCTTTTTGGGCAAAATAGTGTTAATTTGATATATCTGTATTGTTTTAAAGAAAGGCTCAGCATAAGCAACCACCATTTTGCAGCCATGCTGGAGAATTAATTAATTCTAAATGTCCCAAAGTCTCAAGTAGGCATTCTTAACTGAGTCCCTATCAGATATCAAATTCAGCTACATATATAACTATATATATATAGCTATATACAGTATAGTCATAAATTCATCAAAATTCTTACTTTCATATTATGGAATAGCTTTATATGCTCAGTGCTCAGTAAGACAAATGTAAGGTACAAAAAATTGGTGTAAGTCTCCATGATTCTACCAAGATCACAGGATCAATTTTAAAAATGCTCACATTTCTCTGTATGAATTTCTTGTGAAAAACTGGTGTATAAGTTAAGAAATGCACAGAAGCAGATCGCTACAGAAGTACACTGGGCCAGTACAATTTTGTGTTAGCAGGAGCTCTGGCCCAGGGTGTCAGCTATTATAATCGGTATGAATCTCTTTATTGTGAAAAACTGGTGGCTGTAACTGAGGATACTTCTGGGAGTAACCAGCAAACTGAAGCAAGG
Source organism: Xenopus tropicalis (assembly GCF_000004195.4). Taxonomy (NCBI): domain Eukaryota; kingdom Metazoa; phylum Chordata; class Amphibia; order Anura; family Pipidae; genus Xenopus; species Xenopus tropicalis. Next base: position 43,637,015 of record NC_030679.2, on the reverse strand, counting down.
AGCAAATATAGATGATTGTAAGTAGGAAAATGCACAGAAGTAGATCGCTACAGAAGTACACTGGGCCAGTACAATTTTCTGCTAGCAGGAGCTCTGGCCCAGGGTGTCAGCTATTATAATCATTGGAGGGTGTCTACCATTTTGCACCCCCTTCTTTTTAAAAAGGTAAAGGTAGTGTCTTAGTGCTTGCAGACTCTTGGGTTTAGATCAGCTTCCTTCCACATACAAGGCCAAGTATGCACAATTTATCTAGGCCTTACTTTTTTCTAAACATTATAGAAACATGAAAATTAGTTTTAAGCATGGATTTGTCATATGTGAGTTTCTGCTCTACAATGGACACTGCTCCATTAAGCACGTCATTATTGATTTATTGCAGAGCAAACCCATTGCACATAAATATGTTTCTTGTAGAAATTCACTATATCCAGTAGAGGTATGGGATCCCTTATCCGGAAACCCAATATTCCAAAAGCTCTGAATTACAGAAAATCCATTTCTTATGGTGTACATTCAAAGCACATAACTCAAATTTGTAAAAATTATTTCCTTTTTTTCTGTAATAATAAAACAGTACCTTTTACTTGATGATAACTAAGCTGCATGAATTCATATCAGTGGCATATCCTGTAGGGTATATTTAATGTTTAAATGATTTTTAGCAGATGTAATTCTGGATAATAGATACTATACCTATATTCCATTTAGAATTGGATGATTTTAAATCCATTGAAAAGGTCTGTGATTTCTTGTGTTCAGCTGAAACCAAATCATGTCATGTGACTTTAAAGCTCTAGACAACTGCTTTGTGAAGAGACTGTTCTACAATATCACTTTATTCTAAAAAAAATGTTTTAAAAGGGAAGTCCACCCTAAAGCAGTTGTTTTGCACAGTAAAGAAAATGAGATTTTAAGCATGTTTATAGGTCTTAAAATTATTTTTAAAAGTAATTGCTATTAAAAAGCGTTGCCTGGATGTTTATAGTGTCTGCACTTCTTGTTTTGACTCCTGACACAATGCAGCAGAAGCCAGCTGATTATATAATCTAGAGGAGAACTGACCTCTGCTACATTGTTTGAAGGCAGCACCAGAATATATAAATACCCCTTTCAATTGCAACTATCTTTATAATAAAATTAACGCTATTAAAATCCTAAATTATATTGGTAAGTTGCTTAGAATTACATTTTTTTCATTATGCAGCAAAAAAAAATAAGTATTTTGTCCAAAAACTCAAGTATTTGGTGGTGTTCCACAGACTAGAGGCCAGAAGTCTTCATGAAACATTCCTTTGGTGTCACCACAATAACCTAAAGTGCTGATCACATTATAAGTATAAAACTGATATTAATACACAAAAAAATGTCTATGTAAGATATTTCTATCTGGGACTGCGGGACCCATGGGTGTTGGTGTGAGAGGCCTGCAGGTTTAGGTGATGGCGGTGCCAGGGGATTCCAAGACTTTGGAAGATTTTCTTTAATTTTTATCAGTACTAGACTGATCAGAACAGATTGCAGATTTGTTTCTATAACTACACTGCTGAAATTTAGCACAAATGAATGTAATGGGTGTCTTAGGGCCTGCATGAAATCACAGTATGATCATGGTAAAGTTACAATACCAAATAATAGTAATAGTAATATATTTTTAGGCACCTTTTTATGGGCCAGCTCACCCCTCCTTTCAAAAATATGCTGGCCCGGGGCACTTGGTCCCAGAGTGCTTCATAATTTTCTCCCCACTTCAAGGTAGTCCTTGTACCTTGTAAAGTGGGTACATTATACCGTAAGATCCAAAGAAACTGCTGTATTGCACATGCACCCATGGCTGTGTAAGGAGTACCTGGGAGAGAGAGGAGGAAAGAATCTCCCTGTTACTGCCTGTAATGATACCATGAGCTCATGGTCCAACCAGAATGAGGATATGCAAACATCTCGTATATAGATGTCGCCTTCCCGGAGGTGAATTCTGTTTTTTTTTTGCCATGCTACTGTTACAGCTAAATGAAAACGATTCATACAATGTGCTCCACTGGAAACATGGGGAAGTCATTCATATCAGTGCCTGCTACAATATTCCAGTACAGTACTGTTACAGCCTGGCCACCCGCAGTTAGTTCTGGTTACACCCACTTACATCCTATACTACATACATCCCTATTACACCCCAACTCCAACCCTATCAGGCATATAAATATCTATGAAAAAGACGGAACATCATTTTTATTGTGTTGATCACTCAGTGCACCAATATAAAAGTGTTTCATGCTAGGGTTGCCTATTGTTGGTGGCTAAATCCGAACAAACAGGGATGGTGGCATCGGGTGGGGCAGTGACACTGGGGGGGAGGCCTGATGATATCAGGGGCAGGGTGGGGTTATTGTGTTGCTTTGATGGAGTTGGCTGGATTTCTATCCAGTAAGGTATGGGATCTATTATACAGAAACCAGGTATCTAGAAAGTTCTGAAATACTGCAATGCTAATTTAGAAAAACAATTGGTCGTTTTTGACTGATTTGCTTTTTAAATTAACTGTACTTGATGATAACTAATCCATGTTGTAAAAAAAAATTCACATTGAATATCTTAATATATACATTTTTGTTATTTATTGGCCAGATCATTGTCTGGGGTTTTAAAGGCTGAAAACAGAACAGACAGTTGAGAACCGAGCAGTTCGGTATTTCTTAGGGCTGTTTGGGTCTGAACAGCCAAACAGGCTGCACTGATTATGTCAGAAATGTAAAGATAGGCAAGGGAACTATTGGTATTGTCCTTACATTCGAAATAATCAGCAGTTCATGATGTTACGACTGTGGACCATATAACTTACTTACTGGCATGTACATAATACAGGGAGACATATTCCAATCAATGTCACTCTCCCCAACGGGCATAATTATGTAACATGTCAATAGTGCTGGCATGTAGCTGTGATACTCCTCCAGAAAAGTTACAGCTACAAAACAAGTGGAATTGTTATGAATGTCATCATTTTGCAGTTGCCCTTTATTTCTGTTTCATTTCTTTTCTATTCTATTGTAAAATGCACCACCACAAAGCATATTCATTTTGAAGCTAGATTTTTATTGTTATTCTAAGTTTTTTTATTACTGATCTTTCCTGTTTATTTTTCAGTCTGTCATTCTCCACTGCCTCGTTGCTAAGGTAAGTCGGACCCTAAAAACAAGATTTACAGTTTCTGTTTCAAACTGGAGAGGAGCAGAACCAAAGGTTAAGTACCTCAAAAATCATAAAGCGTAAAGAATAAGTCAAGTAGCAGATTGTCTTAAAATACCAGTTTCTACTCACATTCAAAGTCAATCTTAGCTACAACTCTGCTGTACAGCGCTACATACATAAATAATCTCTTTATTAGGCTCTGTAGCTATTACCCTTGTACAGGTCTGGACTGGGAGTCAGAATAGGCCCTGTCATTTCAAGTACATGGTACAAGGTATGAGATCCCTTATCCGGAAACCCAATATCCAGAAAGCTCCGAATTACGGAATGTCTGTCTCCCATAGACCCCATTTTAATCAAATAATTATGATTTTTAAAATTGATTTCCTTTTTCTATGTAAAAATAAAACAGTGCTTTGATCCCAACTAAGATATAATTAATCCTTACTGGATGTAAAATAATCCTATTGGTTTTAATTAATGTTTTGTTGATTTCCTATAGACTTATGGTATGAAGATCCAAATTACAGAAAGACCCCTTATCCGGAATACCCTTGGTCCAGAGCATTCTGGATAATGGGTCCTATACCTGTACACAGAGGCCCAAACAGCCCCCACCAGCCCACTAATTAGTGACTGTCTATGGCATCTATGGCAGCCCCTCAGAACCCACAGATTGCCATTTTGAGCCTGCCTCGTGAAACTATAACAAGCATCTAACTACTGCCTAGCTGCTGGGGATGCTGGCAGATACACTTTGTAGATTGTTAAAAGCTCAGGATGGAAATCCCTAGAATTATGCCAAGCTACACAGACCACTGACAAGACTGCATACCACAATATGCATGCCACTAGTGAACCTCTAAAGGTACCCATACATGAGCAGATTTAAGCTGCTTGTTCAGATCCTTCTGACAAATTTGGCAGCTTATCTGGGGAGCCCCAACAGGCCTACCTGACCAATTTTTGGCCAAAAATCAGCCGCATGTCAACTGGGCAGGTTTCTTTTTACCATCGGATCAAGGACCACATTGGCTCATTGATGCAGTCCTCACTCCGACGGCTTCAATTCCCATCACTGTAGGGCCAAACAATCTAATTATTCCAATATCACCCCACCTTAGGTGGGCATATAGGGGAGAAGATATGATCATCTGGCAAACTCGCCAAAATGCAGACACGTTCTCCTAAAGGTGCTGGTTACTTTCCACACAGAAGCTCCACTGACATCACTAAATGTTTGCTGCAAATGCACACACTTAGGTTTGCTGGGTAACTGCAAAATTTAATTCTAAGTAACTTCCCAATATACAGTACATTCCACATTTACTGGTTTCATAGCTTTGTCTAAATGGAATTGCTACTGAATGAAGCATTAGTTTATCTGTTTCTGTTCTTTGGTTCTGACTCCTAAAACAATGTAGCAGGAGTTATACTTATTGTCAGCTTTTTCAGCTGTCAGGAGTCAGAACCAGCAGAACTGATAATATAAAGTTACACTTAGGACTATTTTTAAAGTCAGTTTGATAATTGATAATAAATATATAGTGTAAATGTGCTTAGAATTTGGGTGAAGTGCTCATCTCTCACCCTCGGAAGCCTCTCCAGTAAAGAGTATGCAGAGAACTGCCCGCCTTTGTCTGGCTGTTTCATTGTTATGGTTGGTGTTAGTTGCTGTCAATCAGCATTCCACCATAGCACAGTCTTATGGGGGGGGGGGGGGCTGGCAGGGGGAGAGGAGGGGGGTGTGATGCGAAGTTGCAAGCAGGAGACCTTAAAGAGATACTGACACCAGAATTAAAACTTATCTTAACATTGTATTTCCATGCTACTTATAATTTTGCCTTGAAAGCATTTGCCTGATGCTTTTACATTCCCTATCTGATCCCCCATGTTCCTCTATGAGGGGGCTGCCATATTTGTGCAGCAGGAGGCCATTAGCATTAGAAGCTGTAACTGACAGGCTGAGAAGGGACAGTCAAGTTGGAAATACAGTCAGGTTTAGGGACTTTAATTAACAATTACATACAAAAGCAGCCCTATCAGCAAAAAATGATCAACATGGTCCATAGGGAATCTTCTATGTACATTTATATTATGAAGAGTAGTTTTTTAGTGTCGGTATCACTGTAATGGCAGTTAGTGAAGTTTTATAAAAGTTAGCAAAACAACTGGGGAAAGTAATTAGGGACACAGTGGCCCCTGGGCAGATGCCCCTTTTGCCTTTTATTAAAGCAGCCCTGTGTTTCTGTGCAGGTGAGTATTCCCTGCCATTTTACATTGGTTCCGCACCTCATGGAAGGATGCTCTCCAGCATGCCCTGACTGACTGACACCCAATATACACCCTGGCATTTAAAATACACTGCACAAGTACATATTTATGAGGTGTTTATTTCATCCTTTACAGTGATATAAATCTTTAAGCTTTTATTAATGTGCTGCTACAGTGTTCACTTTGGCACACAGGGGGTTACCAGGCTGTAGTATGTGTATAGTTACAAGCTGATTCTGTGAGCTGCAGTTTAAAACTATCTGTACAGCTGGAATAATAAATATTATTATAGGACAAATACAGTTCAGATCAAGCTTATGCCCCCACCCCTCCCACTTATGAGACATTACCTCTTTCTCGTCCAGATTCTGCAGAGCTTCTTTGCCGGGGGTGGTGCTGATCTCCACTTTCGGGGGCTCAGCTTCATTGCTGCTCTGATTGTTCTTCTCCTGGGGGTTGTTGGCATTGCCTGGGCGCATAGGGGTGCCTCTCCTGCCGGGCTGCCCCACGGTCAGGGAGTCAAAGTCAATTGTTTTACTTTCATAAGCTCCCTCCACATTGCAGAACATCCCTCCGTACTTTACCCTGGGCACTTGGCTGGCGGTGCCTGGGCGGGCCAGGTACACTGGCAGGTCGTCTTCCCTGTCCCATTCCCTGTTGCCTGATGCCATGGCTGAGAGACAGAGAGGAGCTGCAGCAGCAAGTCACACTCCGGGCAGCGAGCAGCACATAAATGAGGAGAAGCGATGCAGCTTCCAGCCTGAGAGGGCAGCACTGAGTGAGACCCATGAAATGAACACACACATACAGGAGATACAGGCTCCTCATCACCAGTACCAGTCCTCATATGGAGAGGCCGAAGGTCAAGTGTTAGTGCACTCTCCAGGGTGTCCCTGAGCCTGTGCTCCTCCCTGCAGGCAACTCTCCTTCCTTCCCTATTCATTGCATGCATTTTTATATACTTTTTTTTAATAGTAGTGACAAATTTAACATTTTCTTTCCACAATTATGTTAAAATGAACATAAAATGCACATGATTGGTATGTATATTTGTCTATTTGTCCTATAATATACAGATAGTGTACAGATAGTTTTAAACTGCTGCTCACAGAATCAGCTCATAACTATATTCCACTACAAACTGTAGCAGCACATTAAAAAAAGTTTATTACTATTAAGATATTACTGCAAAGGATAAATAAACACCCCACAATTATGTACATGTGCAGTGTGGGGGGGGGGGGGGGAGGTTGTTTTGCCTTAGTGTATTTCAAATGCCAGGGTGTATTTTGAATTTCAGTCAGGGCATGCTGAACTTTCATGCAGTGGAGAACCACTAATGCATAAATTAAATCCTAGGGAATACACAGAAAACACAGGGCCACTTTAATAAAAGGGGCATCTCTCCAGGGGCCACTGCAGTAGGGTAACTTGGTTATGCTGGGCCCCCCTGCAGAAAAAGCTTTTCAGGGGGCCCAGTGTGAATAGTGCCTCCTCCCCCACCCCCTCTCCGGGCACCAACTGCACCGCATCTCCTGGCCCCAAAGGCACAGGTGTATTTAAGGTAGGAGAGGGGCCGGGGCCCCCCTGCTGCCCGTGTTCCCTGTGACCACAGGGTCTGCTGCATATATAGTTACGCTACTGGGCCTCTGCGATCTTAATACCTTTCCACAGTTTTGCTTTTATACAACTTTGCAAACTGCCATTCAAGTCTGCTATTTGCAATTGTGCATCCTGCCCCCCTGAGCTTTCAGAAGGAGGCAGCTCTACAAATCAATGAGCCAATGTGGGCCTTGATCCAATGGGAAGATGAAACCTGCCCAACTGATATCTGGCTGACTTTTGGTCAGACATCGGTCAGGTAGGCCTGTCGGGTGTCCCCAAATTGATCTGAAGGACCCGAATTATTAACTTAAATCTGCTTGAGACATGTCCAGTTTTTAATTGCCTCTGTACACCACAATAACACCGGGCCAGCCTCCCTCTGGTTTGACAGTTCTATAATGGCTTGAGGGGAAAACTTCTGTGTGGGATGATGGGGGCCCAACAAGTGGAGGGCCCGCCAAGTCCTTCAAATGGCCCTAAGAAAACATTATGGAACACTATTGTATACCTTATGTTGGTATAACAAATAGTTTAGTAAGGTCACCCTGAGAGAAATTACCTTATAAGGTCAAATTTCCAAAACCTCAGAACATGTTTTTTCCCTATAAAAATGTGCCTCAGGCTGGAGATATGGGGCTTAGGGGACCTGAACTGGGTCAAAGTCACAGCACATTTCCCTGCATTCTTCTGCAGATGTTTTACTGGAGGTGTCGCAGAGACCCCTATTCATCAGGTGCTGGGACATAACTCACTCTAAATCTCTGAGGTAGGTTTTTATACTGGATGCAAAGTCCTTCCTGGATATTTAGAGTAAATCTGGTATATGGAGTGGTTTTATATGTTACTTTTATACCTGCCACTGGAAACTTAGCTGGTTTCCTTTATATAGATATTATTGCCCAAGACATGAGCATTTACACATATATCACCTACTTATTATAGCACAAGTTTTGCCTTAAAATTATGCACTTTTTAAATTCTGCTTATGATTAGTACCTGCCTACATTCCATCCAAATTCATTATTTCTCCACTTGTGGGTACCAGCTTTCAGCCTTCAGCTGAGGATCAGGGGAGGAGGGTGAAAATTATGTCCGGGGAGATACCTATAGCAGGCTCTGAAACTGAAAAATGAAAATGTCATCTTCCAATGCATCTCGAGAGGCATGGTGCACCAATGGATGAGGAAGATCCCCTTGTTTAAGCAACTGCCAAGATCAATGGCATAATGGAATTTGACCATACCCTATACCACACATGCAGCGATTTGCTGGACCACCAGCAGATCAGAATCTAAGAAGATAGTGCCAGGAAAGTGTGCAAATATATACTGAACTGTGCCTCTGGTATGGTAACACGAATACACACTTTCATATTGCATATAAACATGGCACTGAACATGAAACACACCATCAAGACACATTCTACTTGCATATATTCATTGCACTGCATATGACATGCCCCAGCAAGGCACCTTTAGATTATGTTCGCTGCAGGAATAAAACTTAGCTTCCCTTGCTTTTACTAGTAATATATAATTAATGCACCTTCTAATTATATGTTCCTTTGTTGATGATTGAATGAGTATTGATGAAATAAATACACCGCTAGTTACCAAAAATTTAATTACACTTGCAAATTACCTAAATGCCATCAACATTTCCACATTATTAATGTTATTATTAAAGCTGTTATTTATACTTTAGTGCGGATATTTGGGAAGGACAGCAAGATCAGGAAGCAACAGATAAAACAGACCACACACAGCAATAAATAAACCTGTGGGAATATGTGCCTACCCCTAGTTCCGGCTTTGAAAGTGTACATTTAAGTTGCATGGTATGGGCTGCAGGGGGGTACCTAGTGCAGATAGATAGAGAACCAAGGGGCCTGAGGTGCCTGAGCTTGAGAGAGAAAGTGCCAAGAGGTCCGGGACTGTACCTGGAGAAAGGCAGTGTTTGGAAAAGTGCAGCAGTGAAGCAGGCTAGGTGGCCTGGCTGATAGAAAGAGTTATCTCTGAACTTTATGTAATAGGGTCTTAACCTCGTGCTGGTGCAGAGTCTGGTAGAGGCCCTGGGGTAGTCAGGAAAACTGTAATCTCATCTATCAGAGACTGTTATATGTTTGGTGTCTTATGATGACAAGCACCCTGTTATTATGTCTTTTTAGCTGAATAAAGTAGTCTTATTTCCCTTCATTTTTGTGTCCCTGTGTCTTCTGTACATAAGAAACCTAATTACCTACAATTTCAAAAGCTAATCTTCCCACAAACATTAATATCTGGGGGGGAAAGGGGTTGGCTGGCAGGTGGGTACCCCTGAGATGTTACATACAGTCATACAGTCTCTAATGATTTGTGACTCCATGAGCAAATATTCACAAGATACTCAAAGGACGCATAAGGAAGAGTCGTAAATACACAGACCAGCTTTCCTCAAAATGTCCCCAGGAACTTCTTTAGTGGGAAGTGCTGGAGATTTAAGGAACAGTCGCATATTCTCCATTCATGTGAGTATCAGGTGACAGTGATAGTTTTGGGGCATATCAGCCAGAATACTCCCCATGTGCCAGCAGTCTTACTGCATAAAAAATTGAAGCTTCTGAGCCAAAACATTATTTATTTATACCATTTGGATCTACTACTTTGCAGAATGAAGGAAGTAATATATATTTTGCTTTAGACTGTTCTATACAATTAAACAAAAATGACGGACTGTAAAACTGCTTTCCCCAGCCTGAGTGCTGAAGAACAGCATTCCTCAAGTTCAGCTATGATGCTAATTATGTAAAATTAATGTGTGTAAAACTTTTCCTGTTACTGTCCCTTTAAGCTTGTGCAGGATATGAATATGGTGCTTAAGAAAGAAAAATTAAAACCACCCTTCCGATAATCAGGCCTAATTAGACAGGTTTAGGGTTGAATGAATTAAACTGCTACTATGGACTTACTAAAGGCAGAACCTTATGTCTTGACAAATGCCTATAAACATGTGCAGACAGCTAAGCTTACTCATCGTAAATGTTTCTTCTGCCCTATATATTATGCAGTGTGCATGATCCAGAAGGTTTTTTTTAACTGACCTCACAATACAAGTTTGGTGAATTGGTTTGCACAATGTCTCTTAAAATACATACTTATAGTTGCATCTGATGATCATTAAACAATGTTTGGAAGGGCCATTGCCAGAAACCTAATATATTACTTTGGCTAAATATAATGATAGAACTTTAAAAGGTTCATTTTCCCTTTCAAAATGCGCAGCTGCGATATCGGTCGACTTGCCAATCGGCCAGGTCAGAAAATTTTGATCGGGCGCCATAGAAGGCGCCTGAGCAAAATCTGCCGTCAGGGCTGAATCGGCAGAAGGAGGTAGAAATCCTATTGTTTTTTACCTCCTTATCTGCTGTTTCAGCCATGACGGTGTGTGGCGGATCTGACGATGTTTCGTGCGACCATCGTCAGATCGCCACGTGTGTGGCCACCTTTAGTGTTTACTAAAGTTTCTGTCTTCTCTCCCCTTTCATCAAACAATGTCTAAAGGCCCAAACTGATATTCATTTAGTCCCACCAACCAGAATGGAGTATTTCCACAACTTGTGTTTTATACCCCCCTTCTTCTTCTTCTTCTTCTTCTTCTTCTTTAGATTATAAACTACTTGTACTGAACAGGGCTGTTTTTGCCTCACATATTGGTAAATATTTGCATGTCATTTGTATGTTTGGAATATTATGAAATATGTTGGTGCTTGATAAATACATATTAATAATAATTTATACTATAGCTCACTTTTTTAGAAGTAATGGGACGGACTTCTCAAAGTCAGTCAAACACATTTCTTCCTCTGTTACCTTTTTAAAGACTAACCTATAACTCCGCAATATTAATTTTCTCTCCCCAGATGATAAGTTAACTTTTAGTATGTTATATGTCCTGTTCCTAGCAACTTTGCCAGTGGTCTTCATTATTTATTTTTTATTGTTTTTAGCTATTTGCCTTCCGTTTCTGCTTTAAAATATAAAAAATGAAGACCTATTGCAAATTGTGAACATCAATGTCTATATCATACTAAAAGTTAAAGTAAAGGTGAACCACCCCTTTAAAATCTAATATTGTAGCTAAAACAGATTACAATTCACATTTGGTACTACAGACATGTTAAAGGCAGAATCCTGCACAAAAATCCATTTTTTCAAAAGTTCAAACAGTTTTTTTTCACATTTAATTTCACATGGGGCTAGCCA